>NC_139468.1:37160000-37760000 GCF_057233095.1 Heloderma suspectum | reverse complement strand
GCCGGGGGGGAGGCTTCCCGCCTTGCCCGGCCGAAATTCAGGCCAGGGGGAGGCTTCCCGCCTTGCCCGGCTGAAATTCAGGCCGGGGAGGAGGCTTCCCGCCTTGCCCGGCCGCGAACTCCAAAGTTTTTTTTTTTTAAAAAAAAACGCCCCCGTGATAGGCTACGTGATGATTAACGTAGCCTATCACGGCTAGATCTGCAAAGTCAGCCGTGATAGGCTACATTAATCGTCACGTAGCCTATCACGGGGGCGTTTTTTTTTTTTCTTTTATTGCAATGGTGGCGGCGGCAGCCGGTCGAAAGACCAGCTGCCGCTCCCGCCCCACACGAACACCCGCTGAACCGCCAGCCGGACCCGCCGCCTGGAGGGACATTCGGCAAAGGTAAGTCCCGTCCCGGGGGGGGGGGTGCGGGGGGCAGGGGGGGTGCGGAGAATTTCTCCCCGAAACTTGTTCGGGGGGCCGAACACGTTGGCGCTCGGCCCCCCGAAGTTTCGGGGAGAAATTCTCCGCCATCCCTACAAGTAAGCTAGAGAATTTCAAGAGGCCATTTGTGCACAGCTCTAGTTTAGTCTCTCTCTCAGTTCTTCGAGAAAGCTAAATATTTTTCCAGCTAGGCACTGAAGAAGAGATAGCTGGCTCATCATGCAGGCTAAGGTTTTCTCAAAGGTATTTCCTATCTCAATTAATGTCCCCAACAGAAAACTTGCCTGTGGTTTGTCTGGCTTCACAGCCAGCATCTCTTCCTTCCACTTCCTGGGTCTTCCCTCTGTTCGTGTATCTTGCTTTGGCCCATTAGTGGCACCTGGCAGCCAGCTCCCACCTCTTTTGGGAGTGCTGGAATGTAGGGATGGCGGAGAATTCCGCCATGGATTTCAGTGAGGCCGAATGCCAGTGCATTCGCCCCCCCGAAATCCATGGCGGAATGGCCTCCTGCCCCCCCGCCCCCCATGGAATCCCCCCGGGACGGCACTTACCTGGGGCGGATGCGGCAGATTCGGCGGCGGTGGCGGCTGGTCTCCTGGCCGGCTGCGGCCGGGCTGCCGCTGCCGCCATTGCTGTCCTTGCAGCTGTGATAGGCTACGTAAGAATTTGCATAGCCTATCACGGCTAACCACCAACCTCCCCCCCAGTGTATGCAAATGGCGGCGGCTATGGCGGCCGCCATTTGTGTTCCCTATTTTTCGCCGATTTATCTTATGTAAATATTTACGTAAGATAAAACGGCGAAAAAAAGGGGAATGTAAATAGCATAGTGGGCGCTATTTGCGTTCCTTTATTTTTTGCCGTTCTAGCCTACGCAAATATTTACGTAAGATAAATCGGTGAAAAATAGGGAATGCCATTTGCACCGTAGCCGCTGCCATTTGCGTACGTTGGTTTTTTTTGTTTTTGTTTTGGTGATTAGCCGTGATAGGCTTATGTAAATTCTTACATAGCCTATCACGGCTCCCTGGCTGGACGCAAATGGTGGCTGCAGCAGCTCGTCCAAGGCCGGAAATCCAGCTGTGGATGGCCCTGGCTGGCTGCTTCGTGGCCTGGCTGCGGAGCGGAGCCGGCCATCGAGGATTCCGGGGGGGAGGACCAGATCGCCTCCCCCCCATCCCCCCCACTGCAAAAGATTCCATGAAAAGGTAAGTGGGTTTCGTACATCCCTACTGGAATGGCGTTCAGGTGGGGTGGGGAGGCCAGCCAAACTTTCTCCCCTACGTGGCTTCTCACACTGCCCGAAAGCCATCAAAGTGGTCTGGCGAAAGGGGTGCAGAGCCTTGGGAAATGGGTGTGGCCACCTGGGAACCCCAAAGGAGCAGACTGGGCCCCCAGGCAGGCTTGACACCCCTGACTTAGCCAATTAGGGGACAGAATCTGGTGGGTCAGATGTGAATGGGGCTGAGGGGCAAGAGGCAAGTCTAAGAGTAGAAGCTCGCACCAAGCAAGACCATTCGCATGTGATTTACGAATCTGAAACAGCATCTTTACACACCAGGATGTGCCAGCGCCTCCTCTGCTTTGGCCCCAGCAAAGACAACCAGAGATACACACATGCACATAGGCAGCAGAAGGCTGGTCTCAGACCGAGTCAGCCAAGTGGGTGGAAACATGGCCATTGGCCATGCTGGCTGAGGATGATGGGAGTGTAGTCCAACACAGCTGCAAGGTACTGGTTTGGGGGAGGCTATAAAGATAGTCACTTTGTGTACAGGTGTGTGTGTGTGTGAGAGAGAGAGAGAGAGAGAAAGAGAGAGAGAGAGAGAGAGAGAGAGAGAGAAAGAGAGAGAGAGAGAGAGAGAGAGAGAAAGAGAGAGAGAGAGAGAGAGAGAGAGAGAACCTGCTGACTCCATTACCTTGTAGTGCCCAGCCTTCATGCACCAGAGGTGATGCTTGCACAAGGGCCAACACTTCCAGCCTGCAAAAGCCCAAGTCATATACCTCCCCACCCCAATTTTCAAGAGTAGGGATCACAACTACAGCACCTAGTACACACCTTGGTGTATGCTCACAGGCCCCTGTTCAGATGCCATGTCCTTGACTTGACTCGATTTATTTGTTTACCCCATTTTTTCTGTCTGTGGACAAGCAAAAGTGGCGTACAAAATTAGAAACACGGAAGTATAAATAACAGAGAAACAGTGGGTGGGGGGTGGGAGGAAAGGGTGTGGTGGCAGTGGTGGATGGGGGGAGGCTATGGTGGTGGAAGAAAGGGTTTGGGGATAGCGGTGGGGGGGAAGGAAGGGGCTGAGCAGGGTCTGGCAGGCACACATGAGGGTCTTGGAAGGTGCCAGTCCGCCCATGGGAGTGTTCTAGAGACACTTGGCAGAGACCTGGGCCCTGAAAGATGGCTACGGTAACAACTTACGCTAACAACATTTGGACAAGGCATCCCTGAAAAAGGCAAAAATAAGGATGAAATAGGGACGGTGCTTTACCAGGGAATGTCACTTTCACATACAGTCCATTGGAACATATGCCAGGGTGTGGAAGACAGGGGTGGCAATGTGGTGAACCCAGTGGATGGGATCCTGACCTCATTTAGCATGCATACAGCTGCACACAGAATGAACTTCATTCATTTTAAATGGCTGAGCCATTGTTAGTGGTTAGTGATTACTGTCTCTCACCCCAGTCCACTGCTTTAGTCACCACCATGTCATGGACCAGGACCCTGAACTCTCATCCTCAGAGGATCCCAACACCTTGTCCTCCAAAGAGGCTCCAGAGTTAAGAGGGTTCAGTGATGGAAAGACATCATGAGGCTTCCACCTCCCCAGGATCCAATTCTCGAGAGAGATCCCAGGAGTCGGCTTCCCTGCATCCAGAGGAGGTTGCCTTGCCATCTCTGGTGCCTCAGGACAGGCTGACACTCACTTGCCACAGCTGCTCCCATGTTGTTGCAGCTTGAAGCTGCTAAAATAGTCCAGGCCCCTTTAAAAGACAGAGCATCTGCTAGTGAAGTGGTGGAGCCAACCAGCCTAAAGGCAAGCACATTCCCACTTAAAGCTCACTTTTGAGCTGCTCTGTGTTGGAGCAACAAACAGACAACCCTATCTGGCATCCAGCTTCACTTGGAGCTTTTCTGAGAAACCTGACCCCTGCTAAAGACAGGACCACAGCAGAACTCTGTAACCTAGACTATATCACAGAGCATCATGAGAACCCACTGGGAAGAGTCAGGCACCACCACTGATGATCAGGCTGCTGAAGAGGAAGAATAGAATCATAGTGTTGGAAGGTGGCTTGTAGGCCATGTAGTTCAACACCTGCTTGCAGCAGAAAATCCAGAACTAGATCAGCCCTCCCAGTGAGAGAGAGAGTCTCCACCCATCCCAGTGATTGTTTTTATTGTTGCACTGCTCTTACCGCAAAGCCATTTCTCCTAATGTTCAGCTGAAATCTGCCCTCTTGGAATATGACCCATTGGATCTCGTCCTGCCTCAAGAGTGGCACAGAACAAGTCTTCTGTGGATCAGGCCTTCAGGTATTTGATGGAGGAGCTCAAGCCCTAGGGATGAAAACATCTGGTGCTTCCTGGCTGTGTTTGCTAGATAGCTCATTTCCAGTAAAGGGCTGGGGGTGGGGGCACTATTTCCCCCTGTGGCCATTGCAGGATCTTGAAAGAGCAGCAGCTGCAACAGCAACACTAACATCTAGGGCCCAGGGAGTGGACTGTTAACATCATTCTCTACTTCTGTCACCACTGCTGCGTGGCAGGAGCCTCAAACTCCCCAGCTGCCAAAGCAGGGATGCTCCAGACCCAGGGATGAAAGTGTGTGTGTGTGCACACACGTTGAAGGGGTATTTTCCCCTGTGGCCATTGCAGAACCTTTAAAGAGCAGACGTTGGAGCACAATAACTTTTCAGGTCAAAACAGTCTTCTTATTGGGGGGGGGAGAAAGATAATCTAATGTTTACTGTGTTTTTCAAAGTATTAGTATTGTTAGCAGTCTTACAGGCCTCTTGTCAGGCAGAACAGTGGGATGAATACAATAAATTAGTCACCCTTCACTGTTAGCGGTCCAGCCGCTAAGCAAGACAGCATAAGGCAGACTCACTCAACAATGTTTTGCACTATGACAATCTAGGCCCGCTGTGGTCCTAGCGGTCTCAGCCTCCCAGCATGCCTAGCGACAGGTACTGCTTTCTCAGTGAGTCTTAATGCAGGCCTTGCCTCAATCCCAGCTTGCTCCTGCCATCTGATTCCCCTCAATTCCAGGGAGACCTCCTCTTTTCTAGTTTCCCAACTTCTCCTTCCTTTCACGGGCTGTCACTATGCATCGCACCATCTCCTCCTTGGCAGAAATGTCATGCCTGTGCAAAGGAGGAGCAAATGGAATCGATAAGCTCTGGAAGTCAGGTGGTGCGCCAGTCGCAGCTGGAATTTAATTCTGCAAATTGATTTGCACAGCTGGAGATGGGGCAGTGGGCACGGTGGGGAGGGGGAGGGAAGAAATGGCCAAAGAGCCTCATCAGATTCAGTGGAGCCTCAGCCTGATCAGAAGAAGGGGAAATGGATTTTCAGCAGCAGAGCATTTCCATGCTAGGGATGTCAGAGAATTCCGCTACGGATCTCGGTGAGGCCGAATGCCAATGAATTCGGCCCCCCGAACCCCGTGGTGGAACGGCCTGCCCCCCCGCGGCTCCCCCCCGGGACAAGACTTACCTAGGGTGGATGTTCCGGGCGGCGGTGGCTCCGGTGGTGGCTGTGGCGGCGGCTGGTCTTCCGACCGGCTGCCACCGCCGCCATTTGCAGTCTTGTCTTTTTTTTTTTTTTTTACAGAGACGTGATAGGTTACATAAGTTTTTACATAGCCTATCACATCTCTGTAAAAAAAAAAGACGAAGAAAAATGAGGAACATAAATGGCGGTGGCCGTAGCCGCCGCCATTTGTGTAGGCATTTTTTTTTTTTTACCCAGACGTGATAGGCTACGTAAGTTTTTACGTAGCCTAAAACGTCTGGGTAAAAAAAAAAAAAAGGCGTATGCAAATGGCGGTGGCCATAGCCGCCGCCATTTGCATACGCGTTTTTTTCCCCCCTTACCCAGAGCCCTTAGCGGCCGGAAATCTGGCTGCGGACAGCCCTGGCCTGGGCCTGGCCGGCTGCTCCACGGAGCCGCCGCGGAGCACAGCCAGCTTTTGAGTATTCCGGGGGGGAGGACTGGATCACCTCCCCCCCGGCGAGGATTCCAGGGGGAGGGATGGAGTGCCTCCCCCCCCAGCAGAACCTGGCGGAGCCAGGTAAGCGGGGTTTCGTACACCCCTATTCCATGCTGATTTGCCTTGGCGCAGCGCTGATTGGATGGGTGGCCCTCTTGCTATGTCTTGGAGACAGTGAAGACTGGTGGCGCTGATGTCAGTGGGATGGTGAATCTGCTCCGGGTTTCAACCAGAACGCTAAAGGAGCTATCCAAGGTGGAGCTTCTTTAGAGTTCTGACTGGTTTTCTGACTGAAACCCAGAGCAGATTCACCGCTCCACTGATATCGGCGCCACCAGCCTCCCCTGCTTGGAGATCTTTGTTTGATAAACTTTACCTCAAGCTTCTTATAGCCAAAGATCACTTCCTTTCTGAATTAAAACTAGAAGCATGCTTTACTCTTACTAGGTGGCCATGTGTCCCCTTTTATAGAGGACAGTCCTCTGTTCAAAGGGCTGCCAGAGGGCTGTCCTCTATTTGAAGGCGTCCACTCTTTGAAGGGCTCTTCAACCCAAGTCCATTAAAGATAAAGGGCCATCAGAAAGGAGAACAGGGGGTGGGGGTGTTTGAAGTTGCCCATCCACCCCACCTGGCCAACAGGCTGCACAAGGCACACAGGTCACCTATTCACAGTGTTCCCGACTATGGTGAGATTTATCATATCTCTGTTTAAATTATAACTTCTAAATTTCATAGAAGAGTAGGGTTGGAAGGGGCCTATAACACCTTTGAGTCCACCCCTGTGCTCAGTGCAGGAATCCAATATAAATATAAGTACAACTTATATTTGTGCCTCTAAATTAGCATATGCAAATTTTATGCAAATTGGTGTCCTCTGTTTCGGTGATTCATAAGCAGCCATTGAACTCTTTCTCAGCTCCAGCGCCAGGGGTCAGTACCACTGGGCACTTGCTGAGGCCCACACATCTGCAGGAGGCCCACCGTGGGACACCAGAGACCTGTGGCCTCCTGAGGCTGCTCCTCTGGCTGTTGCCACCTACCCACTTGCTCTCTCCCTCTGGCTTACAGGTAGAGCACCGGAAAGCAGTGGAGTGAGCAAAAAGTGCCATTGTCTGCTCAGTTATTTCTGGTCAGGAGTGGGGGTTGGGCCCAGAAACAGAGGGAGAACAAAAAGGGGCGTTATAAGAAAGTGCTGGGGCCACCTTGCCTGAAGCCCTGCCAGACCTGATGCTAACAGTACACTGGCATTGCAGTGGATCTGGCATACTTCCTTGCTGGAGAGCTGTGAGTGCAGAGCAGTGCCTCATAACCGGCAGCCCCCTCTTGAGGCCCGGTAACATTACTGCCTCAGGAGTGGCTAAATGAGCCAATCTGAGACAAGACAGAATGGAGCTGTGGTGGATGGGAAGGAGGCAAGGTCAGAATCTGGGACTCCTACCCAGATGCAACCTCCTGTGTGGATGGGGACTCTGGACTCAGAGGGCATCTTTAGATACGTAATTAACATGGAGAGTTCTCTCGCGGACAATGCCCCCAGCCCTAACATGCAGTTTGTGTGCTAGAGATGCAGGTGTGTTAAAGATGCGGGTTGAATATTGAGACTGAGGCACCACAACCGTCATCTGTCAACAGCCGACCCAACCTGGCTGCAGCAGAGGAAGACACGGGACAGGACAGCCCACTCCATGAGCTCTGCTGCAGGGCCAGCTGCCTTTTGGCTCCTAACGGCCCAGTTTCCATTCCAGCCGGTCATTATAAGAACTAGTGCTGTGCCAAAAATTTCGACTCTTCCATTTCTGGCATTTCGTTGTGGGGTGGGGGCAAAAGCAAAACTCTGGTGAAAGAGGCTTCGAGAGGTGAAAATTTTGGAGAATTTTCTCCTTGGGGAGGGGGACATGGTTTCCACATATCTTTTTACGTGCAGGCAATCTGTGAGGGCTCTTCTTCTATTTTTTATTTTTTAAAAAACAACAGCCCCTGACCTTGCAGGACTTTTCTCCAGCCTGGCAGGTTTTTTTTTCTTTCTTCTGAACTCCCAGGAGACCATGTGACCTCTTCCTCTCCAATAGGCATTCAGGAAGGACCCCCAGCTGGAGAAAAGTCCTGGGCTCCTGCAAGTACAGGGGATGTGTGTGTGTGCTTAAATCAAAAATAGAAAGAAGACCCCTCAAGAATCACCTGTGCTTAAAAAGCTATGTGGAAGTCCCCCTCCCCAAGGAGAAAATTCTCCGAAATTCTCCCCCTCCCTGCGAATGAGGCAGAAAAAACACTGCCTCTTTTGCAGGCAGGGAAAAAGCTCCCGAAAATAGGGGACAGGATTTGGCACAGCACCAATAAGAACATTACAACTTTAACAACGGGTGCCTGAGTTTGTTTTTTCATCTTCCCTCCTCCTCTCTTTTTTCTTTTGTGCCATCTCCTTTATTGGATATTAATTATTATTAATATTTTATTGAATATTAGTATTCAGTAAGAGGTATTAATACATGGGTTGTACGGCCTGCCTCTGAGGGAGAAAGACAGAGGCTGTGTTGTCCTACTTTGCAGGGTGGAGATGCAGAACCCATCTACCCGAGAGTCAGCTCCCGGTCCAACCTTGTAAGCAGTCACATGACCTGCAGAGCCTAATTTGAATGTCTGCAGACCACCTCCTTCCCCACTTTGTCTTGGGGCTCTGAGCATGCAGAAATGCTCAGCATGAAATCAGGTTTTTTCCTTCCCCTTCACCCCCTGCCCCACCTGCTTTTTGTAACATCTTGCCTGATGAACAGAGTCGGAGATCTTGAAAGCTTGTACATTTGGGGGATCGTCTGGCTGGCCGAATAAAGGTTTTTCTTTATTATTACATGTATACCCTGCCTTTTTTTCCTCTTGCAAGGAGCCCAAGGCCGCTTACATGGTCATCCTCATCACAACCCTGTGAGGTAGGTTAGGCTGAGAGTCAATAACCAGCCCAAAGTCACCCAATGGCTGAGTGGGAACTAGAACCCGGATGTCCCAGCCCAGCACTTTAACCACTTCACCACACTGGCTCTCAGTGTGTTATACTAATATGGATTTCTGGCTTTTTTCTTGCAGTCAACAGGAATAACTTTGTCCCCCACACCCCTTTTTTTTTAGAATGTTAGCCCGCTGGCAGGGACTATTTTGTTTGCTATTGATGTCGTGCAAGCCACTCTGGAACCCTTTTTGACTGAAGAGTGAGGTAAAAATGCTTTTCATAAATACGTACATTTTGGCATTATTATCAAACTCTGCTCTAAAATATCAGGCCCCATCTACATGGAAAAGGGGAGCGCCCCCCCCCTCTCTCTCTCACACACACACAGAGTTGTACCCTCCCCCACTCCTGTGTGCAGCTGTTCAGTGCATGGAAATTTTAAAAAATGTCTTGTCAGCACAAAAAATTGCCAGACCCGTCGTCATAAATTGCACCTTGGAAGCCTGTTGCACACTCCAGAAAGTCTGGCCAGATTAGATTCCAGATTCTCTTAGTCTGGAGAGACCAGTGGGGGGGGGGGAGGAGAGAGAAATTTCACTTTCACTCATCCGTTTGGGTGACTAACGCACCCCCTTTTCCTGTTACACCACTAAAACAACAGCAGGTGTAGCCATAAAAACCCTGCGTAGGCTGGAAGGACATGGAGAGTCTTGCAGCAATCCAGTGCATGGTGTCACAGACTGGGGGCTTGAGCAACGTCTGGATCAGGCCCCAAATAGGAAGGCTCTTCAGGTTACGCTGCTTGGAAGAGTGAATCATGATTTGTCAAGGAACAAAAATAGGGTATGCCTGAGATCCAGTGTTTGCAGCTTGCCTGGCGTTACTTCGTCCTCCTGTGCCCATCAGATAGGTATCGTTCCATGCCGAACTCTCTCCGCCTCCCCCAGCGTTATTCTTCCATCAGTTCCTACATAGCATTGAAATGTGAAGGGAGAATGTTAAGTTTTTGGCCTTACTTTAATGCAAACACATGCAAGATATGCCCTTTCGGGGGGATTGACTCTTCCACACAGCAAGTTCATACAGTGTTCACTTCTTGCTTTTCTGACTTACCTTACCCATGCGAACACAGGTTTGGATTAGGGATGTATGAGAAATTTGTTTCAGTTACTGATACACCAGAATACACCTTAAGATCATCCTCAGCAGCCCTTTTCCGTGAGCCCCTGCCAAAGGAAGTGAGGCAGGCGGCTACTAGGAGGAGGGCCTTTTCTGCTCTGGCACCCCGGATGTGGAATGAGCTCCCTAGTGAGGTTCGCCTGGCACCTACATTGTATTCTTTCCGGCGCCAGGTGAAGACCTTTTTATTTCCCCAGGCATTTTAGCATTTTAGCTTTCTAGACTTTTAGCTTTGCTGTTTTAAATCTGTATTTTAAATCCCTGCATTGCTGCTAGGTTTTATTCTGATTTTATTCTGGTTGTATTGTTATACTGTGGTTTTAATGTTTTATATAGTTTATATTGTTTTATTGAGTGCTCTTTGGTTTTATTTTTTGTGAACTGCCCAGAGAGCTTCAGCTATTGAGCAGTGTAGAAATAAATAAATAAATAAATAATCCGGTTCCCAACTTCCAAACTCATACATTTTTGCGCCTACCATGCAATTCGTGGACCAAAGAAAAATGCATTCAAAAATACATAAATTTGAAAAAAAATGTTGTTGTTCAGTCGTTAAGTCGTGTCTGACTCTTCGTGACCCCATGGACCATAGCACGCCAGGCCTTCCTGTCCTGCGCTCTCTCCCGGAGCGTGCCCAAGTTCATATTCATTGCATCGGTGATGCTATCTAGCCATCTCATCCTCTGCCGTCCCCTTCTCCTTTTGCCTTCAGTCTTTCCCAGCATCAGGGTCTTTTCCAGAGAGTTTTCTCTTCGCATTAGGTGGCCAAAATATTTGGGCTTCAGCTTCAGGATCTGTCCTTCCAATGAGCACTCAGGGTTGATTTCCTTTAGGATGGACTGATTGGACCTCCTTGCAGTCCAGGGGACTCGTAAGAGTCTTCTCCAGCACCAATTTGAAAAAACACACATGGAAAAAATGTGTACTTTTGAAAAATGTGCGCAAACATGCTTTAATCAATGGGAGAAGCGTGCATACTTTTGGGTTTGTACCAAAATCCTTGTTTTCATACCAACAGCAAAATAAACTTGCAATCTGCTACAGACCCGAGTCAGAATGAGCTTCAAGGTGGAATTTGAAGAACGCCAAAGAGGTCGGGTTTGGCTGATTTGCACATCCTTGGGCTGGAGCGCTGCGAAGGGAAAAGCAGCTTCACAATGGCGGGGAGAGAAGTTGCACCAGAAAAAACAGCAGGGTTAAGCACCCTTCCCCCTCACTGCTTCTTCTCTGCTACCAATATCCCCTTCAGAAGTTGCTTTTCCTTCGACAAAGTAGCCATCAACGCCTGCTCTATGTTTTTGCCTGTAACATGTAGTTTTGCCCTCCATTTCTCAAGATTTCTTTCTTTCTTTTTTAATTGAAAGTTGAGAATATTAGGAAGTCAAATTCTACACCAAGGTTTAGGTCCTGCACAGCGAGGGTTGCTATCTTTTATTTGAGGGGAGAAGTTCCAGCGTTTTGAAGGGTGAATAGCAGGCAGAAATTTAGCAAATGAACCCTTTTCCCCACTAGGGAGGCAAAGCACTGGGGTGGGGTAGGGATGTTTAATCAGGTAGATTTCTGCCTTATCATTCAGCTGTTAGAAACACAGGAGCACTGCAAGAAAAAGAAGTTGGCAACCCTGCCACATTACCAGAATTAGCTAGAGGGATCATCTTGCTCCCCAGGGCAAAATACGAACAGTGCCTGCAGGACTGTCTTTGCATAAGGGATGCGAAGTAGAAATAGAGATGGCGATAGGGGCTCATCCAATTTCTCTCCTGTTCCAGCTTTCACGTCCTCGTTTTGCTAATGTGGTTAATGCAAGATTCTTCCTCCTCCTCTCCCTCCCCTCTACTGGCCTGATAAAGTGATTTATGTGCTTCCTTTATTATCCTGGCTTTTACTTCTTTCTGGAACTTCGAAAAAGCAGTCGGATGCTAATCAGTTCCTTTCTGAGGATGACAGGCGCCACACAGGCACAGAGAGACATGCATTTGGCACTTGCAGCCAATGAGATGGAACTGGATGTGATTCTTCTGACACGAGGCAGTCTAGAGAGAGAGAGGGTCTAGTGAGATACTGCACGTGCTGGTGGAGAGAACGGCCTGACCTGGAAACTGGAGCCTTCTCATTCATCCATGAACTGGCTCCATCAATTGACTAAAACCATTGGGCTCAATTAAAACCAATGGGTCCAATTAATTAGGCATTGTCTCACTGCTAGCCAGCCAGAAAACCAGAGAGGAAGCCTGTCAGGGTGGAAACTGAGTCCACAGAGCCCCAGAGCAGTTCTGATTCTGAGGGGGAACAGCAATCTGTGGGAGAGGAGCTTGCTCATCTCTCACAAGCACAGCAGCCAGCAGAAATTCCTCCTGCCAGCATTCCTGGGATAGATAGTGACACTGGCAGTGAGAGAGCACTGGAGGGGGGCTTGCTGGACACTCGGTGCAGACGCAGGGAGCAACGACAGATGGAGGGCGCCGAAAGGAGGCGTAGTGCTCGTTTGGCATGCAAACAATGGTCGCATCCCGAGGACCCAAGGGAAGGAGGGAGGATCTCTCCCTAGCCCATAAGTTCAGGGTCTTCCCGTGGTTCTCCTTCAAATGGGGACCAACTGCCTTACCTGGAGCTCAGGGTACTCAGCTATCTTTCAGTGTTGTTCCTTGCTTTGTTGCTAGTGATTAGTATCTGAAAGAGTCATAAAGGAATAAAGAAATAAAGCCTTGGAAAGAATCCTCGTCGTCTGTGTCCTGAGTTGGCTATTGGAGGGGACTGCAAGAGGCAGCTAGGGCGCTCCTGACAAAGCCGTCTCTCACAAAAGACAAAGGGCCAAGCTAGAGGTCTGGGGTGGGCAAGCTGTAGCTCAGTGGGTGGAGCACCTGCTTTGTGTGCAGAAGGTCCAAGGTTTTATCCCCAGCATCTCCATGTAGGGCCGGGAAAGATGGAGAGCCATTGTTGCCAGGCAGTGTAGAAGAGAGGTGCATAACCTTTTTGAACCTGAAATCCACATTTGCCATTGGTGGGCCTCCCGGGGGCCATGCATGTATGTTAGGCATGTCAGAGAAATCCGTTTGGGTGGTGGAGTTCAACGCGTTTTCCTAGGTTCGGCCCCCCCAGACTTCATTCTGGTTCCCGCTGCTGAGCCCAACTTGGTCTGCAGCAAGTCGGGCCAGTTTGCGGATTTTCTGGGCGTTTGGCCCATTTCCCCCCACGGGTTCTGCAATTTGCGCAAACGTCTGAGCCGCTTGTGCAAATTCTGTTGTACTTTGCTCAGAAATGTGTGCAAATTGCAGAACATGCGGAAAAAAAGTGTACAAAAGAAGTTCCCGGAGTTTGGGGGAAAAGCCTGCAGCTTGGCTTGCGAACGCAAATCGCGTCACACGCACCGTGGAACGCTGTTGAGTCAAGAAAGAACCGGAACTGCCAGCGACAGACATCCCTGATGTGTGTACGTGTGCCCAATATGCACGCTCACACACACATAGGCGTCACTGATGGAAGGGGATGCTGAAGCCTCCTCTCCTCGCAGTGACCCTGATGTGCTTTGCTGCTTCTGAGTTGCCAGCTGTGGCGCGGAATCAGTGATGCCAGCTGCCTCAGGGTTGCTGCGGGAAAGAGGAGGCTTTAACCTCTTCCATCTCACAGTGACTCCAAGGGGCATGGGGTGCGGGAGCTCACAACAGGCCTCCAGGGGTTGCATGGTTGAGGACCCTGTTTTAGATGGCCTGAGCTGCTGTCTGGCATGGTATAAGGCAATGACATCTCTGATGTTATTACATGTCTGCGCATGTAATGTGCAGTTTTTCAAACATCAAATTGCTGCTGATGTCAAGCAGGATCAGGCCCATTGTGTTCGGAGAGTGGTGGTTAACCATTCCCCCACCCCCCCGCTATGGTCCTGATGGATTATTTTTTCCACCTCTTAGGAGGGAAGCTTCCATTGGTGCCAATCTGGGGAGGGGACATTTTGATCAGGACACTGGAAACCATTAATGCCCCCTCCCCCCCCCACTACAGCCTCTGTGGCCTCTGAGGAAGAGTTGCCTTACTCCAAAGGTCCTCGTTTTCCTCCTCTTCTCTTTATTTGTATGCCACTTGTCTACACTTTTGGAGGACTAAAGCCATTCACAACATATCATCAAGTGAACAGCAGTAAATATAACAGTTCAATGCCCCCCCCAAAAAAACCCATAAGAAGAACAATTACAAATAACCATTGTGTCAATCATATATAATTAAAAATATATCAATCCATTCAACTTTGCATAAAACAATATAAATTGACCTAATCTACTATTTTAGAACTGAAACAGGAGAGAGGAAAAAGGTCTAACACAGAAATAAAAGAGCAGTGCCTATGAGGCCAGATTTAAGGTGGCCATGTGTCCTCTTTTACAGGGAACAGTCCTCTGTTTGAAGGACTGTCTTGTCCTGTCCTCTATTTGAAGGACTGTCCTGTCCTGGCCTGTCCAATTTCCAGTTTTAATTTAAAGAACCATAAGAATTGCTGCCCATCAACCATTAGCACAGGGGATACAGAACCTCAGGCCTGGAGAGCCAATGTGGCCCCCCCGGATTCCCCCTTTCTCCCCAATCAATGATCTTTTGGTGGCTCCCCAGCTTTTGTGCAGTTTTTCCCCATTCTAAAAGGTTTAAATGCCTCTCCTAAGGCTTTGTTGCTGGCAGAAAGAGCTTCAAGCTACAATAGGCTGGTATCCTTTGTATTTTCACTCTCCCCTTTTCTTTCAGCTCCACCAACCACTGGAATGCAGTCCATGAGAGCTTCCCCCAAACTGAATTTGGCCCTTGTGCTGAAAGAGGTCCCTTCCCCCTTCATGTTAGCACTTGAATGGTCATCCACTAGGTTTGTCAGATCAGCAGCATCCCATCCCCTGAGATTTCAGGGCCAAAACCTGAGAGCCAAGGAGTGGGCCTTTGTGATGTCACATCGGTGGGCCCTTGTGATGTCACAACAGACCTTCAGCAACAACTGCAAAATGGTGTCTGTGCGTGTCTGTGTGTGAGAGAGAAACAATGTGTATTTTCTGTATGCAATTAAATTCACAAGAAGAATGTTTATTTATTTTTATGATAATGAACAAACTGAATTTGCAATAATAGAAATATTTACACAGTGCGTAAAATTTACGCTTGAAAACTGGAATGCATGCTCCGATCTACTGTGGTTGCTCCTTTATGTATTTGAAAAATTAGACACAGTTCAAATCGTAATTGAATTTAACGCAAAGCTCTGCTTTAAATAGGGGAACTAGCATGCAATTCCTGTTGTCTGTCCATATGTTTCCCATGTGAGAAAACACCCTTTCTGGGAATGCGTTACTTAACTGGGGTGGCAATCAGAGCACTAACAACCTGTGCAAATGTGATGTGTTTCCGTAACTGCATCCATGTCTGCTCCAGAAGAAGATCCATTTTTCTCACCTCTGGCAAGAACTTCTGAGTTAGGTTGAGCTCATCAAAAATATCTTCTACATCAGCTTCAATGTCCACAATCTTGGCAACTTTAGAGACATGTTCAAGGCTGAGCTTCTCTGACTCTGATCAAGATCAAAGGCTGCAAAGTAGGGGTGCATTCTCAAACCATTTCTTAAGGTACGTTATTGCCTGATTGTTTGATTTCATTGCATCTAGTTTGAAATGTACACATAGAGAATCAGGTAACTGTTTTAAACTGGAGAACAATTTTGCTCCATGAATTTTTTTGTCCCTACAATTAATTAGTTTCTCCCTCAAGTCACATACCAATGTGTGCAACTGTGGACTGACTGCATCCCCCCCCCCCAATAGAATCATGGAATATTGTCATGAAATGATGCACAAAATAGAGGTGGCACTCTGGGAATGAAATTTGAGAAGTAGTATCAGTTGTCATCTCATCTGCCTGATCGCTAATAAACTGCCATATGGTGTTACTGGTGTGCTCTTCCCACAGTTCCAGGAAATAGAATTTAATGGCAGGGCATGAGAGGCCATTTGACAGCAGGGAAGAGAGAGAGACACTGGAAGTTTCCATGGCTGAACAGTATACGGAACTTCATGCCAAGCTCCTCAAAGCATTCCTAGCGTTTCTCGGTTTAAAGGGTGCTCTGGAAGAACACTCGGCATAACTTTATGAACAAGAGCCTCAGCATCGTACTGGTTCTTTAATCAGGCATGACTGATAGCGCTGTAGAGCACACAGCAATAACAGTTGGCCTCAACAGGAGGACTCTTGTGTTTTCAGTATCTGGAATATAGACTTCTTTGCCCATAATTTACAGCAGCATTGTCTCCTGTGTAAGGAACTATGTTTCCAAAAGATAACCCACGATCATTTAAAGTTCTAAGAATGCTGTCTCTGATGGCAACTAGGGAATGGCGGAGAAATCTGCCACAGACTCCAGTGAGGCCGGATTCTAAAGAATTCTAAAGAATCCGGCCCCCTGGAGTCTGTGGCGGAACAGACTACCCCCCCACCCCTGAAATCCCCCCGGAACAGACCTACCTTGTGTTGGCCGTCTACTGCGTCCACTGCTGGGCTGCTGCGGCCGCAAACGGCGGCTGGTGTAGCGGCCGCCATTTGCGTCCCTACGCTAGGCCGTGATAGGCTAGGTATATATTTACATAGCCTATCACGGCTAAAGCAGGGACCCAAATGGCATAGAGGACCCCTACGCAGGACACCATTTGCGTCCACAGCAGCCCGGCAGCGGATGGAGGCCCTGCTAGGGATGTCAGAGAATTCCGCCACGGATCTCGGTGAGGCCAAATGCCAGTGCATTCGGCCCCCTGAAATCTGTGGCGGAATGGCCTGCCCCCCCCGCCCCCCCGCGGATCCCCCCGGGATGAGAATTACCTGGGGCGGATCTTCCGGGCGGCGGCGGCGGCCGGTCTTCTGACCGGCTGCCGCCATTTCCAGGCTTGTGGGAAAAAAAAAAGACGTGATAGGCTACATAAAGATTTACGTAGCCTATCATGGCTAGGTTTAAAAAAAAAAGAAAAAAAAGACGTGATAGGCTAGGTAAATCTTTACGTAGCCTATCATGGTTGGGGGTGGGTTTTAAAAAAAAAACAACGTGTACGCAAATGGCGGTGGCTACGGCCGCCGCCATTTGCGTTCCTTCTTTTTACCATCTTAATCTACGTAAATATTTATGTAGACTATGACGGCGAAAATCAGGGGGAACGTAAATAGCATAGTGGGCGCTATTTGCGTCCCCTTTTGATTCGCTGTTTTAGCCTACGTAAAGATTTATGTAGGCTAAAACGGTGAATGAAAAAGGGACGCAAATAGCGCCCGCTATGCTATTTGCGTTCCCCTTGATTTTCGCCGTCATAGTCTACGTAAATATTTACGTAGATTAAGACGGCCAAAAAGAAGGAATGCAAATGGCAGCGGCCGTAGCCACCGCCATTTGTGTACGCGGTTGTTTTTTGTTTACCCAGAGCCCTCCGCAGCCAGAAATCCGGCTGCAGACGGCTCTGGCCTGGCCGGGCCTGGCCTGGCCGGCTGCTCCATGGAGCTGCCACGGAGCACAGCCAGCTGTTCGAGGATTCCGGGGGGAGGAATGGAGCACCTCCCTGCCCGGCCAGGATTCCGGGGGGAGGGATGGAACGCCTCCCCCCATCAATATAATCCGTGAAAGGTAAGTCACTTTCGTACATCCCTAGGCCCTGCTGTGGATCGGCCCGACTGGCGGCTCCACGGACTGGCCGTGGAGCGGAGCCGGCCGGGCAGGATTCCGGGGGGGAGGACCGGATCGCCTCCCCCGCCACGGACCCCAGCAGAGCAAGGTAAGTGGGGTTTTGTACACCCCTAATGGCAGCAGCAGTCTCTGATGGTAACTCATAAAAATCCGGCAGTTTCTGGGGATGTACGGAAGTCACTTACCTTTTCACGGATTCTGTTCATGGT
The DNA here is from genome assembly GCF_057233095.1 of Heloderma suspectum. Taxonomy (NCBI): domain Eukaryota; kingdom Metazoa; phylum Chordata; class Lepidosauria; order Squamata; family Helodermatidae; genus Heloderma; species Heloderma suspectum. Next base: position 37,742,328 of record NC_139468.1, on the reverse strand, counting down.
GGGGTGGGGGGCATTCTGTCCCTCCCACCAGAATCCTTGACAGGAGGGGAGGCGATCCGTTCCTGCCCCCCGGAATCCTCGATGGCCGGCTGTGCTCCACGGGGCTCTGCGGAGCAGCTGGCCAGGCCCAGGCCAGGGCCGTCTGCAGCTGGATTTCTGGCTGCGGAGGGATCTGGGTAAAACAACAACAACAAAATGCGTACGCAAATGGCGGCGGCTACAGCCGCCGCCATTTACGTTCCTAATTTTTCGCCATCTTAGTCTACGTAAATATTTACGTAGACTAAGATGGCGAAAAATAAGGAACGCAAATAGTGTACTGGGTGCTATTTGCATTCCCCTTTTTTGTCTTCTTCTTTTTTTACCCAGACGTGATAGGCTACGTAAGTCTTTACGTAGCCTATCACGTCTATGGGGGAAAAAAAAGAAAAAAACACAGACTGCAAATGGCGGCGGCGGCAGTCGGTCGGAAGACCAGATGCCGCTGCCGCCGCCACTACTGGAGCCGCTGCCGCCTGAAACATCCGCCCCAGGTAAATCTTGTCCCGAGGGGGATCCGCAGGGGGTGGGGCGGTGGCAGGCCGTTCTGCGATGGATTTTGGGGGGCCGAATGCACTGGCATTCAGCCTCACCAAGATCCATCCCGGAATTCTCTGACATCCCTAGCAGTTTCTCCTGGACTCTAAGGTCAGTACTGCACAGCCACAGGAAACATTTTACAGTTGCCCTTATTAGAAGCATCAGTGTCAATAGAATTTTTTTTTTCTAGTTGAAATGGGCAACCAATGCCTGCACAACATTTTCAGCTGATTTGGGTCCAAGCACGTTTTCACTTGTATGCTCTCACCTTGGTTCTCCCACATTTTCTTGGCAACAGCAGAGTCCTCAAACATTGTTGATGTGAGTTTGATTCCACAGTCTGTGCTTAAGTAACTGTGCTGGTGCATGACAGCATGATACAGACTGCCCACTTCTACAGCAGCAACGTTGAGTGCCTCTGAACGCCGAGGCTTTGAAAAGAAGGAAGACAAGGCATCATTCGGCCTCACTGTTCTTGAGTTTGTTATTTATGTTTTGCTTCTCAGATGCTTCTGTGCTGCCTTCATGCCATGATATTTACCTGTAAAGTTAATATTATGTGGCACTTTGCAGTTATGCTGTCAGTTTGCACAATCCATTCTTTGAATTCACCATTGTGTCTCCAGTCAGCTTGAAATGATGACAAGCATCTTTTCATCTTGGCTTCAGGAACCTGTTCCCACCTTCAGGTTGCATCTGCAGGATTTTGTTGTTGTTCAGTCGTTAAGTTGTGTCCGACTCTTCGTGATCCATGGACCATAGCACGCCAGGCCTTCCTGTCTTCCACTCTCTCCTGGAGTGTGCTCAAGTTCATATTCATTGCATCGGTGATGCTATCTAGCCATCTCACTGAAAGACTGAACAACAACAACAACAACAACAACAACAACAACAACAACAACAACTGCTTTTCCCACCCTTTTATTGACTATGAGTGCTACTCCATTTCTTCTAAGGGATTCTTGCCCACAATAGTAGATATGATGGTCACCTGAATTAAATTCGCCCATGCTTGTCCATTTTAGTTCACTGATTCCCAAGCTGTCGATGTTCAATCTTGCCATCTCATCTTTGACCACCTCCAGCTTACCTTGATTCATTGATCTTACATTCCAGGTTCCTAAACAATATTGTTCTTTACAGCATCGGATTTTCTTTTCACCACCAGACACACCCACAGCTGAGTGTCCTTTCGGCTTTGGCCCAGCCACTTCATTCTTTCTGGCGCTACTTGGAATTTCCCTCTGCTTTTCCCCAGTAGTATATTGGACACCTTCCAACCTGAGGGGCTCATCTTCTGGCGTCATCTCTTTTAGCCTTGTGATATGTTCCATGGGGTTTTCTTGACAGGAATCCTGGAGTGGGTTGCCATTTCCTTCTCCAGTGGACCACATTTTGTCAGAACTCTCCAACATGACCTGTCCGTCCTGGGTGGCCCTGCACGGCATAGCTTATGGCTTCACTGAGTTACACAAGCCCCTTCGCCACAACAAGGCAGTGATCCATGAAGGGGATCTGCAGGATAGGGGTTGTAATTAGAGCTGTGTGCAAACAGCCTCTCAAAATTCTCCAGCCTATTTGTGGGCAGAGAAATTGCGGGGGCAATTTCATCGAATTTTTCCTAGGGCCTAGGGGAGGAGAAATTCTACGGTAGTTTCTCACAGATAGGGCCCACTATTGGCAGGGATTGTAGCGCAGCTTCTTTCTTTTTTCCTAAGGGATTTTGGTTTATTGCACTGCTCCTGCAAGTGGCAACAGCATCAACTATGTTGAGGCTTCTACTTTTCTGGGGTAGAATTTTTAATTTCTTTTGTTTTTTGAGTTTACCTAATCACTGGCAAGGTGGCTGAGGGTGTGGCATGTGTTTTCTCTCTCTATTACACATCTTTCCATTGCTCAGCAGCCTCCCAGGCCACCAACCGTTCCTGAGCTGAAAAAGCCCCACGGGAGGGATAGCCTAAAGATAAAAAAGCCAAAGGCAACAGCTCCTCTGTGCTGGATTTTGCAAGTGGCCATGCAGTTGTGGTGATCCTGCAAGACAGGCCCACAGGTAATGTCTCTGAAGTTCTCATGGACTGAGAAGCAGCCTATGAAAGATGCATGTTTTTCTTGGCAGACTGTCCTGGTCTTGAGGGAGGAGAAAGGCCTACAGCGCATCCTTCACCAAGAAAGGGAGCACGCTGGGAACTCTTGTCTACATTATTAAACTTCTGCTTTATGGAGGATGCCTTGGGAATTCCTTGACCTTTTTGCAGGCCTAATCTATATGTTTTCCTTCTGCCATGTGTAAGGCGGTGGGTGGGGGGAGGCAGTGGAAAGGTATTCTCAGCCAATTAATAGACTTTTTTTTTTCTTTCCTGAGGAGGAAAAGAAAATGGTGCACAGATGATCCTTGGCTCTTTCTTTCTTTTTAAAAATGCCAGTTATTGCCAGATGTTCTGCTGAGGAAGAAAATCCCATAAGATGCTCTTGATATCTATCTTTCTTTTCCCAGAGAGGATTTCTGTACAGACAGTTCATCTGTTGTTTGTTGTTGTTACTTTCTTTCCACGATGTAGGAGACTTCATTAAACATTTGGCATAAAAAAAAAAATCACCCCTTCGATGATCCCTGCCAAAGTATCATTTTGATAGCTCGGGCAGAATCCCCTTTTACGTTTGTTAATTTAGGTAGCACAGATGCCACTGTAGAATGCTTGACACACACTCTTGTTATCCTTTACAACAGCAATGCAGAACCTGTGGCCCACCAGATGGTGCTGGACTCCAATTCCCATCCTAGCTTGACCAATGGTGAGGGATGATGGGAGTTGCAGTTCAGCAATATCGGAAGGGCCGCAGGTTCCCCGCCTCTGCTGTATCCCAAGCCTATCATTAGCCCAACTGGGGTGCACAGCTGGAGGACACAACCTGGGCAGGGGGCACATGCCCTGATCCACCCCTAATGTCCCTGCCCACTGTCAGGATTCCCCTGTTGCCTACTGAATACTCCAATAGCCAAATCAACACTCAGACAAAAGGGCTGCTTTCCAAGGCTTTAATTCCATTTACCCTAATGAGGCATACAGATGCTAATTGCTAGAGACTCAGAGAACTACAGAGGAACAGCCATTTGGGGTTCAAAGGGAAACTACGTCAGTTGATCTCCGTTTGGGAAAAGGGCGGCAACTCTCTGAACTTAAGGGGTGGGAGGGGGAGACCTCCCCCTCTCCCGTGATGCTTCTGGGCGCAGCTGTTGACGTCGAGCCAATCGGGCTGAGCGCCAAAGCTCAGCCCCTGCGATCTGTCGCTTGTGCCTGCATCTGTGCCTCGCGTTTAAAAGTTCAGGTCGTCCTTCCCTTTCCACGCCTTGTTTGCTGTCACTCCCAGGGATGTGGGGGGGGGGCCTCCCTCCACCTGCGCCTCTGAAGTCTGGGAAAGTTCCTCCCCCATGAGTTGCCTCTCTTCCTCAGAATCAGAACTGCTTTGGGACTCTATGGGCTCAGATACAACCCTCACATCCATGCTGCCTCACCCCCTCCACTCTCCTTCATTTAGTGCACAAGTCTGAAGGGAGGTTCTAAGTTATGGGTATGTTGCCATGACTTATGGGGTGTCAAAGATCCAGAGCTTTATATCTCAATCTTATAGGCATGCATTTTGCCCCCTGTTGCTCCTGCTCGGGTCTAACCTCCCCCCAATGAAGTTGTGCACCTGAAACGTGACTCATATGGAGGCCCAGGGGTGGACTCCTCCAAGGATGGCCACTTCTTTGGGCAAAGCCTGTAGCTCAGTGTCAGAGCCCATGCTTTGCGTGGAGAAGGTAAATCTGTAAAAATGGAGTGAATTTCTCCACTGTCCCTACTGCTGTGTTTTCACTGCATTTTGTGTCTGTGTGTCTGTGGTGATAGCAACACTCAGGGCTTCCAACAGTCGCTTGTGAGCCAGCATTGAACTGGGAGATACCTTTACCCACGGCTACCTCTTTGGTGGGTGGCTGCTGTCGACACCTGCCCCCCAACCAGGTGTGTGGAAGCTGGTGGCTCCGGTGTCAGTGAGGCGGTGAATCCACTCCAGGTGTCAGTCAGAACCAGTCAGACAAGACAGCCATGCTCGGGAGCTTGCCGCCATTGTGAGCAGAGCGATACAGCAAAGTGCAATGAGAAAAACAACAACGGGAGCACTGTGGAGAACTCCTTGAGAGTTCTGACTGGTTCTGACTGAAACCTGGAGGGGATTCACCACCCCACTGACATCAGAGCCACCAGCCTCCACTGGTGTTGGCCCATTGAGCCTAAACCATCCGAGATCCCACAGCACTTTCTTGCTGGCTTCCGGGGACTTATAACAGCAGGCCGTGCACATTAGAACATGAGGAGAGCCATGCTGGATCAGACCAAAGGCCAATCTCAAGGGTGGGCAACTTGTGGCCATCCAGCTGTTATGACACTACTGAGAAAGAAAAATACTAGAATGTCCTTCAGTGTCTTCCAGTGAATCAATCATCTCAAGCTTTGTGAAAAGAAAAGAAAAAAAAATAGAAAGGAAGAAGGAAGAAAAGAAAGTGTTCAAGAATTTTAAAAGCAGAGTTAGAGTGAAGAATACCTCACTTGGTATGCAAATAGCATCAGGCAAGCAGCAGGTTGCATATTAAAGTGTCAAGAAAGTTTCATTATGAAGTGTGCAGAACAACCTTTTTTCCCTGGCATAACGCTTCAAATTCCCTTGGTTGCCACAAGAATGCAAGAGATTTTGTGCTTCAAACTGAAACTAAGCCGGAGAACATTAACCTTTTAAATTAATTTATTTCTTCTTGTTGTTTTAATAACGTTTCAGTGTGAATTTCTTTTCTGTGGCTGAGCATGACACCTTGGTGTTTTTTTTTAATATTTAACTTGGAGAGAGACACAAAGATCTCTGTAGCTTGCATGCACGCTTGCTTGCTTATTTATTTATTAAATTTATACCCTGCTTTTTTTCTTCTTTAAGGAACCCAAGGCAGCGTACATAATCCCCCTGCTCTCCATTTTATCCTCACAACAACCACCCTGTGAGGTAGGTTGGGCTGAGAGTCTGTGGCAGGCCCAAAGTCACCCAGTGAGCTTCCATGGCCGAGTGGGGACTAGAACCCAGAACTCCCGGCTCCCAGTCCAAAACTCTCGCCACTACACCACGCTGGCTCTCAGTGCTTAAAGCAGAATGAATTGGTAGAACAGACTGTACCACTTCCGTTTACAGGTGGGTTATCATGTTTTTTGAATGATGCCTGGTGTTAAAAACAAAAGAAACAAACCTGCTTGCAGACTGAAACTGATCCCAGTAAAGAGTGGGCTGGGCTACACATTTTCTCAATTATTTGAATGTTTTTATTGCGGTGGGTTGTTTTTTTTTTAAAGTGGGGCAGCATTGAGATATAGGATCCCCCCACCCCACAGCCTGAAGTGGTACAGCCCACTCCGCCACCGTAGAATTTTACCACCTTATTCCGCTGCATATGTAGATCACATGGGTTCACTGCACAGTTTCTTGGTCACTTGGTCACTATAATAGGGGTAGAAGAATTTGTCCATTTCATTTTCTCCTGCATTTGAATTTTTTAAAACTCAAGATCTTTCCATCCGGAATATGAAGAAATTTGCAAATTCTGGTAAATTCTTATTAAGAATGAACTGAAATTCTCACCCATCTGCACCGGGCAAACTTAATCGTTATAGCTATTCCCAGCATCGAGAGGACCATGTTGTACTAGCTGGCCATGTAGCTGTTACAGATGAGGAGCCTGTCAGAAAAAAAGAGGTGGCAACCCTATTTCAGCACCAACATGGCTGAATATGCAGGGATTGAAACCTAAAGTTTTAAAAGCAAAGCACTGAAAGCCCTGGGCCTGGATGGATGAGTCTATCGGTTTTGATTTCAAATAATTTACATCTCAAGTTCTTTCCATCCAGAATATGGGAAAAATGGAACATTTTGGTACATTTTAATCAAAATTGGACTGAAATGAAATTCTCATTCATGCCTAGGCCTGACACAGATCTTTGACTTGGCAACCCTGTGACATCACCAGGCCCCACTTCATGACATCATGGCCTTTTGAGTCTCAGGTTTTGGGCAGCTTTGCAGCCCTAGGTGGATTGCTGCCCATTTGCAGCGAAGGAGATCCACTTGACTTTCATGGATGGCCAGTGTTAATCAGATGTTTTGTGCAAGAGTCAGCCTTAAACTAGCTTAAAGGCCATTCACATGAATAGACACTAAGACGAAAGCTTGTTAAAAGCCAGCCCATATGCCAAGGTTGTAAATCACAGCCATAAACAATGGATTGTTGCCAAAGGAATGCTGAGTGTGACATTTCTGAATGGTCTTTCCAGTGAGCTGCAAATCTTGGAGTCATATCAGTGGGGGGGGGCACAAAACCCCTCCTGAGAAATGTCACTTGTCTGATCAAAATTCTTTTAGCATCCCATGAAGGTTTCCCCCCAAGAGGAACCTCCAAATATGTCTTTAATTCCAATTCAGGCAATAGGTGAGGGTGCCCTAGGGTTGTTTGAAACTCTTCTGAGAAATATTATTGAAACTCTGTCAAACCTTTGGATTCTGGGATCTGAGTAAAGTGGCCATGTGTCCTACTTTACAGAGGTCAGTCCTCCATTTGAAGGGTTGTCCAGTCCTCGACTTCCCCGGCTAAGTCCTGGTAGTACTTTGCCTTCTCCTCGGCCGCCCTCTCCAAGCCTCCAGGCAAGTACTCCCATCTGACGGTCACATCCACGACCAACGCTCGATGTTTCCGCACAAAAATGAGGTCGGGTTTCCTGAGTTCTCACTGTTTGTTTCTCAGGTGGGGCTCGTTATACACCATCCAGTTCGTTCTCTTGGCCTCGCTCGCCAACAGTTGGCACAGTTTGTTATGGCGATAAATGCGGGCCTCTTGTACGGACGGGCACTGTCCCAATATATGTGAACACGTCTCAGACGGGGCAGGACAGTCCCCTTCATGGATCACTGCCCCTTCATGGATCACTGCCTTGTTGTGGCGAAGGGGCTTGCGTAACTCAGTGAAGCCATAAGCTATGCCGTGCAGGACCACCCAAGACGGACAGGTCATGGCAGAGAGTTCTGACAAAATGTGGTCCACTGGAGAAGGAAATGGCAACCCACTCCAGTATTCTTGCCAAGAAAACCCCATGGAACGTATCACAAGGCTAAAAGATATGACGCCGGAAGATGAGCCCCTCAGGTCGGAAGGTGTCCAATATGCTACTGGGGAAGAGCAGAGGGTATTTCGAAGTAGCGCCAGAAAGAGTGAAGCGGCTGGGCCAAAGCCGAAAGGACACTCAGCTGTGGATGTGTCTGGTGGTGAAAAGAAAATCCAATGCTGTAAAGAACAATATTGTTTAGGAACCTGGAATGTCAGATCAATGAATCAAGGTAAGCTGGAGGTGGTCAAACATGAGATGGCAAGATTGAACATCGACATCTTGGGAATCAGCGAACTAAAATGGACAGGCATGGGCGAATTTAATTCAGGTGACCATCATATCTACTATTGTGGGCAAGAATCCCTTAGAAGAAATGGAGTAGCACTCATAGTCAACAAAAGGGTGGGAAAAGCAGTACTGGGGTACAATCTCAAAAACGATAGAATGATCTCAGTATGAATCCAAAGCAAACCATTCAACATCACAGTAATTCAAGTCTATGCCCCAACCACTGAGGCCGAAGAAGCTGAGGTTGATTGGTTCTATGAAGACCTACAACACCTTCTAGAACTAACACCAAAAAAAGATGTCCTCTTCATCATAGGGGATTGGAATGCTAAAGTAGGAAGTCAAGAAATCACCGGGATAACAGGCAGGCATGGCCTTGGTGTACAAAATGAAGCAGGACAAAAGCTAATAGAGTTTTGCCAAGAGAACATGCTGATCATAGCAAACACTCTTTTCCAACAGCACAAGAGGCGACTCTACACATGGACATCACCAGATGGTCAATATCGAAATCAGATTGATTATGTCCCTTGCAGCCAAAGATGGAGAAGCTCCATACAGTCAGTCAAAACAAGACCTGGAGCTGACTGTGGCTCAGATCATGAGCTGCTTCTTGCAAAATTTCGGCTTAAATTGAAGAACGTCAGGAAAACCACTAAACCGTTCAGGTATGACCTAAATCATATCCCTGATGAATATACAGTGGAGGTGAGGAATAGATTTCAGGGATTAGACCTGATAGACAGAGTGCCTGAGGAACTATGGATGGAGGTCCGTAACATTGTTCAGGAGGCAGCAACAAAATCCATCCCAAAGAAAAAGAAATGCAAGAAAGCAAAGTGGCTGTCTGATGAGGCTTTACAAGTAGCTCACGAGAGAAGGGAAGCGAAAAGCAAGGGAGGAAGGGGAAGATATACGAGAGACAAGAAGGCCTTCTTAAATGAACAATGCAAAGAAATCGAGGAAAACAACAGAATGGGAAAGACTAGAGATCTCTTCAAGAAAATTGGAGATCTCAAGGGAAAGTTTTGTGCAAAGACGGGCATGATAAAGGACAAAGAAGGCAGGGACCTAACAGAAGCAGATGAGATTAAGAAGAGGTGGCAAGAATACACAGAAGAACTATACAGGAAAGATCTGAATGTCCCTGATAGCCATGATAGTGCGGTCACTGAACTTGAGCCGGACATCCTAGAGAGTGAAGTCAAGTGGGCCTTAGGAAGCATTACTAACAACAAAGCTACTGGAGATGACAGTATTCCAGCCGAGCTATTTAAAATCCTAAAAGATGATGCTGTTAAAGTGCTGCATTCAATATGCCAACAAATCTGGAACACTCAACAGTGGCCACAAGACTGGAAAAGGTCAGTTTACATTCCAATTCCAAAGAAGGGCAACGCCAAAGAGTGTTCAAACTACCGCACAATTGCGCTCATTTCACATGCCAGCAAGGTGATGCTCAAAATCCTACAAGCTAGGCTTCAGCAGTATGCGAACCGGGAACTACCGGAAGTACAAGCTGGGTTTAGAAGAGGCAGAGGAACTAGAGATCAAATCGCCAACATTCGCTGCATCATGGAGAAAGCAAGAGAATTCCAGAAAAACGTCTATTTCTGCTTCATTGACTACGCTAAAGCCTTTGATTGTGTGGATCACAACAAACTGTGGCAAATTCTGAAAGTGATGGGAGTACCAGACCACCTTACCTGTCTCCTGAGAAACCTGTACGAGGGTCAAGAAGCAACAGTAAGAACCACACATGGAACAACCGATTGGTTCAAAATTGGGAAAGGAGTACGACAAGGCTGCATATTGTCACCCTGCTTATTTAACTTATATGCAGAGTACATCATGAGAAATGCCGGGGTGGATGAATCAGAGGTCGGAATTAAGATTGCCGGGAGAATTATCAACAACCTCCGATATGCAGACGATACCACCCTAATGGCAGAAAGCGAAGAGGATCTCAAGAGCCTCTTGTTGAGGGTGAAAGAGGAGAGTGCAAAAGCTGGTTTGAAACTCAACATTAACAAAACGAAGATCATGGCATCTGGCCCCATCACTTCCTGGCATATAGAAGGGGAAGAAATGGAAGCAGTGACAGATTTTACTTTCTTGGGCTCCAAGATCACCGCAGACGGTGACTGTAGCCATGAAATTAAAAGACGCTTGCTCCTGGGGAGGAAAGCTATGACCAAGCTAGACAGCATAGTAAGAAGCAGAGACATCACCTTGCCGACAAAGGTTTGTGTAATCAAAGCTATGGTTTTCCCAGTAGTAATGTATGGCTGTGAGAGCTGGACTATAAGGAAGGCTGAGCGCCGAAGAATTGATGCTTTCGAACTGTGGTGCTGGAGAAGACTCTTACGAGTCCCCTGGACTGAAGGCAAAAGGAGAAGGGGACGGCAGAGGATGAGATGGCTAGATAGCATCACCGATGCAATGAATATGAACTTGGGCACGCTCCAGGAGAGAGCGCAGGACAGGAAGGCCTGGCGTGCTATGGTCCATGGGGTCACGAAGAGTCGGACACGACTGAACGACTGAACAACAACAACAACCAGTCCAAGTGTGGTTTTAAGATAACAAAACCATAAGAACGGAGAGCAAGGGCTAAAAAGTTGCCCATCAACAGTTAGTACCTGGAGAGCAGAATGGTCATAGGTCACTTGGTCACAAGCTTTAATTCCTGCTATGGGGAGATGTATTGTATTCGTCATCATCGTCATCATCATCATTAAATACTACTACTACTAGTAGTAGTATTTCTATTTAAATTATAGTTATTATTTCTAAATTTGCATCTATACCTGTAAATGAACATATCCAAATGTCATGCAAATGTCTGTTCCCTTTTGTCCTCTTTCTTGGTGATGCATTTCCTCTCTTTTGGTGATGCATTAGCAGCCACCCTAGACTTGGGAGAAGTTGGCAGTCAGTCCCAGGGTTAAACGACATATTTCCTTAGAGATGTAGCGAGCAGCTGTGCCTGTTTTCTTACTCAAAAGTAAACATAGGGGACCCAATCTGAATCAGGACCCTGGTGTGGGGACTAGGAGAGTTTTAACGCTTTGCCCCCTGCTGTGGGCCTGATCCAAATCCCGCCCGCCACACCTTCAATTTGGATTACCCCTCAAAAGATTGGGGGGAAAAAAGATACCCCTCATATTACGCCAGTACTTTTCCAGCTGCACTGGCTGCCAGTCCATTTCCGGGCCCGATTCAAAGTGCTGGTGTTAACATTCAAAGCCCTTAACGGCTTGGGGCCAGGTTACCTGAAGGATCGCCTCCTCCCATATGTGCCTGCCCGGACCTTAAGATCATCATCAGCGGCCCTTCTCTGTGAGCCCCTGCCAAAGGAAGTGAGGCGGGAGGCTACTAGGAGGAGGGCTTTTTCTGCTGTGGCACCCTGGCTCTGGAATGAGCTCCCAAGTGAGGTTCGCCTGGCAACTACATTGTATTCCTTTCGGTGCCAGGTGAAGACCTTTTTATTTTCCCAGGCATTTTAGCATGTTAGCTTTTCTAAATTTTTATCTTTGCTGTTTTAAATCTGTATTTTAAACTCCTGTACTGCTGCTAGGTTTTATTGTGGTTGTATTGTTATATTGTGGTTTTAATGTTCTATATATTTTAAATTGTTTTATTGTGTGTTGTTTGGTTTTAATTTTTGTGAACCGCCCAGAGAGCTTCAGCTATTGGGCGGTATAGAAATGAAATAAATAAAGAAATAATAAAATAAAAAGATAATCTGTAATGAATGGATCCATTTTTGGCAATGGAAATTGCAGGCGTGCGCCCTCCCCCCTGCCCCAATCTGAAATGGGACCACAGAGGGGACAAGCAGTTAAAAAAAAAACCCTATCCCACTATACTAGTTTTCTGATCCACTCCAGGTCCCCTCTGCTTACTTTTGAGTAAGGAAAAGTAGCTGCTCACTCCATCTTTAAAGAATGTGTAGTTTGACCCAGAGTCGACTTGGAATAGGTGTGTGATCCAAATCAGGCAGGAGCTGAGCTCCAGAACAGAGAAACAAGGACTGGAAGTAGAAATGTAGAGGCAGAAATGTAGTCAAAACCAGGGACTACATTTCTGCAATCAGGGAGAAGGAGCAGGCACACCCAGGGTGTCCTCACATAAGGGGCAAGGTGCTCATTCTGCACATGGGGCTTTGTCGCAGGGGTGCAAAACCTCAGAACAAGGGTCCCAATCTGGCCCTCTGGGCTTCCCCAGAAAGCCACGCCCCTTCCTTGGCCCCACCCCCTTTCCCTCAACCAGGCTTTTGGTGCAGTTTTCTTCCCATCCTGAAAGGCCAAAATGCTTCTCCGAGGGCTTACCTACTGGCAGGAAGAGCTTTAAGCTAAAATGTGCTGGTCTTTTTGGTATTTTGGCCTCACTCCCTTTTCCCTTGCCCCTACACACCACTGGAATGCAGCCCCTGTAAGCTTCCCCCAACTGGAAACTGGCCCCCAGGCTAAAAGAGGTTCTGCACCCCTGCTTTATAGGGTTTTGTGGATGGCGATTGGCCGTTGGCGTCAGCTGAGGGAATATTTAGGCAGGCTGGTTCTGTCAGCCTCAGCCTAACAGTAGGGCGGTTGCTTATGCATTGCCAAAAAAAGAGAGGAAATGCATCACAAAAAAGTAGACGAAACAGGACACAGATTTGCATAACATTTGCATATGCTAATTTATAGGTACAGATGAAAATGTAGGGAAAATTAAATAGAAATACATACAATCCTTCTCACCATAGTGCGTAGACAATAGCTGGGTGACCTGTGTGCCAACTCGCTTTGCTCGTAGGGATGGTGGAGAATACCGCCACGGATTTCAGTGAAGCTGAATGCACTGGCATTCAGCCCCGCGAAATCCGTGGCAGAACGGCCTCCCACCCCCTGTCCCCTGCAGATTCCCCCTGGGATGAGGCTTACCTGGGGTGGATGTTCCAGACAGCGGCGGCTATGGCGTCAGCTGGTCTTTTGACCGGCTACCATGGCTGCCATTTGCATCCTGGTCTTTGCCGTGATAGGCTACATAAGTATTTATGTAGCCTATCATGGCTGGGCTAAAAACAACAACAACAAAAAACAGTGTACGCAAATGGCAGTGGCTACGGCGGCCGCCGTTTGCGTTCCCTATTTTTCGCCGTTTTAGCCAACGAAAATATTTATGTAGGCTATTATGGTGGGGAAAAAAAAGGGGAATGCAAATAGTGTAGTGGGCGCTATTTGTGTTCCTTTTTTCCCTGCCGTTTTAGCCTACATAAATATTTATGTAAACTATTATGGTGAAAAAAAGGAATGCAAATAGCGCCCACTATGCTATTTGCGTTCCCCCCTTTTTTTCGCCGTAATAGCCTACGTAAATATTTATGTAGGCTAAAACAGCAAAAAATAGGAAATGCAAATGGCGGCCGCTGTAGCCGCCGCCATTTGCGTACGCTGTTTGTTTGTTTTTTTGCCCAGCCATGATAGGCTACGTAAATACTTATGTAGCCTATCATGGCAGCCTGGCTGGACACAAATGGCGGCCGCTACGGCGGCTGCCATTTGTGTCCGAATCAGCCTGTCCATGGCCGGACGTCCAGCTGCGGAAGGCCCTGGCCGGCTGCTCCGTGGAGCCACCGTGGAGCGGAGCAGGACGGGCAGGATTCCAGGGGGGAGGACCGGAACAACTCCCCCCACATTGAGGATTCCGGGGGGAGGGAAGGAGTGCCTCCCCCCACCGCAAATCAATTCTGCGAGAAGGTAAGTGACTTTCATACATCCCTATCTGCTCATGCGTCTAATTTTTGATGGGCAACTTCAAGGCCCCTTTGCTATTATGGTTTTTTTCAAACCACGTCTGGACAGGCCTTCAAACAGTGGATGCCTCCAAATAGACACACTTTTTCTCTCTCTTTCTGCCAGCCCTTCTCTTGTTCCCTTTGTGGAATAGAGAACTGCGGGGGGGGGGGGCATTTATGAATTCCCCCTAAAGAGGAAACGCACCAACAAAAAAGAGGACAGCGCTTCTCAGAATATTTGCATATGCTAATGTATATGTGTGGATATCTATATCTATATTTGTGTAACTCCGTGGTATATTTCCCTTTAAGAATTCTGGAGCGGGCGGGGGGGGGGGGGGCCTTATTCTTGCACATACTCAGTAAGAGTAAGGATTGGCCACCATTATGGGCTGGGACCTCAATGTTGTTTGGAAGAAGTTTGCTTTCTCCTCTCTGTAAGGCCCTGGACCCTTGAGACAGGTTAGTAGTGAGGTTTCCTTCCTCCTCCTTTAAAGGAAACCTCAGTACTAACCTGTCTCAAGGGTCCAGGACCTTACAGAGAAGTGAAAGCAAACTTTTTCCAAACTGAATGGAGGTAATAGCCCATAATGGTGAGGACGAGGGAGAGGGCCTTCTCTGGGGTGGCCCCCACTCTGTGGAACTCCCTTGCCAGGGAACTCCGCCATGCCCCCTCTTTAATGAGCTTCCGCCGCGCATTAAAAATGTGGTTGTTCAGGCAGGCAATTGGGGTGGGTTAGGGTTTTTTTATGATGTTTTTAATGTAGAATTTTATTGTTTTAACTGTTTTGTTGTTGTACATCGGCCAGAGTGACTGGGTGACCAGCCAGATGGGCGATTAATAAATTTAATAAATAAATAAATAAAATAAAATGGTGGCCAATCCTTACTCTTACTGAGCATGTGCAGGAATACCGCCGCCCCCCCCCCCGCCCCGCTCCAGAATCTTAAAGGGAAATATACCACGGGGTTACATAAAGATGCAAATGTAGACATAATTATTATAATCTAAATAGAAATACAGTACATCTCATCGCAGTGTGGATGATAGGTTCTTTTCACCCTTCCCCAGCATTTTCTCCAATTTCCAGTTAGGGTGGGGATAATAAATGACACTCCTCTGACAGCCCTTCAAATTGACGACTGTCCTCTGTAAAGTAGGACACTTGGCTACCCTACCTGACAGGCTTTCAGTGGAACCAGAATGTTGGTGGCACAGCAACTAAAGCCCTGGTGTCTGACCTCGGGCAGCCCAGTTTTGAGACAGCATCCAGCTCCCGCTTCCCCGCCCCCTCCAAACACTTTACAGTTGTCTTCTCTCCTATTGTTTTGTCTGAGGAGGAATCTCCAAATTTCTCTCAAATTCCACTCAGAGGCTTCACTCAAAAGAAAAGAATTTAACCCACCAGTAGGCAAGAACCTGAAATGAAGTTTCAGCATTTGGGTTCCTTAATAGGATAATCCAGGTGAGTTACAACAATGCACGACCAATTAGCTTTCATATCTGCTGACATTGTGGGGGTTTTAGGGAGAGAGGGGGCTAATGGCATTCATAAAACTGTTAATTAACCCATCCTGTAAATCTGTTTCATTTTGTGGCTTTGACAGAGCCAATCAAGGATGGCTTACTTGTCTGCTCATTTGGAAAACAATTTGGGTTTCTATTTTAATTACAGTACAAAGGCTTACAATCATCATCTTAGTGGCACCTGAGGATTCTTTGGTATCTTGGTTGCACATATGCATATAATTAAGCACCTCATCTCCTTAGCTGAATATGTAAACTCATTTAATACTTGGATTTTGTGCCTGTAATGAGAGATAATGGGTTTTTTTTAAAAAGAAGAAACCAAAAAACAACCCTGAAAAAGTAGGCTAATATTGTGTTAATCAAAGCTCTTTCCAATTGAAATATGTTTGTTGTACAACCATTAAATAGATCACAAAGTCATGGGAATCTGCGGGATGCACTCAGCTTGGTGCCAGGAGCTGTGGGATGTTGACAGGGAAAAGTGGGGCTCAGGCACTGAATGTTCTGCGGCACCACGGTGGCTTGCTAGAGGACAGAGCTAGCCTATCCGTCGGCTCCGTACTGCACTTCAGTGCCGCCAGTTCCGATGGCCAGTGGTGGTATTGCAGCTAATGGTTCAGCAGGAGTCAGGTGACAAATGGAGCCAATAGGGTTCCACCTAGTATTATAAAGTTGCTGACTGTGGCTGGGCTCCGTAGTCTTCTAACACAAAGACCGCAAGAGGAGTGTCCTTCTCTTGCAGCTTGCCTCTAAACCAGCATCCCTGATTCTCAGATGCCAAAACTATTCAGGTTTTACTGGCTATATATGGCACAGTCAATTGTTTGAATTATCCATTCATACTTAAATGGCCAAGATCTGATATACGTATAGCAAAGAGACAAAAGGGACATGAGAATTGAACAGCTAATGTACATAACAACTGGCCATTGTGTACATTCACCACACCTCATGGAGAATGTGCATATAACCTGTTCATGAAGTAGGAGTTGAACACATTTCCTACTCATTATGCACAGTCTCCAGGCTTTGGGGGAAATGTGCATATTTGGACTGCATTTTGCACCTTCTCTGGCCATTGTGCATAATCTCCCACAGTCCTTGGGGGATGTCCATAGCTCTACAACATTTTGCACATTCTTTAGGCGATATGCACATTCTCCAGTCAATATGCATAGTCTCCAAGAAATATTCCATTGGTTTCTATCTTGGCCAGTTGTTACGCACATTCACCATTCAACATACATTATATACATGCATTGGTTTTAATATAAGCATAAACTTATATTAAATTATACCATCCAGTTTGTATGACTTTATTTAAGTTTTTTCACTCTCTGCTAATAAATACAACTTGGGGGGAGAGATTTAAAGCATAGCATGGGTGGGAGGGGGAGTTGAACTTTCCCCTGACCCCAGCTTTCCCCGCCAAACCACCTCTCACCAGCTGATTTTCTCCCAGTGGGGATCAGAGGCTGGACCTAATTCCTGCCAGGAGAAAAATCAGCTAGGTTATAGCTAGCAGGATGGGTCTTTGAGGGGGAGGGGGGAGCACGGGATGGAGGGTTTCACCTCTCCCTTCTACCTGCTCACGCTGTGTGTGTGTTTTTGCTTAAATCTCCCACCCACCTTATATAAACTTAAGCCGACCTAGGTTGGTTGTGCCCTCTGTCTCTAACGGCTCTGGACCTTTTCACCCATTGCATGGTAGCAAATCTGGCTTTGTGAAGGGCAGTGAATTGCAAACCCTCTTGTCTCTCTCGTAAGTGTTAGAATATAGGTTTATCTCATTCACACGTTCCCATTTTAAGGCGTACATTTCAAAGAAATCTTAGCAGTAATAATAATCATAATGTGCAAATCAGCCCAAAGAGAAAAGAGACTGTGGTCAGAGCTTATACCATCCCACCATTCTCCGCTGTGTTCCTCAGCACCAATCTGGCTTTTGCTGATCTTTTTTTAGCAGCATGTCCTGTCCTCTCAGGGCATGCAATGTTTCTCAAATTCTGCCCAGACGTTGGTCTCCGATTGCCGAATGTTCCATGCTTCTGACTCTGCCCCATCTCAGACACATGGGACTGGCGAACGGCAAGTATCAGAGGGAAAGCAGCCTCTGTGCTGACATTTGGAGAGCAAAGAGTTTTACACCCTCATAAATTGTGCTTCCATTTGTGTCTCTGTGTGGGGGCGTAAATGACGGAAAGGCAGGTTGTCAGATTTTTCTTTCACAGTCCTGGCTTCCATTTGTACTATCCAAACATAACTTTAAAAATCTTTTGCAGGGGAGAGGATGGGGGAGTTCTTTAATATTTTGTTTTCTGATAACACAATCCATTATATTTTTGTCATATTAACATTTAGCATAGACTGAGAATAAAAACACCACCCAGAATGCATTTGTCAGTGGCAGGTTTTACTTCTGACAGCAACATTTTATGCATGTCAGCTCAGAAGTAAGTGGGTCCAGGTTTGCAGCCTGAGTAAATATGTATCAGCTTTGCTCCTACGCTGGTCATCAGTCTTTGATCCCCATGGCCTAACTTCCTTCCTTTGAAGGGGTAGGACATCACTGGGGTGTGTGTATAAAAAAGCCAGAAAAGCCAAACCATATGAGCAAAAATATTTACCTGGACAGGTGTCAAAGTGAGCATGGAAACACTTTGTTTATATGATCACACTTGTTTGGGTGATATTTTAATCCCAGCAAGAATGGTGGGACTTCAGGTGCAATGGCACCATGACCTTTTGTGGGGTGTTACCTGGGATGGATATGTCTAGACAGCCAGTGTGGTGTTGTGGTTAAAGTGTCAGACTGGGACTAAGGAGACCTGGGTTCTAGTCCCCACTTGACCATGAAGCTCAGTGGGTGACTTTGGCCCAGTCACTAACTCTCACCCTAACCTACCTCATAGGATTGTTGTGAGGATAAAGTGGAGAGGAGAAGGATCAAGTATGCCACCTTGGGCTTCTTGGAGGACATAAATGTAACAACTCAATCAGTGAATAATTGGATCCACTCACCCAGACATATATTCACTTGCGTTGGATGAACCACAGCTGTGTAACATCTTCAGTGTTCAGACTGATATCAAGCCTTTATCTCAGTTCATCCCTCATTTCTTTCTTTTTGTTCCTAAATTCTGACTTGAGAAACACATAATACAGAGCCATTTGAGCACATGGTAACAAACAATGACATTATACACCTCACACTTGCAGAACACCTTGCAGAAGAACTCCAGGAACATCCTATTTGTTTTAGGTTTCAGGTCTGTTAGTTTGTTCATAAACATTATTTCCCATGATCTCTGCAGCCATGGGGGGGGGGAGTGAAAAGTATACTGAGAGCGCAATCCTACTCGGAGGTGACTGCCTATCCAATGCAGGGTGGGGCGAGCATGGAGGGGATCTCCTCCACGCTCCGGCCGCCCTGTATTAGCGGCTAGATGGCTGATTTCGGCTGTCTAGCTGGAGTGGCTTGGAGTGGGGGATGGAGGCCAGATGACACATAGGAAGCATCATAGTGGTGCTTCCACCCGCCCCCTGCAAGGAACGCCCCCTTTCCCCCCACTCCATGCTGCTCTTATGAGGTGGTTTTCTGAGAACCGACCTCAGAACATGGGCTCCAAGATCGCTTCCTCCAAACTGAAAAACCCAGTGGCTATAGGATCGCGCCCTTATTGATTTTCAGTTTTTAGCTATCTTTATACTAGCTGTTGACATCCAGTTAGTGATGGATGCATCTGTGAATTTTAGTTTCTATCAGTTCCACCTTTTTCAATCTTAAATCTATCCTGGCCTGTTTCTACATCATTAATTTAGTTGCTTTGCTTGGTCTGGCTTTTTTAAAAAACTGTTTTTAGCTGATTTAAATTGTTTTAAATCAGTTCACAATTTTCTCCTAGTGTACATATTTTTGTACACAATTTTGCCTAATATACACATTTTTGCAAGCAATTAGCCCGATACGACGAGTTTCTGTTATTTTCATGGTTATATGCATTCTTCTCTACATTGAATAGAGAACTGCACTGAAAAATTCAGAGACCTGGAAGTACTGAAGGATAACTGTGTTTCAGTTCACATGTTGGTTCAGAAAGTACAAAACAGGTAGGTACAAAGTGAATGAATTTCTACCCATCCCTCCAATAAATTCCTTAGAAGGCAGGTCCACATGCCTTGCTCTCTATCTTTTAGCAAGTGCGATAGACAAAGAGATGAGCAAGGCAGAGTATAACCTTTCTATGCTTTGCAATAGTTTCCAAAATTAACTCCCAATAACTTTTGATATTTCACAATCCCACCATCTGTGCATCATATTTGCTCCTATTTGAACACAGTGCCAAAAAGATCTGAAGCTGTGCATTATACTGTGTCATGCACTGGCAATGCCCTGTTCCATGAATGGAAGGGAAAACAGGCAAGATAGTGCACCCACGCTCCTTTTTGCTTTTCCCTTTTAGTGGCTTTTTCCACCGCCATCTACTCCTGGTGGAGATGAAAACTGCTAGAACTGGTTTGTGGATATGATGTGAAGTAACTGAACTACCTTAGGATTTTGTATAGTTTGGTTTGGATGTTATGGGATTAAAGTTCATTATTTTCTAAAACCAAAAGGTCAAAATCCAGGCAGCCAATGAAACAACAGATGCCACTAAGGAAGCAAGAAAACAGGAGGTTCATCAAGCGGTGACATAGATAAGGAGCCTGCAGAAGAGGGTTGCTTTATACTGTGGTGCCAAGAAGTCTGTAGGTTGCAAATCTGTAGTTCCTTTTCTGCAGAAATGTTTGCAAAGGGCTCAGCAGAAGGAATGTAGGGCAAAGGTGAGCTTTCCTGATTGGACAAGAGTTGCAAGGGCACAAGCTAGCTTTAACATATAAAAACTTGAGGCAAAAGGCAGTTTTTCGAGTAGACGGTAGCGGAAAGCTGAAATAGATGGTTGGGAGGAAAAAAGAATCAGAAAGAAATAAAATCAGAGAGCTGCTTGAGAGAAGCTGAATACTTAGAAAGGCTGAGAACTCTGACAGTAAGATATTGCTGGGAAGAACTTGGAAGAACATAGTCTAGTTAGGAATAGCTAGATGCATTTACCCTGGCTGTTTTCTTTCTCTTTTGGCCTTACGTTGTTGTTTGTATGTGTGTATTGTAACCATTCAGTTGTTAAAACCTTTCTCCTAATAATACTTCTTCAGTTAACATGTACATTTTTGTCATTTAAACTATGTGGTCTCATTTATTTATTATTTATTGTATTCAAGCTGCTTCTATACCACTTCTATACATCCCAAGATTTTCAACTGGTTTACATAGAAATGTATACAACACAATATAAAAAGCAATATAAAAACAGTGTAAAACAATAAATACCTTAATAAGATTACAACAAAAAACAGTAAAACAGACCATTGTCATGATCAATTACATGTCAGGGAAAGCCTGAGCGAACTGAGGCTTTCAACAGGTGTTCGAAGCTTGCCACAGTTTCTGTCTTTCAGATGGTCAAACCATATGTGGGGGAGTGTTCCAGAGGGACGGTGCTACTACCAAGAAGGCCCACATACGAGCCATTAACTGACAACACACTTTTAGTTTCAGAATGACCAAAAAGGCCTCCTTGGTAGATCTCAGAGGCTGATTTTGGTGTATAGGGGAAGGCAGTCAGCTAGGTATCCTGGCATCAAATTGTTTAGGGCTTGGAATGTCTACAACAAAAGTTTGAACATGGCTCAGTAGTTAATAGGCAGTCAGTGCAGTTCTTTTAACACAGGTGTAATATGTGAGCATCCACTGAGCATCCTAGCTGCTGCATTCTGCACTAGCTGCAGCTTCTGAATTACAGAAGTCTAACTGTGAGGTTGCCAATGCATACATCACCATGGTTAGGCTATCCCTATCCAGGAATGGGCATAGTTGTCACACTAACAGAAGTTGGTAATGGGAGCTCTGGGCCACTGAGGTCACCCGGGCTTCCAGTGACAAGGATGGATCCAGTAGCCCAAAACTACATACCTGCTCCTTCAGAGGGAGTGCAACCCCATCCAGAACATGGAATTCCTAGACCTGGGAACCAGTTACCCTTAGAATCTCTGGCTTATTAGGATTCAGCTTGAGTTTATTAGACCTCATCCAACCCATAACTGCATCCAGGCACCTGTTCAGAATGTGCACAGCCTCTCCTGATTCAGATGTCACAGAGAAATAAAGTTTCCCTTGTTGGGTTATTTATTTATTTATTTATTTATCTATTTCATTTCTATCCCGCCCAATAGCCGAAGCTCTCTGGGCGGTTCACAAAAATTAAATCCAAACAACACACAATAAAACAATTTAAAATATACAGAACATTAAAACCACAATATAACAATACAACCACAATAAAACCTAGCAGCAGTGCAAGAGTTTAAAATGCAGATTTAAAACAGCAAAGATAAAAATTTAGAAAGCTAAAATGCCTGGGAAAATAAAAAGGTCTTCACCTGGCGCCGAAAGGAATACAATGTAGGCGCCAGGCGAACCTCACCTGGGTTACCTACACTGCCCCGCCAAACCCCACAGCACCCAATGGTATTTAAAAGAGACACAGAGGGTTTTTAGGCTGTTTGGTGGAGGCAGACAGGGAAAATAAAGAATTCTATCTGGTGGCAGTGGAAAGTCTCATTGGAAGGGTAGGGCAAACAGGAGTGGGGGATACTATTTGGCCTGGTCTCCCCGCAACTCATGGATCAGGGTGTAGCTGGTGCCGTGACATGGATCAACACATTTTTGGACTCTTCTTGGTCTTTGGACAGTCTATAGCGACTGTCAAGATGAGCGCTTTCACCTCGAAATTTACCACTACAGCCTTGGAGGGTGATGAAGCTGGCAGGGATGATGTAATGGAGGGGAATTCCCCTCCAAACACCAGAATGACATTTAACAGGGATAAATGCCAAGTTCTGCACCTAGGAAAAAGAAACCAAAAGCACAGTTACAAGATAGGTGATACTTGGTCAACAACACTACAAGTGAGAAGGATCTTGGAATTGTTGTCGATCACAAGCTGAATATGAGCCAAAAATGTGATGTGACTGCAAAAAAGGCAAATGCTCTTTCGGCTGCATTAATAGACGCATAGCTTCCAAATCCCGGGAAGTACTAGTTCCCCTCTACTCAGCACTGGTTAGGCCTCATCTGGAGTACTGTGTCCAGTTCTGAGCAGCACACTTTAAGAAGGATGCAGACAAGCTGGAGAGGGTTCAGAGGAGGGAAACAAAGATGATCAGGGGGCTGGAAACAAAGCCCTGTGAGGAGAGACCGAAAGAACTGGGCATGTTTAGCCTTGAGAAGAGAAGACAGGGGAGATAGGATCGTGGTCTTCAAGTACTTGAAAGGTTGTCACAGAGAGGAAGGACAGGATCTCTTCTCGATCATCCCAGAGTGCAGGACAGGGAATCATGGACTCAAGTGACAGGAAGCCAGATTCCGGCTGAACATCAGGAAAAACTTCCTGACTGTTTGAGCAATACGACAATGGAACCGATTACCCAGGGAGGTGGTGGGCTCTCCACACTGGAGGCGTTCAAGATGAGGCTGGACAGCCACCTGTCAGGGATGCTCTGACTTGGATTCCTGCACTGAGCAGGGGGTTGGACTCGACGGCCTTGTAGGCCCCTTCCAACCCTACTGTTCTATGATTCTATGATTCCATGAACAACCCAACATTAGGGGCTCATAGATTTCTTTACATGTGACAATGTGGCCCCAAAAGAGCTGTGCTCCTCAAGCTTCTGTTAATAAAATCATATTCCTCTCCTTTCCTCTTTAAAAAAAATGAGATGATTACAATTATTGTCACGATTGCTAGGCCAGTATCTGAGGCTTAAGCGGAGATGCCGTTCTCATTCTTCTGTGAATTTAATTCACACTCTTTGATGGTTGTGCAGTATTGACAGTTGCTCGGCTTCAAGTGACACTGAAACAACAGTGAAACAACCATTTATGTTAAGGCTTTCAAATTACTATTGAATTTAGAAAGCTATTTCAGTGGTTATCAGAAATATATTAACGGGGGCCTCGTGGTTCCTTGAATCAATGCAAATTTGTGCTTCATCGGCCCTCTGCAATCACTGTGTATTTAAACGATGCAGAGAGGGGATGGAGTGCTTTCAATATAATGTAGAAGAAGCATGAAAAGACATCTGAATTATCTTGCTGTAGATTGTAAAGGAGAAATCCTTACCTCTCCCTCATGGGGAGATGTGCAAATTTGACCTGCAGCTTTATGTTTTTCCCACCGCTTCCACATAAAGTGCACATCTCCTTCAGTTACTTTATTAAAATATCCTCCTAAACTTAGCAAGTTTGCTGGTAGTACATCCTTGTATGGGGTGAGGGGAGGTGATAGTGTGTGTGATGTACTTCAACATCCCCCACATCTATTCCCTACTTGCCACAGCTCTGGGGGAAAAAACACGCCTGGAGCAGCCATCTGAGGATAAGAGAAGAAGCAGAGATGGCCTCAAAGTGCTCAAGTCAACAGACATCTAGGGATGGGCGAATGGCAATGTTCAAGACGGTTAGGATTCTCTGAACGTTGTCTCACCACTACTCTTGTGCCCAATTCCTGTTCACATTTGCGATCGTTGCTCACTTCATCATTGCATGAATAGGAATATTGCGCAAACCAAGCCATGGTCCAATGTGAAATTTGTGCAAGTTTCCTCCAATTTGCACAAGTTTCCTTCAGTCTACAGGGAAATGTGCATAAATTACAAAATTTGCACCAAAGCAAATTGCATTTGGAGCTTTGAACAGGGCACACTTGCATGTTTTGTGGGCAAAAACAAAATTCTTGTACATCCCTGCAGACATCACTTGGCATTCATGCAAAGGAGAAGGCAGTTTCCCTTACCTTGGTCACTCTGCGCACCAACCAGTGATACATTGGTCAATGTTGAAGTGCAGGCACTCCTCATGACAGTCCCCATAGCCACGCCCCCACGGAGGGTCCAAAAATGCAGGCATCTGTGTACATCCATATCAACAAACCAATTCTAGCAGTTTGGTTCAATTCTAGCAACCAATTCTCTTCTAGAAGAGAAGACTGAGGGGAGATATGATAGCACTCTTCAAGTACTTGAAAGGTTGTCACAGAGAAGAAGGCCAGGATCTCTTCTTGATCATCCCAGACTGCAGGACACGGAATAAGGGGCTCAAGTTACAGGAAGCCAGATTCCGGCTGAACATCAGGAAAAACTTCCTGACTGTTAGAGCAATACGACAATGGAACCAATGACCTAGGGAGGCGGTGGGCTCTCCCACACTGGAGGCCTTCAAGACGAGGCTGGATGGCCATCTGTCAGGGATGCTGTGACTTGGATTCCTGCATTGAGCAGGGGGTTGGACTCGATGGCCTTGTAGGCCCCTTCCAACCCTACTATTCTATGATTCTATGATTCTATGATTTTCATCTCCTTCAGGAGCAGGTCTTTTGGAACACTCATGGGCCTTAATTGCCTATTCAAGACCAAACCACCCGCAAAATCTTTGCAACAGGGGAGAGCATGCAAGAATATATTGTGAATGGGAAAATCCATTTCTGCTCCAGGTACTGTGAAAATTGCAGCTAAGCTCAGAGAGAACAGGGAAGTCTGAGAGGGTTGGCAAATGACACCATTGTCCCTGCTAATCAGAAAGTCCTGGTGCATCAACCCCGAGAGACCTGACTCTACTACAACACTGTCACCAGCCAATCCACCTGCTTGTTTCTCTTTTGTCTAATTTGTTTTTCCCTTACTTTTTCTTCCTACTCCTGTCCTACCCTGCCCTACCAGCTGAGGTCTTACATTTTAAACATCTCCTGGCTGTTAGGGATGTCGCAGGCATCCAGTTGAGGCTTGAGGCCTGGCGATTTCTCACTGGCTCAGCCCCCTGGACACCAACCATGGATCCCCACACTTGCCTGACTCAGTGTGCACCAAGTCGGGCAAGTGCAGGGATCCCTGCTCCCTCACTGAGTCACAAAATGGTGGCTTGGCCTTTTTCGTAAAGGACCATTTTATGCAAGTGGTGGCCATAAAGTGGCCCATTTACACAAAATTACTGGCGTAAATGGTTGAAATAGAACATCTATGTCTGTTGTTGTTGTTCAGTCATTAAGTCGTGTCCGACTCTTTGTGACCCCATGGACCATAGCACGCCAGGCCTTCCTGTCCTGCACTCTCTCCTGGAGTGTGTCTGTAATCTTGCATAAATGGGCTGCTTTATGGCTGTCTTTTGAATAAAATGGCCTTTACAAAAAAGGCTGAGCCACCATTTTGCGCAAAATGGCGTCTTGGTGAGGGACCGGGAGGCTGCGTGCTGCTTGCCGGGCACCTGCTGACTGCCTAGCAGCTTGCCGTGCTCAGTGAGCAGGGTTAGGTAGCTGGAGGTGGGCATCTGGCAAGCGCTGCGTGAGGTGGGCTAAATTGAGTCTGTCCATTCCTACTGGCTGTTAGGGATGGGCAAAAGTCCCTTACCTGTCCTCGAAGCTTGCTTCGCGGTGGGGGGGAGGAACTTCGCTTCTCCCCCCGAAGTTCATGTGAGGGGGGGAGGCGCCCCGCCTCGCCCGGCCGAAATTCAGGCCGGGGGGAGGTGCCCCATCCCTCGCCGGCGAAATTCAGGCTGGGGAGAAGCGTCCCGTCTACCCAGCTGCGAAAAAAAAGTAAAAAACAAACAAACAAAAAACTACCCCCATGATAGGCTACGTAACGATTAACGTAGCCTATCACGGCTAGATTTCCAAAGTCAGCCGTGATAGGCTATGTAAATCGTCACGTAGCCTATCACGGGTGACTTTGAAAAAAAAAAAAGCTTGTACGCAAATGGCGGCCCCCATAGGGCGCCGCCATTTGCGTTCCTTATTTGGTCCCTGTAGTCTACGTAAAGATTTACATAGACTACAGCGAAAATAAAGGCAACGCTATTTGCGTTGCCCTTATTTTCGCCGTAGTCTACGTAAATCTTTACGTAGACTACAGGGACCAAATAAGGAATGCAAATGGCGGCGCCCCATGGGGGCCGCCATTTGCATACGCGCTTTTTTTTTTTTCAAAGTCACCCATGATAGGCTATGTAATGATTAATGTAGCCTATCACGGGTGACTTTGGAGATCTAGCCGTGATAGGCTACGTTAATCGTTACGTAGCCTATCACGGGGTTTTGGGGTTTTTTACTTCACTTTGTAATGGTGGCAGCGGCAGACGGTCGAAAGACCAGCTGCCGCCCCCGCCCTGACGAAAACCCACCAAATCGCCGCCGGGACCCGCTGCCGGGAGGGACATTCGTCAAAGGTAAGTCCCATCCCGGGGGGGGGGGGCGG
Organism: Heloderma suspectum; assembly: GCF_057233095.1. NCBI lineage: Eukaryota > Metazoa > Chordata > Lepidosauria > Squamata > Helodermatidae > Heloderma > Heloderma suspectum. The sequence goes on along the minus strand of NC_139468.1, from coordinate 37,715,630 downwards.
GGGGCGGAGAATTTCACTGCCGATTTCGGGGGGCCGAATGCTTTGGCACTCAGCCCCCCGAAGTTTTGGGGAGAAATTCTCCCCCATCCCTACTGGCTGTTTCCTTTCAGCCTTAAAGCTTGCTCAGTTTCCCCACTCATCATCCACCCTATCCCTCTCTACACATAATGCTATTTTTGATGTAAGGTGACCCAGCCATCCATGTCACACTCCATCTGGCCAATGTTGTGTTAGGTACCAGCCAATGATCTGTGCATATATACATATGCAAAGGTCTGACGGATGTTGTACGAGTATGAAGGTTGTCTATCCCATGGCTGTGGTTCCCTGTTCTTGGCTTTGGGACAGAACCATTCAGATGATTCTTGCATCTATCCTTCTGCATCGGTAATGCTGGCAAGTTTCTGTCATGCAGCAAAGAGAGCCCTTTGTGGATTCACCCATCTTCTGAATGGAGGAGGGGGATGTTTTGAATCGGACCATGAAAACATGGGAAGAATGATTGGAACGCAGATAATCCTGCCCCACCAGAATGCAGGCCAGATGCATAAATGTCTCCCATCAAGAAAGGGTGCATGGCTCAGATGGTGTGCATATGCCTTTCATTTTGATGGGTTTATTTCTACAAGCATTATATCCCCACTGTTATTTGATGGTAATTTCTACAACAGATGTGGAGGGGATATCTGTGAAATAGACTGCAAAGGCACAGGGCACATAAATCAGTGAGATTTCTCCAACTGCCTTAGTGCTTTCTCCTTGGCCCCATGTTGTGGAAAGTGGAATTCTGTATGAGCAAAGGGAGATGTATAGGTTTTCCTTCGGGAGAGACAGTTGGCTGCTTAAATATTTTTTCATCAGTGAACCCAGCTGCTTAAAATGACTAATTGATCTATTCATCAACTGAAAACTACACACAAGTTTCATGTATCCCAAGGCAATTGGTTCTCCACAGAGCCAAGGTGAATACAGATGATGCTGCACCTCAGGTTTCCTTAACTTGGTCTTCAAACTGCAGTGGTCTTCAAACTGTATTCTGGGAAAACTTGGGGCTCCTTGGAAGCTTTTCAGAGGTTCCTCGGTGACCAGATAGCAATGGTGGTCCTGGTTCCTCAAAAGACAACTTGCCCATCGTCATCCCCCAAGAGGGTAGAGGGTGTAGGGTGGCAATTAGGGATGGATGGACTCACCCATGCCCGGTTTCGCCAGGTTCTTGCTGAACCTGTATCTGAGCCCATAGAGTCCCAAAGCAGCTCTGATTCTGAGGAAGATAGGAAATTCATGGGGGAGGAACTTTCCCAGACTTCAGAGGCGCAGCTGGAGGGGGAGCCCCCCCTTCTCACACCCTGGGAGTGACAGTGAACCAGGCATGGAAAAGGAAGGATGACCGGAACTTTTAGACGTGAGGCACAGACGCAGGCACAAGCGAGAGATCGCAGGGGCTGAGCTTTGGCGCTCAGCCCGATTGGCTCGACGTCAACAGCTGCGCCCAGAAGCATCACGGGAGAGAGGGAGATCTTCCCCTCCCACCCCTTAAGTTCAGAGAGTTGCCGCCCTTTTCCCAAACAGAGATCAACTGATGTAGTTTCCTTTTGAACCCCTAGATGGCTGTTCCTTTGTAGTTCTCTGAGTCTCTAGCAATTAGCATCTGTATGCCTCATTAGGGTAAATGGAATTAAAGCCTTGGAAAGCAGCCCTTTTGTCTGAGTGTTGATTTGGCTATTGGAGTATTCAGTAGGCAACAGGGGAATCCTGACAACTGCTGTCACGCACTGCACTGCGCTCCCCACTAGATGGCTTGGCAAGCACCCGGCGAGTGCCACAGGGCCACCAGTCCTCAGTGAGCCATCATTTCATGCAAAATGGCGGGTCAAGGTTTTACAGAAAAGTAATGTTACATAAATGGTGGCCGTAAAGGCACCATTTACACAACTTTACTTTTCCATAAAACCCCAAGCTGTCATTTTGTGCAAAATGGCAGCTTGCTAAGGGGGCAGGTGGCTGCTCGTGGACTGTGCAAGCACCTGGCAAACAGGTCCAATGAGTCGCAGCAGCTGGGAGAGTGGGGTCCAGGGGGATGAGTGGGGGGAGTGCACTGAACTGTACCCCCCTCTCAGGCTCCTGCAATATCCCTAGCGGCAAAATATAGGGATGTACAAAACTCACTTACCTTTTCGCGGAATCTTTCATGGTGGGAGGGAGGCGCTCCATCCCTCCCCCTGGAATCCTCAACAGCAGGGGAGGTGAACTGGTCCTCCCACGGGATTCTCGAGGGATTTCCGGCCGCGGATGGGCTGCTGCGGATGCAAATAGGGATGGACCAAAGTCACTTACCTGATCCCGAAGCTTGCTTCGCGGTGGGGGGGAGGCGCTCCGTCCCTCCCCCTGAAATTCTGGTGGCGGGGGAGGTGCCCTGTCCCTCCCCACCAAAATTCTGGCCGGGGGGGAGGTGCCCCGTCCCTCCGGCCGCGAATCTTCTAGTCCTGCCGGGACGCAAATGGCGGCAGCTGTAGCTGCAGCCATTTGCGTCCCTGCAGTCAGCCGTGATAGGCTACGTAAATGTTTACGTAGCCTATCAAGGCTGACTTTGAAAAAAAAAAAAAAAGCTCGTATGCAAATGGCAGCGTCCATGGATGCCCCCATTTGCGTTCCTTATTTTGGCATGTGTAGTCTACGTAAACATTTACGGAGACTACGGCGAAAATAAGGGCAACGCTATTTGCGTTGCCCTTATTTTCGCCATAGTCTCCGTAAATGTTTACGTAGACTACACATGCCAAAAATAAGGAACGCAAATGGCGGCGCCCATGGGCGCCGCCATTTGCGTACGCAGTTTTTTTTTTTTTCCCAAAGTCAGCCGTGATAGGCTACGTAAACATTTACGTAGCCTATCACGGTGTTTTTTTAAAATCTAGCCGTGATAGGCTACGTAAATCTTTACGTAGCCTATCACGTTTGCTTGTTTTTTGTTTTTGTTTTACTTGGAAATGGCGGCGGCGGCAGCCGGTCGGAAGACCGGCCGCCGCGCTGCTGCCGCCACCGCCACCATGGGCATTCGACCAAGGTAAGTCCCGTCCCGGGAGGGACATGGGGGCAGACGGTTTCTCCCCGAGATTTGTGGAGAAATAGCATAGTGGGCGCTATTTGCGGTTCCCTTTTTTTCGCCGTAATTGCCTACGTAAATATTTATGTAGGCTAGAATGGCGAGAATTAGAGAACGCAAATGGCAGCCGCCGTAGCCGCTGCCATTTGCGTACGCTGGTGTGTGTGTGTTTTTTTAGGGGTTAGCCATGATAGGCTACGTAAATTCTTATGTAGCCTATCACAGCTTGAAGGACGGCAATGGCGGCCACAGCAGCCTGGCCGCGGCCAGCCAGGAGACCAGCCGCTGCTGCTGCCGGAGCCGTCGCCGCCACTGGAGCCGCAGCCACCGCCGCCGCATCCGCCGCATCCGCCCCAGGTAAGTTCCATCCCCGGGGTTTCCACGGGGAGGGGGCAGGAGGCCGTTCACTGGAATCCATGGCAGAATTCTCTGCCATCCCTAGCAGTGCATCCTACTTGACAGAGGACAATCATCTATTATACAGCTTGGGACTAGACTACAGAAAGGACTGCCTTCTCCCATATGAGCCTGCCTAGGTTTTAAGATAATCGGCAAAGGCCCTTCTCTCAGTGGCACCACCACCATATGCCCATTTGGTGGGGACACGACAGAGGGCCTTTTTGGTGGTTGCTCTCAGGCTTTGGAACTTCCTGCTGAGGGAGGCTAGGTTGGCTCCCTCTCTGGTCTCCTTGCTCCAGGAGGCAAAAACGTTTTTATTCAAGCTGGCCTTTGGCATGTAAGCTGGTCTGTTGTGCTAGGTGCTGTTTTTTGTTGGTCTGTTTGTCCAGTCCAAGTCTGTCCAGCCCAAGTCTGGTTTAGAGATGAAGAACCATAATTAAGAAGGGAGAGCAGAGACCTTGAAGTTTTCCATCAATGGTTAGCCCCTGGACAGCAGACTGAGCAACTTACACAGCAGTCACAGAATTCCCAAGAGTTCCCACAGGAGTTGGTTATGTTTATCCTGGAGAAGAGATGTTAAAGAGGCAATAGGACCACCATCTTCAAATATCTGAAGGGCTGTCACAGAGATAAAGGAACAAATTTATTTTACGTTGGTCCAAAGGGATTGAACTAATGTATTCAAATTAGAAGAAAAGGGATTTAGACTAAATGTCAAGAAGAAGTTCCTGTTGGTATAAGGAGCTGGCTGATAGTGGAACAGACTGCCTCAAAAGGTAACTTGCCCGAGACCCTAATTACAAGGCAGAGGTGGGGGTGAGCTCCAAAGCACAAAGCCGCACTGCTGAACCCAGATAAAGATGGCACTGGAGAGCAGCACCATCTAGGAGGGGCAAGGATCCTGAGACTAGGAATGTTGGAGAAATCTGAAACGGAACCAAATGAGTGGGAATTGGATGAATCCAACCAGCAGTTTCCAAGATGGGCCATTCCCCTGTCAGGTGGATTCTGCTGGCTTGCAGACCATTTCTCTAACATTTCTGATTTTGTGCAAATTTTGTCATTGAAAAATGCACATTTTTAAAAACACACTCACCAAAAATGCACATTTGGGGCATTGTGAGGGAATGTGTGCATTTTTGCAAGTGTGAATTTGTACAAATGCGCATTTGCACAAATTTGGGAACTTAAAAAAACCCATGATTCTGCCGATGGGCAGATGGTGGAAAGAAAGGCTCCTCGAAATCTGCAAAACACAAATTTTACACAGTTGGTTCTTCCCTACCTGATGGGCCCCAAGAAAGTTGTCTGTGGGTGCATTGGTATTCATGGGCACCACATTGGGGACCCCATGCCCAGAGAGTCAGATGTAGAATAGCAGTAGAATATCTGAGGCTGCGAGGGGGGATTGTATACATCTTCTTTGTTGCTCCCTAATAATTCCTATTTTATTATATTCTAAATGTATTGTAACTAAGCTGCCTTGGGAACTTCATTGAATGAGCGTAATAGCATGTGCAAATTTTGTGCAGATCTGTGTTCTTTTTAGTCCTCTTTTTTTGGAAATACGTTTCCTCTTTTTTGGCGATCTGTAAATGGCTGGCCTAACAGGGTGTTGTAGTGACAGCTAGGGATGCTGGAGAAATTCGAGACAGACTAAAATGAGCTCAGATTCCTGAGAATCTGACCTGCACAATCCTCTGCAGAGCGATCCCTTGCGGCCACACGCAGTCCATTGAGTTTTGGGTGTGTGTTTTTTTACTTCCTCAAAACTTACACATAGTTATTCATAGGAAAATACTCAAGCTTCTGCTGAGGAAAAATTGTATGGAATGGGGGGCAATATGCTAAATGTCACATACCGAGGTAAATTATGTAAATTGTGATGAAACCTCTTATGGAATTATTTTTTCTCGCATGACAGATCTTTTTTTTTTTTTTTTTGCATCCATCTATGAGTGGACGACAGAACAAAAGGCACTTGAAACGCAGATGGAGGAGATTTTACACAGTCCATAGATCCCTAGTGACAGCCTCAGTTCGCACTGGGTGATGAAAAGCTGGTGTGGTGTAGTTTGGTGGCTGGAGGCCTTGTTCTCTGTGTTGTGGTTCATCTTGGGTCTGATCTCTACCACTTCTGACTGCATGATTCCATGAAAGAAGGTACATTCCCTCCCATGCAGAAATCTAGCATCTCGGAGACAAGGGTTCTAGCCTAGCTTTCTCCCTGACATGCTCATTTTCTATGTGCAGGACATTGTTTTGCATGGTGAAAGATTTAGTCACCATATTCATTCCAACCTGTAGTCTGAGATTAGTATCTAAATGTAAAATTTCCGCCCCACTGAGAATCTGGGTTCAAATCACTGCTTAGGCACCTGGGATGAAATCCCTGCTCCCTCTCAGCATAACCTATCCCACAGGTTTACTGCTTGAATCATATCAGTAAACACTGCCACCCACTAGGGATGTTGGAGAAATCCTCCACGGACCCCAGTGAGGCCGGATTGTATTGAATCCGGCCCCCCGACGTCCGTGGATAATTGGATCTCCTACCTTGTCTTCCAGCGTGAAAACCTCGCTGGCGGATCCTCCCTGCCACCAGCTCCGAAGACCCAGCGATACGGCCGCCATGGCAGTATCGCAGGACTGCGGATGCAAACGGTGTCCGCTACGCCATTTGCATCCCTGCTCTTTACCATGATAGATAAATCTTTACATAGCCTATCACAGTAAAGTGCAGGACGCAAATGGCGTCTGCTACGCAAGGACGCCATTTGGGGATGAAGACTGGCTGCGGCCGGAAGTCCAGCAGCGGCTGGCCCCAGCTGGCAGCTCTGCAGACTCGTCGCGGAGTGGAGCCGGCCGGGGAGGATTCTGGGGGGAGGACCAGATTGCCTACCCCCCTGCGGACCCCCCAGCAGACCCAGGTAAGTGGGATTCGTACACCCCTACCACCCACACTAGTCCAGGGGAAGAGTACCAAAGGCCAGCCAAATTATTTTACCTCCTGAGGCAGAAAACCCCATAAGTGCCCCCTGCCCTCCTTGGCAGTAATAACACAACAATAATAAATTAAATAACTAGCCATTTGCTGCCCCATGACACCCAACTTTAGCTGCTTGAGGCAACCGCTAGGGATGGGCGAACCCTTCAAGTCTGGTCTGGGGGGTGCTGCTGTCCTCTGCAGGGAAATCTGGGCTGCTGGGCTCACCGGATTTCTCCAGAGCCCTGTGCACACCTGCCAGATTGTGCAGGGTGCCTTCCCAGTTTTAAAAAGACAAGGTCCATGCATGGCAGCTGCCATTTGTGGACCTTTGGAAAATCTCGACTCGAGATGGCATATTTTGCACCATTTGTGGCCGTAAAGCACATACATCTATGTAAATTGCAGCCGTAAAAGCACTTTGATGGCTGCAATTTGCATAGATGTAAGTGCTTTATGGCCACAAATGCTGTAAAATGCGCAATTTATGGATGTTATTTTCCATAGGTCCATGAATGGCAGCCACCATTCGTGGACCTTTTCTTTTTAAAACTTGGAAGCTGTCTCATGTGGAGTCTGGCAGGCATGAAGGTAAGGGGGCCTTTGCAGACTCCACAGGTCATATTAATGAGAATCCGGCCTTATTTGTGTCTGCAGTGGATTTCTCCAGCGTCTCTAGCAACCACATCACTCTAGGGATGTACGAAAGTCACTTACCTTTTCGAAGGGTGACATTCGTGGTGGGGGGGAGGCACTCCGTCCCTCCCCCTGAAATTCTGGCCGGGGGGGAGGCGCTCCGTCCATCCCCCCCCAAAATTCTGGCCGGCAGGGATTCTGCGGAGCCGCCGGCCGGCTCCGCCAGCGGCCGGGCATCTGGCCGCTGGCTAGCAGGGACGCAAACGGCGGCGGCTGTAGCCGCCGCTGTTTGCGTCCCTGCAGTCAGCCGTGATAGGCTACGTAAATGTTTACGTAGCCTATCATGGCTGATTTAAAAGAAAAAACACACGTGCGCGTACGCAAATGGCAGCGCCCATGGGTGCCACCATTTGTGTTCCTTATTTTGGCACGTCTTAGTCTACGTAAACATTTACGTAGACTAAGACGGCGAAAAGAATGGGAATGCAAATAGCGTAGCATCTACTATCACAGGGGCGTTTTTTTTTTTTTTTACTTTGCTTGTAATGGCGGCGGCGGCAGCCGGTCAAAAGACCGGCTGCCGCCCCCGCCCCTGACAAAGACCCGACGAACCACCACCGGGACCCGCCTCTGGGAGGGACATTCGTGAAAGGTAAGTCCCATCCCGGGGGGGGGGCGGGGGGGCGAATTTCTCCCTGAACAACCTTCGGAGGACCAAATGTGTTGGCGCTCGGCCCCCCGAAGTTTCGGGGAGAAATTCTCCCCCATCCCTAGTCAGAAGACCGTCCGCCGCCGCTGCGCCGCCGCCGCACCACTGCCGGAGCCGCTGCCGCCAGGAAGATACGCCCAAGGTAAGTCCCGTCCCGGGGGGGCAGACCTTTCCGCCACCGATTTCGGGGGGGCCGGATTTGTGGCGGAATTCTCTGACATCCCTACATCACTCTGCCTAATGGTAGGGCTGGCCCTAAGAGGTTAAATTACAAAAAACACTCTTCTTAAAAGCATCTTAAAAGAAAGTGAAATACATATGGAATGAATAAATGGACATAACACCCGCCCCTCCAAAAAGGCCTTGTGAGGCCATTATCCCACATGAATTGTCCCCAAATCCTTTGCAACATGCAGGCAACCCATGGCAGCCACACAGGATGGCTTGACAGACAAACATGTGGGGTGTACGCAAATCATTTTTTAGCAGCCCGAGTTTTAAATATGTGTGTGTGTGTGTGTGTGTATATCTATCTATATATATATCTATATATATTTACTAGAATATGTATTTATATCAACATTTTGTTCTTATTCTGCAGAACAGATACAGCTGGTGTTCATACGTCTGCTGTCCTACCATATTCTGATTGCTTTAAGATGTCAAATCATTTGAATCAAATGATTAAAATAATAATCTCTCTCTCATCTATCTATCTGTCTATCTATCTATCTATCTATCTATCTATCTATCTATCATCTATCTAATCTCTCCTATCTATCTATCTATCTATCTATCTATCTATCTATCTATCTATCTATCTATCTATCTAATCTATCTACCTACCTATCCTCTTCCTCTATCTGTCCATCTATACAGATTGTGATCCAGCAGGGCTTTTCTTATGTTCTTATGTGTACAGCTGCTGAAACTGTCCTCGGTGACTTTTGGGGAATTTTATGTTGAACTCTGTAATGTACTCCTCATGGCACGGAAGTGACAGCTTCTGCCTAGGATGGATGAGAGGAACTGTGAAATAGCCTTATAAATCATTCCTCCCATATCTTTATAGTGTATTACCAGATTATTTAGTATGGATGTGAAGTGGGCTGAGAAACAACCAAATTCAGGGTCGAAGTAGATGTTACACCATTCATGCAATTAGCAATATTCTAAATGGCTTTTACAGCATACACGGCAGGTGCACGGGTGTGTGTCTGTGTGTGTTTTGATTCAGAGTAGGACTGCAGAGGGGGCAAAGGGTCAAAGTAGCCCATCCCCTGTTGGGGCCATGATCTATATCAGGGCTGTGCCTGCGCCTGCAATTTTCGTTCATAAAAGAACTCACACAATAGCTAATTGTGTGATGTTGTCCCCAGAACAGCCCTGAAAAGCACTCCAAAAATGAGGATTTTTCTACAGCAATGGCACTTCCATGTAGAAAAATGTGTGGGGATTGCACATACGTACTTCATTGTGTGTCTATTTTGCTGTATGCACATGTGATGGGAAGATTTGATTGACTGCAGTTTCCTAGCGCATACACACTAGAGATGGCGGCATTGGTCAGTTTCAGTTTCTCTTGTTTTCTAATTTTTCCAGTCTAAAATTCCATTAATCTTGAACTTTGAGAATTTCTCCAGTCTTAAATTTGATTCATCCCAAATCTGAGATTTCTTTAAAGTTTGCCTGAAAATTCATAAGCCTTCTTGTGCACATTATTCCTAATGCATGCATTTTTGTAAGCATGTTTACCTAATATACACATTTTTTGACAGCAATTTTCCTAACATGATGAATTTTTCATTGTATTTTTCTAAGTACACATATTTGCACAGATTTTTTGATTGGAGAAATCAATTGCAAAATGTGGAGAACTGGCCTGCACATTTTTGAAAGATAACTGAATTTTGGTTTGCGTAGTGGTTTGAAAGTGCGAAATCAGGTAAGTTTGCAGGCCAGGGCTTTCAGCTTTTAGTTTTTAAAGGTCCGGGTTTAATCCCTGTGTATTCAGCCATGTTTGCCATGCTTTCTCAGGGTTGCCACCTCTTTTTTTCTGACAGGCTCCTCACATTTAACAGCTACATGGCAGGCGGGTACATCATGGTCCCCTCCATGCTCAAGTGTACCTACTGAATTTGGTCAGTACAGATGGGTGAGAATTTTATTTGTTGTTCTTGTTATGAATTTACCAAAATTCATAAATTTCTTCATATTCAGTAACTTTAAAAGGTGATTGAGGAGATTTTAAAAATCCAGTGAGGGAGAAAGCAAAGCTGGCACATTCACCCATCCCTGCATATAACGATTTGTACCTCCCTTCTTCCCATTCAGACGGAGAATGGCAAAAATCTGGGGGTCAGACAGAGCAGGAGTCGGTCTCTGTCAGTCCCTCACGTCCCTCAAGGGTCTCCATTTGTCCATCCTACTCTTGCCCTTGAATAGCAGTGGGCTATTCAACACTTCTCCAACTGCTGACTCCATCTTCCTGTCCTACAGGCATCCGCTGTCTGCTGCCTTTACCATCTGCTCTTGAGACCCAGTGAGGGAAAATTCCACCACAGTGCGCTGCAGGGCCTATGAAGAGAGCATGACTGCGTACATCAATATCCCTCTCCTCCCCCCTCCCTTTCTCCCAGCAGATCATGTGTCAGTCAGAGCATTCCTCATGCACTCTTCATGCTGAGAATAGCTGTACCTATTGAACTTGGCTGGTGGAGATCAGTGAGGATTTTCTTTCAGTTCATTTTTTAATCAGAATTTACCAAAATTTGTGAAGTTCTTCATATTCCAGAGAGAAAGAACTTGAGGTTTTGTTTTGTTTTTTTAACTTGAATGCAGCAGAAAGAAATTGGCAAATTTGCCCATCCCTAAATGAATAGGATTCCATGGTTACTGTCTGTCTGTTTGTGACTCCAGCTACAAAGGTTACTACCCTTGCAGTTATTTTTGCTGTTTGGATTTGTTTCTTCTTTGTTTGACCTTAGCACAATTATTATTGGATTGTTTAATCCTAGTGTACATTTATTAATACAAGATGTTTCATGTGTATGATTATTTAAATCATGTCATGCTTTGTGACTATTAGTTACTTAGAAATGTTGCTTTATTTTATTGTTTATTTTTTATGTTGCTGGAAGCTGCTTTATGGTTTTTATCTTGGAAAAACGGCATACAAATAAATGGATGGTGATGATTAACATTTATTTATTTACGACATTTATATTCTGCTCCACATCTAAACAAATGATGATGATAATGATGATGCTAACAACACTTATAAGTCATTCCAAGATCAAAAGTTCCACACCTGGCTTACAATTTATCATCATTAAATACTGCATAATGAACCATATAATACATTCATTATGTCAATGTTTTATGTACTGAAATTAGGGATGTTGGAGAAATCCATAATGGATCCAAATGAGTTTGGATTTTAATGAATCTGACCCACAGATTATGTAGTGGTCCATTGGGCAGATTTCACAGACTTGCAGGACAGTTTTCTAATTTTCCCAAATTTTGCATAGAAAAATGCACAAAATAAGAGATGTGCATTTCCCCCATAGGCTAAAGCGTGAAAATGTGCAGTTGGGGGGGGGGAATTTGTGCATTTTTGGACATGCGAATGTGCTCAAATGCACATTTCTGCAAACTTGCACTTGTGCAAATTCAGAAACAAAAAAATCTGATTCAGTGGATGGGCAGACGGTGGAACAAAAAGCATCTGACAATTTGCAACACACTGATGGAATGAATTTTACACAATCCGTACATCCCTAACTGAAATACACTATGTTATTTATCAACAACATTTGCCTGGGGACTGCAGGTAGGGATGTCAGAGAATTCCGCCATGGATCTCAGTGAGGCCGAATGCCAGTGCATTCGGCCTCCCGAAATCCATGGCAGAACAAAGCCCACCCGCCCCATGAAATGGGCCCAGAAAGGAGCACCTACCTGCTGCCATCTGCGCTGACTTGCGAATGGCGGCCTCGTCTGCGGATGCCATTTGCTTCTTCCATGTAGCCGTGATAGGCTACGTAAAAACTTACGTACCCTATTACGGCTAACACAGGGACACCATTTGCGTCCCTGCAGAAGTATAAATACTACATAAGTATTTATGTAGCCTATCACGGCAAAACCAAGGGAACGCAAATGGCGGCAGCTACGGCGGCTGCCATTTCCGTTCCCTTTTTTTTTGCCATTTTAGCCTACGTAAATATTTACGTAGGCTATTACGGCAAAAAAAAAAAAAAAGAATGCAAAAAAAAAAAAAGAACGTTGTCCCTATCTTCAAAAAGGGTGTAAAGGAGGAACCTGGGAACTACAGACCAGTCAGTCTGACATCAATCCCTGGGAAAATTCTGGAGCAGATCATAAAGCAATCCATCTGGAAGCACCTTGACAACAATGCCATGATTACTCGAAGCCAACATGGATTTGTCAAAAACAAGTCCTGCCAGATGAATCTGATCTCATTTTTTGATCAGGTCACCTCCCTTGTAGACCGTGGGAATGCTGTGGACATAATATACCTCGACTTCAGCAAAGCTTTCGACAAAGTGCCCCATGATCTCCTGATGAGCAAACTAGCTCAAAGTGGGCTAGATGAAACAACGATCCGGTGGATCCACAGTTGGCTACAGAATCGGACTCAAAGAGTGCTTATCAATGGGACCTTCTCAAACTGGGGAGAGGTAACGAGTGGGGTACCGCAGGGCTCAGTCCTGGGCCCAGTGCTCTTCAACATTTTTATTAATGACTTGGAGGAGGAGGTGCAGGGAATGCTGATCAAATTTGCAGATGACACAAAATTGGGAGGGATAGCTAATACTTTGGAAGACAGAAACAAAATTCAAAATGATCTGGATAGACTGGAGTGCTGGGCAGAAAACAACAGAATGGCATTTAATAGGGACAAATGCCAAGTTCTGCACTTAGGAAAAAGAAACCAAATGCACAGTTACAAGATGGGGGATACGTGGCTCAACCACACTACGAGCGAGAAGGATCTTGGAATTGTTGTCGATCACAAGCTGAATATGAGCCAACAATGTGATGTGACTGCAAAAAAGGCAAATGCTATTTTGGGCTGCATTCATAGAAGCATCGCTTCCAAATCCCGGGAAGTACTAGTTCCCCTCTACTCAGCACTGGTTAGGCCTCATCTGGAGTACTGTGTCCAGTTCTGGGCACCACACTTTAAGAAGGATGCAGACAAACTGGAGAGGGTTCAAAGGAGGGCAACAAAGATGATCAGGGGACTGGAAACAAAGCCCTATGAAGAGAGACTGAAAGAACTGGGCATGTTTAGCCTTGAGAAGAGAAGACTGAGGGGAGATATGATAGCACTCTTCAAGTACTTGAAAGGTTGTCACAGAGAAGAAGGCCAGGATCTCTTCTTGATCATCCCAGAGTGCAGGACACGGAATAATGGGCTCAAGTTACAGGAAGCCAGATTCCGGCTGAACATCAGGAAACACTTCCTGAGTGTCAGAGCAATACGACAATGGAACCAATCACCTAGGGAGGCGGTGGGCTCTCCCACACTGGAGGCCTTCAAGACGAGGCTGGACAGCCATTTGTCAGGGATGCTCTGACTTGGATTCCTGCATTGAGCAGGGGGTTGGACTTGATGGCCTTGTAGGCCCCTTCCAACCCTACTATTCTATTCTATGATTCTATAAATAGCGTAGTGGCCGACATTTGTGTTCCTTTTTTTTTCCGTAATACCCTACGTAAATATTTACATAGGCTAAAACAGCAAAAAAAAAAAAGGGAACGTGAATGGTGGCCGACGTAGCCGCCGCCATTTGCGTTAGCTGTTTTTTGTGTGATTTTTGCCATGATAGGCTACGTAAATATTTATGTAGGCTATCATGGCAAAATACAGGGACACAAATGGCGGTGGCTACGGCAGCCACCATTTGCATCCCTGCAGGCTGCCCAGCAGCCGGATGTCCGTCTGCGGGTGGCCCCAGCCGGCAGCTGTGCGGAATTTCCACAGAGCGGAGCTGGCCAGAGAGAATTTTGGGGAGAGGACAGAGCGCCTACCCCCCACCGCAAATGTCGCCCTTCAAAAAGGTAAGTGACTTTCGTACATCCCTAATTGCAGGTGGACAGCCCTAACACTAAGTTCTGCTCCAGGGTCCAGGTTTCCTCTCTGCAGCCTTGCAGCTGCACCGCCGATTAGGGAACCATGTCTTCAGAAAGGAGCCTGTATCTTTGAGTGAGCAGGACCCATTTCCAAATCAAGCACTGTAGAGAAAGCTACCTTGGCCAGATGCCTACCTGCATCTCCAAAGCCTTCTGTCCTTCATGCCCAATGCATCACAGCTGGTCTCAGAGGAGCACTTGTCAGGCCTACAGGGGAGCCAGGGACCTCTAAACCACGCAGCTGTTTCCCCTTGGCTATCTGCCACTCATTTCCCATTGCAAAGGCAATTTTGTGCACATCTGGCAAATCCCAAAGAGCCCAGTGTGAATGCCTAGAGCAGGTCCCTTTGCACGTCTGTGGCTAAACTCTGAGATAAGCCAGACAGAATGGTCAACAGATGGAAGGTTCAACAGGAAGCTGGCAAACTGAATCTTCACCACCACTCCGTGGGATGATTCAAAGAACCCGTTCGCTCCATGGTTATGAATGCATGCCATGATAAATTACTGCTTGGGGGCTGGATCATTCAGTCATGTTCATTAATGGAGAATAGGCCAGCACAGATATAACACCATAGTTCACACATTCAGCTTTCAGAGATTACATATACAGCAACTTTCCCGAACCTGGTGCCCTCCAGATGTTTTGGACCACAACTCCCAGCATTCCTGACCATTGGCCATTGGGATTGGCTGGAACCAAAGTCCAAAACATCTGGAGGGCACCAGTTTGGGGAAAGCTGATGTACAATAATCAAGGGTAGAGAAATCAAATAACTTGTATACGTTTGTGTTTGTTTATTTATTATGTTTATATCCCACGTTTCCACTGAAAGTAATACTCAGCACAGTGAAAAATACAGATAATATAAAAGTCAAATTAAAATATACAAACACACCAGTGCTGCTCTACATGCCCATACTATAGCACTCTATGGAGGATGGAAGCAAACAACCCAGGGAATGAGAAAACAAACCACAGTTTGTTCGATTGTCTGCCAGACAACCCTGGGCAGAGCAACAAACCACATGTAAACCATGGGTTAAATAAACCATTGTTTAGCTTTACGTGCAAAACAGGCCAGAGACTGCTTTTTAAAGTAAGCAAGTTCAAGAGTGCAATGTCAACTGGTTCCTTGACTGTCTCCATAAGCCATCACAGATAACAACACCACAGCAAAAGAAATGTCACAACACCTCAAACACAATGGTTTGCAATGAAGTTAGTCCATACATGCAGCTGCCTGTCATTATGAGTGGAATAATCAAGAGGAACAATCAAGAGATGGGTGTGTGTGTGTGCATGCGTGCGTGCGTGTGAACCATGATGATGTTCCTGAACTTCTCTGTCTCAAGCCCTCCATCCCAGCTCAGAAATTTCTCAGAAATTTCTCCTGTCTTTCCCAGTTTTCAACTTTTCATTCATCACCCCCCACAAATGGTCCAAAGGGGTGGGGGGCAAGCATTTCGGCACAGCTCTCATGAGAATAAAACAGAACCAAAGGACTTAGGAACCTAGGGAGCAGGCAGCATGATGCCAAGTGTGTCTTTTGGTCCTTCTTGCTTACACATTGACTGACTTCAGCTTTCCAAGGTTTCAGATAGGATGGGGTCTTTCCCAGCCCTGCCTAAAA
Organism: Heloderma suspectum; assembly: GCF_057233095.1. NCBI lineage: Eukaryota > Metazoa > Chordata > Lepidosauria > Squamata > Helodermatidae > Heloderma > Heloderma suspectum. The sequence continues at coordinate 37,699,998 of NC_139468.1, read as the reverse complement.
ATGATGGGGAGAAAACTGCACAAAATCTGGGAGACCATCAAATGATCCGTGGTTAGGGAAACTGGATGTGGCCACCTGTGGTACCCCGGAGGGGCAGACAGGGGTGGCTGGTGCCTCAATTTCCGGTGGGGCTGTGATTCCATTCAGGGTTTCAGTTACCACCAGCCAAAACTCTAACAGTGCTCTCCAAGGTGCTGAAAAGTGCTCTCCAAGGTGCTGAACCCCCCACCAATGGGTTCAGCACTTTGGACAGCACTGTTAGAGTTTTAGCTGGTGGTAACTAAAACCCTGAATGGAAACACCGCCCTCCTGGAACTGGAGTCACCAGCTACCACTGGGGACAAAGTGGGATGCCAGGCAGTCAGATGTGGCCTGTGGGCCTCGTGTTCTGCACCCCCGTGATCCAGGAATAGCATAACTGCTGCTCTCTCATAGCTCCTCCCCAAAGCTACAGAGTAACAGGCAAAGCAAGAATGTAGAAGAAGCCATGTGGAAGAAGCAGGGGAAACCATGCTAGGCCAGAGTGGGAGGCAAAGAGCCCCTCCTATATGGTTTCCACTTGCTTTTGCTGAGTTCTGCATTAGTAGGAAAAAGAAAGGAAAGGTTCCTCCTGTGCAAGCACTGGGTCATTACTGACCCCTAGAGGGACACCTGCTTACGCTGGTGTTTTCATGGCAGACTATAGCAGGGTGGGTTGCCATTGCCTTCCCCAGTCGTGACTACCCTTCCCCCATCAAGCTGGGTACTCATTTTACCAACCTCGGAAGGATGGAGGGCTGAGTTGACCTGAGCTGGCTAGTCAAGACCCGGCTTCCGCTGGGATCGAACTCGGTCGTGGGGAGAGTTTCGGTTGCAATACTGCTGCCTACCACTCTGCGGCACATGAGGCTCTGCATTAATAACTACGTAATAGAATAATTTACTAACAATGGTGCTGTGTTTTGCACATTAATCCAGCTCCATCTACATCAGAGCCCTAAAGATGATGGGGATTAAACTTGGGGGCCACCTTTTGAATACAAAGCTCTTGCTTTACCACTGAGCTAAAGCCCTTCCTTTAAAGATAAAGTAAGATTCTAGTCCTCATGTATCTAAATAAAGGATTGGTTTAAATAAGAACCCAGGAAGCTACCTCATATCAATTCAGGCCAATGGTTTGACATTGACATCTTGTTCAGTCGTTCAGTCGTGTCCGACTCTTTGTGACCCCATGGACCATAGCACGCCATGCCTTCCTTTCTTTCGCTCTCTCCCGGAGCGTGCTCAAGTTCATATTCATTGCATCCGTGATGCTATCTAGCCATCTCATCCTCTGCCGTCCCCTTCTCCTTTTGCCTTCAGTCTTTCCCAGCATCAGGGTCTTTTCCAGGGAGTTTTCTATTGACATCTAGCCCTGTCTTATCTACACTGAGCAACTGTGGTTTTCCAGGGTTTCAAACAGGTTGTCGCCCTCTCTAGACATGCAGGTGTCTGAGCGTGAGATCTTTGGTACACAAAATATATGCTCTAACTTTGAGCTATGGCCATGGCTGCCAAGCCCCACTTTCTTTGCTTCAAGAACTATTCTTGGACAGTATTGACTATGGGATACTCAGGACATATGATTCTACTTGAAAGGGTGTCAATTTGCATTGGATTTTGCTGTACCTTCCTCTCTGTCCAACAAGACATTCTGCTTTCCCCCCTTTTTTTAAAAAACTGTTGATGTACTTAGAATTACACCACCAATCCAGTTGTTGTTTTGGCAAAGGATGCTGTCTGACGGTGTCAGATGAACATCTGCATTTAATGTTTAATTAGTTTTTATCCCTGCCATTTTCTGCTTCATTAAGAAACCCACATCGGTTATAGAACATCAATAAACTGACAAGTACTTCTCAAGCCAGTCTCACCACGAAATCCCGTGCATGTACAATAAACACGAGGCAAGGAGGCCTGCTATCCGAAGACTTACATAAATTGTTTATGGCAGCAACGTATGGTCCCATTGACTTCTTATAGCTCATAAACACATATGCTACAATTACTTTTGTTAAATGCACGAACGGAAAAATAACCCATTAGGCTTGCTTATGAGCATTATCCATCTGTTGGTGAACTGATGAGGCAAATCTGATTTATTGTTAGCTTCTATTATGTTAAGGCATAGCATAGCTTAAAAGTCAAGCATACATTCACACTAAGTCTCCCACAAGCATCCATGAGACATACTGATGTGGTTTTAGGCCACAGCTGAGACTATAATCAAATTGCCACAAAAAAATATGTCCTTGGCTGAAATTGTGTCAACTGTACCCAGAACCGTTTGATTAAAAGAAAAGAAAAAGGTTAAGATAGTGATGCATCTCTATGAGTTGAAGGGGTGGCTTTCCTGGGGTTTCTTGTTGTTTTTTAAAGGGCTATATGAGTCCCCCTACTTACGAGTCCCCTGGACTGCAAGGAGGTCAAATCAGTCAATCCTAAAGGAAATCAACCCTGACTGCTCATTCAGACAGAGACTGAAGCTGAAGCTCAACTATTTTGGCCACCTAATGCGAAGAGAAAAGTCACTGGAAAAGACCCTGATGCTGGGAAAGACTGAAGGCAAAAGGAGAAGGGGATGGCAGAGGATGAGATGGCTAGATAGCATCACCGATGCAATGAATATGAACTTGAGCACACTCCGGGAGGGAGCGGAGGACAGGAAGGCCTGGCGTGCTATGGTCCATGGGGTCACGAAGAGTCGGACACGACTGAACGACTGAACAACAACAACATGTTTAGGTACTACAGTGTTCCATAAAAAATCATAAAGCTTACTTTAAAAAGCAGTCTCCAACCTGGTTTGCACATAAAGCCAAGCAATGGTTTATTTAACCCACAATTTACACGTTGTTTGTTGCTCTACCCAGGGTTTGTCTGGCAGACGATTGAACAAACTGTGGTTTGTTTTCTCAATCCTTGGGTTGTTTGTTTCCATCCTCCTTCACATGCTACCTCCCTGTATCCCAAATGCCTTTGGAGAGCTGTAGTACAGGTGTATGGAGTAGCTGGGGTTCTTTTTCACCACTTTTGCCCACTACCACTGTAGCCTGGTGAAACAATCCATGAACAACCCATGGTTCTGGGTTCACATGTAATAACAACCCATGGTTTAAACAACCCAGGGTTCACTACCCAATAACAAATCATGGGTTCTCTTTCTGGGTTGTTTGAGTTAACAAACCATGGTTTGCTAGCATGGCTAGGTACAAATATCATGACAACCCAGAATTCAACAACCCATGGTTTATTTAACCCATGGGCTTAACGATTGGGTTAGCATTATGTGCAAACCAGGCCTCTGAGTTTTGTCAGGTTATACTTCATAAGTAGATGTGTCTTCTTTCCCTCTAGAAATGGAAAAATGTTAATATAGCATTAAGATTTTTAAAATATATAATGCATCATACAATACACTGTACAACAAACAATGCATGTTCAAGCCTAAATGTTTACTCAGCCTAAAGACTACAAACTGCATGATGCAGTGTGCCTATGGATGAAAATGCATGTGTGAAACCATTTGGACCTTTAATTGAAACAAGCATTGAAGTGTAAATTGAAGGTCATTGCAGGTCTTTCAGAGCACTAGTTTTCACAAGAGATGCTAAGATAGGATGCTGTTCTGCTTCTAATGCAGCCTTCTCCAGCCTGGTACTCTGCATGTGTTTTGGACTTCAACTCCCATCAGCCCCAGCCAGCATGGAAAATGGTCAAGAATGCTGGGAATTGTAGTCTGAAATATCCCAAGATCTCCAAGTTGGGGAAGGTTGTTCTAATGTATCACTTCTGAACATTGTTAACCTGCTATAAAAAAAAATGGGATGAGGACCATTCTAAAATGAAATAGACATTCTAACCCATTATAAAATTCAATTCACAAATGCAAGAATGTTTTTGTGCTGTTACTAGCATCCTGGGCCCACTGAGGGAATGAGAATGAACATTAGGAACACGTTTGAAAGGAGCAGGTCCCCAAGATGATTTTTTATTTAAAGCTTGTGGTTTCTAATCCACGTTGCCAACCCCCACCCTCAATTAACTGGAACAAAATAAATTCTATTTGCTTGCTGTCCCCAAAAGATAGATCCAGTTTTATGAGCTCCCTTCCTCACCCCTTTCCTGCAGTGATGCTTTCAGATACTTAAGTCTGTCAATATTCCCCTGGTGCTTTTTGTTTTTCTCTTTAATTTGTAGGGACAGAGTTCCATTTGTTCCACATCTGCCTGGACAACATCTGGAGCTTTAGGAAACTCAGCTGCTTTGGGTCTGATGCTTCAATGAAAAACTTTTTTTCCATGCACTTCAGAGGAGAATCAAGAGCATCCTTCCAGCCAAACAAGCCCTTTTGTTCTCCTCCAGCAAGTGTTTCTCATTAGAAATGTCATCTCCCTAACAAATTGCCTCATTTCTCCTGCAGCTGGGGCGATCGTTTTCCTCTGGCTTTGCATTTGCTGCAGTCTTCCTAGGGAGTGGCAAACTTGAACAAAAGGCAAGTTTACATCCCCCCCTTCCATTTTGCATTGTATAAATTGCCTATATCCCCCCCCCCCGTTCCTGTCTTAGTGACATTGTTCTCTTTTTACATTGGGGGGGGGGAGTGGTATTTTCTCGCAATATGATTTCTCCAGGCAAGTTCCCACATGCACAAAACAGAACATCTGTCCCCTGTTAGATGCTCCTTTCAAAGTCAGGAATGACTGCTAGCCCCCCCCCCCCCGGGGGGGGATTGCCCTCTCTCCGTTCTGCACTGCTCTTCCATTCCAATTTTTGAGGTGGAAGGAGGAGGGCATATTTGGCAATATATCTGAGCTCTCCTCAAGTCAGGGAGAAGAGCTCCATTGATGGCATGGTCCATCTTCTCCAACAGAATGTAATGCAAGAACAGGAACCACTGTGTTGGGTTTATGGCTACGCGATCAGTGCACCCTCCCTCAGTGAGTCTGCCTTCTCTCACTGCCATTGTCACCAGTTGCTCCTCCTCTTCCTCTCTTTACCATATCTGTCTATCTGTCTATCTATCATCTATCTATCTATCTATCTATCTATCTATCATCAATAGTGGTCACCCAGCCACTCTGGGCAATGCAGAACAATAGAAACAGTTTTAAACAATAAAATTCTGCATTAAAAACATCATATTTCTAAAAATACCCTAACCCACCCCAAATGCCTGCCTGAACAACCACATTTTTAATGCGTGGCAGAAGCTCATTAAAGAGGGGGCAATGTGGAGTTCTCTAGGGAGGGAGTTCCACAGAGCGGGGGGCCACCACAGAGAAGGCCCTCTCCCTCGTCCTCACCAGCCTAGCTGTCCTGGCTGATGGGACGGAGAGAAGGCCATCCGAGGCTGATCTTGTTGAGTGGCCTATCTGGTGCTGCTGGAGGTGCTCCTTGAGATAGGCTGGGTCGGAACCGCATAGGGTTTTAAAGGTCAAAACCAACACCTTGAATTTGGCCCGGAAAACAACTGGTAACCAGTGCAACTCCTTCAGCGCTGGAGTGATGTGATCTCACTGGCGGCTGCCTTTAATCAGGTGAGCCACCACGTTCTGTACCAGCTGCAGCTTCCGAACCGTCTTCAAGGGTAACCCCACATTCTACCACCTGTTTGCTTGACAGGCAGAGAGCCAGTGAGCAAGTTGGCCGTGGCATCTCCTGCTCCTCCTTCTCACTACCTCTGTTGTCTGGGCCTGAGCAAGAGGCAGGTGAACAAGCAGGTTGCAATGGGGATGAGGAGGAGCAACTCCGGGGGGATCTTGCTGGTGGGCCCCTGCTGGGGTGTGGGCCTTCAGCAGGTGCCCAACCATGCCTACCCTCGACTCGTACACAATGCTGCCTGATCCCAGCGCATAGCCTGAAGGCTCATGATGCAGCAGCTTTGCTGAAGCTAAACAGGTCTGCCTCTGGTCAGTACAGAGTGGGAGACCTGCTGCCTGGGAACTCAGTGTGCACTGCCTTAAGTTCCATAATGGGAGAAAGGTGGAATACAAACGTAGTAAATATCCTAGCCATAGTAGTGCATGTGCTGGTAACTTCCCGATTAGGTCACTGCAGTGCACTTTACATGGGGCTGCCCATGAAGACGACTAGGAGGCTGCAACTAGTGCAAAATGCAGCAGCTAGACTGCTGACCGGAACATCTCGCAAAGATCACGTAACACCAGTCTTAAAGGAACTGCACTGGCTGCCAGTGCACTTCTGGTTGGAATGCAAGGTGCCGGTGATGACATTTAAAGCCCTAAGTGGCTTGGGACCTCGATCTTTGAGGGAGCGACTCCCCCTTCATGTGCCTGCCCCAGGTTTGAGATCTGTTGGAGGGGCCCTCCTCTGCCCCTCACCGGTGTGAGACATACCCTGTGGTGGGATGTGGGAGAGGGCCTTCTCTGTTGTGGCACCCCGGTTGTGGAATGCCTTCCCCTTGGAGGCCCGACTGGCACAGACAATGGTTTCATTTTGGCACCAAGTTAAAACATGGCTTTTTACCAAAGCCTTTGAAGGCTAAATGCATTCCCTAAAGTAGCACACAGTTTTAACTGTTTTATTGTTTTAGATTTTAAACTGGCTTAATGATTTAATACATTTTTAGTTATTTAAATTATTGTTTTATACTGTTTCAATGGGTTTTATCTGTATGCCGCCCTGAGATCTTAATGATATAGGGCGGGAGATAATTTTTTTAAATAATTAATAAATAAATAAAATTAATAATGCTGTCTTTACAAGCACAGCCCTGTGGACAGAAGTGGGGGACTACTGTTGCAGTGTTAAGAGCCTCAGGGCTTGCGATGGGCCATAACTCTGTGGTAGAGCACATGCTTGGAATGTAGGAGGTCCCAGGTTCAATCCTGGACATCTCCCAGGTGGGGCTGAGAAAGAACCCTGTCTGAAACCCCGGAGCGCCGCTGCCAGTCTGTGAAGATAATCTTGACCTGGGTGGAACTAGGGGTGTATAAAACCCCACTTACCTGGCTCTGCTGGGGTCCGCAGGTGCGGGGAGGCGATCCGTTCCTCCCCCCGGAATCCTGCTTGGCTGGCTCTGCTCCACGGCCAGTCCGCCGGCCGGGCCAACCCGCAGCAGGGCCTCCAGCTGCTGCCGGGCTGCTGCGGACGCAAATGGGGTCCTGCGTAGGGGACGCCATTTGCGTCCCTATGCCAGCCCGTGATAGGCTATGTATATATTTATGTAGCCTATCACAGCTAAAGCAGGGACACAAATGGCATCCCCTACGCCATTTGCGTTCCTGCTTTAGCTGTGATATTTACGTAGCCTATCACGGCTAAAGCAGGAATGCAAATGACACCATTTGTGTTCCCGCTTTAGCCATGATAGGCTATGTAAATATATACGTAGCCTATCACGGGCCGGTGTAGGGACGCAAATGGCAGCCGCTGCGATGGCCGCCATTTGCGGCCGCAGCAGCCTAGCAGTTAGGGGTGCACGAAAGTCACTTACCTGGTCTCGCAGCTTGCTTCACGGTGGGGGAGAGGCGCTTCGCTGCTCCCCCCGAAGTTCAGGCCGGGGGGGGGAGGCTTCCCTCCTCGCCCGGCCGAAATTCAGGCCGGGGGTGAGGCTTCCCGCCTCGCCCGGCCGAAATTCAGGCTGGGGAAGAGGCGCCTCGCCTCGCCCGGCCACGAAATAAAAAGTTTTTTTAAAAAAATGCCCCCGTGATAGGCTACGTGACGATTTACGTAGCCTATCACGGCTAGATCTGCAAAGTCAGCCGTGATAGGCTACGTGACGATTTACGTAGCCTATCACAGCTAGATCTGCAAAGTCAGCCGTGATAGGCTACGTGACGATTTACGTAGCCTATCACAGCTAGATCTGCAAAGTCAGCCGTGATAGGCTACGTTAATCGTCACGTAGCCTATCACGGGTGACTTTAAAAAAAAAAGCGCGTACGCAAATGGCGGCCCCCATAGGGAGCCGCCATTTGCATTCCTTATTTGGTCCCTGTAGTCTACGTAAAGATTTACGTAGACTACGGCGAAAATAAGGGCAACGCTATTTGCGTTGTCCTTATTTTCGCCGTAGTCTACGTAAATCTTTACGTAGACTACAGGGACCAAATAAGGAACGTGAATGGCGGCTCCCTGTGGGGGCCGCCATTAGCCGTATGCACTTTTTTTTTTTTTAAAGTCACCCGTGATAGGCTACGTGACGATTAACATAGCCTATCACGGCTGACTTTGCAAATCTAGCCGTGATAGGCTACGTTAATCGTTACGTAGCCTATCACAGGGGCGTTGTTTTTTTTTTTTACTTTGCTTGTAATGGCAGTGGCGGCAGCCGGTCAAAAGACCGGCTGCCACCCCCATGCTTGCCCCTGACGAAGACCTGCCGAACCGCCGCCGGGACCCGCCGCCGGGAGGGACATTCGTGAAAGGTAAGTCCCATCCCGGGGGGGGGGGCGGGGGGCGGGGGGGTGGAGAAGTTCTCCCCGGATGCGTTGGCGCTCGGCCCCCCAATGTTTCGGGGAGAAATTCTCCCCCATCCCTACTGGCAGTGGCCGGAGCTGCTGCTGTCGCTGCCACTGCTGCTTCATCCGCCGCCAGAGCTGCCGCTGGAGCCGCAGCCAGGTAGGCTCCGTTTCACGGGGCTTTCGCGGGCGGGGGGGCGGGTTGCTCCGTTCCGCCACGGATTCCAGGGGGCCGAATTCACTGGAATTCAGCCTCCCTGGGATCCGTGGTGGGATTCTCTAATGTCCCTAGATGGAACAACGGTCTGACTTGGCAGCTTCTGATATTTTGACCAAGCACCTTGCAGGCTGGGGCAAAACTATGACTGCGTGAGTCTTTCTCAGGCACTGATGTGAAGAGGGAACCAGGGCTCTGACTTCAGTTCCCAGAAACCGCATTCCCCTCCCCTCCCCGACGCCCGCCCCCTCATAGCCAGTGCAGTTCTCTCCACGCTGGCTATGTCTCCACACCTGGAAACAGTGTATGAAGATGGGAAAAGGGGGGTGATCCCGGGGGGAGGAGACCATGGAAGCCATGTTAGGCTGCTTACCATGTGCCACACGGCCTCCTTCCTTCCCCCTCCCCAAAGCTGTGGCCAGACAGGCAAAATAGCCCACAATGTAGGGTGGCTGGAGCATGGAGGCAAGGATCACCTCCATGCTCCAGCTGCCCGGCATTGGATACTTGGCAGCCTCTGACTTTGGAGGCTGCCAACTATCTCAATAGGATTCCGCCTTCAGTAGCTAGGTTCACGCATCATGCCAACCCACACTCAGTGGTTGAATATGGATTGTCGTTGAACTGTGGGTTCTTGTTGTGCCATGGGTTACCATGTTGTCTGAACACAACCAGGGTGCTTGTTAAGCATGCAGTGTGGCTCATTTTTCTTAAACAAGCCACCTTGAGAACCCATGGTTTGTTGCGGGGTTGTTCAGGGTGGTTAACAAGCCACACTGCATGGTTAACAAGCCACCCTGCAGAAAATGTCCTGGGCTCAGACAACACGATAACCCATGGTTCAACAGCACCCCACACTTGACCACTGAGTGTGGGTTAGTGTGTTATGTGAACCCAGCCTATCTCTCCATTTACCTATTTATTATATGTATTTCATAGTGCCCTTCAACTGTATTTCCAGAGCAGTTTACAAAAAGAAATAAAAAAATAGATGATACATAGACAGACAGACAGATAGATGATTGATAGATAGATGAAAGGTAGATAGAAGATAGATAGATAGATAGATAGATAGATAGATAGATGAAGGAAGATAGATAGATAGATAGATAGATAGATAGATAGATAGATAGATAGATGATGGATAGATGATAGACAGATAGATGACAGACAGACAGACAGACATTTCATCTAAAGAGCTCAGGAAAATAAAAAGGGGGTTGCCTGGTGCCCAAAGGACAATAAGGTAGATGCCAGTCAAAACTCTCCAGGGAGAACATTCCACAAATGGCGTGCCACCACTGAGATAATTCTCTCTGTGTGTCACTTGGCAGTGCTTAACCTGACCTCAGCGGGTGGGGGCACCTGCAGGATGCCCTCCGTTGAAGATCTTGATGGAAGGGTAGGGATGTACAGATTTTGCTAAATCCATTCTGTCTGTGTTTCGCGGATTGTTAACTTAGGCGTCTTCTGTTCCATCATCCGTTTATCGACAGAATCAGATCTTTGTATGAGAATTTCATTCCTGCTTGGCGATGCGCCTTTGTGAAAATCCCACCCCCCTGTAAAAAACAAACATCTGCAGAACCCACCTGACTCAGAAAAAGCCAGTCCACTGCAGAATCCACAGGTCAGAGTCATAGAATCCAAACTCATCTGACTCTGTTGAGGACTTTTCTGACATCCCTATGTAAGGTTATATACTTATCAAAATAGCTGGTCCTTCAGGTACAGGGATCCTAAGCCCTGAAGGGCTTTGATCAAAACCAGCACTTCGAACTGGGCTTGGAAATGAAGTGGGACTCAGTGCAATTGGCAAAGCAGTTGGCAAGCACAGGCATAATATGATTATAGCACCCAGTGCCAGAGGATTTCTACACAAGGCTTTTATTGCACACTCATGATTCATGGAATCATAGAATAGGAGGATTGGAAAGGGCCTATAAGACCATTGGGTCCAACCCCCTGCTCAGTGCAGGAATCCAAGTCAGCACATCCCTGACAGACGGCTGTCCAGCCTCGTCTTGAATGCCTCCAGTGTGGGAGAGCCCACCACCTCCCTAGGTAATGGGTTTCATTGTCATATTGCTCTAACAGTCAGGACATTTCTCCTGATGTTCAGCTGGAATCTGGCTTCCTGTCACTTGAGCCCATTATTCCATGTCCTGCACTCTGGGATGATCAAGAAGAGATGCTGGCCTTCCTCTCTGTGACAACCTTTCAAGTACTTGAACAGCACTATCATCTCTCCCCTCAGTTGTCTTCTCTTCTCAAGGCTAAACAGGCCCAGTTCTTTCCATCTCTCCTCATAGGGCTTTGTTTCCAGTCCCCTGATCATCTTTGTTGCCCACTTCTGAACCCTCTCCAGTTTGTCTGCATCCTTCTTAAAGTATGGCACCCAGAGCTGGACACAGTATTCCAGATAAGGCCTAACTAGTGCTGAGTAGAGGGGAATTAGTACTTCATGGGATTTGGAAGCTATACTCCTATTAATGCAGCCCAAAATAGCATTTGCCTTTTTTGCAGCCACATCACATTGTTGGATCATATTCAGCTTGTGATCGACAACAATTCCAAGATTCTTCTTGCTTGTAGTATTGTTGAGGCAAGTATCCCCCATCTTGTAACTGTACATTTGGTTTCTTTTTCCTAGGTGCAGAATTTGGCATTTATCCCTATGCAATTTCATTCTGTTGTTTTCTGCCCATTACTCCAGCCTATCAAGATCACTTTTAATTCTGTTTCTGTCTTCTAAGGTATTAGCTATCCCACCCAATTTTGTGTCATCTGCAAATTTGATCAGCATTCTCTGCATCTCCTCCTCCAGGTCATTTATAACAATGTTGAAGAGCACTGGGCCCAGGACTGAGCCCTGCGGTACCCTGCTTGTTACCTCTCCCCAGTTGGAGAAGATCCCATTGATAAGCACTCTTTGAGTCCAGTTCTGTAGCCAACTGTGGATCCGGTGGATTGTTGTTTCATCTAGCCCACTTTGAGCTAGTTTGCTCATCAGGAGATCATGGGGCACTTTGTCAAAAGCTTTGCTGAAGTTGAGGTATATTATGTCCACAGCATTCCCAAAGTCCACAAGGGAGGTGACCTGATCAAAAAATGAGATCAGATTTGTCTGACAGGATTTGTTGTTGACAAATCCATGTTGGCTGCGTGTAATCACTGCAGTGTTTGCAAGGTGCTTACAGGTGGATTGCTTTATCATCTGCTCCAGAATTTTCCCAGGGATTGATGTCAGACTGACTGGTCTGTAGTTTCCAGGTTCCTCCTTTTTGCCCTTTTTGAAGATAGGGACAACATTAGCCCTTCTCCAATCATCTAGCACTTCACCCATCATCCATGATTGCTCAAAGATAATAGACAGTGGTTTTGAGAGTTGTTCTGCCAGTTCCTTTATTACTCTAGGATGCAGTTCATCTGGCCCTGGAGATCTGAACTCATTCAAAGTAATTAGGTGTTCCTTTACCACATGCCTATCGATCTCAAGCTGCAATCCTGCCCCTTCCGCCTGTACTTCGCCTTTGCCAGGGGGTCATAGACCCTCTTTTGGGAGAAGACTGAGCCAAAGTAGGAACTGAGCACTTCTGCCTTTTCCTTGTCATCTGTTATCATTTTGCCATCCTTATTTGATAGTTGAACCACCATTTCTTTCCTCTGCCTTTTACTATGCACTATCTGAAGAAAGCCTTTTTGTTGCTTTTATCATCCCTCGCTAACCTCAGCTCGTTCTCAGCTTTAGCCTTCCTGATGCCATCCCTGCAATTCTGTGCTACCTGCCTGTACTCTTCCTTTGTAGCTTGGCCTTCCTTCCACTTCCTATATGTGTCCCTTATGTTTTCAGGTCATCTCTAAACCGAGAACTCAAGTATAACATGGTCACACCATGCCATAGAAGCAACTTATGCTTCCAGTGACAAAGATGGATCAAGGAGCACCCATGAACTTCTTCCTTCACATGGACTACAGCCCAGGTTTAGCACAGGGAGAATACCACACCCCTGGCCAGACAAACTACCTACTCACAGTAACTGTGTCTTGTCTGGATTGAGTTTCAATTTACTAGCCCTCATACACTCCAGTACCAAGCCATTATTTAGCATTACTTCACCTACTTTTGATGAAAAGGAGAATATTTTTTGAAGAAATCTATCATCTATCTATCTATCTATCTATCTATCTATCTATCTATCATCTATCTGAATACAGAGTTTATAATTCTAGATGACTTTTAACTGCTTGAGGATGTATTGCTACAAATTTAAGACAAGAATTTAAATGTTCTGGTCTGTTGAAATGGATATATTTTTCTTATTGGTAACAAATGAATGGACTTAATAAAGAAAGAAAAAAATGTACTTTGAAGACTTTACATTTGGTTTCAATATAAACTTAGGGTGATTGGTCTTTAAATGTACAATCTGGAAGCCAAACAAATAGATGTTGTTAACCTTATGACTGAGGTTGGATCTGTTTCTAGAAAGGGCTCAGTTTTTGAAAATACACATACTGTTTTAAATTGCAACTACAAGCCACTGGTATATTGAAATAATCACTTGTTCACCTTAGCTAATGCTAACTTCTCCATTCCTCATCCAGCATGCTCAAAAGACACAGGGCCCTCAGATTTCATTGTAATTGACCTCCATAAATCAGTGTAAATTTGTCTAATTTCAACTGGTTTACTAATAAGTCCCTCATCTTTAGAAATTGTATTTCTCTTAGGTATATGTATGATGGATCTCAAGCAAGAGGATTCACAGCACTTCAGCAAACAACAGTTTCCAAGATCCTTTGGGGAAAACTATGGCAACTATAATGGTATAAAGCTGGTATAAATTGGTAGTGTAGATGATCTCCTTTGATCTCCAAAGCTAAGCATGGTCAGCCCTGGTTAGTACTTGGATGGGAGACCGCCTGGGAATCAGGCTTCCTGCACTGAGCAGGGGGGTGGACTCGATGGTCTTGTAGGCCCCTTCCAATCCTGAGACTCTATGTGCCCTGAATATCATTCTATAATCTGTCATAGTTAACCAGGCCTACCCTCTATGAATTTACTGGAATAGGTTTTCAATCTCTCATGCACAGATTGCACCTCTTATATGCCACTGTGCTTTTCAACTTGGTTTTCCACATAGGGTGATTTGAGAAAAGAGTGCTGTGAACTGTGTGTCTTGTGAAAGCAGGACACTTTTAATATGTAGAATAATGCATGTTTTGGCAACTGTTTCCACTTTTCCAAAAGGCTGATGCCCCCTATAGGGAAGTTTTCACATCCTCTTCAATATTTATTTATTTATTTATTTATTTATTAAATTTATTAATCGCCCATCTGGCTGGTCACCCAGCCACTCTGGGCGATGTACAACATATAATAAAAAAGTTTAAAACAATAAAATTCTACAATAAAAACATTTTCTAAAATACCCTAACCCACCCCAAATGCCTGCCTGAACAACCACGTTTTTAATGCACAGCGGAATCTCATTAAAGAGGGGGCATGATGGAGTTCCTTAGGGAGGGAGTTCCACAGAGTGGGGGCCACCACAGAAAAGGCCCTCTCCCTCGTCCCCACCATTCTAGCTGTCCTCGCTGATGGGACAGAGAGAAGGCCATCTGAGGCTGATCTTGTTAAGCGGCTTGTCTGGTGTTGCTGGTGGCGCTCCTTAAGAGAGGCTGGGTTGGAACCGCATAGGGTTTTAAAGGTCAAAACCAACACCTTGAATTTGGCCCGGAAAACAACTGGTAACCAGTGCAACTCCTTCAGCACTGGAGTGATGTGATCTCGCCAGCAGTTGCCTTTAATCAGGCGAGCTGCCGCGTTCTGTACCAGCTGCAGCTTCCGAACTGTCTTCAAGGGTAACCCCACATAGAGCACATTACAGTAGTCTAAACGAGAAGAGACCAGGTCCAGGGCATGTACTACCAATGGGAGCAGACGGTCGGGAAGGAAGGGGTGCAGCCGCCGTATCAGATGGAGTTGATACAGCACTGTCCGGCTCACAGCTGACACCTGAGCCTCCATGGACAGCTGGGAGTCCAAAATGACCCCCAGGCTGCGGACCTGGTCTTTCAAGGGTAGCCGTACCCCATTCAACACCAGGTCAGCATCCCCCAGCCTCCTCTTGTCTCCCACCAAAAGTACCTCAGTCTTGTCAGGGTTCAGCTTCAGCCTATTCCTCCCCAACCAGCCACTCACCGTCTTCCGACATTTGGACAGGGATTCTATGGCCAACCTTCGTGAAGATTTGAACAAGAGGTAGAGCTGCGTGTCATCCGCATACTGATGACACCGCATCCCAAACCTCCTGACAATAGCCCCCAGCGGCTTCAAATAGATGTTAAATAGCATCGGGGAGAGGATGGAACCTTGTGGCACCCCACAAGTGAGTGGCCACGGGTCCAAAACCTCCTCTCCCAGTGCTACCCTCTGGTACCTGCTGGAGGGGAAGGACTGGAACCACCGCAGTACATTGTCTCCAATGCACAACCTCTCCAGGCGGTCCAGGAGGATACCGTGGTCAACGGTATCAAAAGCTGCTGAGAGGTCGAGGAGAACAAGGAAGGAGCATTCACCCCTATCCAGAGCCCTCCTCATATCATCCACCAAGGCAACTAAGGCCATTACTGTCCCATGCCCAAGCCTGAAGCCCGACTGAAATGGGTCTAGATAATCGGTTTCTTCCAAGTGTGCCTTCAACTGCATTGCCACCACCCACTCAATCACCTTGCCCAAAAATGGCAGATTTGAGACTGGGCGGAAGTTGTTCAGAACTTGGGGATCCAAGGAGGGCTTCTTTAAGAGCGGTCTTATCACTGCCTCCTTGAGGGCTGGTGGCATCACTCCCTCCTCAAGGGAGGCGTTCACCACTGCCCTGATCCCCTCACCCAGTCTCTCTCTGCAGCCCATAATGAGCCAAGATGGGCAAGGATCAAGTAAGCAGGTGGTCAGCCTTACAGATGAAAGCACCTTGTCCACTTCATCAGAAGGAAGAAGCTGGAACCAATCCCACAAAACTGGTTTGCCACAGGCCGCCTCTTGCTCACTAACTGTATCCACAGAGTGCAGAATAACACTCCTTATCCGATCAATTTTATCTGCAAAGTTCCTTGCCAAGGCCTCACAGGAGGCCTTAGAATGCTCCAGTGGTTCCGGAGCCACAGGACCGACCAGGCTCCGGACCACTTGGAACAGCCTCCTGGGACAGCACTCTGCAGATGCGATAGAGGCAGCATAATATTCCTTTTTTGCTGCCTTCACCACCACGTGGTAGGCTGAAGATACAGCTCTAGCCCGTGTCTGATCGTCTTTGGAGCGAGACTTCCGCCACCGGCGCTCTAGCCGCCTCACCTCCTGTTTCAGAGCTCATAACCACGGATTGAACCATGGTGCAGTCCGAGCCCTGTTCAGGGGGAGAGGGCATTTCGGAGCCACCTGATCTAATGCCCCAGTGATTGCGGCATTCCAGCCACCCACCAGGGTCTCAACCAAGTGGCCATTGGCATGCTCCAGAGAATCCCTAGCGTGTCCATTTGGATCCATAAGACGCTTGGGGCGGACCATTTTAATGGGTCCTCCACCCCTGTGGAGGGGTTGTGGAACCGAGAAGTCTAACGTCACCAGATAGTGACGTGACGTCTATATGACGTCAATAGCCATCTCTGGCTCATAGCAGAGCGATGCTGTTGTATTTTTTATTTTAAAAGTGTGTGTGTGTATGTGTGTGTGTGTGTGTGTGAGAGAGAGATAATTTATGTATAAGTGTCCTGTGTAGATTTATGTAGTTTGTTAGTGTCCTAGTTAATCCTCTGCCAGGCCTTCTTAAACTGTGTGTGAGAAAAAGGTGGTATTTGAGCGATTGAGACAAAATGATGCTTTTTGTGGATTCGTGTGTGTGTGTGTGTGTGTGAGTGATTTTTACCACTTCCTGTGGAAATGTTTGCTTTATTTGCTAAAATTGCCCTCACTTGCCCTCACTAGCATTCAGTGACATTATCACATAGCCCACACTGTTGGCTGCAGAGCACTGTGATGTCATCCTGTGCACTTTGCGATCCCTGATGGGGTGGGATTATGCTTGTGATTAATCCAAGAAGGGGGAGTGGGGAAAGTAGCTGGGGTGCGAATATCACTATGGAAGCAACAGCTGGGGAAACAATGGTGATGAATGGGATTGAAAACGGTGAACATCCTCACAGTGTGAGCATTGTTGGGGAGAAATGTCCACCCCAGCAACATTACTAGTGTCGGTCCAAATATGGAAAGGGGAGAATATTCTGCACAGCCCTAGTAACAACAGTGGCCTGTTTACGATTAACGCAGCTTCAAAATACCCAAGTTTGGCCAGGTGCAAATGGCTAATTCCCTCAGCCTACACATCAATTTTAACCATAATTCCTAAGGTAGACCTCTTTTCCCAACATTAATGGGAACCAGCTGCCTCCCATTAATAACACACAGACCAGGGCAGGGGGGTGGGGGTGGAGAGAAAACGTGGGGAAGGGGGATGGTGGCTGAAAAAAAGAAGTATATTTTAGCCAGGCTTTTGGCAGTCTACTCCAGTGGATGACATGCAAAATTACTGTGGCATAATAACATGTTGAAAAATCTTTCAGGTTACATATGCACAGTGGGATTTTTCTGTGTATGCTCAGAGCAAAGCCTGCCTTATCTGAGGACTTGCATATTTCAGCCACAAGGTCCCTGAGAGGGTATGCAGTATCTATGCTGTATTATCTTACTTTGACCTGGACCACTTCCTCCATTTTACCTTTCGTGGTCTACTCCTTCTCGCTCTGAGCTTTTGATCTGAAAGTGTTGCTTTTGTTGTCACTGTCGCTGTTGCTTTCGTCATCATCATTTCTATCCCACCTTTTTTTCTTTTGCAAAGAACTCAAGGCAGCTTACCTGGTCTGCCTCCTCTCGATTCTCATGACAAGGGGGTCTGCCCAGTCCAGGTCCCAGTCTAACACTCTAACCGCTACACTATACTGCCCTGTTACTGCCTCTTCCCACTGTATGTCCACTAGCTTCTGCTCAGGCTTGATTTTATGGGAGATTACTGGGTACATCATCAGGATCTCTTCTCGATCATCCCAGAATGCAGGACACAGAATAATGGGCTCAAGTGACAGGAAGCCAGATTCCGGCTGAACATCAGGAGAAACTTCCTGTTAGAGCAATATGATAATGGAACCAATTCCCTAGGGAGGTGGTGGGCTCTCCCACGCTGAAGGCATTCAAGACGAGGCTGGACAGCCGTCTGTCAGGGATGCTCTGACTTGGATTCCTGCACTGAGCAGGGGGTTGTACTCGATGGCCTTGTAGGCCCCTTGCAACCCTACTATTCTATTATTCTACAATTCTATGATTCTATAAGCCACCTTTGTTGCATCCCTACAATGGCTTCCCATTCCACAATGAGCTCAAACTCTTTGTCCCCACAATAATGCAATTGCCTTCAAGTATAACTCACTTGAAATCTCAACCCAAGCTTATTAAAATCAAAATATTCCATTCTGACATTTTGGATTCTAACAGCAACTTTCTGGATACACTGAAGCTGAGGCCAGGCATGCAGAAGGAAACCAACAATTTGAAGGAGAGGATTCTTGCTGGATAGAACTGGCCCCAAGTGGCCCCAAGGAAGCAACGCTTGTGGTTGAAACAAAATGCCAGTGGTCTGTCAGTACATTCCTCTTCTCACTGCAAACCCCATATTTTGCTTTTTATTATTAAAAACAGATGCAGAAAATAAATAAAAACAAAACAGCCGTTGACTCAGCTTCTGTGTGAATGAGGATTGACACAGGAAAGGCCTGGTCTCATTAATCTATTTTACAGGTCAAACAGAAATATTCCAAGTGGAATTGCCTAAGCAGAGGAAATAGATCACCCCAAATAGAGGACCAAAGGGGGCACCAATTTGCATAACATTCACATATGCTAATTTATATGTGCCGATGCAGTCATCCAAGGACCCTGGCCTCCAGACTTCTCAAGCTCCTTCGTCTTTAAACAAAGACTCATGGCCATCCTACTTCAGAACAGGGTCATCCGGAAGAGTGTGTCATCCTGTACCAGACTCCAAGCTATCCAGTGTCAGTCCACCAATGGGAGCTCTTGCTGAGCTGGGCAAAAACTCCCCGCCCGCCACTTTGCTGCTACCACCTGCTTTATATTCCAGACAGTGGCAGCAATAACACTCCAGCTTGCTGGTGGGGTACCACTTTTTTAACCCATAAGGGTCCAGAACGAAAACAGAACCCATTGCCTTGATTTGGCTTCGAGCATCATCATGTGGCAGTGTGATGAAAAAAGTCCTAATGAAGGCTATGCACCCTCCCTTTACTCTTGACTTCTTCTGGATGATGATGATGATTTAAATGGGACAAACCAGCGGCCCACAGTGCCATCCTCACCCCATATGATTTCACCCCATACCATCTCCCCTGTTTGCGCCCATCTCCAAAAAATGTACAGTTTGTGCTCACGGTGGTGAAGGGGGAAGGGGAGATGTTAACACGGCATGAAGTAGGGCACTTGGATGTTTTAACCTGTACTTATTTTGCACAGCCTTTAATAAGCAATAATAAATTCAAAATAAACAAAAATATGGGTGAGGGGGAACAGAATACAGCTAAAGACAGACAGAATACACACAGTACAGAACAGAGGATATGCCCAGAGCATGCAGCATTCCATGATAGACAAGTAACTGGGAGAAATTTGACTGTGCTGTTAGAAAATGGGGCTTGAAGTGTTTGCATTGAAACCTCTAGGCTTGACATGAAATTGCAGTCATGTGCATGTTGTGGAGAGTGCTTGAACATCTAGGAGGATGGCTGTTTTGTAACTATATGGATATCTCTCCAGGGAAAAGTTCTTTCACCAACATGAGCAACAGAAATGCCAGTTTGGGCTCTCATTTTCCCCCCGCTCTGCTATTTTAGGCTGGAAAAGTTGTGTCTCTTTTCCACAGGTGGAATCTGGCCCAGGCAAAGAGTGAAGGAGCAGGGAACTGCATCTTCCGCAGGGAACAAAGAACTTCTGGTGCTGCTGGAGATGTTCCAAAATTCACTCCCTGGGCAGCCAATATCAGGAGCACAAGGAGATCCGTCTGGCCTCTGTGACCAAGAGGGCCCACGCCCTGTGGATGGATCAGAGGACTGGATCCAATGGCTCAGGTGAGGTGATGCCCAGGCCTCGGGGGGAATGTTTGGGAGGGCACAGAGAATTGGCCATTGGGAAGGATGGAGGGGAAATCTCTCTCTTGTGCCATTACATATTAAAGACTTTCAAAATTTCAATTTGATCACTATCACATTTTTAATGTTAATTGTGACACATTGACTAAAGTGTCAGCTTTGCCCAAACTATTAAAAGTTTAGGACATTTTTCTTATTGTATTTGAAAATCCCAAGCAGCTTGCAGACAAGAAATTATCAGGGGGAATGCTGGAGTTTGAGAAGTGGAGAAACTCAGGTTGTGAGTGGAAGGAACACAGAGAACTAGGCAGGCAAAGGTATTTGGGGGCCTATGGTAAAGAATCCATTCCCAAGGGTTCCCTTTCCAATGGCAATCAATTATGATGATAAGACTTGGCAATTTTTTGTGTTAATGATACCTTAAGATCTGCCCCCTAGACAGTAGGGGATGGTTTGGATGGATGGATGGATGGATGGATGGAAGGAAGGAAGGAAGGGCTGTAGCTCAGTAGTAGATAACATGCTCTGCATGCAGAAGGTCCCAGACTGATTCCCCAGCATCATCTGGTATGGCTTGGACAAACATCAGTCTGAAACCCTGGATGAGCTGCTGCCAGCCTGCGTAGACCAGCTTATCCCCCCAACATCATGCCCTCCAGATGTTTTGGACTATAACTCCCATCAGCCCAACTAGCATGGCCAGTGGTGAGGGAAGATGGGAGTTGTAGTCCAACACATTTGGACTGCATCAGGTTGGGGAGGTTGATGTAGACAATGCTGAACTAGATTGACCAAAGATACAAAGCAGCTTCCAATGAAAGTAAGTACAGAATATTTGCACTATATATTCTATTAGATCGTTTCTCTTCACTTTCTGTTTTAGTGATAAGAAATATGCATATGTTCCTGGAACACTACAAAATGGAAAGCATTGGGTTGGTGGTGTGATTGTTTAGAAACTAGGCAGTCATTCTGTGTTTAGCCTTTGGCAAGGTTAGTGTTTTTGGCTGGTGGCCATGTTGAAAACGTTTTTAGTTTGAGCTGGCAGCCATATCAACACTGAAAATCCCAGGTGGGTCCTTTCTAAACCCCATGTGTAAATGGTGGTGTTCCCATCATCTAGCATTGGCTGACTAGGAGCATGCTGGTGGCATACTCTGATCAGAGAGGAGGTGCTGTCATTTCTGTCTAGTTTAATTGTGGACCAGTAGAGGAAAGAAAATAACAATGACCTCTGAAGAGGACTAGATAATGCAATCCCTTTTCTGTAGCTAATTGATATGGTATGGGGCATAGGATGCCATTCCAAAGAAGCGCAACGCCAAAGAGTGTTCAAACTACCGCACAATTGCGCTCATTTCACATGCCAGCAAGGTGATGCTCAAAATCCTACAAGCTAGGCTTCAGCAGTATGCGAACCGAGAACTATTGGAAGTTCAAGCTGGGTTTCAAAGAGGCAAAGGAACTAGAGATCAAATCGCCAACATTTGCTGGATCATGGAGAAAGCAAGAGAATTCCAGAAAAACGTCTATTTGTGCTTCATTGACTACGCTAAAGCCTTTGATTGTGTGGATCACAACAAACTGTGGCAAATTCTTAAAGTGATGGTAGTACCAGACCACCTTACCTGTCTCCTGAGAAACCTGTACAAGGGACAAGAAGCAACAGTAAGAACCAGACATGGAACAACCGAGTGGTTCAAAATTGGGAAAGGAGTACGACAAGGCTGCATATTGTCACCCTGCTTATTTAACTTATATGCAGAGTACATCATGAGAAACGCCGGGTTGGATGAATCACAGGTCGGAATTAAGATTGCCCGTCATTGCTGGGAGAATTATCAACAACCTCTGATATGCAGATGATACCACCCTAATGGCAGAAAGCGAAGAGGATCTCAAGAGCCTCTTGTTGAGGGTGAAAGAGGAGAGTGCAAAAGCTGGTTTGAAACTCAACATTAAAAAAACAAAGATCATGGCATCTGGCCCCATCACTTCCTGGCATACAGAAGGGGAAGAAAAGGAAGCAGTGACAGATTTTATTTTCTTGGGCTCCAAGATCACCGCAGATGGTGACTGCAGCCATGAAATTAAAAGACGCTTGCACCTTGGGAGGAAAGCTATGGCCAACCTAGACAGCATAGTCAGAAGCAGAGACATCACCTTGCCGACAAAGGTCCGCATAATCAAAGCTATGGTTTTCCCAGTAGTAATGTATGGCTGTGAGAGCTGGACTATAAGGAAGGCTGAGTGCCAAAGAATTGATGCTTTCGAACTGTGGTGCTGGAGAAGCCTCTTATGAGTCCCCTGGACTGCAAGGAGGTTAAATCAGTCCATCCTAAAGGAAATCAACCCTGAGTGCTCATTGGAAGGACAGATACTGAAGCTGAAGCTGAAATATTTTGGCCACCTAATGTGAAGAGAAAACTCCCTGGAAAAGACCCTGATGCTGGGAAAGACTGAAGGCAAAAGGAGAAGGGGACGGCAGAGGATATTTAGAACTCGTCTCCTTTGCCCTCTTCCGTTGATGGTGTTTCATGACTCCTAGTGGAAATCTTGATAGGTCCAGATGCCAGTGGAGACTTTGCTTCAGTAGTGGCTGAGACCTCACAAGAGCCCAAATGGTTACCTTGATACTCCACATGTGCGGTATAAACATAAGAGGAAATCTGCTTGATCACACCAAAGGTCCATCTAGTTCAAAGTCCTGTTCCCATTAGGGATGTCAGAGAATTCTGCCACAGATCTTGGTGAGGCCGAATGCCGGTGCATTCGGCCTCCTGAACTCTGTGGCAGAACGGCCTGCCGCCCACCCCCGCAGATCCCCCCTGGGACGAGACTTACCTGGGGTGGATGTTCCGGATGGCAGCGGCTCCAGCGGTGGCTTCGGCGGCTGGTCTTCCGACTGGCTGCCGCCGCCGCCACCATTTGCAGTCTGTCCCCCCCGCCACCATTCGTGATAGGCTACGTAAAGACTTACGTAGCCTATCACATCTGGGTTTAAAAAAAAAAAAGGCGTATGCAAATGGCGGCGGCTATGGCCACTGCCATTTGTGTTCCTTATTTTTGGCCATCTTAGTCTACGTAAATATTTACGTAGACTAAGACGTCGAAAATAAGGGGGAACGCAAATAGCGTAGCGGACGCTATTTGCATTCCCCCTTATTTTCGCCATCTTAGTCTACATAAATATTTACGTAGAGTAAGACGGTGAAAATAAAGGGGAATGCAAATAGCATCCACTACGCTTTTTGCATTCCCCTTTCTTGTCTTTGTCTTAGTCTACGTAAATATTTACATAGACTAAGATGGCCAAAAATAAGGAACGCAAATGGTGGCGGCTGTAGCCGCCGCCATTTGTGTACGCGTTTTTGTTTTTTGTTTTAACCCAGACGTGACATGATAGGCTATGTAAGTCCTTATGTAGTCTATCATGGCTGAATTCAGGGACACAAACTGCAGCGGCTACAGCCGCTGCTATTTGTGTCCCTGCTAGCCAGTGGCCGGATGTCTGGTTGCTGGCGGAGCCGGCCGGTGGCTCTGTGGAATCCCCATGGAGCGGAGCCAGCGAGGATTCCGGGTGGAGGGATGGAGCGCCTCCCCCCCAGTGGAACCCGGCGGAGCCAGGTAAGTGGGGTTTCGTACATCCCTAGTTCCCATATAATGGCCAAACAGATGCTTCTGAGAAGCCCTTCAATGGGGCATGAAGAGAACTTTCCCAATGTTGTTCCCCAGCATATTTCCTCTGAAATGAAGGTTCCATATACATTGTAACTAACAGCCATTGATCAATCAACGTCATCAATTTTCCCAGTCCAATTGTAATTCATCCTCCATGGATCTGTCTAACTCCAGATGTGCAACGGAAATAAATTCTGATGTAGCATTTTCTCAGGATCAGATGTGACTGAAACAAGTGTTGTGCTGAAAAATTCTTCTCCATTTTTTTGACCATCATGATTCATTTTGATAGAAAAGAAAATGCTTTCATTTTTTTTTAAGAGAAGAACATTTTGTTTAAATTCTCATGGGTTTGGTGTGGGGTTCTTTTGATTCCGTTCATTTCAGTGTGGCCTGTCTTTCATTTTAACCCCAGCAATCTGCAGCCTCCTTGGCTTCCCAGCATTCAACTAATGCCCGCGGGAAGAGGTAATTTAAAGTAACATTGTTATTGGTTTTTAACAAATAACAATTCCTTGGATAATAAGAACAGTAACAAATAACAGAGAACAAAAAATGACACAAGGATTTATAAATAAGTTCATTCTCTTGATGCTGTTGCATGTATCTTTAGTTTTTCAGTGAAGAGAGTTGCACTGTTATATAATCAACCAAATTTGTCTTTCTTCTATAGTATGTGCTCAGTGGTCTCATCATGGTCCATCATTGCCATAGCAGATAAAGCCGTAGCTGGCTTAAAAAAAGGCATCTGCTTCTTTTTGAGTTCATGCTGCCTTCTCCTCCTCCTCCTTCTCCTCCTCCTCCTCCTCCTCCTTTTTTCTCAAGACATTGTTATTTAAAAAGAAAGAAAGAAAGAACAAAGAAAGCCAAATGTCAGAAAAAATATTTTACTAGTAGTTTAGGTTTAAAAATTGTGTTGAATAAAAAGGCACACCATGACTTTTTTTTAACAAGCCTGTTTCAAGCATTGCCCTTTCTTTGGAGTAGGGATGTACGAAAGGCACTTACCTTTCGCGGATTATGTTTATGGTTGGGGGGAGGCATTCCGTCCTCCCCCCCCCCGGAATCCTCGTTGGGGGGGGAGGCGGTCCGTTCCTCCCCCCCCCCCCGGAATCCTGGCTGTCCGGCTGTGCTCTGCAGGGATTCTGCGGAGCCGCCGGCCGGCTCCGCCAGTAGCCGTTCATCCGACCGCTGGCTAGCAGGGACGCAAATGGCAGCGGCCATAGCCGCCGCCATTTGCGTCCCTGCAGTCAGCCGTGATAGGCTACATAAATGTTTATGTAGCCCATCATGGCTGACCTAAAAAAAAAAAAAAGCGCGTAAACAAATGGCGGCGGCCATGGCCGCCGCCATTTGCGTTCCTTATTTTGGCACGTCTTAGTCTACGTAAACATTTACGTAGACTAAGACGGCGAAAATAAGGGGAACGCAAATAGATTAGATGCTACGCTATTTGTGTTCCCCTTATTTTCGCTGTCTTAGTCTACATAAATGTTTACATAGACTAAGACGTGCCAAAATAAGGAACACAAATGGTGGCGGCCATGGCTGCCACCATTTGCGTACATGCAGGTTTTTTTGTTTTTTTAAAAAAGTCAGCTGTGATAGGCTACGTAAACATTTACGTAGCCTATCACTTTTTTTTTTTTTTAAACTGGAAATGGCGGCGGCGGTGGCCAGTTGGAAGACCGGCTGCCGCAGCTGCAGCCACCGCCACCGCCCCGCTGCCGGAGCCGCCGCCAGAGCCTCCACTGCCAGGAAGATCCACACAAGGTAAGTCTCGTTCCGGGGGGGGGGGGGGTGTGGCAGGCCGTTCCGCCACCGATTTCAGGGGGCCGAATGCGCTGGCATTCAGCCTCCCCAAGATCCGTGGTGGAATTTTCGTACATCCCTACTTTGGAGGGGTGTTTTAAAATGAGCTACTGGAGGAATGAGTTGCCTACTCTGTGTGTGTGTGTGTGTGTTTTGTAGATATTCAACTGCTGTCCACTGTGATAGTGGCTCCCAATAAGTGGCAAATGAGGCACCCATTCTTCATGGCAGTAGCCATTTTGAATTTCCCAGAATTCAAGAAGTACCTCAGCACATGCCTTTCTGTGAAAAAGAAAATGGTGGCCACTCCATTGGCTGAAAGAAAACAGATGATTTCAAAGTGGGTGAATGGCTGAGAAATGGTCCTTATCAATTTGGTACAGCCTTAAGACCCTCCCATCATTTCCCCAAATTAGGGCTCTATTCAACTCCAATTCCATTTTTGCTGGGATTCACACCATGTTCCCACAGCACATCATCTCTTTGGCTGCCTATGGCCTAATACACATCTGTGCAAATGCCGTCTGACAGGAAACGATATTATGAACTACCCAGAGAGATTCAGCTATTGGCTGATGAGAAATGTAATAAATACACAAACAAACAAAGCCTTAGTAATAATCCCAAGCTGTAATCCCTATATTGAAAAAGAAGCCCTCCCTCCTCCCCCACTTTGGTGACCATTACAATGATTTAGTGGAATGCTACATTTCCCAATGCTATGGGGACATGTTCCTGTTCTGTGCAGCATCCAAGGGAACCATCTCCAAGCTTTGGATAAACATTCCATAGGCTCGGGGCCAACAGGATTTACATTAACCTGTTTTTGTTTCCTGGGGACTTGCCAATGTTTGTATATTACTTTAAAAAGTCAGCCATGTTTCTTCTCAAATCGAAGGGCTGTAAACAGAATGCATTTTAAGAAAGTGAAAGGAATCTGGACTAGGTATAATATTTATAAGGTCCCTGCATTTGAATGTCTCATAGACAGCTTACTTATCATAAGCTGGTGAGTTGTACAGTAAATATTTGAAACATATAACTGGAGTAGCATTAAAAAGCGTTCCTTTCAAACACACACACACTCTAATTCTGGTAAAATAGAAAAGTCACTGGCTCAGATTTGATTCCAGTTTACCAAGCCAGACTCCTGCCTGCTTTGTGGCACTTAGAGGAGTGATCACTGCTGGTTTCAAGAGACTTTAGATCAGCCTCCATATAAGATGATGCCATGGACAAAGATGCTGAAGACAGGGCAAATTTGGGGAAACTTGCCAGAGCTGGTGAAATGACCCATCCGACTCCCTGTAAGAGCAGCGAGCTCTGTGGGCCGGTCACTGGCTCTCTGCTTCCTACATTACCAGAGCTGCTGGCTGGAGAAGGAAACTGCAACATTTCCAGCTGGGAGACCCTCAGAACTACTGCTGTGCTGAACAGTTCTCCCACATTTTTTTTGACCATTCTCATTCAGTTTGATAGAAAAGAAACAGCTTTCAAAAAGAAATGCAACAGTGAGGACATATCAGAGAAGTTCTCATGGGTTGGGTTTGGGTTTCTTGGGCTTGCCTTGCTTAGGAGGTGGCCGAGGAATGAGCACAGGTGTCCTGCTTTTCATGGTACAATCATCTCTCTGGCCTCCTGTAGCCTCCTCAGCTCCCTACACTTCAGCTGAAGCCCAGTTTAAGGCACCATGAGGTAATTCCTCCCACAGGGCTTTTTCAGATCAGGATGTGCAGGCAGCCTGGGAGGTTGGCTGTGATTAGGTAAGCTCAGCAACACCACACAAATAAATTATAACACACCCTGAATGAGGCAGAACAATGGAAGCCTCTTTCATGGAGGGAGAAAACTTCCAGGAAATTGGAGGACAGATTTTGGCAGAGCACTAACTCCACCTCATCCCTGGAGCTGGACACCACACTGCCCCCACCTGCATTGTGGTGGATGCAAACTGGGGGCCAGCTTGCCAAGACAGTTAATGCTGTTCCAGCATGAAAACCCCCAAAGCCCTTACCAAAAAAGGAAAGAAGCTGTGCTACAAGCCCTGCCCATGGGGAGCCCAGCCTGGGAGAAACTGTCGAGAATTTCTTCTCCCTCCTGGATAAATTTGGTGGAAGAGACTCCCAAATTTCTATGCCCACAAGTAAGGTGGAGCATTTCAAGGAGCCATTTGCTCACAGCTCTACTCAGAACATCCCAGAATCCTCCTGGTCAGGGGCATCAGGTGACACTGGTGGGCCAAATTTCTCCCCCATCCCTACTTATAACTTCTGGCTTCTAGGGGAACATAAATGAGTCCAGTTATAACAACTGAACAATTAAATGTTCAAATAATGAAAATGAATGGCGTGACAAAACAAATGTTTTCTTTTTCTTGCATTCATTCACCTACAGTGTGAGCCTGGGCATTTTGGATCTGGGTAGTCTGGGCCACTGGGGTTTCAGGTTCCTGGTCTGTGCTGCAGCTAATTAGTCTGCCTGACTTTTGCCTGCCATTGAACCTGAACACTTGCCATCCCCCAGGCAGCATTTGACAGTGGCTGGATTCACACAACACGCTAACCCACACTCAGTGGCTAAGTGTGGGTTGTTTTGAATGGTGGGTTGTTTGCTGAACCTTGGCTTAGCATGTTGTCCGAACCCATGAAGTGGGGCTTATTTTTCTTGAACAAGCCTTCTCGAGAACCCACGATTTGTTGTTGGGTTGTTCAGGGTGGTTAACAAGCCACACTTCATGGTTAACAAGCCACCCTACAGAAAATGCCCTGGGTTCGGACAACACTCTAAACCATGGTTCAACAGACAACTCACAGTTCAAAACAACCCATACTCAACCACTGAGTGTGGGTGAGCATGTTGTGTGAACCCAGCCACTTTCTCAAATAGCTGACATACCTAGCTGACCATCTTCCCCCATATATACCTAGATAACCCCTGAGATCTTCTGAGGAGGCCTTATTGGTCATTCCATAGCCAATGGAATGATGCCAGGTAGCAGCAACATGTAAGTAGGCCTTCTCATTGGTGGCGCCCACTCTTTGGAATACTCTCCCATGTGTCTGAGAGGCAGAAATGTGGTTAGTTTTAAACATCTCTGAAAAACACACTTGTTATCACAGGCTTAGGAATCTATGAGAAATTTGTTTCAGTTTGTTTTTTAATCAGGATTTACTCAATTCATAGCTTCTGGACTGAGCATGGATTTGGACTCAATCTGCAGTCGAAGTTGATACATTTCTGAGCTTACAAAGTAATTCGCAGACTCCCCCAAAATGTGTTCAACAGCATGTGTACATTTGAAAGATGTGCATGAAAAAATGTGTACTTTTGAAAAATGCTCATAAATATGCTTTAATAAACAGGACAAGAAGGCATATATTTCAAAGATGCACACAACTGATGCGTATTTGGAAAAATATTCACAAAAATGCACATGGATTTTCATGCAAAAAGAAAACAACAACCAAAGCTCGCCATCTGATACTGACTTGAGTAGGAATGAGCTTTGAGATGGAATTCAGAAAACCTCAGTTAGCTTGAGTTTTGATGGTTCGCACATCCCTGCACAGGCTTTCCTTGACCTGTGAGGGACTCTGGTACTATCATGTTTTATTGTTGATGGTGCTGTAATGTGTTTAACATTTTAATGTATTTAATTGTGTATTTTAGCATGGTTTTTTATTGTTATATTGTATGTTATTGTGAACTGCTTTGGGATTTTAATATATGAAGCAGCATAAGTATTATAATAAATAATAAATTCAATTTCCCTAACCCATTTGTAGGCAGCAAAGTTGGGGAGGGGTCATTTTGGCAATTGAGGGGAGCACAAGACAGGGCCTTTTCTATAGTGGCAAACAGGTTGTAGAACTCCATTCCTAGAGATTTTTACTACCTCAACAGAACTCATACTGTAGAGAGGTATCTTAAGCAAGTCCCTAAGAACTTTTTCTTTCATGGAGCTCTTAATATGGGTTAAAGTTCTGATTTTCAGTTTCTCTTCTGAATTTTGTATCCTGCTCTTCATTTTATTGTATGATATTGATTTTAATAACTCCAGTCCCAGGAGCTTCCATTTTCTTATCTAGAGGTCACCTCAGAACAATGCTATGGGATGACAGAACATAGTTCTGAGTACAGATGGACAGATCTGTCAAGCTCAATTTCACTTAGTTTCTTTTTTCAAACATTAAGTTTGTTCCAACCCATTTCTACATTGGTTTGCAATTTTACCTTTTTTACGGCCTGTGCAAAAATTCATACATATTTTCATGCCCATTTCTCAAAATGTATGCATTTTTGTACATCCCTTTTCAAATGTACACATTTTTTTGCAAGCAATTTCCCCATAAAATAAAGCATTTTGGTGCACACCTTTCCCTAATCTATGCATTTTTGCACATACTTTTTTTTTTATTTGTGAACTACATTGCAGATTTAGAAAAGTGCAAATATCAATATATACCTGTGTTCTGGCTTGTGCATAGGTTTGGCACGTTTAAATATGGTAAGTTTTCATTAAAGTGTGAACTGAACAAATTTCTTCCCCATCCCTAGTTTTGAGGGCAATTCAAGGTTAAAAATAAATAAATAATGACAGCCAGAAGCCACCAGGATCTTCTCCTAGAAAACAGCAATTAGCAGTGAGAAATGGTGGACTTAGAACGTGGGCGTCCTTTTCGCTCCATTCTCCCCAGGCTAATTTTTATGAATTCACATCTTTTTAAAGTAGTGCCTGAATTCATGATTGCCCCACTTTGCAAAATGTGTTTGTTTGTTTAAGTCCCTAGTTTTTGGAATCTGCATTCTGCAAATTAGACACTATCCACCAACTGTTTAGGCTGACTGTGTGAACTTTTGCACGAAATTTGAAACAGGGGGAGAGCAGATTATACCACTGTTTAACTGACATAGCTTCCCTCAAGGAGTCCTGGAGACTGTAATTTGGTGAGGATGTTGAGAACTCTGACAGAGAATGCTAGCCCCTTTCAAAGAATGACATTACCTAAGATTCTCTGGGCAAAAGGACTAGCTGTAGTCTGCACTGTGTCACTCAACAGCAGTCACTTTTTCCTGCCTTCATTTTTTCTACCTTGTCATTTAATTGTTATATGAGGTCAGGTATGTTGTGACATCTCCTGAATGTTTGATCTGCAGTCCCTGTCAAGATTGCTCAAACAAGCACCCCATCTCTCCTCCGCTGCATATATCTTGCTGGATCAATATCGCTTCTTTCAATTTGGTCCCTGAAACTGCAATTAAAAGCCCTGTCCAACTGGGGAACTAATGCTGATATATCTTCTACCCTAGAGCCAATTGTTACCCTAATTAACTCTTGTTAGGAAGGCACAGTTAAGGAGCCTGGTGGCAGGTGATGAACATCTAGAAAGCTGCTCTGTAGTAAGCCGGTATCATTATGTCCATGACACTTAAATGTGGGAAGCAGGAGAATTGCAATATCGTCAGTATAATGAACACCCTTAACAGGCACACTGTTTGTTTGAAATGAAAGGGGCAGACAATAGAGAAGGGGAGGGAGAGGGAAACCTTAACAGGAAGGACAGATAAGTGGTTTGAGGTCCCAGCAGACATAGTGACAGTGGCACCAAGGCCAATTGGACAAACCGTTGGACAATTGGGATATTTGTTCCAAGCATTTGCTCCAAGGGGGATGCTCTTAGCACCTTGGTTCCTACTGTTTCTCCCAGCAATGGCACCTTTGATAGCAACCCTTTTGCCCTTAATCTTGTCAGCCATCCTGCTGGATAAAAGTGAAGTTACAAGTATGGATGGTTCTTCTTTTTCTTCTTGCGGTTCAATGTAAGCAAGTGTAAAGTGAGCTGATCAAGAAAGGGATCTTGGGGTTGTGGTGGACAGCTCCATGAAGATCTCAACTCAATGTGTAGCTGCTGCGAAAAAGGGAAATTCCATGTTAGGCATAGTATACTGGTAACTACACCTAAAAGAGGATATTGTAGAGAAGGAAAAAGTGCAGAAAAGGGCAACTAAAATGATCAAGGGGCTGGAGCAACTTTTGTATAAGGTTGTATAAAGTTACAACCTCTGGGACTGTTTAGCTTAGAGAAAAGGTGAGTGAGGGGAAACATGACTGAGGTGTATAGAATTATGCACTAAGTGGAGAAAGTGGATAGGGAGACATTTTTCTCCCTCTCTCAAAATACTAGAACCCGGGGTCATCCCATGAAGCTGATTGGCGGGAGATTCAGGGCAATTTAAAGGAAGTACTTCTTCACACAGCACATAGTGATACTATGGAACTCACTACCACAGGATGTAGTGATGGCCACCAATTTGGATGGCTTTAAAAGGGGGTTGGACAAATTCCCCGAGGATAAGGCTATTGATGGCTACTAGTCCTGATGGTTACATGCTGACTCTTGGTCGGCAGCAGGTCCCCAGGGTTTCAAGCAAAGGCAGTGCCCAAACATGGTTCCCCTGGGCTGCTACAGACTTGTAACATGGGCTTCCTCAATCCTTTGTCTGTAATGAAAAACTGGAAGGTTGATTGGCTTCCTTTAAGGCACAATCCTATGCACGTTGAGGCATGCTGGGAGTTGTAGGGCTTTTTTCTGTCTAAACATGCATAGGATTGCGCTCTCAGTTTGTTTTGGTCCAGGTGTTTAACTTTCTTACATTTCCAGGTACCTGATTTGTATTTATGCTCTGACATAAGAGTATTGCATATATGTATATTTAACATTCACATCTGTGCTGACAAATATATTTTAGACACCGTTCCCTGTTTAGGTCACTGGGGTCTATTTCAGTTCTTCTATGGACTCTGGAGAATGAAGGAACTAAGGAACTAGAGCAGCCTCAGGATATGAGTGCAACAGCACCCTCCCACCCATGTTCCCCATCAACTAATGTACATAGGCATACTGCTTCTGATAATGGAGGTGGCAGATAGCCATCAGGACTAGTAGCTTTTGATAGCCTTATCCTCCAGGAATTTGTCTAACCCCATTTTAAAGCCATCCAAAGTGGTGGCCATCACAACATCTTGTGGAAGTGAATGCCACAGTTTAACTATGTGCTGTGAGAAGAAGGACTTCCTTTTATGTGTTCTGAATCTGAAGGACTTCAGATTCAGTGTCCTGAATCTGAAGGACTTCCTTTTATGTGTCCTGAATCTGCCACCAATGTGCTGTGTGAAGAAGGACTTCCTTTTATGTGTCCTGAATCTGAAGGACTTCAGATTCAGTGTCCTGAATCTGAAGGACTTCCTTTTATGTGTCTTGAATCTGCCACCAATCAGCTTCATGGAATGACTCCATTGGGTTCTAGTATTATGAGAGAGGGAGAAAAATGTCTCCCTCTCCACATTCTCCACACCATGGATAATTTTGTACACCTCTATCATGTCTCCCCTTACTTGCCTTTTCTCTAAACTAAACAGTCCCAGATGTTGTAACCTTTCCTCCTTTACAGGAGTTGCTCCAGTCTCCTGAACATTTTAGATGCCCTTTTCTGCACTTTTCCCACTCCTACAATGTCCTTTTTGAGGTGCTGTGACCAGAACTGTACACAGTATTCCAAGTATGGTTGCACCACAGACTTGTGTAAGGGCAGTATGATCTTGGCAGTGTTATTCTCAATTCCTTTCCTAACTATTCCTTGCATGGAATTTGCCTTTTTTCATGGCAGCCACACACTGGGCCAACATTTTCATCAAGATGTCCACCAGAAGCCCAAGATCTCTTTCTTGGTCAGTCACCACTAGTTCAGGTCGCATCCGCTTATACTTGAATAGGTGCAACTCATTCCTACAGGGGAAGGCTACAGTGGTAGAACTGGGGCACACTCTTCAAATACCGTGAGTGATCCATGATTGGACCTTCCAGTAGATTTATTTTCACTGTAAAGAACCCGAAGTGTAGGGCAGGGGTGGGTGGAGTTGTATTGGAGCAGTAATGCTGAAAGAGAAGGTGCTTAGCCCTTTTTCCTAGTGCTGTTTTCCCAACCTATATTCTCCCACCCCCACCCCCCAGTTGCTGAATGCCATACTGCTTTAGGGTGAAAATAAACTTAGGGCTCCTTCACATGGAACTTTTATCCTGTTATTGAGATTTCTCCTGCACGGAAGTTTGCAGGCTCTTTACATGACACTGTGATCATCCAAGGCATCTCCTGCACTAAATGCCCTTTGTGCCATTTTTAAATAGATCGCAGATAATGAGCTATCAAATTACCCCGCTGTGTTCCGCTTCAGTTCCCTCCGTGAAAAGAGGAAAAGCGGCAAGAAGAGATCCGTGAAAGACAGTGGAAGACTCTGACACGGGGAGAAGGAGGGGGGAGGGGAGGGGAAAAGGGAGCACGTGTAAAGGGAGCCAGTTGTGATCCTGCGTTTAAAATGGAAGCAGAAAGCCCCGTTTTAAATGCAGGATTTTAAGCTGGTGTAGAAATGCCCTGGAGGGCACAAGGCTGACTCCACCTGACTTCTTGGGATGCAACAGGATGTATGGTGATGCTGCAAATTGGCTTCTGGAGGCCCTGGTTTGAGTTTCTCCCCCCGTCCAGTCCCACCCCAACTCCCTCTCTGCCACCTTACATGCCCCTTTGAGCAGCCCAGGATCAGGCCCTATGTTGTTGCTGTTGTTTTTAAGTGTAGTAGCTACTGGGCACCTTTGGGTGTGTCTGCTGTGGATGATACTGGCCACTTATGAGTCACCACAAAAGAGGATATGCATTACCAAAAAGAGACAAAAGAGGAGACCCATTTGCATAACATTTGTATGGGAATGTATATGAACAGATGCTGTCAGGGTTCCCCTTAGGACCTGGACCCCCTAAGCAACTCCTCATGGATCTCTTGCCTCCTTAAGAGTTCCACCTTCCTTCTTTTAAACTTCCCCTTCTCAATAATGTGGGGTTTAGGCTGTAGGTGTGGGGTGACTGGCACTTCGGACACCTGGGCATTAACCACAACAGTTTACTGGTAAATTAAAGCAAGCAAATCACAGCTAAATGTGTTTACACAATAGACTTGAATGATACAAAAGGCATTAAGAGAAAATAAAAGTTGCAAAACGCAAGTGCCTTTACCCTAGCTGTACTTAGACTCCTCTAGGCTGCTTCTTCCTGCCCCCTCTTCAGGCTCTGGTCTCCCCGACTCTGCTCTTACTCCTCTGGTCTTTCTGACTCTCTCCTTTTATACCCTCCTCCCCCAAAAGTACTGCTCCAAACATGAAGCAATGAAACTTAACTGGGGAAATGAAACTGAAACTTAACTGGGGAAATGAAACTACCTGTCTCAGGGATCTACCCTCCCAACAGAAAAACACAGGCCTCCAAGCCTGACCGTTTTCCCCTTTGCCTCTGTAGGCCTCAAACTTTCACAGATGCAAATTTAGAAGTAATTATTGTAATTTAAATAGAAAACCTATACATTTCACCATAGTGTGGATAACTGTGACCAGGTCACCTGTGTACCGGCCTGCTCAGGTGCTGTTGGTGGGTAACTTCAAGGCCCTTTAGCTCCTCCTTATGATGGTTCTTCATCTTAAGTCCGACTTGGACTGGATAGCCCTTCCAATGCAGGACACCTTCAAAATAGAGGATGGTCCCCCAAGCAGCCCTACAAATAGAGGACTGTTATCTGAAAAAGAGGGCACATGGCCACCCCAACCGGCCTGCTTTAAAGGGCTGGATGTGGAGCACTTTGAACACTACCTTGTGTTCACAAAATGGTATGTGCCAAATCACACATGAAGTTCGGTTGTATGTAGCTGTTCCTGGATGTTTTCTCCTTCTTCAAAGTGAATCTGTTCAGGCTTGCATTGTGGACCAGAGGGGCTTCGTCCCCCCTGCAATGGTTTTCAGAAATTAAAATGGCTGCCCCAGCTGCTTTTCCCTGGGAGGGGAACAGATACATGTCCCCTGCATCGTGTGCTGAGTTCCCCTGTATTATTCTCACCTGTGGAGAGGCTTACCTATCTGCCAGCACCCTTTTACCCAGAAAGCTGAAATGGCAAGGAGCAGAACGTAAATTTCTGGCTGCCGTCCCATGGAGGTATCTGCGGCCTGATCTAAGGTGTGACAAATTAGCAGCTGTCTCCTGCAAGGGCACCATCAAACAAGTATGTACCTGTGTCACTTCCCTGGAGCAGAGGAAGCCCAATTCCTTTATGATCGGGAGGAGGGGGTGGGTGGACAGGGGGAGGAGCAGGCAGCCTTTGGAAAGCTAACAACGACCAGCCTGTGCGGAACGAACTTCCGTGCAAGAATCCTGTTCTGCAGCTGTGAAAAATGCCTCAGTACATTTGTACTCTGTGCATTGATAAAAAGCACAACCTACGCTGACTCAAGAACGGACTTGCAAGGTGTCACTTGATGTAAACACTGATATTAATCTTTGGCCCACAGATTTTCCAAGCTGAGTTTTTTTCAGGGTGAGGAGGAAGAGAAGGTTTTGGGGACCAGGCAAAGAATTCACAGGGCTCCTGCCCCTCCTGGGGTGATTTTGCATATGGCCATTTTAGTTGCAGGG
This sequence comes from Heloderma suspectum, assembly GCF_057233095.1. Lineage (NCBI taxonomy): Eukaryota > Metazoa > Chordata > Lepidosauria > Squamata > Helodermatidae > Heloderma > Heloderma suspectum. The sequence goes on along the minus strand of NC_139468.1, from coordinate 37,664,117 downwards.
CTCAAACTGGGGGAGGGGCATCGGAGGGACCCTTCCCACAACCCTCATCACCCTCCTGAATTTTAGCCAAATCATGACCCCTGTAGCCTTCTAAAACAGTGGCTAAGTGGGGGAGCACATGCCATAAAAGCACATGTTCTTAAAAATAGCATAATTTTAATCTGGTGTTTAAATATTTTTATCCTTTTGCTCCTTTATCTAGATATGGAGTGATATATAAATATTGTAAATAAAATAATAAATAAATAAATAAATGGGTGTTGGGGGGCCCTCCCCAGTCACCCCTGTAATCTGACCACTATTCAAGACATTCTAGGACATTCTGTATTGGGTGTTCTCCATCCCATGTGCAATGCAAGAGAACTCAGTTCTGTGAAGGCTATATCTGATCCAGGTGTCAAGGGCTCCTTGGAGGCCTCTCTCAGTCTAATCCAGTAGCCAAGTCCAGACACAGACAAATGGATTCTTTTCAAAGCTTTATTCCTCTTTTACAACTTAACTCTACCAGTAGCAACTAGATCTGAGCAGCAGAGTACCTATGCCCTAAGTTGGAACAGTTGGTCCCCATTTGAAAGGGAATTACTGGCAGACCCCTGAACTTAAGGACTAGGGAGAGTCCCTCCCCTTTTCCCTTGGATCCTCTGGGCGCAGCCGTTGTTTGCGTGCCAACCGGGCACTACACCTCCTTTCCGCGCCCTCCAGTTGGCGCCGCTCTCTGCGTCGGCGTCGCGTGTCCATCAAGTCTGCTTCCCGTGCTCTGTCACTCCCAGGACTGCTATCTAAGCTAGGAATGCTGGTGGGAGGAATCTCTGTCAGCTGTTGGCCCTGGGAAAGAGGAGCGTGCTCCTCTCCCAGGAGCGACTCCTCTTCCTCAGAATTAGAACTACTCTGGGATTCTATGGGCTCAGTGTCCACCCTGACACCAGGCCATCCACAGATACAGCTGCAGCTATTCAGAAGCGACTTTCATGATCACAACAGCTAAAAAAAAAAAGTGCAGCCCTGATTACAGGAATCACAGAATCATAGAATAGTAGGGTTGGAATGGGCCTATAAGACCATCGAGTCCAACCCCCTGCTCAATGCAGGAATCAAAATCAGAGCATCCTTGTCAGGTAGCTGTCCAGCTTCAGCTTGAATGCCTCCAGTGTGGGAGAGCCCACCACCTCCCTAGGGAATTGGTTCCATTGTTGTATTGCTCTAACGGTCAGGAGGTTTTTCCTGATGTTCAGCCGGAATCTGGCTTCCTGTCACTTGAGCCCGTTATTCTGTGTCCTGCACTCTGGGATGATCAAGAAGAGATCCTGGCCTTCTTCTCTATATCTGTTTTCTGTATCTGTGGGTGTCCTGATTCATATATTCCATGTTCCAGACAATGCATCCCCAGGGAGTGTTGCCAGGATGAACCATTGGAAGATTTTTCAATGTCTGTCTGAACTGGACCTTTGTATGGCCTTTCCACCTTCGTTTGCCCATGGGGGAAGCAATGAGATGGCCCTTGAAAGCCTCCATGATGCCCCCTGTTCCACGGCAGGAGAGCACATGGGTGGTGGCCTAGGAACTACAAAGCCAGTTTAACTGTGATGTCTAGTAAGCTGAAGACCAGTGTCCTAGCTGAGTTAAGATCCCTCCTATGCAGCGGCACAGTGGAGCCAGGGGCTCACAGGTGTGCAGAGCAGCACTTCTTTATTCTTAGGGATGCTGATATCATCTGCCACTCATCCCCCTCAGAAGTTCTTGTTCCTTCTGAGCTTAGCTGCAATTCTCACAGTAGCTGGAGGGAAATGGATTTTTTCAGTGGAGGCTGGTGGCTCTGATGTCAAGGTGTGTGTGAATCCGCTCCAGGTTTGAGTCAGAACTGGTCAGAACTCTAATGGAGCTATCTAAGGTGCAAAGAAGAACTGACTGGTTCTGACTGAAACCCGGAGCAGATTCACTGCCCCACTGACATCAGAGCCACCAGCCTTCACTGGATTTTTTGCAGCAACAATGTATAGTTGTATGTTTTCCCAGCAATAATATATTGTTCCCTCTTGTAATGCAAAGTATTTTGGGGTGGCCTGCTCTTGAATAGGCAATTAAGACTAGAGCTGTGTGCAGATGGCCTCTTAAATTTCTCCATCTTATTTGTGGGCAGAGAAATCTGGGACATAATTTCACCGAATTTCTCCAGGGGAAGGAGAAATTCTCCACAGTGCAATTTCTCTTCTATCAAAGCAATTTCTCTTCTATAAAATTGAATGAGAATGGTTGGAAAAAATGTGGGAGAAAATTTCGGCACAACACTAATTAAGACCCATTAGCTTTACAAAAGAGCTGCTCCTAGTGGAGATGAAAACTGCTAGAACTGGGATGTTGATAGGGATCAACACAGCTGCCTGCGATTTTGGACTCTCCTTGGGGGCATAGCTCTGGGGACTGCTATGATGAATGCCTGCACTTCAAAATGTACCGCTGCACCGTTGCTCCTATGATGCGATTGCCCAGGACAGCAAAGCCTTCTTGTCTGGCCTAGAAGACAATAGCCCTCTTTACCCAAACCCTGTATATGTGCATTGAATGTGGGAATGCAAAGTAGGACTGTGTGTTTGCCACATCACTGCCATTGGGTCCATGTGTCTGATATCCATGCATTCAGCAGAATGAATGAAAGGGGCCCGTATGTGCTTACAATGCTTTAGATATATGTTGTTGTTGTGTGTTATTTGTTCTATGTCATTACATGAATGGTTTTATATTTTATATAATGTATTTCAATGGTTTTTAATTTTTGTGAACCGCCCAGAGAGCTCTGGCTAAGGGGCAGTATAGAAATATAATAAATGAATGGATGAATGATGGTCCATGCATAGGGGCTTCTATGAGGTCAAGAACTTGAATCGCTCTGAGTTCCTGATCCCATGTAATTCCAATCAGGGTTCCCTTTCATGAGCTCAATGGAACATATGGATAGGGGAGGCATGTGGCCAGGAGGGTGCACCAATGTCAAGGGCATGGCTAGCTGGCACGCGTTCAGTGTGATGGGGCTGTGTGAAGAGGGCTTTGCTCTCCTAGGTAGGTCAGGATATGCTAGCCATTGCTGTCTTTTCTTGCAATGAGAGCAGTTATGTTTGCTCTAATAAAAGTATCTTTGCACAGGAGAGGGGAGCTTCATGGCTTCCCTGGCACTGGAACCATTTCACCCTTGGAAACTAGCCCAAACTCCATGCAAGCATCCTTCCCAAGTGCCATGAAACCTTTATATTTGGGTCCCAGCTTTCAGCTTGAGCTAGCAGAGGATGGGGTGATAGTGGTGGTGAATAATATTTCGAGACATGTAATCACAAAAATCCACTGCACTCTAAGAATGTAAGAAAGCCATGCTAGATCAGTCCAGGGGTCCATCTAGTCCAGCATTCTGTTCACACAGTGGTCAACCAGCTGCCCACAGGAAACCCACAAGCAGGACATGTGTGCAACAGCACCCTCCCGCCCATGTATTCCCCAGCAACTGGTGTACATAGGCATATTGCCTTTGATACTGGAGGTAGCATATACCCATTAGGATTAGTAGCTATCGATAGCCTTCTCCTCCATTAATTTATCCAATTCTCTTTTCAAGTCATCCAAATTGGTGGCCATCACTGCCTCTTATGGTAGCAAATTCCATAGTTTAACTATGCACTGCGTAGAAGTGCTTCCTTGTATCTGTCCTGAAACTCCCACCAATCACCTTCATAGGATGACCCCGTGGGGCTCTAGTATGAGGAGAGAAGGAGAAAAAAAAGTCTCCCTTTCAACTTTCTCCACACCTTGCTGTCTTAAGCTGGGGCCTGGTGCACTCAGGACCCACACTAACCAGATTCGAGGATACCAGTATGACCCAAGTCCACTTGTGTGAAAGAATGATAGAGTTTATTGATGGAAAATGGATGCAAAGGAAGCTTACACATGCCCTTAACTCTCGATTCAATCGCTCTGGTTCCCAGGGGAGGGGCAGGCGCAGTCCCGTGGGGCTGATAATCTGATCAGGTGGCACACCTTCGCCCTCTCAGATGAGAACAGGTAGCAGGCCAATGTGCTTGGATTTTATAGGGCCTGGTCTCATCGTTTAGTTCAAACTGTGAGAAAACACACAGATACACCCCTCCATTCACCCAGAAGAAGAACGGGGACGTTGGCAGCAAAATAAGTTTCTCACAGTGCAGGAAGAACATCCTGATCCGTTAGAAGGTACAAACTGTACAGCTACAGTGCAAAGCAACTACTGTGCATTGTTTTAGCTTCTGTTAGTAGCAGAAGGTTTGGTCTTCACTGTATCTGAATACAGGTACGAGAACCAATTCTAAAATCATGAACATTGCCAATGGCTCTAGCAAATTAGTGTCCTTATACTGCTAATCACAGCATTAAATACTATATATCCCTGGGTAATTTCACACCTGACTGCCCACCATTCTTCTGAAACCTAATGCAATACATATGCATAATTTTGTACACCTATATCATGTCTCCCCTTACCCTCCTTTTTTCCAAGCTAAACAATCCCAGCTGTTGTAACTAGGGGTGTACGGATTCCCCACCATCTGTTCCAGTGGGTAATCCGTGTGTGCGGGGGAGGCAATCTGTTCCTCCCCCCTGGAATCCTCTGGAGCGGCTCTGCTCTGCGAGGATTCGGGGGGGGGGGACCGGCTTGGGGGCTGCTTGCCTTCCCTCCTGCCAGCCAGAGCCATTCGCCTCCTCCCTGTCCCTGCCGATTGCCATGTCTTTTCGTTAAAAAAAAAAAAAAAGGCGATCGGCAGGATGTGCCCATAGACTCAAATGCAAAATAGAGCCGTGAATCTTGCGTATAAGCCTATGGACACATAGGCTTAGACACAAATAGATTCATGAATCTATTTGTGTCTAAGTCTATGGGCACATCCTGCCAATTGCCTTTTTTTAAAAAAAGAAAAGACATGGAGATCGGCAGGGACAGGGAGGAGGCAAATGGCTCTGGCTGGCAAGAAGCAGCCGAGTGCTGTTCCGCCTCCAGTCCTCCTGATCTGCTGTGGATTCTTCAGGCCAGATTCCAAAGAATTCGGCCTCATTTGAATCCGCAGCGGATTTCTCTGACATCCCTAGTTGTAACCTTCTCTCATAGGGGAGATGCTCCAGCCCCTTGATCATTTTAGTTGCCCTTTTCTTCACTCTTTCCAACTCTGCAATATTCTTTTTTACGTGCGGTACCAAGAACTCGGTATTCTAAGTGTGGTCATACCATAGATTTGCATAAGGGCAGTATGATCTTAGCAGTTTTATTTTCAATTCTTTTTCTAATTATACTTAACAAGGAATTTACCTTTTTTTACAGCCACCACACATTGGGTTGACATCTTCACCGAGCTGTCCACCCAATATCTCTTTTTTCCTCACTCACCACTAGCTCAGATCCCATCAGGTTATACTTGTAGTTGGGATTTTTTTTCACCAACGTGCATCACTTTACACTTGCTTACATTGAACTGCATTTTCCATTTTGATGCCCATTCTCCAAATTTGGAGAGATCCTTTTGGAGTTCCTCACAACCCCATTTTGTTTTAACCACCCTAAATAATTTGGTATCATTGGCAAACTTGGCCACTTCACTGCTCACCCCTAGTTCCAGATCATTGATGAACAAGTTGAAAAGCATTGGTCCCAATACAGATCCTTGTGGGACCCAACTGTTTATTTCCCTCCCTTGGGAAAATTTACCATTTATTCCTACTCTGTGCTTTCTGTTCTTTAACCAGCTACTGATTCATAAGAGGGCCTCCCCTCTCGTTCCATGACTTCCATTTTCTGAAGGAAGCTTTCTTTTCTCTAAGAGCTTCCTTGACACTGCTTGTTTATCATGCTGATGACCTCTTGGACTTGCTGCTACCTTTCCTAACCTGTGGTATACATTCTAGGTGAGCTTCTGTTATTGTGGTTTTGAGTATCCTCCAAGCATTTTGAAGTGATTTAACCTTCTTCACTCCCCCTTTCAACTTCCTTTTCACCAGTTCCCTCATTTTAGAGAAGTTTCCTCTTTTGAAGACAACTTCAACTTCAAAACTTCAAAAGCAACTTCCCGCTTGAAAAATATATTAAATCTGATAGCACTGTGGTCACTGCTTCCAACTAGTTTTATAACATTCACATCTCATCCTGGGTGACATCACTTAGAATTAAATCCCGGATCGCTTCCCCTCTGGTTGGTTCCGTGACCAACTGTTCAAGGACACAATCGTGTAGGGCATTCTGAAATTTAACCTCTCTGTCATGACTGGAACATGCATTTATCCAGTCAATGTGGGGGTCATCACCCTGATAGCTCCCTCATAGACTCGCTGTGTCCTTGGAGTGATGGAGTGCGACTCACAGAGTGGCAGCAGGTCCCAGAGGTCTCCTTAAGTGTAGACAAACCTGGCTGGGAAACCACCGCCCAACCTGGAAGCCAGCTGGTTGAGCTCCAATGGTCCTCTGCAGGCTGGCAGATGGAGACAGATGTGGAAGCGCTGGCTTTAAAAGGGGTGAGGGGTTGGGCAGAGTTTTGGGGACAGCAAACCAGGCATGGCACTCCTACCAGAACTAGATATTTAGAACAGAGAAAAGCAATAGCTTTCATGCCCCAATTGTGGGTTTTCCAGTCCCTGTGGGAATGTTCCATTTCTGCCAAGCCTGCCACATGAGTCAAATCCTGCCTTACCAGGAGTACTCTTGTGGGTCAAGGATAAGTGAGTTCAGGATAGCAGAGGAGCTGTCCAGCAATGAGCACATCAGGAGAGATGTTGGTTCAGCAATAGCTAGGCTCCAACTAAGCAGACTTATAGGGGATGCTGCTGCCCCACTCCTTCTGGGCTTCTCAGTAAGGCTTGGATCCAGATCATGCTTCCTCCTTATGACTAGGGCCCGGGATTCATTGTCATGCTGCCAGATAGCCTCTGGCTCTGGACTTCCATCTGGATATGCTGCTGCCACTCTTCCTGGAGGCCTGGGAGTGATCCTGGTGGCTCAGGAGCAGGGGATAGGACCACTCCAGGCACTTCAGTTCCTCTAATGCCATGGGCTCCTTGAGGGGAGCATCCCCCTGGATGGTCTCAGGAAAACTAACAGCATCTTCCACTCCTCTTGACCCCCACAAAGACATGGGAGAGTGATAGGAAGATGTTCCTCCCCTCAGGTCTCATTCAGTTCCCAGATGGGTCTGCCAGAAAGGTGGTGGGAGATGACAGGGAAACAGGATATTGGACTAGGTTGACCTTTAGGGATGCTGGAGAAATTTGAGATGGACTAAAATGAGGGATGCCAGAGAATTCCGCCACGGACTCCAATGAGGCCGGATTCTAAGAATCCGCCCCCCCAGAGTCCACGGCAGAATGAAAGGCTCACCTCCACCACCTGGGGGAATCTGTGCCGGCCGGATCCTACCTGCCGCCATCCGCTGCTGCCTGTCTTTGGACGCAAATGGCGTCCGGCATAGCAGACGCCGTTTGCGTCCCTGCCTTTTGCCGTGATAGGCTATGTAAAGATTTACGTAGCCTATCATGGCATAGAGCAGGGACGCAAGTAGCATCTGCTACGCCATTTGCATCCCTGCCTTTTGCCATGATAGGCTACGTAAAGATATATGTAGCCTATCATGGCAAAAGGCAGGGATGCAAATGGTATCTGCTATGCTGGATGCCATTTGCGTGGCACCGTGGCAGTGGCCGGAAGTCTGTCTGTGCATGGGCCCAGCCGGAGGCTCCACAAACTCGCCATGGAGTGGAGCCAGCTGGGGAGGATTCTGGGGGGAGGGATGGATCATCTCTCCCCCCCCCCCGGACTCCTTCAGTGGACTGGTAAGTGTGTTTCATACACCCCTAACAAAAATGAGCTTAGATTTCTAAGAATCTGACCTGCGGAATCCACTGCAGACCACCCCCCTCAGGCCACGCAGAGTCTGTGGACTTTCAGATCTTTCTTTAAACTTTCCCAGAATGTACGCATATTTATTTGTAGGAAAAAATGCAGATTTCTGCTGAGACTGGTAATATACATGGGGAAAAGTGGAATGGAATCGGGGACAATACACTAAATGTTATGTACTAAGGTAAATTATGTAAATTGTTGCGAACCCTCTTATGGAATTATTTGCATATTTTTCTGAATAAGAAAGATCCGCATCCATCTGTGAGTGGACGATGGAACAAAAGTCGCTTGACAATCTGTGAAACACAGACAGAGCAGATTTTACACTGTCTGTACATTCTATTGACCTTTGATCTGATCTAACTGAGCTCTTTTCATATTTTTGCATAAAGGCTGGACCAAAAGTATTAAGAATGTTGCTCTAACCCCCCCCTGCAATTGCAGCTCTCACCTGCAACCATTTGAAACACTGTCTCCTTCATATTCATCAAGTTACTTGCCCAGAAGGGAAACTGATTTGAATGCAGCCATAAATCTATCATTCGCCTTTATTTGTTAGCTGGGGAATATGCATTGCTCTCTTCTCTTCTCTTCTCTTCTCTTCTCTTCTCTTCTCTTCTCTTCTCTTCTCTTCTCTTCTCTTCTCTTCTCTTCTCTTCCCTTCCCTTCCCTTCCCTTCCCTTCCCTTCCCTTCCCTTCCCTTCCCTTCCCTTCCCTTCCCTTCCCTTTCTTTTTGTATCATTCTTTCCCTCCATACTTCTTCACTTGAGTCTCTTTTGTGAAGCATAAAAGAAACTGCCTGGAGGTTAAAGGAGGGGAAGCCAACCCCAAAAGAGAGAGTCATAACTGGGAAGCCAAACCATTAAAAAAAGAAGCACCACCCTGTTTCTGTTCTTGCTGTATGTGTTCAAGTCCACTAGCCTGCTTTGTTTAGCCATCCCTCTGATGTAAGATGAATGACAGATGAGATGGTGGGTCAGGTTTTTCTCTTCTTTTCTGTTTCTTTACTTCACTCCAAGGACTGTTGATACACGCCCTTAGCAAGCTGCTGGGCTGAATGTCTCCCTAAACTAACACAAGTGCTCTGTAGCTCTCGGCATATGGCTTATCTGCTCCTTCTGCTGTCAACTTTTTAAACATACAGCTGAGGCAGGTTTCTTCTTTCGTAGAGGTGTGAGGAGTACCTGTGTGTGTGGAGGAGATGGGGAGGTGTGTATATGCTTACTAAAATTATGCATGGTGTGGAGAATGTGGAGAGGGAGACATTTTTCTCCCTCTCTCATAATACTAGAACCCAATGGAGTCATCCCATGAAGCTGATTGGTGGCAGATTCAGGACAGATAAAAGGAAGGACTTATTTGCACAGCACGTAGTTAAACTGTGGAATTCACTATCTCACGATGAAGTGATGGCCACCAACTTGGATGGCTTTAAAAGGGGGTTAAACAAATTCACGGAGGAGAAGGCTGTCAGTGGCTACTAGTCCTGATGGCTCTATGCTACCTTCATTTGCTTCACACCATTTGCTGGGAAGCATGAGCGGGAGGGTGCGGTTGCACTCATGTCCTGCTTGTGGGTTTCCTGTTGACACCTGATTGGCCACTGTGTGAACAGAATGCTGGACTCAATAGACTCTCGGTCTGATCTAGCATAGCTCTTCTTACTAGCAAGCCCTATGAGGAGATGGTTGAATAAAAAGGCAGCCAGGGTCCACACTCCATATTCTGCAATGCCACACCAGGTCATTGCACACCAGAAGTGGTATAGTAGTGGATTTTGGAGTGCAGGCCCTCATCATGACACTCCCCATAGCCATGCTTCCAAGGAGAGCCCAAAAATTCAAGCAGCTATCAACAACCCACTTCTAGCAGTTTTCTTCTCCACCTGGAGCAGATCTTTTATTAAGCTCTTGGGTCTTTATTGAACACTGTTTGTTTGGATGGGAAAAGAGCACATTTTTTCAAAATTGGGCATTTTTCAAAAGTTGTGCATTCTGTTTGCTGCCCTCTTGCATCCTTCTCCCAGTTTACTTTGAATCAATATCTTGGCTTGGTCCCAGGCTTGTGACTAGGGTTGGCGGAGAATTTCTCCCCGAAACTTTGGGGGGCCGAGCGCCAACGTGTTCGGCCCCCCGAACAAGTTTCGGGGAGAAATCCTCCGCACCCCCCCCGCCCCCCGCACCCCCCCGGGACGGGACTTACCTTCGCCGAATGTCCCTCCCGGCGGCGGGTCCGGCCGGCGGTTCGGCGGGTGTTCGAGTGGGGTGGGAGCGGCAGCCGGTCTTTTGACCGGCTGCCGCCGCCGCCATTGCAATGAAAGAAAAAAAACAAAAACGCCCCCTGATAGGCTACGTGACGATTCACATAGCCTATCACGGCTAGATCTGCAAAGTCAGCTGTGATAGGCTACGTCAATCGTCACGTAGCCTATCACGGGTGACTTTAAAAAAAAAAAAAGTGTGTACGGATAATGGCGGCCCCCATAGGGAGCCGCCATTCCCATTCCTTATTTGGTCGCTGTAGTCTACGTAAAGATTTACATAGACTACGGCGAAAATAAGGGCAACGCTATTTGCGTTGCCCTCATTTTCGCCGTAGTCTACGTAAACATTTACGTAGACTACAGCGACTAAATAAGGAACGCGAATGGCGGCTCCCTATGGGGGCCGCCATTAGCGTACGCGCTTTTTTTTTTTTAAAGTCACCCGTGATAGGCTACGTGATGATTGACGTAGCCTATCACGGCTGACTTTGCAGATCTAGCCGTGATAGGCTACGTGAATCGTCTCGTAGCCTATCAGGGGGCGTTTTTTGTTTTTTGTTTAACTTTCGCGTTCGCGGCCGGGCGAGGCGGGAAGCCTCCTCCCCGGACTGAATTTCGGCCGGGCCGAGGCGGGAAGCCTCCCCCCCGGCCTGAATTTCAGCCGGGCCGAGGCGGGAAGCCTCCCCCCCCGGCCTGAACTTCGCGGGGGGAGCAGTGAAGCGCCTCCCCCCCACCGCGAATGTCCTTCGAGGTCAGGTAAGTGACTTTCGTCCACCCCTACTTGTGACCAACACTGCCCCTAGGTAAGCGACCTGTCCTGGATGGGGCTGCATTCCCCCTGAAGGAGCAGGTGCGTAGCTTGGGAGTACTCCTACGTCCATCCCTGTCACTGGAGCTCCAGGTGGACTCTGTGGCCCTGAGCACTTGGGGCCACCTTCAGATGATCTGCCAGCTATGGCCTTTCCTGCACAGGGATAACCTGGCCACAGTAGTGCGTGCGCTGGTAACTTCCCGATTAGACTACCGCAGTGCACTTTACGTGGGGCTGCCCTTGAAGATGACTCGGAAGCTGCAGCTAGTGCAAAATGCAGCAGCTAGACTGCTGACTGGAACATCTTGCAAAGATCACATAACACCAGTCTTAAAGGAACTGCACTGGCTGCCAGTGCACTTCTGGTCCGAATGCAAGGTGCCGGTGGTGACATTTAAAGCCCTAAGTGGCTTGGGACTTCGATCTTTGAGGGAGCGACTCCCCCTGTATGTGCCTGCCCCAGGTTTGAGATCTGTTGGAGGGGCCCTCCTCTGCATCCCACCGGTGTGAGACATACACTATGGTCGGATGTGGGAGAGGGCCCTCTCTGCTGCGGCACCCCGGTTGACACTTTGGTGCCAAATAAAAACAGGGCTTTTTACCAAAGCCTTTGAGGGCTAAAATGCATTCCCTAAAGTAGCACACTGTTTTAACTATTTTATCGTTTTAGAATAGATTTTAATTGGTATTAACTTGTTCAATTGTTTAATATGTTTTTAGCTGTTTAAATTATTTATTCATTTACACTGCTTAAATTGGTTTTTTCTGTAAACCAGCCTGAGATCTTAATGATATAGGGTGTGATATAAATATTTTAAATAATAATAAAAAATAAATAGACTAATTTTCCTCCTTCCACATTTACAAAGCCATGTTTTGGTTGGCCACTTACACATTAAGAGATGCATCGGGAAGGAAGAGACCAAAAGAACAGAGATTTGCATAAAATGTACATAAGCTTATTTACATGTGGAGATGCAAATTAAGAAATAATAGCTATAATTTAAATAGAAATACAATACTTGATTTATTTATTTCATTTCTATATCACCCGATAGCCAAAGCTCTCTGGGCAGTTCACAAAATACATAGCACTATAGCAGGGATTAAACACTGACTTGATTCATACATAATGTTAACCCATGGTATGGTTTGTTGAATTCTGGGTTGTTGTTACTGTAAACTGCTCAGAGAACCTTGGTTATTGGCTGCCATGTAAATAATGTGTTGGATCCCACTTTAGTCATACTTAGAGTAGACCCATTAAAATCACTGAGACTTTAGTTTGTCTTGACTAACTGAATTCCCATTGCTTTCAATGGGTCTTTTTAAAGTGTGACTAAATCTGGATCCAACCCATTGTAAATCTTTTTTTATTATTATTGCATTGCAATGATGTTATCACCTAAACATGTTTTGTGAATGGTAAATCTTGAGGTAATTATCACTGTCTGTACTTTTCACATTTCAGTTCCCTCTGTCAATACAGTTTATATCTCTCCCCCCTCTGCCCCAGCATGTGTATATAAATCTGCTAATTGGAAGGGCATCTGATGAAGTGGGCTGTGTCCATGAAAACTCATGCTGGAATAAATTTGCGAGCCTTTAAGTTGCCACAAGAGCCTTCGTTGCTTTTGTTTTAACAGACAAACATGGCTGGCAACCCCTCTAGAGGAGAGGCTGAAGAAAAAAACCCTGTATAGGATTGTCTTGCAAGACATGCAGGGTAGTTCCAACTTAGCTATCAAGTTTAGCTATCAAGTTAGCTTTTTATCTAACAAAAAACAAACAAACCCAACAAAAATAACAACACCCCAAAGGTTTCAATTTCTCGCCTAGAGGTCTGGAAACCTATTTTTCAGGCTGTCTAATTTTGTCATTTGTGGTGCATCTGCTCAAATTAGATTCAGAGAGTGAAATAAATGAAAAATATTGCTCATGGGCTTTTGGCTTTATCAGAAGAGCCTTTGAAGGGAAGACAGGCAGGCAAAGGAAGCCTTCTTCAGGAAGTCTCTCTCTCTCCCCCTCTCTCTCTGCTGATATGAAATTAAAAGTGGCTGAGGCTAAACGAATTGCAACAGGAGAGGGGGACTCTGTAAAAGGAGGAGGCTTGGAATGTAGTGTTTGGAGATTAAACGAGTGTGGCATGCGATAATCAAACTGGAAGATGAAAGCAAAATTCAAACCCAGCTTAAGGAAAGTTGAAGCCAGCTCCAACTTTCCCTTCTTTTCCCCTCCTAGTTACTCATCTCTTAAAAATGAATATTTGATTTGCTAGGTGTCCTACTTTACAGGGTACAGTCCTCTATGTTGGAGAGGTGGCAGAGGACAGTCCTCTATTTGAAGGTGTTCTCATTAGATGGGATGTCCAGCCCAAATCTTCTTTAAAGTCAAAGAACCATGAAGAGGGAGAGCGGGGGGGGGGGGGCTTGATATGGTTCACTATTTGGATTTTTTGCCCCAGGCACTGAATCCTCTTGAGCCATCTCTGCTCTTTTAACAGCTGCGTAATGCACCAACTGAAACCGTTTCTGCGATTGTTCTGTTCAAAGCTATACTAAGATGTAGCTTGGCTTGTACCAGTCCAGATCCAGTGTCAGGGGTTGGAATTGTTGGGCACCTGCCAAGGCCCACCTCTGACCAGGGGGCCCACTTCTGACCCCTAGAGCTCCCTGGCCCTGCTCCTACAGTGGCCAAGTGTCCTACTTCACAGAGGGCTGTCCTCTATTTTGGAGAGCTCTCAGAGGACAGTCCTCCAATTGGAGGTGTCCTCTTTTTGATGGATTCTCCAGTCCAAATCTGGTTTAAAGTCAAAGAACCCTATGGAGGGAGCGTGTGTGTGTGTGTGGGTGAAGTTGCCCATGAACGGTAGTACCTGGACAGCAGACTGAACAGGCACAGAAGTCACCTGGTCAGTCTCCTCCACTCTGCTGAGATGTATTGTATTTCTGTTTAAATTATAGTTATCCTTTCTAAACGTGCACTGACACATATGCATTAGCATATGCAAATGTTATGCATATTGTATCCTCCTGTGTCTTCTTTTTTGGTGATGCATTTCCTCCTTTTGGGCAATGTGTAAGTGGCTACCTTATCCCTTACACACTCACAAACTAGATGTAGAAGTACTGAGACTATGTTCTGAGGCTCAGTGTCAAATGCTATGATATGCAACAGGGATGTCCGCCACTGGGAAATTGGATTATTTTTTGACTCGACGGAGTTCTGTGGGGTGTGTGGGTCTATTGGTGTTTGTGAGCTGAGCTGTGGGCTTTCCCCCAAACTCAGAGAACATTTTTTGTGCTCATTTTTTTCCCACAGATTCCACAATTTGTACAAATTTTGGAGTGATTTGCACAACTTTTGGAGAAATTGGTGCAAATTATGGCTGAATTTGCTCAAATTGCTCAGAAATTTGAGTAAATTGCAGACCCCGTGATGGAAAAAATGCACAAAATGTCCCCTCAATCCTCAAACTGACCCAACTCACTGCAGATTGAATTGGGCACCATAGCAGGAGCTGTAACGAAGTCTACAGGGCTGAACCTAGGAAAACTCGGCAAACTCCACCCCCCAAACGGATTTCGTTGACATCCCTAGCGCACAATAGGCAAAGCAATAACAATATGTGCAGCCTCATTAGTTGTGGCACCTGCCCTTTGGCCCTCCCCCTTGAAAGAAACTCACCAAATTTGCTCTCTGTTTGCATTTTGATGGCTGTTGAAAACACTGTCTCTCTCTAGCGGGCCTTTGAGTTCTTTTCAATATTTCATGTCTTGTCATTGGTGGTGTCCTTTCTTGTCCTTTTTAAATGTTTTATATTCTTTAGTATTATTTAGATTGATGTTTTATCCTGCAATCTTATACTCATTTATCTGGGAATAATCCCCATTTAACTCAATGGGGTGTACATATGAATAGATATGTATAGGATTGCACTGTTAGACTCCTTGGATTATTATGGATGGTTTTGTCATTTGGATTTAATCCATGGACTTTTGGGCAAGTGAGTCCTCTCTCTTCCTACTCATTTCTTAAGGAGATGGCTGACATTTCCTCCATCTCAATAAAACATGAAAAATGCTACACATTAAAGCGTTTAAAGGCCAGAAACACCGAAAGGAAATTAGCACACTTTCTTTAAATAGATATGAATGCCATGAATGCGAGACTCAAAGAGGCTCCAGGTATCATTTTATAGGCATGGGCCAAAGGCCAGTCCAGCGGATTGAAATGTAAGTCAGCATCACATCAGCAGCTGTTTGTCTTCATGTTAAGAGTGGAATCATACCATCTGTTTGTAATTTCAGATTCAGATCAGAATCTGCCAATTTCAGTTTCACTCAGTTTCTCATTTCCCTAACCTTAAGTTCATTTTGTCTTGTTTCCAGATCACTCTGCATTTTTTTTTAAAGTCCACATTAAATTTTCTACACATTTTCATGAACATTTTCCCAAATACATGCATTTTTGCATGAAATTTTGCCTAACGTATGCATCTTTTGCAAGAAGTTTCACCTAACATGACATGCTTTCAATGCTATTTTCACTAAAATGCACAATTTGCACACAGTTTTCCCACATGTATGCATTTTGTATGCCTTCCTTTTGATTGAAGAACTGCATCACAAAGTTTGGAAAACTGCAAATATCAAAATCTTACTGCATTTCTGCTTGCATATTGATTTGGGATGTGCAAATTAGGTCGGTTCACATTAAAATGCAGACTGAATGTATTTCTCTCCCATCCCTAAGAGAAAAGACCGGGGAATGGGGTTGCCAGCTGGCTAGAAGAAAACTGCCCTGGTGGTGTGCACACTTTCAGGCTAGCTGGGAGAAAAGCAAGAAGATAATGCTGTCCTTCCTTTCTTCCTGGGACATTTTTTAAAATAAGCCAGACATTTTAGGAGAATAGACATTTATGTGCCTCCAAAAAGCTCACAAGACTCCACCCCTAGTTTCACTCCCAAGTCTACTGTGGGTTTTACCCCAGGGCCTGAGGTTCCAGTGGCGCCTGGTGTCATCCCTGAGTGAGAGTCAGGGGCCCTGTCTCAGTGATCCCCAGACAGTAGCCATGTTACTTTGTCCCATAGATAGCCAGCTTCTCTCTGCATAGCTTTGCCCTTTCATCTTCACAGCCCTGGATTTCTGGTGTATGTGCGCACGCACATCCATGCTTGCACTCATGATACTAGTGTGTAATGGGACCCCGGGAACTCACTTCTATATATCTGGAAGTCCAGTCCTTCGGATGTTCTTAATCACCTGCAGAAAGTTTTATTTTCCTGTAACTATCTTCTGCTACTCTGTGCCTTGGTAATGACTGATGTGGTGTGCTATGGAAATGCCCTGCCAACCACATGGAGGAACAATTTGTTTGTAGTTCACGGGATTCATTCAGGGTTCCCTGCTGTAATAAGTTTAATATTTCAAGATACTGCACTGCCCTCCAGAGGAGATCCTTTGCATTGAATGCCCCGTTTTTTCAGCAACAACATTTAGCTATTTGTTCTTGGAAAGGAACAGAACATTCATTCAAAATGATCCTTTTTGATGTCCAGTCTGTTCCAAACTGCTCACTTGTGTCCTCTTGGGGACAGTAAGGCTTAAGAACATTTAAAAAAATACCTTGTTGGGTCAGATCAAAATATTATTTAGCCCACTGTTCTGTCTTCAGTTGTGATCAGCAGAATGTTCCTGGGAAATTCACAAACAGAACCATGTTCATCGCCAGTATCTGGTTTAGAGGTCTAGTCTTTCTGAACATGGAGGTTACAGTATGATCTCTTATGGCATCCTCAATTTCAGACTGCCTCCTGCAAAGGCTTGCATGTGTGAAGCCTATCTTGGTAATACCATCTGTGCACCCACATGTGAAGAATTGCCACTGAATTCATATATACAGAAATCTTCACTGTAGGGTGTGTGTGTGTGCGTGTGTGTGTGTGTGTGCGCGTACAGATTCATCCCATGTCAATTACTGCTGGATGATCAAAGCCTTCCACATAGCAAAATAGGCTGTGGGGAAAATACTGCAACACCAACTTTCACTAGTCCACTTGTGGTTTTAATGTTCTATATATTTTAAATTGTTTTATTGTGTTTTGTTTGGTTTTAATTTTTGTGAACCACCCAGAGAGCTTCAGCTATTGGAAATGAAATAAATAAATAAATAAATTCCTGAGTCCTGGCCTGGGATTTGTGTGGAACGACTTGATGTCCAGAAATACATATTGCAGGGATGATCTCTTGACCACAGACACAAAACAAGCCCCACGTTTGAAAACACATGTAGCTTTTGGTTAGCCTGTCTCTGTGCAATTCACTGAGGCTTGATTTGCTTATGTCACCAGGTGCCCCCCACATGTGTTGGAGTACAACTCCCATCAGCCCCAGACAACAAGTGTAGCCCAACACATCTGGAAGGCAGCAAGTTGGGGAAGGCTGGTTTGTATGTACAATGTTCAGCTTTCCCAAAACTAACCTGTCTCTCCTTTTTTGCTCACAGTGACTTTCAGCTTTGGCTTTGCTTTCCCTACTCAGGTGTAGTCCTGTTCACTTCCTACTTTATAGCAGCCTACCTCAACCTGGTGCCCTCCAGATGTGTTGGACGTAATTCCCTTCACCAAATTGGCGGAAGCTGTTTTAATCATGTATGTGATGCCAGCCTAAGAACTAAAGGTTGGCTTGAAAGTAGTGCTGTGACAAAAATTTCTCCTACATTTTTTCCTCCAATCATTCTAATTCAATTTGATAGAAAAGAAATTGCTTTAGAACAGAAATTCAAAGAAGAAGAAACTGTCAGAGAAATTCTCGTGTGCTGGGTTCTGGGTTCTCGTGCTTATTTTACTTATGAGGTGGCCAAGAAGTATCAGTGATTGCCCTGTCTTTCATTGTATAATCATCTCTCCAGAAACCTGTAGCCTCCTTGGCTTCCCACACTTAAAGCCCAGGGGAAGGCATCATGAGGTAATTCCTCTCATAGGGCTTTTTCAGACCAGAATGTGCAGGCTGCCTGGGAGGCTGCAGAGCAATGGAGAGACATGTAATAGGAAGAAGAAGAAAAAAAACACCACCCAGAGAGCTTTGGCTACTGGGTGGTGTAGAAATGTAATAAATGAATGAATAAATAAATGAACATGTGGCACCCTTAGCCACTTCACAGTGATTGGGTAGGCACAAAAATACCACAAAAATAAATTATGAAATGCTCTGAGAATGAGGCAGAAAAATGGAAACCTTTTTCATGGGAGAAAAAAGCTTTCAGGAAATTGGAGGACAGATTGTGGGAGAGCACTAGCTCCACCCGCTTCCCTTGAACACTGCCCCCCCCCCCCACAACTGCTATATGGCTTTCTGGGAAGTAGCGGTATTATAAGCATCTGCATTAGAGACAAGATGTGTCCACAATTACCCATCAGAAAGTTAATGTTTGGAAGACCTCAGGGAAGGGGCTGAACCCCGAAGAATCACAACCAGAGCTGAGCCAAAATTTCTCAGAAGATGTGTTTCTCAGAAAAGTCCTGAGATTTTGCTTTTCTTACCTCCTCCAGATATAAAAGGCCATTTTGCAGTATTTTCTCCAAATTGTCTTCACCTTTGGGGTGGGTGGCTGCCTCCCCTCCCCTCCCTACAATGCTCTGGAATGCTGCTTGGTATGGGGCATTGTGGATTACGTGAAATGGGGGCCAGGCTGCCAACCCAGTCAATGCTGTTGCCACTTGCAGTGGCTGTGAAAAACCAAAAAGCCTTAGGAAAAAAAGAAAGAAGCTTTGCTACACCCCCGGCCAATGGTGAGCCCTATGTGTGAGAAACTCTTGGAGAATTTCTCTTCTCCCTGGAGGAATTCACCCAATTGTTCACCCAAATTTTCTGCCCACAAATAGGGTGGAGAATTTTGAGAGGCCCTTTGTGCACAACCCTACTTAAAACCAATAAAAAGAAATTCTAAAATTATACAATCAATAGTTGGATTTCTGTTTGACTTTGCCACCTAGTAGAAAGCAAGAAGAACTACAGATCCTGTTGGCTTTACCTGCAGCTCCTGGGCAGCAGGGACACGTAAGTGATTGCCGCGTGCGACAACAGATCCTTCTCCTAGAGTTGAAGGATTTGTTAGATTGAACTGCCATATACTTCTTGATTACAATAATGCTTCAGTACAATACTTCTTCAAAAAAGAAAATTGATGACAGTCATACAACCTTTTTCCTAGGAGACACTTTGTTACTAACTCAAGGGCTTTCAAGAGAATTATTGCCATTGAGTGAGAAAGTTCTTGAGTTAGTAAAAAAGTGACCAATACATGATGACCAACAAAGAGCTGGGTACCTCGGAGTAAGACGTTTTCTGCCCTATTTGATGCAAAACGGTTGGAGTCCTTGAGCAAAAGTGGAATGTTTGTCTCTTGAGGACATGATAGATGAAGTAGTTCTGTGTCATTAACACTAAGTGGTGCTGCTTTAATGAGAGAAGCACTAAGGGATGCCGAGAGCAAATAGTGATTGCATCTGGAAGGTGATGGTGGGTGAAAGAAGCCTGGAGCCTGAGAACTGATCAAATAAAATGCAGTACCTCCCTGCTTTTCACAGCTTTATGTGACCTCAGGGTAGAACTGAGGTCACATAAAGCTGCCTAATACTGAGTCAAACCATTGGCCGGGGATGATGGAAACTGCAGTCCCACATATCTGGAGGGCACCTGGTTGAGAGAGGTGGCTTTCCCCCATCTGCTGCCTGAGACTTTTTTCAACCAGAGATGAGAGGAACTGACCGTGGGACTAGCTGAATGGAAAGCCTGTGTTCTTTGGGCAGTGTACAATACATTAAAATACATAAAAGAATGAATAAGAATAGCCTATAATAAAACCTATATCAAATAATCACCAAAGAGTAAGAACATTACAGCAGATAAAACCAAAGTCAAACCAGCAGCAGTCAAAGTGCCTTGATCTAAGAGCACTAAAAGCAGTTCTTAAAATGCCTGGGAGAACAAAAAGATCTTCACCTGGAGCTGAAAAGACCATAACATAGGCATCATGCAAGCCTCTCTGCGGAGGACATTTCACAACCGGATGCCACCACTAAAAAGGCTCTGTATCCTGTAGCCACCCATCTCACCTCGTTTGGTGGGGGTACCTGGAGTAGGGCCTGAGATGATGAGCTTAGTGTCCGGGTAGGTAAATATAGGAAGAGATGCTCTTTCAGGTAAGTTGCCTCAAGCTGTTTAGGGAATAAATCCCACTGAAAAATTGGGGCATGCTTTCAAGTAGATATGCCCAGGAGTGCACTGTTAATTTGAACTTATTACTAATGCTAAGTTCCCAGTCTTCCCCACCCCTACGCTCATTGACTCTCAGCACAGGCAAAATGGTGGGTTATGGATTGGTCAAGGGCAGAAGAAAGAGCGTTGATCACTGAATCTCTTGGGTTTTCAGATGCCAAAAGGTTCACCATGTAGGCTGTCAGACCTTTCACCGCCCTGTTGGCCTACCGCAGGTTCTTCTTGAGAAAGACATTCCTGCAAGGCAAATATTTCCCCCCAGTTGTGCATATAAGAGGTTACTAAATATTAGCTTTCTAAGGCTCTCAGCTTGCCCAGTGTTTACTCTGAGTTGCCTCTCCTTGAAGTCCATAGAAATCATTCTGTTTGCTTAGGCATACTCTTAAAGGCCCAGCACACAACTCTGCAGAGAAATTAAGACAGCAAGGTTGCAATCCCATGCATGTTTGGACAGAAAAAAGTCCTACAACTCCCAGCATTCCCCAGCCAGCTATGCTGGGAGGTGTAGCACTTTTTCTGTCTAAATATGCACAGGGTTGAGCCCTAGAGGGCTTAAATAAACATTTGGTGTTTTTCCAGGTTTTGCACGGTTTTTCCCTCATTCTAGAGGGTTGAAATGCCTCTCCAAAGGCTTAGCCCCTGGCATTAAGAGCTTTACGTTACAACAGGCCACTATTTTTTTGTATTTTGACCCTGCCCCTCTTGCCTTTGGCCCTGCCCATCACCCCGAGAGCTTCTCCAAAGCTGAATTCAGCCCTCAGGCCCAAAGCGGTTTCTCGCCCCTGGTGTAGGCTTTACAGAACCAGATAGACCAATGGTTTGATTTGATAGAAGGCAGTGTGGGATTATACTCCCACAGTCCCAAGCCAGGGAAGGCTGGTTGTAACATTTACTTCTTATATTAATGTATGGGTTTGCATTGTTAAATGCCACCCAGGTAAGATGGAGTCAATAGTCGTGCTGTGCTGAAAATTTCTCCCACATTTTTTCCAACCATTCTCATTCCATCTGATAGAAAAGAAATTGCTTTCAAAAATAAATTTAGAGGATAAATTTTGGGGAAATTCTCATGGGTTGGGTTTGGGGCTCTTGTGCTTACCTTACATGTGAGGTGGCCGAGGAGTGTGCATGAGTGTCCTGTCTGTCATTGCACAGTAATCTTCGTGGCAGCCTGTAGCCTCCTCAGCTTCCCGCACTTTGGTCAAAGCCCTCATGAGGAAGACGTCTTGAGGCAATTCCTCCCATGGGGCTTTTCCAGTTCAGGAACAGCAGGTGGCCTGGGAGGCTGCAGAGCAATGGAAAGGTGTGTAATAGAGAGAGAAAGCACACACACCACCTTCAGCCACCTCACAGTGGTTAGGTTAGGGATGTTAGAGAATTCTGCCATGGAGTCCAATGAGGTCAGATTCTTTAGAATCCGGCCCCCTGGAGTCCATGGCAGAACGGAGCAATCCCCCCCCCCCACGATATTTTCCTGGGACGGACCCTACCTGGTGTCGGCCAGTCCGGTCCATCTGCTGTCCCAGTCTGCGGCCGTGAATGGCTGCCTCGGTCTGCGGCCGCCATTTGCCTCCCTACTTTAGCCGTGATAGGCTACGTAAGTATTTACATAGCCTATCATGGCAACGAACAGGAACACAAATTTTGCCGTGATAGGCTATGTAAAGATATATGTAGCCTATCGCGGCTAATGCAGGGACACAAATGGCGGCCGCTATGGCATTTGCGTCCCTGCGTTAGCCGTGATAGGCTACGCATATATTTATGTAGCCTACCATGAAAAGAGCAGGTACACAAATGATGTAGCGGGCACTATTTGCGTCCCTGCTCTTTGCCGTGATAGGCTAAATAAATATACGTAGCCTATCACGGCTAACGCAGGAACGCAAATGGCAGCCGCAGCCTGGAAGCGGATGGAAGTCCGGCTGCGGGTGGGCCTGGCTGGTGGCTCCGCGGGCTCGCCGCGGAACAGAGCCAGCCGGGAAGGATTCCGGGGGGGGGAGGGACGGATCGCCTCCCCCACCCAGCGGGCGCCCCCACCTGGAACGGGGTGAGTAATCCGTACACCCCTAGATTGTTGTTGTTGTTGTTCAGTCGTTAAGTTGTGTCTGACTCTTCGTGACCCCATGGACCATAGCATGCCAGGCCTTCCTGTCCTCCGCTCTGTCCTGGAGTGTGCTCAAGTTCATATTCATTGCATCGGTGATGCTATCTAGCCATCTCATCCTCTGTCGTCCCCTTCTCCTTTTGCCTTCAGTCTTTCCCAGCATCAGGGTCTTTTCCAGAGAGTTTTCTCTTCGCACCCCTACACCCTTACACCCCTAGATTAGGTAAGCTCAAAATCCAAAAGAAATGCAAAAGTCTGCCTCAGAAGAGTGGAAGCCTCAGCACAGTTGATGCTGTTGCCACCTACAGAAGCAGTGCAGTAAACCAACAACTCTTTGGAAAAAAGAAAGAAGCTGTGTTACAAGCCCTGCCAATAGTGAGCCCCATCTGTGAGAAATGGTTGGAGAATTTCTCCTCCCCTAGGAGAAATTTGGTGAAATTGACCCCCCCAGTTTCTCTGGCCACAAATAGGCTGGAGAATTTTGAGAGGCCCTTTGCACGCAGCTCTAGTTAACAGAGCATTAGAGAGGGGGTGAAAGGTGGGAGGGGCTTGCGCATGTGGGAGGATTCTGGGGTTATAAAAGGAATGAGCTGACAGTTAGAAGTGGCATAGGGCCTTAGGGCGCAATCCAATGGGGATAGTCAACCACCTCTGAATTCAGAGGCGACCAACTATCCAATGCAGGGCAGGCGGAGCGCGGAGGGGATCTTCTCCTCTACACTCCAGACGCCCTGCATTAATGGCTAGATGGCAAATTTCAGCTGTCTAGCTGGGGCGGGTTGGAGGCCAGATGGTGCATAGGAAACGTCATAACAATGCTTCTGCTGTCCTGTCCCCTCCCCGAGGAATGCCCCCTTTTCCCTTGCTCTGCGCTGATCTTCTGAGCGTGGAGCCTGGGATGAGCCGTGCTGCTTAGTGCCTATGAGGCAGTGGGGGTGGGGAGGCAGTTTTCTGGGAACCAACCTTGGAAAGCTGGGTCAGACATCAGTTCCCATAAAATGAAAAAGCTTATGGCCATCTAGCCGCTGTCTAGCGGCCATAGGATTGCGCCCTAAGGGACTGAGGAAGCTACATCTAGCAAGTGGGGCTTTGGGAATAGGATTTAGAGGGGATAGAGTAAGTAGGTAGGTTAGGACCAAGGATAGATTGATTAATAATAATATACATAACTCTTCTTGTGTTAAATACATTTTATTTGTTTGGTTTTATACAAAATCCCACATGTTGGTTTGTCTTATTGCACTACCATTAGAAAAACATATTGCCTTGCTGCTTCTCCTGTATTGGGTAGAGGGAATCAGTTAAGCATATTGGGGGTCTCTTTGACCCAAGGATTAAAGGGGCTGAAGCTGTGGGTGTCAGTGAGGACAACTGACCCAGTGGAGGCAGACGTCCTGAAGGGGGTTTCTTCTCAGTTTCATCAAGTGGAAACTGGAGAAGGTAGAACCCAGGGCAGGAACGTCACACTGGTCTAAGGCAATATCCTAGGTTCCTTGATCTGGCTTCATAGAACTACCTGGAGACATTCTAAATAATGTACCTACTAAAAGAACCCACTGCTCAGTCCTGGGCCCAGTGCTCTTCAACATTTTTATTAATGACTTGGAGGAGGAGGTGCAGGGAATGCTGATCAAATCTGCAGATGACACAAAATTGGGTGGGATAGCTAATACTTTGGAAGACAGAAACAAAATTCAAAGTGATCTTGATAGGCTGGAGCGCTGGGCAGAAAACACCAGAATGACATTTAACAGGGATAACTGCCAAGTTCTGTACCTTGGAAAAAGAAACAAAATGTACAGTTACAAGATGGGGGATATGTGGCTCAACAACACTACAAGCGAGAAGGAGCTTGGAATTGTTGTAGATCACAAGCTGAATATGAGCCAACAATGTGATATGGCTGCAAAAAAGGCCAATGCTATTTTGGGCTGCATTAATAGAAGCATAGCTTCCAAATCCCGGGAAGTACTAGTTCCCCTCTACTCAGCACTGATTAGGCTTCATCTGGAGTACTGTGTCCAGTTCTGGGCACCATACTTTAAGAAGGATGCAGAGAAACTGGAGAGGGTTCAGAGGAGGGCAACAAAGATGATCAGGGGACTGGAAACAAAGCCCTATGAAGAGAGACAGAAAGAACTGGGCCTGTTTAGCCTTGCGAAGAGAAAACTGAGGGGAGATAGGATTGCACTCTTCAAGGACTTGAAAGGTTGCCACAGAGAGGAAGGCCAGGATCTCTTCTCGATCATCCCAGAGTGCAGGACACGGAACAATGGGCTCAAGTTACAGGAAGCCAGATTCCGGCTGAACATCAGGAAAAACGTCCTGACTGTTAGAGCAACACGACAATGGAAACCACGACCTAGGGAGGTGGTGGGCTCTCCCACACTGGAGGCATTCAAGATGAGGCTGGACAGCCATCCGTCGGGGATGCTCTGACTTGGATTCCTGCATTGAGCAGGGGGTTGGACTCGATGGTCTTGAAGACCCCTTCCGACCCTACTATTCTATGATTCTATGAATGTTGGCATGTGGCTTAGAAAATATCTAAGAACCATGGTGTTGGCAACTGAAGTCCATTAAGTGCCATCACTACAGCTCTTCAAGAAAGTGCCAAAAGGCACAATCCTATTTGATGTTTTCACAGAAAAAAGCCCTATAACTCCCAGCATTCCCCAGCCAACATGGGGAATGCTGGGAGTTGTAGGACTTTTTTCTTTCTGTACATGCATAGCATTGCGTCATAAGACTCATTCAGTTCCCATGGTCTTCTCTTGAGTTGTGCTTTCATGGTACTACTGATAGATTTGACTGCAACTCTTTCTTGGTCAGGGGTTGGGGTGAGGTTGGCAGGGAGGGGGGAATCTCTGTTATTACTGTCACTGGCTTTTATTAATTGTAATATATGCTGCTGCGGCTACTATTGTTGTTGTTGTGAGTGGCCTTCAGAAGGATTTGTACCCTAACAGGCAGCCTAAAAATATTTCAAAGAATAAAGTGGATTGTCAAGACTGAAACCATGAACTGTAGCAGCTCTTGAACCACTCCGCAAAATCATCTTTTCATACAGTGCTCACACCTTTAATCTCTCCTCAGGACTATTATTTGCTAGAAAAACACACACTGTATGAGGGTCAAACTACATGTTCTTGGAATCCATGGAGATGAAATTTGGGATGAAAACAATGGCAGGAGGAGATTAAATATCCTGCTCCCAGAGTGCCGTGGTCTTGATCCAAATTGGGGCCACGCACGCGTACACTGAGGTAAATAAGTATATGTGTTATTTGAAAAAGATACAGTTTTGCTCTGATATGTTGCACAGGCTGAAGAAGACCTGGTCAGTCCATGAAGCAATGCTACCATCTACTGGGCAGGCTGTAGATGACTCTCTGAAAACTGAAATTCATAATTCCGCATGAAAGGCGACTTGCACAAGAGCACGGTAACTATTCTCTTAAAAATTAGTAGACATCGTTAGCAGAAGCGAGTAGCCTGGAGAAGTGAAGATGTATGTGGAGTTGTAAGTAGACATAACTTACAACTTAAGCAGTTGTAATGTGGGACCATCCACACTAGCCGTTTAGTCCAGAATTCCTATCCTTCTGTTCACTCCCTGTTTACAGAAAGGTCAGATGATGTTGTTACTCACCCCAGGCATATCCACATTTGCCCAGCACTTGTCCTATCTTTTCTCAGACCACAGGAATTCTGACCTTTTTAAAGGGAAGAGCTGCACCGTCAGTCGCCTTAGGTGTAGATCAGCTTTAGTGCTGCTCTTCTGTCTTTTTTTGGTGGTGGTGGTAGTGGTGGGGCTCATAAGAACATAGGAAAGGGTCCAAGGGTCCATCTAGTCCAGCATTCTGTTCACACAGTGGCCAACCAGCTGTTGACTGGGAACTGACAAACAGGACATGAGTGCATCAGCACCCGCCCGCCCATGTTCCCCAGCAACTGGTGTACATAGGCTCACTGCCTCTGGTACTGGAGGTAGCACATAGCCAGCAGGACTAGTAGCCACTGATAGTCTTCTCCTCCAGAAATTTGTCTAACCCTCTTTAAAGCCATCCAAATTGGTGGCCATCACTATCTTGTGGTAGCACATACCGTAGTGTAACTATGTACTGTGCGAAAAGTCCTATCTGTTAATTCCTTCCTCTTCCTTATTTGCATTTATATGTGGTGGCTCCAGTAAGGGGGAAGATATCAGGCTGCCTAAATCAAAACAGGGAGTTTTAGAAACCCTTCATGGACTCATTCATGGAATTTCCCCTCTCCCTTTGGCCAAGGGTAACGCTGTACCCAAACTGAGGACTATTCAGGTATCCCATGCACATGGCGTCTTATTCAAGATCTTAATTTAATGGGGGTGAGGGAATCAATTGTTTTTGTAACTGGGATAGAGACATTGCAGCTGAGCTGAATTTTCTCAGAAGATTTTCTTTTTCTGAGAAACGTCTTGAGATTTTTCTAGAAAAAGAAGCCCAGTTTGCAGAATTTTGTTTGAATATTCTCCACTCCAAGAATATTCTCTTTTTTAATAGCAACCGCCATTTTCCCCCTACAATGCTCTTGGTCCGGAGCACTGTAGAGGATGCCAAATGGTGGCCATTTGGTACTGTGTAGCTACCAGCACAGTTACTACTGTTGTCATTCATGGTGGGCAGGAAGCTGGAGGAGTTGGAGGAGGAGGAGGAGAGGAGGAGGAAGAGGGGAAGAGAAGAACAATAAGAGGAGGAGGAGGGGGAGGAGGAGGAGAAGGAGAGGAGAAGAGGAACCAATCACCTAGGGAGGCGGTGGGCTCTCCCACACTGGAGGCATTCGAGACAAGGCTGGACAGCCATCTGTCAGGGATGCCCTGACTTGGATTCCTGCATTGAGCAGGGGGGTGGACTCGATAGCCTTGTAGATTCTATGATTCTTGAAGAAGAGCAGGAAGAGGAGGAGGAAAGGGAAGGGGGAAGAGTAGAACAAGAAGAGGGGGAAGAGCAGGAAGGGGAAGAGAAGAGGAAGAAGAAGAGGCAGTGGTGGCGGTGGTGGGGGAGCTGGAGGAAGAAGGTGACCTAAGTTAGGGCAAAAGAAAGAAGCTGTACTAACGGTGACCCCCCCACACAAGAAACTCCATGCAATGGATCCCCCCAGTTTCTCTGCCCACAAATGGAATAGAGAATTTTGGGAGACCATCTGCTTTGGAAAGGAGCAGCTGCTGGGGTGCTGGTGTTGGTACCTGGGGATCCTTCGGACGGTTTGACATGTGCCTCTTGCCTGGAATTGCTGCGACAGAGAGAGGCCCTTCCTGGCTCCTTGACAGTAGCCTGCCTTGAGCTACCCACAGCCAGCGGTCACCGTCAGGGAAGGACTTGGAGGCAGACATGTGGGGCCCGCTCAGCAGAATGAGCAGCAGGGGCCCAGACGCAGCAGCAGCAGGCCCAGCTCACCACACTTTGAAGTGAATGAAGTCTGTGGAGGCTGGTGGCTCCAATGCCGGGGGGGAGGGGAATCCGCTCCAGGTTTCCGTCAGAACCAGTCAGAACTTTAAAGGAACTACCCACAATAGTTCATTTATAGTTCTGACTGGTTCTGAGTGAAACCTGGAGCGGATTCCCCACCCCACAGGCATCGGAGCCACCAGCCTCCACTGACGCATGCTACCATCTCCATGATCTCTCAGTCGTTTGTTGGAAAGCCAACGTGCTCAGCAGCAGCACTTCCCACAGCCAGAGCATGTGCCTGGGAAGAACCCAGCCTGCCCACCCTCTTTGAAAGAGGAAAATCGCAATTAGAAAAGCCCAGCAGGTCAACTTAAGTCATACTTTGTGTGGAGACACAGAAATATATTTTTCCCTTCCTTTTCTAAAAATATTTACAGCTTCACAAATACAACCACCACAGCATTATTAAAGTGGATATGAGCCATTTCCCCCTTCTGTCCTTGCTCCTTCTGGTCTTCGTAGGTTCACGAGAGGTGATGGATTAGGACTCAGATGTATTTATCTTCACATTGTTGACAACGTGAAGGCTAAGGACCCTGACACCAATTTTTAGCTTGTATTCCCTCCTCCCCACCAGTCATACCCCACGGAAGAAAAATAGTATCAGCCAAGATGGAATTTTAACTTCCCTTTTGATAAATCAACTTACTCAAGAGGATGGTGATCTTGCAGCAAGAGACCATTTCCTTTCAAGGTTAATCTTTGTATCTCCATCCAAAGCCAAAAGAAAAATGAAGAGTCTTTCCATATGTTCTACACCAGCCTTCCCCAACCTGGTGCCCTCTAGATGTGTTGGACAACAGATACCACCATCCCCAGCTGGCTGGGGAAGATGGGAACTGTTGTCCAACACATCTAGAGGGCACCGAGTTGCGGGAGGCTGTTCTACACACTCATTCTGCTGTCTTGCTCAACAGATGGAGCTCCACCAAGCCAGCATACAATGGAAAAATATGGACTTCACATCAACTTGAGATGTTTCTCAGGACAGATTTTAGAGCAGTTTAATGTCCGACTGGATTATCAGTCAAGGAATATTAGGATCCCCCTCACCAAAATTGCACTCCCCTCACCAAAGCAGGAATATTAAAGGGACACAAGAGTGCCCTTTTAGTTAAAATGAGTTGCAAAAAATAAATAAATGTTCTGCCATTATTAGCCTAGAAAACCTATTGTTCATAAAAATGACACCTGTTAGGCTAATCATATGGCTTCCATGATCAACCTGATGAAGTCTACCAACCTGCAAAATTTCAAATTAATCTGACACAAATTGCCACAGGTACAACTAAATTAGCTCCAAAACTAATTTGGTGCTAGGAACGTGCTATCATCCCACAGACTAGAATGCTTGGAGTGACCTTGAAATGGAAAACAGAATCAGGGAGGCCTTCAAACAAGGAAGTGTTGTAATAATGTGTGACTTCAATTACCCCCACATTGACTGGACCAATGCATGTTCCAGTCACGACAAAGAGGTTAAATTTCTCGATGCCTTAAACGATTGTGCCCTAGAGCAGTTGGTCATGGAACCAACCAGAGGGGAGGTGACCTTGGACTTAATCCTAAATGGTGTCATACCCAGGTCTTTGTATGAGATGTAAATGTTGTTGAACCAATTGGAAACAGTGATCACAGTGCTATCAGATTTAATGTATATTTAAGTAGAAAAGTGTCCAGGAAGTCCAACTTGGTCACATTTGACTTGAAAAGAGGAAACTTCTCTAAAATGAGGGAACTGGTGAAAAGGAATTTAAAAGGGGAAGTCAAGAGGATTAAATCCCTTCAGAATGCTTGGAGATTACTCAAAACCACAATAATAGAAGCCCAGCTAAAATGTATACCACTGGTTAGGAAAGGTAACACTAAGCCCAAGAGGTCGCCGGCATGGTTAACGAGCAGTGCTAAGGGAGCCATTAGAGAAAAGAGAGCTTCCTTCAGAAAATGGAAGTCTTGCCCAAGTGAGGAAAACCAAAGGCAGCACAAGCTTGCAGAAAGGCGATGCCAGCAGACAATAAGAGATGCAAAACAGCATTTTGAAGAGCACATCGCTAACAACACCAAGGCCAACAATAAAGAATTCTTTAAATATATCAGAAGGAGGAAACCAGCTAGGGAAGCAGTTGGACCATTGGATGATAATTGAGTTAAAGGAGTACTGAAGGAGGACAAGGGGATTGCAGAGAAGCTGAACAAATTCTTTTCATCTGTCTTCACTGCAGAAGATATAGGACAGATACCTGTGCCTGAACTGATGTTTTCAGCAGGGAGTCTGAGGAACTGAGGCAAACGGTGACAAAAGATGAAGTTCTCAACCTTAATGATAAATTGAAAGCAAATAAATCACCCGGCCCAGGTGGTATCCATCCTAGAGTTTTCAAAGAACTCAAATATGAAACTGCTGATCTTCTAACCCAAATATCCAACATATCCCGAAGATCAGCCTCTATACCAGAGGACTGGAAGATGGCCAATGTAACACCAATGAATTTTCAAAAATGGATCCGGACAATTACAGGCTGGTTAGCTTAACATCTGTTCTGGGTAAATTGGTTGAAGGCATTATTAAAAATAAAATTAGTAAGCACATAGAAGGACAAGCCCTGCTGAAAAAGACTCAACATGGCTTCCATAAAGGTAAGTCCTGTCTCACTAACCTTTTAGAGTTATTTGAGAGTGTCAATAAACATGTAGATAGGGGTGATCCGGTAGACATTGTTTACTTGGACTTCCAAAAGGCTTTTGACAAAGTCCCTTCCCAAAGACTCCTGAGCAAACTTAGCAGTCATGGAATCAGAGGAGAGGTCCCCTTATGGATCAGTAGCCGGTTAAAGAACAGAAAGCACAGAGTAGGAACAAATGGTAAATTTTCCCAAGGGAGGGAAGTAAACAGTTGGGTCTCACAGGGATCTGTATTTGGACCAATGCTTTTCAACTTGTTCATCAGTGATCTGGAACTAGGGGTGAGCAGTGAAGTGGCCAAGTTTGCAGGTGACACCAAATTATTTAGGGTGGTTAAAACAAAATGGGATTGTGAGGAACTCCAAAAGGATCTCTCCACCTCGGAGAATGGGCATCAAAATGGCAAATGTGGTTCAATGTAAACAAGTGGAAAGTGATGCACGTTGGTGCAAAAAACACCAACTTTATGTGTAACCTGATGGGATCTGAGCTAGTGGTGACCGAGCAGGAAAGAGTTCTTGGGGTTGTGGTAGACAGCTTGATGAAGATGCTAACCCAGTGCAGTCACTGTAAAAAAGGTAAATTCCATGTTAGGCCATAATTAGAAAAGGAATTGAAAATAAAACTGCCAATATCATACTGCCCCTATTCAAATCTATGGTACAACCACATGTGGAATACTGTGTACAGTTCTGGTCACCACAGCTAAAAAAAGATATTGTAGAGCTGGAAAAAGGGCAGAAAAGGGCAACTAAAATGATCAAGGGGCTGAAGCATCTCCCCTATGAGGGCAAGTTCCAACAACAGGGATTGTTTAGCTTGGAAAAAAGGAGGGTAAAAGGGGACATGATAGAGGTCTCCAAAATTATGCATGGTATGGAGAATGTGGAGAGGGAGACATTTTTCTCCCTCTCTCAAAATACTAGATCCCAGGGTCATCCTATGAAGTTGATTGGTGGGAGATTCAAGACAGATAAAAAGAAGTCCCTCTTTGCACAGTATATAGTTAAGCTATGGATTTCGCTACCAGGGTGTAGTGATGGCCACCAATTTGGATGACTTTAAAAGGGGTTGGACAAATTCCTGGAGGAAAAGGCTATCAATGGCTACTAGCCTTGATGGCTATGTGCTACCTCCAGTACCAGAAGCAGTGAGCCTATGTACACCAGTTGCTGGGGAACATGGGTGGGAGGGTGCTGTTGCACTCATGTCCTGCTAGTGGGTTCCTGGTCAGCAGCTGGTTGCCCACTGTGTGAACAGAATGCTGGACTAGATGGACCCTTGGTCAGCAGGGATCTTCTTATGTTCTTATGTTTAAGTTAAAAAGTGCTGAAAATTGACACATTTACCCCCTTTCTCCAATTTGCAGAACATCATATCATATATTTCTTTCAAATTTTGGCTAAAACTACTGATGAATTTTTTCCAGGCTTGTCAAGGAGGCATGTCTTTCATTAGAATATTAGAAATGTGCTTGTTATATACTGTTAGTCCTTTCTAGTGCCATATCTAAGAGATGGATAGGCTTCTGTCGCTGGTATGCTGTTATTCCAGACTCATTCAGAAATTATTATTATCCATCTGATTTATTATGTTTCCTCTTTGAAAACTGTCAGGGTTCCCCTTATGACCTGGACCCCCTGATCTCTTGCCTCCTTAAGAGTCAAGCCTCCTTCTTTTCAACTTTTCCTTCCCAGTAACGTGGGGTTTGACTACGTAGTCATTGACTACGCTAAAGCCTTTGATTGTGTGGATCACAACAAACTGTGGCAAATTCTTAAAGTGATGGGAGTACCAGACCACCTTACCTGTCTCCTGAGAAACCTGTATGAGGGTCAAGAAGCAACAGTAAGAACCAGAGATGGAACAACCGATTGGTTCAAAATTGGGAAAGGAGTACGACAAGGCTGCATATTGTCACCCTGCTTATTTAACTTATATGCAGAGTACATCATGAGAAATGCCGGGTTGGATGAATCAGAGGTCAGAATTAAGATTGCCAGGAGAATTATCAACAACCTCCGATATGCAGATGATACCACCCTAATGGCAGAAAGCGAAGAGGATCTCAAGAGCCTCTTGTTGAGGGTGAAAGAGGAGAGTGCAAAAGCTGGTTTGAAACTCAACATTAAAAAAACTAAGATCATGTCATCTGGCCCTATCACTTCCTGGCATATAGAAGGGGAAGAAATGGAAGCAGTGACAGATTTTACTTTCTTGGGCTCCAAGATCACCGCAGACGGTGACTGTAGCCATGAAATTAAAAGACGCTTGCTCCTTGGGAGGAAAGCTATGGCCAACCTAGACAGCATAGTAAGAAGCAGAGACATCACCTTGCCGACAAAGGTCCGTCTAATCAAAGCTATGGTTTTCCCAGTAGTAATGTATGGCTGTGAGAGCTGGACTATAAGGAAGGCTGAGCGCCGAAGAATTGATGCTTTCGAACTGTGGTGCTGGAGAAGACTCTTACGAGTCCCCTGGCCTGCAAGGAGGTCAAATCAGTCCATCCTAAAGGAAATCAACCCTGAGTGCTCATTGGAAGGACAGATAATGAAGCTGAAGCTCAAATATTTTGGCCACCTAATGCGAAGAGAAAACTCCCTGGAAAAGACCCTGATGCTGGGAAAGACTGAAGGCAAAAGGAGAAGGGGACGGCAGAGGATGAGATGGCTAGATAGCATCACGGATGCAATGAATATGAACTTGAGCACGCTCCGGGAGAGAGCGCAGGACAGGAAGGCCTGGCGTGCTATGGTCCATGGGGTCACGAAGAGTCGGACACGACTGAACGACTGAACAACAACAACAACGTGGGGTTTAGGCTGTAGACGTGGGGTAACTGACACTCGAGACACAGTGTTTAACCACAACAGGTTACTGGTAAATTAAGGGAAGCAAATCACAACTAAAGGTATTTACGCAATAGAGCTGAGTGATACAAAAGGCATTAAAAGAAAATAAAAGTTGCAAAATGTAAGTTCCTTTACTCTAGCTGTCCTTATACTTTTCTAGGCTGCTTCTTCCTGCTCACTCTTCAGACTCTGCTCTCAGTTCAGGCTCTGGCTGTCTCTCTCTTACTGGCTCACTCCCTCTCTCTATATACCCTTCTCCTTCAAAACCAAAAGTACTGCTTCAAACCTGAAGAAATGAAACTTAAGTGGAGAAATGAAACTGACACTGAACGGGAGAAATTAAAGTACTCGTCCTCTCAGGGTTACCTCCTCCCAACCGAAAACTCCAGGCCTCCAAGCCTGATCTTTTTTCCCCTTTAGCCTTTGTAAGCCTGAAACCTTGACAAAAACATATTGCATTCACAAATCACCACCATATAAATATACAGACAATGCAAAATGTTGCACCGTATACCCAGCATTTTGTTGCAGTGTTCTTGTTAAGGGCTCCCACCACCCTTGATCAAGAGCTTCACAGTATTAATTAGAACTCATAGGGAGTGGGGGAAAGTACAAGCGACATGTGCCTTCAACATTTCATAGGTCCTGGAATGCTCACAGGTTCTTGTTGGGCCACTTTGGGAGTGGGGTGACATTTTCTTTTTCTTTTAATTTACCATTCTGCATACCTAGGGAGTCCCAAGAGTATGCACCAAACCACTACTGAAGCCTTCCGGAACCTGGTGCCCTCCAGATGTTTTGGTCTACAACTCCCAGCATTCCTGATCATTGGCCCTGCTGGCTGAGGCTGATGGGAGTTGAAGTCCAAAACATCTGGCGGGCACCAGGTTGGGGAAGGCTGTACTCCCTCCCCTGAGTTGTTCTCATCTGTGACGTACATTTTCAGACCTCCTTTTTTCCCTAGGTCTCATCCGGGAAAAGGGATGTTTCTTTGCGGAACACAATGTACTGTCCTTCTACCTGGCCCCACTGCTCTGAAGTTTGCACATCCGTCTTCACCATAAGTAATTTCTATGATTTCCTTGCAAAGTCAGACATCTACATCCACATCCTTTCCCCATTGACAACCCACCAAGTCAATCCACTGACATGGTGGAAGTAGCTGCCATCATTGCCATTGTGTGTGATGTACTTTTCTTCAAGTATTTGAAAGGTTGTCACAGAGAGGAAGGCCAGGATCTCTCCTCGATCATCCCAGAATGCAGGACACGGAATACTGGGCTCAAGTTACAGGAAGCCAGATTCCGGCTGAACATCAGGAAAAACGTCCTGACTGTTAGAGCAATACGACAATGGAACTCATGACCTAGGGAGGCGGTGGGCTCTCCCACACTGGAGGCGTTCAAGATGAGGCTGGACAGCCATCTGTCGGGGATGCTTTGCCTTGGATTACTGCACTGAGCAGGGGGTTGGACTCGGTGGTCTTGTAGGTCCCTTCCAACCCTACTATTCTATGATTCTATGATTCTACCCATGCTGCTTCTTAATGGAGTGAAATTAATTTTCTTTCCTAAGAAAAAAATAATAATTTGGCACTTTCCTGTCAGGGGGGGGGGGGAAATGCCTTTTCACAAAATGTTCATTTGAGATCGAGGACTAGAAGGTTGAAGGTTGAAAATGACTTTTCATCCAACTTTGCTGTGTGTTGCTACACCAGGGTGAAATATGTGACATATCTTTTCCCTCCTTTCTGTACTTCATCAATCATAGAGGAGTGATTTGGTCAGAATAAAGAGCAGAATGGTGCTAAAAATGACCCAAGGATCTATCCATCTCAGTCAAAACAAAATGGCCCCACTGCGTGCATCAGAAGAACACGATGTTCTTTGTGGAGTTATTTTCCCTGCTCCTATAATTTACTCCTTGATGCTTCCAAAGATATCCCTGCTCCTGTAAGAAACAGGCGTTTGAGGATATCCAGGATGTCTCTTACGCGTTTTATGGTAGAAAAAGGATTTGCTAAAATTGCTGCTCAGTTGCAAAAGGTTCTCACAGCTGTGATACATGACGTATCACAGGCTATATATGAAAAGTACCCCTTCTGCATAAAAGGCCACAGTGTAAACACTATGACTTTGTTCTGAAAGTTGCTGAGGATTCTTTGTGTGTGCACGCGTGTGTGTGGATGTGTGTGAAATATAGCCCAATCTCCCGATCTCATTTCAAATTCTCAGTATTTATTCTGTGCTCAGAGAATGAAAGTCAAGGGAACCCTCACTTCTGCCAGCATGATTGATGTCTATCAACCCTGTGAAAGAGGAAATACATCTACTCTGAAAATATATTGTTATGGGTTTGGTCTTGGTCTGAATGACCTTTAAAGGTCCCTTACAGCCCAGTGCCAGTGACTGCAAAGAGAATCAGGATCCCTTCCAGCTATAATCTTTGACTCCAATATTTCTGAAAGTAGAGCTATCAGTGTGCGTGCCTTGCGGCAATATCTCTTAAGACCTGATAAGGATGGTTGATAGCCAGGAATGTTCCAGCGAGGTGTTCCAGTGGGAGCTAGGATGGCCCAAGAAGTTATAGGTGATGGGTGGAAATGACTCATATTTTCTCCCCCTCCATTAGACAAGGGGAGGGGGTGAATGCGGTCTGTGTGTATAGCAGGAGGACAGTCTGACTTGGAACAGAATCTGAAAAGGAGGAAGGGAGCTGACATTGCTCTCTGGCTCTGCATGAAATCCTGTGGTACTAGGGGTTCCCTAGATGGGGAGCAAGAATCTCTTAGAGTTTTAATGCTGCCACATCGGATGCTCAGCTACCCTGCATCTATGTATAAATAACTCTTATATCACAGAAGCTCCATCAGACTACCGTGACCGTCCTTCCACGGAAACTGGAGTCTCCTGAAATGTCTCACCTCTCAGAAGTGGGATGCACACGTGTAACACTATATTTGTTTTATGGCAGTTTAACTTTCCTTCCCAGGAACAGGCAAAGCACTTTATTCCCTGTCTGTGCCACTTTTGCATGCTTCCACCCAGAAATCCATTCTGTCCCATTAATCTCTCTCTCTCTCTCTCTCTCTCTCTCTGTCTGTCTCTCCGTCTCTCTCTCTCTCTTGTTCTCTGTATATAATCTGCATGAAAATTCGCATTTAAACCCACACTTCTCATACTCACATTTACAGCCCAAAGGCCTCCCTGACTCCCTATGAATTGCCAAAGGTTCTAGTCCATCAACTGCTGGTTGTGTTCAGTGACCCTGCAAGAACTTGTGATCCACCAGCTATAGAATTAAGACTGTGTTATTCTTCCTTTGGGTTAAAAGATCTTCCAGAACATACTTGTGTTACAGCATGGTACCAACAGTTGAAAACATACCTCCGCTGCTGCAGGGTGTGGAGGGGCTGTGTCTTCTTAGGTGGGACCAGCTGAGAAGGTGCCCAGACCCCGGATTACTGGACAGCAGCTAGTTTAAGACCCTCATGGGACCCTCTCTACCACTGCTGGCTCCATTTTTTGAAGATGCCCTCAGTGCCCCCCCCCATGAGAAGTCTACCTTCTCACCGCCATTGTCACCAGCTGCTCTTCCTCTTCCTCCTCCTCCTCCTCACCATTGCTGCCACTTGCTTGCTTGACGGGCAGAGTGCCAGGGAGCCAGGAGGCCGTGGCATCTCCTGCTCCTCCTTCTCACCACCACCATGGTCTGCACCAGAGTCAGAGATCAGTGAACAAGCAGGTCGCAATGGCTAAGAGGAGGAGCAAGTCCAGGGGGCTCTTGCCATAGACCTCTGCTGGGGCTGGGGCCCCACCATGCCTACCCTTGACACCTGCTCCCTACCAGTGGGAGAAGGTGGGATCTTTGGTAGAGCATCTGCTTTGCATGCAAAAGGTCCCTGGCATCCCCAGGTAGGGTTGGGAAAGGCCCCTGTGTGAAACCCTAGAGAGCTGCTGCCAGTCAGTGGAGAGAACACTGAGCTAGAGAGACCAATGGTTTCATTCAGTATAAGGCAGCTTCCTGTATTCCTATGCACAGCACAGTGGCCATATTATTCATCATGTGCAGCAATGTAGATGCTTATGAGAAGCACATAAATGTGAAGACCAAGAGGGAACGTTTTATCATTTATGGTAGA
Source organism: Heloderma suspectum (assembly GCF_057233095.1). Lineage (NCBI taxonomy): Eukaryota > Metazoa > Chordata > Lepidosauria > Squamata > Helodermatidae > Heloderma > Heloderma suspectum. Next base: position 37,626,590 of record NC_139468.1, on the reverse strand, counting down.
CTTGTAAAAAAGCTAAAACATTTTGGAAACAAATGCAGTCTTTAGCGCAGAGAATATTAAAGACTACTGTAGAACTAAAACCAGAAACTTTTTTATTGGGACTAATAAACATGTAAAAGAGAAGGGGCGAACCATCTTTCTCTACATGACAATGGCTGCAAGGTTGTTGTATGCACAAAAGTGGAAGAATGAAACAAAACCAGCTGTGAGCGAGTGGATCATGAAAATGATGGAGCTGGCAGAGATGGCAAAACTTACTATTATAATTAAAGAAGGGTCAACAACTAAATTTATGTTAGATTGGAAACCTTTTATAGAATTTGTACAAGAAACAGAGAAAAATTATATCTATGTATGTGGATTTTGAACTTTGAGATGGTTGATTCTCTTTTTTCTGTTGTTGTTAAAATTAGGAGAAAGGAGATAATGTCTGTGAACTCAATGTATGATATACAACTAAGACAAGAACTAGAGAATAATAATAATAATAATAATAAGCATTTGTTGTGTAACGGGAACCAAAGGTAGACATCTTACAAGATATTTTAGTGTATGTGTATTGTTGTGTTTCTGTTGTTGTGTTTTTTTTTTCTTTAAAAAAATAAAAAATAATTATAGCAAAAAAAAAAAAAGGAATGTAGATGCTTATGGACTAGAGACAAGAGGCATCTCTCATAGACATTTAACTGATAGAGCAGACTTTCCCAACCTGGTGCCCTCCGGATGTTTTGGATTCTAACTCCCATCATACCTGACAATTGGCCATGTTGGGTGGGGCTGACAGGAGTTGAAGTCCAAAACATCTGGAGGGCACCAGCTTGGGGAAGGCTGTGTTAGAGATTGCAGAGAAGGGTGTTGAACTGCAAAGAATGGCAACCCTAGCAATTCACACATGAACAAAATGTCCGTAAGGCAAAAACAGGAATGGGATTTACAAGATGCAAGGACGAGGAAAAAGGGGCAGTCCCTCATCAATAGTGACAGTTCAGAGCTTGTGTGGTGGAGTGGTGAGGGTGTTGGACTGGGACTCGGGAGATCCGGGTTCTAGTCCCCACTTGGCCATGAAGCTCACTGGGTGACCTTGGGGCAGTGACTCTCAGCGTAACCTACCTCACAGGGTTGTTGTGAGGATACAATGGAGAGGAGGACCATGTAAGCCACCTTGGGTTCTGCAAGAGGAAAAAAGGTGGGATATGAATATAATAATAATAATAATAGCTTAAAGTGTACAGCTAAAAAAGAAAAAAAGTGCCATCCTAGAGTAGGGTGGGAGGGGTGTAGTGCCCTTTGTTTATCTAGGAACTGGCTTGGAGGTTAATATCTCTGGGCTTCTCCACACCAGGCATTTTATCCCACAACTTACCGGAACTTCTGCTTCTGGATTCTTTGCAAGATTAAGATCAGCTCCTTACATGGGGTGTTAGGTTTTTTTTTTTCCTGGGACTTCCTTTGTCTGCAAGTTCTGCATGTATCATTATATAGCTACTAGATGGCCTGTATTATAGCAGAACTGTGCAATTTCACACAGCCGTTAACATTTATTACTGCATTATCCCTGATCTTTTAAAAACGGGGATAAAGGTAACAAAGTGTGGGAGACACCCTGTAGGTTGACAACATCATGTAAAGTGACTAATCATGAGTGTGCCATAAAAGCCTCATGTAGAAGTGCTATCTGTCTCCTTCTTGGGGCGTGTAATAACACTTGCAGAGTTTTTAGCTCTAGATTAGCCTTCTGCAACCTGCTGCCTTCCAGATAGGTTGGTCACCAACTCTCATGGCTGTGCTGGCTGGGTATGATGGGAATTGTAGTCCAACACATATGGAGGGTGCCAGGTTGTGGGGAAGCTCATTTAGATGATTGAACCAACTATTAAAAAACACACCTGTGCTCAGGTCAACGCCTCCAGTGCTGCTTGTGGGAAAAATAGAATTGTGTGTTTTGGTTTGGGTTTTTTTCTTTTCTTGCTTGCTTGGAAAGTCCACAAAGTGTGTGCGTGTGTGTGTGTGTGTAGGTGGGGTGGAATACATGGGGAAACAAGCATGATTGATTCACTTCAGATTGCAATTCTACACAGATTAATGTGGGAGCAAATCCCGCTGAACTTACTTGACTTACTTGTGAGGAAATCTGCATAGGATTAGATTACATTCCTCCTAAACTTGAGGGTTTACATAAATTTCCTGCAAGACCGCAAAGATAATAGTTTCCCATAAACTGTTGTATTGTGCAAGCTTTGAGGCACCTTGCAAGGTCCCCACAAGCAGGACGTGAGTAATCGATGGTCTGAGCCGGCCGAGAAAAGCCCAAGCCATAAAAATAAGTGATTATTTTACCATTTCCTTGCCAACATGGAATTTCCTGGATTGTTTAGATCCCCCCCCCCTTTCTTTTCTTTTTAGACTTGCATGGATGACAGATCTTACTGTGGAACCTTACTGGAAAAGGCACATATCAGGAAACAATGAGAATGGAGTTAGAGGAGAAAGACTTTGATCGCCGCTCAGACATATATGCAACATTCATAGGAAAACCATCAAGCAATGGTTGTTTACTTCTGGGACAGGCAGGATGCAGGGAAATGATGTTGGCTTGTTTATATGTGACCTCTTTGAATTTATGGAGAACTGGGCTTCGTGCTATATTGCTGGGTTTGTCTGAGACGGGGCTTCGTTTGAGATGGCGCTTCCAGGCATCTATGCAGAGCCCCCAAACTAGGGGTGTGGGAACTCTTTCAGCCTAAGAGTCAAATTCAATTTTGGAGAAGCTCGGGCGGGGGGGGGGGGATTCCTGTGGTGGGCAGATCCGAAAGCAAAGGAGGTGTGGCTCAAGAATACAAAAAATACCAGCATATCATAGCGTAAGTGTGCAATCCTATGGATGTTCAGACAGAAAAAAGTCCTATAACTCCCAGCATGCGATCACAAAAATGATTAAACAAATAAGAGGGTATATGTATTAACAAATTGTAATGCATGCTTTCAAACAAACGAACAAGTCACAGCGAAAGTTTAGGTTACCTTATCATTGTTAATACAGTAACATGGATATCTGTAAATTGTTGTACAATTTATTATGCATTTGTTGAACAAAGTTCTACAGATAATGTGCGTGTATTATAATGGAAATGAAAGGAAGAAGAGTTAAAATTAAGAACAACTGGCTGGGGCATGCTGGGAGTTGCAGGACTTTTCTGTCTAAACATGCATAGGATTGTGCCTTACAGCTCTTACAGCCAGTAGCGGAGCCTTAGGGGAGGCATTTCAACCTTTCAGAATGGGGGAAAAACTGCACAAAAGCCAGGAAACCCACAAACAATCAGTGGGTGGGAGAAAGCAGAACACTGAAGGGCCCAACTGAAATCTGAGGAGGGCTGGATTTGGCTTCTGGGCCTGAGGTTCCACACCCCTGCCCTAAACCTGTTGACTAAACCATGGAAAGTGCCTTTGAAGGCACAGGCTGGGAAAATACAAAGGGTACCTCTGACCATGCATTATACTGACTCTGAGGCTACAGCAGTCACCAAGCCCAATGCAGTCTACTACTGGCCATGTATCGTGGTCTGCCAGGGGATGGAGAATCCTTCTTCTTGCAGGCCCAGACAGGCAGCAAAAAGAGGTGTGGTATTGAGCCCCTGGTGGGTGGGCTGCTGTTGGGCTGGTCACAGACAGTGCAGGCCTCAACTCCTCTGTGTCCAAGCCTGAAATTACAGAAGGCTTTGAGGCTCTTTCGGACATTTCTTGCCCCCATTCCTACACCAGCTGTACAGAGAGGGAAGATTTAGCAAGGCCTTATATGAGCTCCTACGAACACTGTGCCAGTTTGAGTAAATCTGGAAAGAGGAGGGCTGTGAGGATTTTTATAAAGCTCTCTTTAGGTCAGGTTTCTCCAACCTCATGCCCTCCAGATGCACTGCACTACAACTCCCAGTATGCTGGGATGCTGGAACCTGTAGTCCTACACATCTGGAGGACATCAGGTTGGGAAAGGATGCTTTAGACAGTGGGGCTGTTCACACAACATGCTAACCCACACTCAGTGGTTGAGTGTGGGTTGTTGTTGAACCATGTATTGTTCATTGAACCATGGGTTAGTGTGTTGTCTGAACCTAGGACATTTTCCACAGGGTGGTTTGTTAACCATGCAGTGTGACTTGTTAACCACCCTGAACAACCCAGCAATGAACCATGAGTTCTCAAGGTGGCTTATCAAGAAAAATAAGCCACACTGCATGATTAACAAGCCACCCTGTGGAAAATGTCCTGGGTTCAGACAACATGCTAACCCACAGTTCAATAAACAACCCACACTCAACCACTGGCTTTTTTCTGTGTAAAAATGCATTGGATTGTCCCTTAAAGCTCTTATAACTGGTAGGGATGGGCGAAAGTCCCTTACCTGTCCTCGAAGCTTGCTTCGCGGTGGGGGGGAGGCGCTTCGGTTCTCCCCCCGAAGTTCAGGCCGGGGGGGAGGCGCCCCATCCCTCGCCGGCGAAATTCAGGCCGGGTAGAAGCGCCCCGTCTACCCGGCCGCGAAAAAAAAAGTAAAAAAAAACAACCCCCCCCACACACCCGTGATAGGCTACGTAACGATTTACGTAGCCTATCATGGCTAGATTTCCAAAGTCAGCCGTGATAGGCTATGTAAATCGTCACGTAGCCTATCACGGCTGACTTTGAAGAAAAAAAAAAGCGCGTATGCAAATGGCGGCTCCCATGGGGACCGCCATTTGCGTTCCTTATTTGGGCACGGGTAGTCTACATAAAGATTTACGTAGACTACGGTGAAAATAAGGGCAATGCAAATAGCGTTCCCTTATTTTCGCCGTAGTCCATGTAAATCTTTACGTAGACTAGACGTGCCAAAATAAGGAATGCAAATGGTGGCGCCCATGGGCTGCTGCCATTTGCGTACGTGCTTTTTTTTCTCCCCCCCCCAAAGTCAGCCATGATAGGCTACGTGACGATTTACATAGCCTATCACGGCTGACTTTGGAAATCTAGCCGTGATAGGCTATGTAAATCGTTACGTAGCCTATCACGGGTGTGTGTGTGTGTGTGTTTTTACCGCACTTTTTTTTTTTGCAATGGCGGCAGCGGCAGCCGGTCGGGAGACCGGCCGCCGCCCCCGCCAAACTGCTGCCGGGACCCGCCGCCGAAAGGGACATTCGGCCACGGTAAGTCCAATCCTGGGGGGGGGGGCCCGGCGGAGAATTTCCCCAAAACTTTCGGGGGGCTGAATGCCTCGGCGCTCGGCCTCCCGAAGATTCGGGGAGAAATTCTCCGCCATCCCTAATAACTGGTAACTAACTCTTAGGGGAGTCCAGGCCCCCCCCAAATGACCACATGCACATGGTTACAGATACTCTTTTTAAAATTACTTTTGCTTTGAAAACCTATTATCCTTTTCTACAACAATGCAGTGCTTCTTCCCAAGGAAATGTGGCTAGCAGGAGAGTAGCGGAAGCAAACTCTTATTTTATTCCTGTAGTCATGACGGTAAACTTACATAAATCCAAAATATGAAACTGCACATACTCAGTGCAGTTCTTCTCTTTCTTTAAAAAGGTTTGGCAAAGCCTTTTTTTAATTTGGTGTTTTGCTGTAACGTATCAGGCCTGTAGAATAGGGATACACAAATCCCTTACCTTGTTCCGGTGGCGGCATCTGCTGGAGGGGGGGAGGTGCTCCATCCCTCCCCCCGGAATCCTTGACAGGGGGGAGGCGATCCGGTCCTCCCCCCCGGAATCCTCGACGGCCGGCTCTGCTCCGCAGCGGCTCTGCGGAGCAGCCTGCCAGGCCAGGGCCGTCTGCAGCTGGATTTCCGGCCGCGGTGGCTGCTGGATTAAAAAAAAACAAAAAACGGTGTACGCAAATGGCGGTGGCTACGGCGGCTGCCATTTGCGTTCCTTATTTTTCGCCGTCTTAGTCTACGTAAATATTTACGTAGACTATTACAGCGAAAATAAAGGGGAACGCAAATAGCATAGTGGGCGCTATTTGCGTCCCTTTTTGATTCGCCGTTTTAGCCTACGTAAATATTTAAATATTAATATTGAATATAAGATATATTATCTTATATTAATATAAGAAATATTCTGGTCGGGTTTTTTTTTGGTTTTTTTTTACAGAGACGTGATAGGCTACGTAAAGACTTGCGCAGTCTATCACGTCCTGGTTAAAAAACTCACACAAAGAAACGCGTACGCTATGGCTGCCGCCATTTGTGTTCCTTATTTTTCGCTGTCTTAGTCTACGTAAATATTTACGTAGGCTAAAACGGCGAATCAAAAAGGGACGCAAATAGTGCCCACTACGCTATTTGCGTTCCCCTTTATTTTTGCTGTAATAGTCTACGTAAATATTTACGGAGACTAAGACGGCGAAAAATAAGGAATGCAAATGGCGGTGGCTGTAGCGTATGCGTTTTTTTTTTTTTAACTAGGACGTGATAGGCTACGCAAGTCTTTATGTAGCCTATCACATCTCTGTAAAAAACACACACAAAAAACACCCAAACGACCAGACTGCAAATGGCGGCGGCAGCAGCCAGTCAGAAGACCAGCCGCCGAAGCCGCCGTCGCCAGAGCCACCGCCACCCAGAACATCCGCCCTAGGTAAGTCTCGTCCCGGGAGGGAGATCCGCGGGGGGGCAGGCCGTTCCGCCATGGATTTCGGGGGGCTGAATGCACTGGCATTCAGCCTCACTGAGATCCGTGGCGGAATTCTCTGACATCCCTACTGTAGAAGCAGTTAACTGTGTGCTTCACAGCTGAAGTATAATACATGTGGCCATCTAAAGCCCACTGCCCCTCGGTAAGACCTTTAAGTCCAAGGTCTAGAATTACCTACCTGCACCACTGGCTTGAGACATCAGAAGAACAGCAAATGCATTAGGCAACCCCCAAGCATCCTTACCCTGAATCAAATAGAGCCAAAGCGTGTGAAAAAGCATCCACAAGTTCACCATTTTTGGTCAATCTCTTATTTTCTGATATTTGCCCCTTGTTAAACACTTTTATATTTTTGGTCCCTAAGAGTACAACGTTATGCACATTTAGACAAAAAAAAAGTCCTACAACTCCCAGCATTCCCCAGCCAGCTGGCGAATGCTTGGAGTTGTAGGACTTTTTTCTGTCTAAATGTGCATAGGATTGCACCCTAATTTACGATTTGGGGAGAGATGTTGGGGATTTTTTTTTAAACCTCACACATTCATGTGCAAATGTGCATTTCAGTGCTTTGGTTTCCAGTCCCGCCTTCCAAATCTCCATAACTTAAACCTCTGAGTGGGGATCAGTTCCATCTTGTCTCCAATGCCTATTCGTGTTTTTTTTTTTAATCATGAAATTTTATTTCATTTTGAAACAAGGTTGACAAAATAAAGGCAACAAAAAGGTGTATAATAATAAATCCCAATCATTCAAGGAACAAAGGAATCCACTAATGATAAAACTAAGTAGGAGCTCAATTTCTAATGAAACTAAAAATGCTTGTTGCACTTGCTGAGTGAGTTTATACATACTCATAGTCTCCCATATTTTATTACTCCACTGCTCTTTAGTTGGTTGCTTTGGAGACTTCCAATTACAAGCTATAAATTACTTTGCAGCTGTATGCAATTGCCTCAGAGGGTCTTTATGTAGGGATCCAGGTTCCTAAGGTTCAAAATGAAGCAACATTGCCTTAGGAGTTACCAGCATGAAGAAATTCCTGACAGTAATAAGCAACCGTGTTCCAAAACTCCTCACTGACTATAGAACTTTCCCACTGAAGATGAAAGTATGAACCAATCTGACCAAACCTCTTCCAGCTACATGGATGTATTAGGTGAAGTCTTGCAGGAATAATGTACTACCTATGGATAACTTTGTATTGTCCTTCCCTTACATTAGTGTTGATTGACAGAAATGCAAAAGAAGATGAAATACACTGCCAATCATCTTCTTCCAGAGACTCACCTGAGTCAGTCTCCCATGCCCGCATATAGGATGGCTTGTTATCTAGTAATAGGGATGGCGGAGAATTCTGCCACGGATCACGGTGAGGCCGAATGCCAGTGTATTCGGCCCCCCGAAATCTGTGGTGGAACGGCCTGCCACCCCTCGCCCCCCCACGGATCCCCCCCGGGACGAGACTTACCTGGGGCGGATCTTCCAGGCGGTGGCGGCTCTGGCGGTGGCTCCGGTGGCAGTGGCTGGTCTTCCGACCGGCTGCTGCCGCCATTTGCATTTTTTTTTTTTTTTACAGAGACGTGATAGGCTACGTAAGTTTTTACGTAGCCTAAAACGTCTGGGTAAAAAAAAAATTTAAAAAGGCATACGCAAATGGCGGCGGCCACGTCAGCTACGCTATTTGCGTTCCCCTTATTTTTGCCGTCTTAGTCTACGTAGTTACGTAGACTAAGACGGCCCAAACTAAGGAACGCAAATGGCGGCAGCCATAGCCGCCTCCATTTGCGTATGCATTTTTGTTTTGTTTTTTCCCCAGAGCCCTTTGCAGCCGGAAATCCGGCTGCGGATGGCTCTGGGCTGGCTGGCTGCTCTGCGGAGCTGCCGCGGAGCACAGCTGGCCACGGAGGATTCTGGGGGGGAGGAATGGAGCGCCTCCCCCCCGTCGAGGATTCCAGGGGGAGGGACGGAATGCCTCCCCCCCACCATCAACATAATCCACGAAAGGTGACTTTCATACATCCCTACCTAGTAATGGCATTTGGAGGACTGTATAAATAGATGATATCAAACCTTGATTTGAAGTAACAGCAGCTTTGGAAGCGACCAATGGTCTAAAATGAAGAAATTCCAACGCCTATTCATGCAAATCACACACATGGTGCAACATACCAGCACACAGCTTTCCTTCTCCCTTAGTAGCTACCTATCTAGATAATGTGATTGGATGTGTTTTGAGTCACAGTTATTCCATAATAAGGACAATAACATTCTCCTAAACTTTCTTAGTGTGGAATCCTTTGCATGTTTAGACAGAAAAAAGTTCTACAACTCCCAGCATTCCTTAGCCAGCTGTGTTGGATGGAGAATGTCGGGAGCTGTAGGACTTTTTTCTGTCTAAACAGGCATAGGATTGGGGTTTTTTTTTTGGTAAAGGGACTTCTTACAATGCATCCTGCTTCAGAAGTCCAAACGCTAGAGGCAATTGCAGAGTAAATGGATGAATACAGAACGCAACAGATGGGGAAGTGGCTCCAGCAATAAGGATGGCTGAGGTAATGCTTTTCGGTGCGGGGATAAACGTTACAAATGCCCACATTTTTTGTAGCTCAGTGGCTGAGTGCATACTCTGCATTAGGGATGTCAGAGAATTCCACGACGGATCTCGGTGAGGCCGAATGCCAGTGCATTTGGCTCCCCAAAATCTGTCACGGAACGAAGCCCCTGGCCCCCCCACGAAAGGCACGTGGGACGACGTCCCCGCCACCCCCACCCCACGAAAGGCGCGCGAAATGGAGCACATACCTGCTACCAGCCGTGCTGCTTTGCGAATGGCGGCCGTCCTGTGGCCGCCATTGGCTTCCTCCTCTCAATAGCCGTGATAGGCTACATAAATACTTATATAGCCTATCACGGCTAACACAGGGACACCATTTGTGTCCCTGTGGAGGCCGTGATAGGCTACGTATTTACGTAGCCTATCACGGTGGGGGGGGGACCCCAGCGTACGCAAATGGTGGCGGCTACCAGCATTTGCGTACGCTGGTTTTTTTTCCCCCCTGCCGTGATAGGCTACGTAAATATTTACGTAGCCTGCTCAATACAGGGACACAAATGGTGGTGGCTACGGCAGCCACCATTTGCATCCCTGCAGGGCTGCCCAGCGGCCAGATGTCCGGCTGCGGGCAGCCGGAGGCTCCGCGGCTTGGCCGTGGAGGGGAGCCGCCTGGGCAGGGTTCCGGTGGGAGGGACAGAGCGCCTCCCCGCCCGTCGAGGATTCCAGGGGGAGGGATGGAGCGCCTCCCCCCCACTTCGGATGCCCCCGCATGGAGCCAGGTAAGGGATTCATACATCCCTACTGTGCATGCAAAAGGTCCCAGGTTCAATGCCGACATCTCCCGGTAGCGCAGAAAAAACTCCTGCCTGAAACCTTGGAGGTTGCCAATCAATATGGACAAGACAGAGTCAGAAGGACCAGTGTTCTTCCCCTTCCAGCCCACTCTGCTCTCTATGTCAAAATATCAATTCTATTGTAAACTCCCTGGAGGCAGAGACCTACAGTTTTTCCATTATATAAATCACATAGAAGTTAATAGAATAATAATAGTAATAATAATACTTTAACTGCTTTGGGAAGCACTGTAAAACCAGTATACAAATATTGTATATAACAAATATTTCTATACTACTTTTTAGCCACAATGGTTCTCAAAGTAGATGTTGTTGATTCTGACGATCAGGATTATTGTCTGCTGCTTCCCAGTGATCATGAGACCATTTTGAGCAGTTTAATAGAAGTGCAGAGTTTTTTTGAAATGGCAGCAGCTGAAGAAACCCAAAACCCATGAAGAAGGAAGCCGGAGGTTATAATGATGGCTTACGCTTCCTTTTCAAATTAAGAGGGTCATTTTCTTCCAAGGTTCAGAATTTCCATTATTAATATGCAGCAGAATGGACACAGAGAACACTGACTTTTACATCAAGCCTCTTTCCAAGGGGCATTGTTATCCTTATTTCTTTTATACAGAAATATAAACAGACAGCTTCTCAAAGGCAAGCACACATCCGCACCCACCCATGGGAAAGCATGTTTACTGCAAGCCAGAGGCGGCTCTACATTTGATGCAAATAGGGCAGCGCCCCCTCCCGCCTGTCCCCCGCCCACTTGTGGCAGAGAGATCCCCCAACAAACAGGTGCATTTGCTTCAATGTGCAACTGACAAGTGCCACGCATGATCTTCTACTCCACTGGCCCCACCAACCCCAGTGGGCACCTGCCGCCGCTGCTACAAGCAATGAATAGGGTGAGTGCCTGGCTCTTTTTAAATGGGTTGCATAGGACTCAAAAGTTTGCATCCTCCCATTTTTTAAGTAGTAGTTGGCCCAAAGGGGAGGCCCCCTCTCCTCTCCCTTGCTCAGGATGTCTTAGGATCATAGAATCATAGAATAGTAGGGTTGGAAGGGGCCTATAAGACCATCAAGTCCAACCCCCTGCTCAGTGCAGGAATCCAGGTCAGAGCATCCCTGACAGGTGGCTGTCCAGCCTCGTCTTGAAGGCCTCCAGTGTGGGAGAACCCACCGCCTCCCTAGGGAATTGGCTCCATTGTCACGTTGTTCTAACAGTCAGGAAATTTATCCTGATGTTCAGCTGGAACCTGGCTTCCTGTCACTTGAGCCCATTATTCCGTGTCCTGCACTCTGGGATGATCGAGAAGAGATCCTGGCCTTCCTCTCTGTGACAACCTTTCGAGTACTTGAAGAGCGCTATCCTATCTCCCCTCAGTCTTCTCTTCTCAAGGCTAAACATGCCCAGTTCTTTCAGTCTCTCTTCGTAGGGCTTTGTTTCCAGGCCCCCGATCATCTGTGTTGCACCTAAGGGCCAAACCAGATGTGACGAGAGAAGCCAGGCTGATTTATCTTCGTGTCTGCCCATTCATGTATGAATCAGAGTGGTCTGGTTGTTGGCTCTGGTTTTTGTTTTTTACAACAAAACTGTCATGCAGGGATGGAAAGCTAAATCTTCCCCACTCTCTGGCTTGTACCTCTGATAATCTGTCCCCTTGGGCATTTTTCTCCTAGCCAAGCAACCTTCGGTGGTGGTGGGAGTCTGGATAAGAGGTACAAATGGGGTAATAAGGTGGCTTTCTTCTTTCCCACGATTTAAAACCCCCAAACGCAAACCAGCCTCGTGAGAGGAGCAGTGGCGAGGCAGAGGGGATGCGTAACCCTTTCCCCACTCTTTTTTTTTCTGCTCAAAAATGCCAACCCACCGAGGGAAAGGAGATGGGGAGTACCTGTAACTTTTCTACTCCAGGGAGAAAAGCAACTGGGGCAGGGGGTGTTTTGAGTAGGACCATGGCTCAAAGGACCCCCTGTTCCTGCCATTCATCTGCTCAAATTTACTCCCCTGAGGCTGTTTTGAGTATCTGTCTGTCTTCCCACGGGAAGACAGATGCAACCGCATACCGAGAGGGTTCACTAGCGTCAGCTACAGGCGCTTTCTCCCTTGGGTACAACCGCCTCAGTGGCCCCCTCCGTGGCCCCTCCTTTTCACCACCACTGTTTTCTGGGCCAGAGCAAGAGGCAGGCAAACAAGCAGGTTGACATGGTGAAGTGGAGGAGCAATTCCAGGGGGGTCTTCTCAGTTAGCCCCTGCTGGGGTGTGGACCCTCGGCAGGTGCCCGACCATGCCTCCCCTCGACGCCGGTCTTGGATCACATCAACCCATTCAATGGATGTGTGGAGGTTTTCTCGGGGCACACTCAGGGCCCACCTGCAGAACTTTCCGTGGGACATTTGTGAGAAAAAGTTGTGATTGGAGAGCATCCCTTATATTATTATTATTATTATTATTATTATTATTATTATTATTATTAATATCCCACCTTTTCCCCAATACTGGGACTCAAGGCGGCTTTACAACTTTAAAACATATACAATTAAAACCTATAAATAGAAATATAAATAGAAGTATACAAAAGTTAAAAATGTAATTAAATCACCAATATTAAAATTGTAAAAATATCAAAATGTTAAAAGACAACAAGAAAAATAGGGGATTCCCCCCAAATCCAAGCCAGAGACGGGGTCCTGGTGCTGGCCTAGAGCCTGGATTGGGCCATGTGCAGACCCTGTGGGAGTCTGGCAGGAGCTCTGGAGGAGCAGACAATTCACACAAGACATGGCCGGATACCCCCGCTCTCTTCTCCCACACAAGGATCTCATGCCCTGGCAGAGGTGCCGCATCCTTGGTCCTTTGTTGCTGTGGCTTTATAGCCATCTTCTTTCCATTTTTTGATGAATAAGATGAGCCCAGTCACCAGCAGACCAGCTGCAGCCACAACCACCAAGACGACTCCAGTAATGAGACCCAAACTGGATGCAGCGGGCTCCCCTCAGGCCAAGACAAGGGGCTTCAGCAGGCCGGCATGTTCCACGTGGCACCGGTAGAAGGCCCTATCCTTGGGGTCAATCTGGATGCTAACCCAGGTGTTCTAGGTCCTGTCTGAGTTGGGGATGATGACGCCCCCCTTCTTAAGCATAGGAGCCTTCCCTACATGTAGAGATGTACGCACAGAGAACACTATCTCATAAATCTCCAATGGGTGTGCATCAGGGGACATCCGCACATGGGTCTGCTGGTCGGGCACAGCTAAGCGTGCGCAGCTTTGAGAAGCCTCCTCTAGAATCAAGGTTGGCCCTAGGATAAATAGTGCTCGGAGAGAGGAGTGTCTTTGGTGCCCCCCCGCCCCTGCAGTCAGTTTTGCAGGACCACCTAGGGGATTTATGGGACCTGTTGGAGGTGTGATGTCCATCGAGAGTGACATTGCGCAAAACATGATCTCGCCGCTGCTGTGCTTCAGTTTGCACAAGCCAAAGTTTGAGAAGTCACAGTGGCAGTGCACAATGCAACACAGCAGAACTGTCACAGGTTTTACATATTTTTTGTAGCAGTTCCTATCTTTTGGTAAGCATTCTTGATTTCAGAATATCCATTATTTTTATCTTTTAAAAAAATAAAGGTTATTAAAAAAAGACATATCCAGCTGACCTCTTCCAGCTTAACTTTGAAGTGCAAAGTGCTCGGTAACGTTGCCTCAAAGTAAAGCTGCGTCCCACTGATTTTCACCTGCAAATGACATCGATGTGGAAACTGAAAAAGAAACATACTTTCAAGCTCACTGAAGGAAGATCAGTTTTGCAGTTAGTACCCAACCTGTAGAACCTTGAAAGGGAGGTTACAGACGCTTGCTTTTTGCTAGGGATGTCAGAGAATTTGGCCATGGATCTCAGAGAGACTGAATGCCGGTGCATTTGGCCCCCCAAAATCCATGGCGGAACGAAGCCCCCTGCCCCACCACCCCACAAAAAGCACACGAAACGGAGCACTTACCTAGTGCTGTTCGTGCTGCTTTGCAAATGGCGGCTGCATCTGCGGCCGCCATTTGCTTCCCCATTTTTGCCATGATAGGCTATGTAAATACTTACGTAGCCTATCATAGCTAATGCAGGGACGCCATTTGCGACCCTGCGGAGGCTGTGATAGGCTATGTAAATATTTACGTAGCCTATCATGGCAAAAAAAGGGAACGCAAACGGCGGCCACCGTAGCCGCCGCCATTTGCGTCCGCAGGCTCCGCACGTCTGCGAATGCACCCAGCCGGCAGCTCCGCGGAGTTGCTGCGGAGTGGAGCCGGCCGGGTTAGGATTTCGGGGGGAGGTGCGGAGCGCCTCCCCGCCACCATGAACCACCCCCTTCGAAAAGATAAGTGACTTTCGCACATCCCTACTTTTTGCTGCTGTAGCTCATGCAGATAGTACATTAAAAACACACAGCTGCTAGGCTCAGCTCAGTGGCCCCTCAACTCCCCTTGGTACCCCGGGTGACTGCCCAGCTTGCCCACCCCTGAAACTGGCCCTATCTAGAATCCCCCAAATGCAAAATCTGAACAAAACAGGGAGAGCGAACTGATTTGCTAGGGCCCAGAAAACTGGGGACTGACTGTCCATGGCCAATAGGGACTATTGGGACAGATGCCTTTGCTGCTGCATAGCTTCCCTGTAAGAAAGGAGTCTAGGATTCATTGCAGGGCGTTCTCCTGGCTCAGATGTGCAATTTTCCTACCTGGCTTGCATTTCATGATGTCAAGGCCCATCCCGGGAGCCTAACGCTGTCAGGGATGGGATCAACAGAAGTTCCACACCAGGAAACGAAAGGCAGTCACATGCTTCCTGCACCCTGCAATATTAATTTAATTCCCTCTGGAGAAGCAGCCTTTGGCAAACATGAGAACAAATATTTTACTGGGGGAAGAAACAAATAAAAGCCTCTGGCTCCACCCCCCCGTCAGCAGGTGCGGCGCTGTTTGTGTACCACTGCCGTCTGACTGCATTTCCAGCCAGGCATAAAGTGTGCTTTTTCTGGTTTGGATTGTCCCGGATGCACACACTGCACATTGTCAGGAATTATGGTGTGGCACACATGGATGATCTGGGCAGAAGGCATTGCTTTGGGAGTTAATGGCATGTAACTAACTTCAGCTGGCTGTGACACAAGACCAACAGAATGGGTCTGGACAGTGCAGAGACAGACTGGATTGGCCAGTGTCTGGGACAACCTTAACCCTGAATGTATAATCAGGTCTGTTTGCATGGTATGACTTGGAGCTGGCATCAAGGGTAGGCATGGATGGGCAGCTGCTGAGGGCCCACACCCCAGCAGGGGCCCACTGGCAAGAGCTGCCTGGACGTTTTCTTCTCCTTCGCCATTGCAACCCGCTTGTTCCTCTGCCATGGGCTGGAACCAGATCCAGTTCCGGCTCTGGCCCAGAAAACAGTGGCAGTGGTGAGAAGGAGGAACAGGAGATGCTATGGCCTGTTTGCTCCCTGGGTCTCAGCCTGCCAAGCAAGCCAGTGGCAGCAACGATGAGAAAGAAGAGGGGGAGCAAGAGCAGCTGGTGACCATGGCGGTGAGAAGGGAAGCTCACCGAGGGAGGGGGGCCATTGACAGTGTCCTGCCCAAGGGCCCCCCGAGACCTGGAGCCGGCACTGACTCATAAGAACATCAGAAGAGCCCTGCTGGATCAGACCAAGGGTCCATCTAGTCCAGCATTCTGTTCACACAGAGGCCAACCAGCTCTCGACCAGGAACCCACAAGCAGGTCATGAATGCAACAGCACTCTCCCGCCCATGTTCCCCAGCAACTGGTGTACATAGGCTCAGTGCCTCTGGTACTGGAGGGAGCACATCGCCATCAGGACTAGTAGCCATTCTATGGAGGTGTAGGTAACAAACAAGCAAACAAACCGAATGGTAATTGAATACAGAATCTAACTTCCTGAGAATCTCAGCTTTCATTGTTTGTTGGTTTGTTTGCCTTTTAAAAATACAAGTTTCTAGTCCTGATAGATATTAAGATATGTGTGAAAGTGTGTGGACGATGTCTGCTGAAATCCCAGAAGCCAAAGAGGTGGCTGGATAAAAATTCCCAGTGGTTGTGGGGGGCCGACAGGGCCTCAGTACTCTCCCCGTCTTGCTTTCACTATTCCCCATGACTAGTAAAATTCCAATGAATATGCAAAACACGAGGGATGTGGCAAATCTGCTTAATTTACATACGTTGTCAATGTTGCAGGATTCAGTTTTTCTTGGTGCAGGAGTTGGATATTATTTTTTTAGTGCAGCTGCACTAATAGTTATGCTACAAAACAGGGAACCAGGGCATTGAGATGGGACACAGAATGAGGTATACACGGATTAGATGAAGTAATCATGTTGTGAAAGAGATAATGCAGTTGTTGGCTGTGGGTGCAAAACACTCAAAGCAAACCCAGGGAAGGGGAGGAGGCTTGAGGGATAAACTGTTCTTCTTAAATCCCAACACAGCGTGTGTTGCACAGAATGATCCAGTGAAGGCACTGCTCTCCATCCTAACCAGAACCTGCCTTCATAACTGTACCCAACGTCAGGGCAATCGGAAAAGTTTGGCCATGCAATAGCATGTGTCTGCTGCAGAGCACATCCTCCCATGATAGCTGAATAGAATATCCCATGTTCAGAAGCGAGCCCACCAGTTAAAACTGGCCCATCCCACACAAGCATTGGCTCTATTAAAAATAGGAGAAGAGCAGAATGCAAAAGTGACATCTGAGTAATTAAGGGCGCAATCCTATGCCTGTTTAGACAGAAAAAAGTCCTACAACTCCCAGCATGCCCCAGCCAGCTATGCTTTTTTTCTGTCGAAACAGGCATAGGATTGCACCTGAAATTGGGTTTGTAGCTCACAGGGTAATAACTAAAAGTTGGAATACTGCAGAACTTCTAACACTGACATCTTGGTACATAGAACTGTGGCAAATAGCCATGGCAGGAAAATTGACATGATCAAATCAGCTAAAGGCAAAGTTAAAATATCAGATTTTTTAAATACAATAAGGCATGATTTTGTTTCATCAAACATGAAATAAGGGACCGATGCAGCAACATCTAAGCCTTTTTCTCAGATTATGAAGAACTAAAATGAAAATCTCGAAGGAGCCAATGGATTCCATCCATATTTTTGCACGTAAAGGGAAACACTGTAGGACTTTTTCTCCACCTAAACATACATAGGAGTGTGCCTTTAATTATTGATCAATTTAAAGTTGCAGTCCTAGTTATTGTTCCTAACTCATTTTGCAAACCTAGCTAAACTCCAGCTCTAAACTCTAAATGATCCTTTTCCTTTAGGGATCTGGGTGATTTGTGTGTGTGTGTGTGCTTGGGGACAACTGAACTTGCCTAGTTGGGCAAACAATTTCTTCTATTGGTTTTGACTACTTTCGCTTCCAAATCATGCGATATTGAGCCAAGAAGTCTATTACCAAGACAAAAGGTGCTCCAAGTTGAGCAGACCAGAGGTTTATAAGTTAAGAGATGTTTGTATTAGCTAGGAGGTTTGTTTGGCTACCAAAGAACTCGACTCAGGCAATAATTACTATTTCACATGCCAGCAAGGTTATGCTCAAAATCCTACAAGCTAGGCTTCAGCAGTATGTGAACCGAGAACTACCGGAAGTACAAGCTGGGTTTCGAAGAGGCAGAGGAACTAGAGATCAAATCGCCAACGTTCGCTGGATCATGGAGAAAGCAAGAGAATTCCAGAAAAACATCTATGATCTATCTCTGCTTCATTGACTACGCTAAAGCCTTCGATTGTGTGGATCGCAACAAACTGTGGCAAATTCTTAAAGAGATGGGAGTACCAGACCACCTTACCTGTCTCCTGAGAAACCTGTACAAGGGTCAAGAAGCAACAGTAAGAACCAGACATGGAACAACCGAGTGGTTCAAAATTGGGAAAGGAGTACGACAAGGCTGCATATTGTCGCCCTGCTTATTTAACTTATATGCAGAGTACATCATGAGAAACGCCGGGTTGGATGAATCACAGGTCAGAATTAAGACTGCCTGGAGAATTATCAACAACCTCAGATACGCAGATGATACCACCCTAATGGCAGAAAGTGAAGAGGATCGAAAGAGCCTCTTGTTGAGGGTGAAAGAGGAGAGTGCAAAAGCTGGTTTGAAACTCAACATTAAAAAAACGAAGATCATGGCATCTGGCCCCATCACTTCCTGCCATATAGAAGGGGAAGAAATGGAAGCAGTGACAGATTTTATTTTCTTGGGCTCCAAGATCACCGCAGACGGTGACTGTAGCCATGAAATTAAAAGACGCTTGCTCCTTGGGAGGAAAGCTATGGCAAACCTAGACAGCATAGTAAGAAGCAGAGACATCACCTTGCCAACAAAGGTCTGTCTAATCAAAGCTATGGTTTTCCCAGTAGTAATGTATGGCTGTGAGAGCTGGACTCTAAGGAAGGCTGAGCGCCGAAGAATTGATGCGTTTGAACTGTGGTGCTGGAGAAGATTCTTACGAGTCCCCTGGTATGCAAGGAGGTCAAATCAGTCCATCCTAAAGGAAATCAACCCTGACTGCTCATTGGAAGGACAGATATTGAAGCTGAAGCTCAACTATTTTGGCCACCTAATGCGAAGAGAAAACTCCCTGGAAAAGACCCTGATGCTGGGAAAGACTGAAGGCAAAAGGAGAAGGGGACGGCAGAGGATCAGATGGCTAGATAGCATCACTGATGCAGTGAATATGGACTTGAGCACGCTCAGGGAGAGAGCGCAGGACAGGAAGGCCTGGCGTGCTATGGTTCATGGGCCACGAAGAGTCGGACATGACTGAACGACTGAACAACAAATCAGAAAAAGCAATTAAAGGCAGCAGGATTTTCAGGAGAAGGGACGGAAAGGAAGTGAAGCCCTTCTAATGCACTGGCAGCTGAAAGGAAAAGTTTGTTTATTAGATTAGAAGGAGTTCAAAAAGCGAGTGCTGTGTGGTCGCTAAAGTGGATGTGCAAACCAATCCTATGCTTGGATATTTGGAAGAAAGTAAGTCCCAATCAGACAAGTTATTAGAAGGCTGGGGAGCCACGATTTGTCTAAAATTGGGGAAGAGAGTTGGGAGACTGGGATTGGGAGATAGGGTTCCATCAGTACCTGGCATTCTGGGGCAGCTGCTGCCCCCAATGTCCCTTAAGAGCCCAGAGTCCCCACTTGCCCTGGAGCCTTCTCCCCCGATTTGGTGCTCTAAGCAGGTTTGAATGGCTGAGCATCACCACCATTTTTATATCCTGTCAGGGGCACTGACATAGCCTTGCTGTGGGGCAGAGCTCCCCAATTTGGTACCCTCCAGCTGTGTTGGATGACGACTCTCAGCCAGCATGGCTGCAGATGATGAGAGCTGTAGGTGAAGACATCTGGAGGGCACCAGGTTAGGAAAGGCTGCTGTAAGGCGATATGAGAAATTTAAATGGTAGCTGGACCCAGGTAAGCCCAGCAGCGCCTCCCGATGGGGACCCACCCAAGGGCCCTCAAACCTGGCCTTGTGCTCCCCACCTTTCTCCCATAATTCGAGCACTGGAACATACTTCCTAGTAAACATACATAGCTTCAGGCTGGGTGAGTAAACACAGCTCGGGGGGCGGTGTGTGTGTTAACAGTCGCAAGACAGACAGCAACTGCAGAAGCAACTTTGCAGAAAGGCTGCCCCTGTTGCATTTCATAATGATTAACATATATGTTAATTAAGGGCACAATCCCATGCATAGTTAGACAGAAAAAGGTCCTACAACTTCCAGCATGCCTCAGCAAGAATGGCCGGCTCGGGCATGCTGGGAGTTGTAGGATGTTTTTTCTGTCTAACCATACATGGGATTGCGCCTTAGGCTTACTTACAGTATGGCATGAGAACATATGTCTTGCACATGCAGCTTTAATATGGAGCTTTAGGGTGCAATCCTACACATGTTTAGACAGAGAAATGGCCTACAACTGCCAGCATGCCCCGCCAGCCATGGTAGCTGGGGATGCTGGGAGTTGTGGGCCTTTCTGTCTAAACATGCATAGGACTGCGCCTTTGGGCCGTTTAGCGCACTGCACGCGCATTATCTCAGCAATCCTTACCACAACCTGGTACAGTGGCTCACATTATTATCCCCATATTACAGATGGCTGGAGGAGGCGGCGAAGCTGGTGGGGTGGCTGAGGTCGGGAGAGAGTGGTTTATCTCCAGACTCCTCCTGAGCTCATGGCTGAGGCAAGACGTGAACAGGGGACTCACATTCTCAGTCACAGTGCTTCCAGCTGTGGCCAAGATCAAAAGAGAGCAGAGGACCAGCGGAAAGCCTAATGCAGGGGTGCCGACCTTCCTTCAACCCGAAGGCCAAATGTAGGGATGTACGAATCCCCTACCTGCCAGTCCGCCGGGGTGTGTGCGTGTGTGTCTGCGGTGGGGGGGGCAGCGATCCATTCCTCCCCCCGGAATCCTCTTCGGCCGGCTCTGCAGCGATTCCGCAGAGCCGCCGGCTGGCTCCAAACTGTCAGCGATACGGCTGCCATGCTGTATCGCTGGCTGAAGGGGACTGCTGACTGCAGCTGCAAATGGCGTCCGGGACGCCATTCGCAGCCGCAGTCAGTAGTCCCCTTCAGCCAGCGATACGGCATGGCGGCCGTATCTCTGGCAATCCTAGGAATGTACAAAACACTTACCTGGCAATCCTAGGAATGTACGAAACACTTACCAGGGCCTCCCACAGCCGGACATCCGGCTGCTGGGCTGCACAGGGACGCAAATGGCGGCAGCTGTAGCTGCCGCCATTTGCGTCCGTGTCTTTTGCTGTGATAGGCTATGTATATATTTACGTAGCCTATCACGGCAAAAGACAGGGGCGCAAAAGGCGGCCGCTACGCCATTTGCGCCCGTCTTTTGCTGTCTTAGGCTACATAAATATATACGTAGCCTAACACGGCAAAAGACATGGATGCAAATGGCGGCGGCTATGGCGGCCACCATTTGCGTTCCTTCCTATTGCTGTGATAGGCTACGTATATATTTACGTAGCCTATCACGGCCTCCACAGGGACGCAAATGGCGTCCCTGCGGTAGCTGTGAAAGGCTACGTAAATATATACGTAGCCTATCACAGCATTCGTGGGGAGGCGAATGGCGGATGCAGACGCGGCCACCATTTGCAAAGCACCGGCGAACAGAAGCAGGTAAGCTCCGTTCCGCGCGGATTTTGTGGGGTGGGGGCTTCGCTCTGCCATGGATTCTGGGGGGGGGGGGCTGAATGCGCTGGCATTCGGCCTCCCTGGAATCCGTGGCGAAATTCTCTGCCATCCCTAGGCAATCTGGAGCCAGAGGATCCCACCGAAGAGGATTCCGTGACGAGTCGGGGTAAGTCTTCTGTTCCGCCACGTCCTTGTGTGTGTGTGTGGGGGAGATTCTTTAGAATCCGGCCTCATTGGAGTCTCTGGTGGAATTCTCCGCCATCCCTAGTCAAATGAAGTTTCCAAAAACTCTGGGGCTCTGTATTCCAGCGGCGCCAAAAGCAAAAAGGGCAGGACCACAAATACGTCCGCGTAAAGCTCTCACTGCCACTAATGAAGCCTTAGGAGGAGGCACCTTTCAACCTTTTCGAATGGAGAAAACCTGCCCCAAAGCCAGGAAACCACCTCATGGCTGGTGGCTGGGGGAAAGGGCCGGGGGGGGCACCTGGGGGATCCCAGACCATTGGAGTAGGGCCTCACGTGGGCCATATTAGGTCCACAGGCCAGAGGTCCTGGCTCAGTGGAACTCCAGCACAGAAGAAAAAGACAGTCGGCTGTGCGCTTAGAGCAGTGCCAAGGGCACGGCGGCCACCCTGAGTGCCATTTTCCTGAGGCGGAGAGGTGGGGCCCCCGGATCAGCTCAGTCAGCGTCCTTCAGCCCCCCGAAAAGCAGCTGCTGGGGCTCCGGCTCGGGCGGGAGCCCCGCCCCCCGCCCCCTCAAGGCAGCCGCGCTCCTTGGGGGACGGGCTGCGGTCGCTCAACGGCGGAGAACTCTGCACATGCTCGGGCCGCGGCGACTCCACCTTCGCTCCTGCTTCTTTAACGGGAGGGCCTGGCCGGAGAGATCGGGCGTGGGGCTAGGGGCGGGGCTGCGGCGCCAAGGCCTGCCCGCGCTGCGCAAAGTTTTAGGAAGCGGCGCTTTTCCGCGGCGCAACCCGGACGCTCGCTCCGCTCGCCTGGCCCCGTCCGTCGATGTCCCGGTGGGGGGCGCCGCTTTCCCAGGACGCCCGGCTCCAAGCGGAGGGAAGGCTCGCCCGGCTTGGGTTCCCGGTTGCGCGCAGGGACTCGCGCCGCACCGCCTTTCCGACGCTCGGCTCCGAGGGCAGCCCCGACGCTCCTCCCCCGGCGTGTCGGAGGCAGCTGGGAGGAGGAGGAAGCTGCCGCCGCCGCCGCCGCCGCCGGAGTGGAGCCGATTCCCACTTCGGAGCGGCGGCGCGCATGGCTGGGGCCCGGCAGGTAAGCGCGGAGATGCGCGCCGCTCCCCAGGACGCACGGCGGGCGCGCCGTCCAGGAGGGCGTTATTGGGGAGGGAGCGGGGTCCCGATCCCTGTGTCGGGGACTGAGGAGGCAGAGAAAGGCTGCTGGGGAGACGTGGGCGCAGAGGAGGCGGCGTGGAGAGAACTTGAAGTGCCTGCCCGGCGCGGGGGGATTTGGGAGGCTGGCAAAAGCGGAGAGCGCGCGGCTCGGGCGGTGGGGTGGGGTGCGGTGGGGTGGGGGCTCCGGCTTCGTACTTGGAGGAGGTCGACGGGCTGGGCGGAGGGGGCCAGAAAGGGGGGAGTGGGGCTGGGGGGGGAGCGGATCCGTCGCGAGCAGAACCGGACCCTCGAACGTGGGTGGGCGCCGGGCAGCAGCATCTCAGCCTTGTTCTCAGACGGCGAGGAATCCAAACGAGAATCGCGAAGGAGCCCCCGGATGGCGCCGCCGCCGGGGCTCGCCGCGTGGGTTGTGCCGCGGCCGCGTTCCCCGATCGCGCAGCCAGAGAGAGGTCCTGGCTCAGTGGAACTCCAGCACAGAAGAAAAAGACAGCCGGCTCGCGAGGAAGGGCCTCTGAAGTCGCCGGGCTGTTCGGCCTCCCTCTCGCGGGCGCTGCCTGGCCCGCGGGATCGCCCCAGCGGGCTTATGGGGCGAGAGGCATCACCCCACCCGGCCAGACGCGCAACCGGGCTGAGCTCCGACTCCCCGTGGCGGAGCGCGCGGGGGATCGGGCCGCGTGGCAGAAGCCCCGAGCGCAAGTGCCGTTGAGCTCGGCGCGGCCGGGCTCTGCGTCGGCTTCTGGATCGGCCCCAGCGCCTCTTTAGCCGCAGCGGGATCGGCGGACCTCAGCCGGGGCCCAAATAACGCTGATGCCCAACCTGCGCAAAAGCGTCGTCCTGCTGCTGGTTTCTGTAGACCCGTGAAGCTACTTCTGTGCAAGGCACCGCTGCTGTTCAAGAGCCACAGGACGCCAGCCTGCTCTTCGACAGCTTTGAGGTGCTCCAGTATCATAGCTCTGGGCGTTGGTGGGGGCGTGGAGCGGAGTTGGACGGTGCTCGACCTGTCTGAACTCATGGACTAACTACTGTAGCCTTCCAAAATCGGTGAAGAGGTCGGTCCTCAAGGGTAAGGGGTGATAGCCCGCTCCATTGTAATATGAGTACTGGCTGGGGGGGGGGCAGGGGTCCCCGAATTTGTGGGCTGTTCCTTCCACTGGAGAGAAGTGTAAATCTCCTGAATTTTCCTCCCTTTGGCGACAGCGTGACAAGGAGCAGTTTCCTAGCCTCTCTTTTTCCAAACAACCGGCAGGCTGGGTTGATGGATTGATTGGCGCAGGAACATGTGAGCGGAAAGTCATCCGCTAAATATTGGGATCACAGGCTCAGCTATGGCTCTGAGGAAATCCATACAGCGCCCAGCTGGCTGCGCTGGTGGAAGTGAAGGAGCTTAGAGCGGTTTTCTATTTTTTAAAAACAGTTATTTTATCTATTTATGAAAAAAAGATTTGTGCCCTGCCTTTTTGGCCCAGAATAGCAACTCACAGCCGCCACTTAAAAATACATTGCAAAAGGACAATGAAGGAACAGAGCTAAAGAGCAAAACCCTATCATTTCGTGGAGAATTTAATGAGCCACTCTGGGGAGGGAGTTCTACAGCTTGGGTACCATGATGAAAAAGACCATGTCCCAGGGGAGGCTGGTGGCTCCGTTGTCAGTGGGGTGATGAATCCAGTCTGGGTTTCAGTCAGAACCAGTCAGAACTCTAAAGGAGCTCTCCAAGGTACTTGCCAAGGATTACTTGCGTGTTGGTGTGTGTATGTGTGTGGGGAAATAAAGCCCGACTGACTGGTCTCTCTCATTCCAAATTTCTCTCATTTCAAATTCTCAGTGTATTTATTCCGTGCTCAGAGAATTAAAGTCAAGGAAACCCCATGGAGGTGGGTGGCTCCGATGTCAGTGGGGTGGTGATTCTGCCCTGGGTTTCATTCTGAACCAGTCGGAACTCTAAAGGAGCTCTCCAAGGTATGAAGCCTCCACTGCCTTGTCCCCGTCTCACTTCTGATTTATTTATTTATTACATTTATATCCCACCTTTTTTCCTCTTTGAGGAAACGAAGATGGCGTACATAATCATCCTCCTCTCCATTTTAGCCTCACAACAACAACCCTGTGAGGTCGGTTGGGCTGAGAGTCTGTGACTGGCCCAAACACCCAGGGAGGTTCCATGGCCGAGTGGCGACTAAAACCCAGATCTCCTGGCTCCCAGCCCAACACTCTAGCCACTATACCACACTGGCTCTCTGATGGCAATGGGATGTGGAGTTCAGGGTCAGATGGTGAATGTAATGGCTGGGCAAGTTTCTGCAAGAGAAGGCAGGCCTTCAAATAGTTTAGTCTCAAGCCAGTTGTTAGCTTGCTGCCTTTTTTTGGTTTTGTTTTGTTTTGTTTTACCAGCCTGGTTCCTATACATATAATAGTACTTAAAGCACAGAAATGCAGCAGGTGAGCCTTTTCCCCACCACTTTATCTCAATCCCAGGAAAGGCTTCACCTTCTGAATGTTTGCTTGCTAAGGCAGAGGAACAAGGCCAATCGAAAAGTGGCCGCCTTGCTAATCTGCACTGTGCCTAACAGGCCAGCCAGCTAACCAGAACCCCCTTCCTGGCCTGCTTTCTTGCCTTTTATGACGGTATGATGTGCGGGAGTCAGAAGATGAAACAGTGCAAATGCATGGAGATAAACATCGCATGTTGGATGCTGTGGTTCGAATTGCATTTAAAGGCACAGCTGCACGGGCCTGTTCAAAATTTGGCAACTTCGGTGGGAAGGGGGGGGTGTCTTCTGGATTTTCCATCTGAGGAAATGAAATGTCTTAGGTTTTTGTAGTTTCAGACTCAAGTACAAAGACCCAAAGCCTCCTTCGGAGGAGCATTGACTCATACAGAGTTTAGGAGGAGTGGGGGGAAGAGAAGCTGTGGTGTGGTTTCTGTGGTTCACTGATAACTGAAGACACCTCAAGCTGAATGACGACAGTGACAGTTTTGACCACTTTGTTGCAGTTAATTTAGCATTCCGAATATGTTTCAGGATGGAGGGCTGTATTATTAGTGAGCATTTTACTCTTCTGGTGGAAATGAAATTCTGTGGTTTTTAACGATACATTTGTGACGTGGTTTGTGTTTTAGTTAAGCTATATGATTGGGCCTCTGGTGGGGGCAAGGCAGTTGTTTTAAAAACCCATATGATTGGCAATTAGGGGTGGTGTGTGTGTGTGCGTGTGGGGGGGTGCTGCCTCCTGAATTATTGCCCCAAGCATACCCAAAGCCAGTGGTGCAGGTAGGTGACTTTAGACCCTGGACTCAATGATTTTATGCCCCCCTTTAGATGGCCATGGATTGCTTCAGTTGTGACACACACAACCAACATTTCTCCCCCTGCACTCAGCTGCCATTCCGTGCTTTACAACTGCTTCTACGTTCCTGATACGTTAGAACCAGAACAACAAAACTGTTTGCCAACCCTGATTCAACCCCCCCATGTGCAATTTTGCATTTTAACCTCGCTTAAAACATAGCACCACCAGAAAACAGTGGTGCTTTATTTGGCTGCCATCCTCATCTGCCGCTTTTTGGGTGGTCACTTGGGCCCTCCCCTCCCTGGGCTGCACCGCCCTGGACTTTGGTCCCAAGGTCCAACCCGAAAGGCACCGTTTCCTCAAACCAGAAATCTTTTAGTGGTGGAAAGGCAGATTGGGGTGGCTGGGGGCACTGCAAGTCGATGCAAAACAGGTTGGGCTGCAATTCTGTGCATGTTTAAATGGAAAAAGTCCTACAATTCCCAGCACTCTGGGAGTTGTAGGATTGTTTTTCTGTCTAAACATGCATGGGATTGCATCCTTAAATTCTTTAATTTAAAGCTATTTAGGGCCCAATACTATGCTTGTTATTGACAGAAAAAACATTCTTGCTACTCCCAGCATTCCCCATGCTGTCTTGGAGGTGTAGAACTTTTTTTCTGTCTAAACGTGCATAGGATTGTGCCCTTAGTTTAGTCAGTAACTTTAGTAGAAATCTACTGTTCAACCAAGGTTTTTGGCAAGTACTGAATGTTTGTATCTGTCAGCCAAATGGTTTCTTTGCCATCATTAGTCAGAACAGTGAAAGCTGATCTTTCTTATTGAAAAACTGGGTGGAACAAGAGGGACCTGGAACATAATGTTATTTATTTCACTTATTTATTTACAAGATTTATAGACCACTCTACATCTTTAAAACAAAAATTGAAAATCCCAAATGGTGAATAGCAATGAAAATATTTGTTGTTGTTCAGTCGTTCAGTCGTGTCCGACTCTTCGTGACCCCATGGACCATAGCACGCCAGGCCTTCCTGTCCTGCGTTCTCTCCCGGAGCGTGCTCAAGTCCATATTCATTGCATCAGTGATGCTATCTAGCCATCTCATCCTCTGCTGTCCCCTTCTCCTTTTACCTTCAGTCTTTCCCAGCATCAGGGTCTTTTCGAGGGAGTTTTCTCTTTGCATTAGGTGGCCAAAATATTTGAGCTTCAGCTTCAGTATCTGTCCTTCCAATGAGCACTCAGGGTTGATTTCCTTTAGTATGGACTGGTTTGACCTCCTTGCAGTCCAGGGGACTCGTAAGAGTCTTTTCCAGCACCACAGTTCGAAAGCATCAATTCTTCATCGCTCAGCCTTCCTTATAGTCCAGCTCTCACAGCCATACGTTACTACTGGGAAAACCATAGCTTTGATTAGACGGACCTTTGTCGGCAAGGTGATGTCTCTGCTTCTTACTATATATAGTTAAAATCAGATTGTACCAATAAAACTGTGTCTGTGCTTTCATTCAGGAAATTTATTTATTCTTTAAATAAGTATGTCTTTAGCAGAGCAACATGGGTGCCTGCCTGGCATCGATTGGCAGGGAGTTCCACAGAGAGGGAACCAGTGCACTAAAAGCTCAACTCTGAGTGGGCTCTAAACTGACATCATTGCAGTGTACCCTTACCTTCTAACAGGACAGAATTAAGGAAGCTGGCCAGTTATGCTGTCCCCCAGGATACTCCATTCCATTTAACATCCGCCCCTGTTTTCTGTTTTCTTTCCAACTGACACTCAACATTCTGTGGCTGTTGAGCATGCTCAGACCTGTGTTTGGGGGATTTTCTTTGGCCCTCGTGTGTGTGTGTGTGTGTGTGTGTGTGTTTACAAAACCTTCTTTTTGGTACTTCTGCAAATGTCCTCCATGTATGCTGATACCGCCCTCACCCTCTTTTGGCTTCATTTCTGTCGTCACCCCCCATCTGAGTTTGCTATTGGAGGGTGTGATACTGCCATGTCTTGGGCAGAATACTGCACACTTGTATCTTTGTAAGTAATAGAGGCTGCATACAGGTGTATATATGTCTTTCTTCTGATGAAGTTGCTGTGGCTTCCCCATTGCGCAGCACAATCCGAACTGTGCATTCTGTGGGATGCATGTAGCTGTTCGCTGTTGTGATTCTGTGGCCTGTTCGCTGCTTTGGTTCACATCAGTGGGTCTAACGTTGGTGTGACATCCTTCTACCAAGGAATGGATCAGTAATGTGTCTCCGGCTGTGAGGAGGCCACTTGAAGATGGAAAGGCGGGAGCAGAAAGAACAAAGTGCCCTCCGTGGACACCCAGGGATTCATGATTAGCCTATTCTGTAGTTGAAAGCACATCTGAGCATGTAAAACAGGGGTACCTTTGAGTCTTTAGAGCATCCTCCCTCAACCTGATACCCTCTAGATGTGTTGGACTACAACTCCCATTGACCCCAGCCAGAATGGTAATCAGTTATGTGGGCTGACAGTGAGAGTTGTAAGGGGGATCAGGTTGGGGAAGGCTGCTTAAGGGTGCAATCCTATGCACATTTAGACAGAAAAAAGTTTGGATGTGTCCAGCTGGGGAATGGTGGGAGTTGTAGGACTAATTGCTGCCTATGCATGCTTAGGATTGTGCCCTTAGAGACTTGTTTTTTTAAAAATGAAAATTCAGGGAACTCCCCCAGAAAAGCCTCAAGGGGGTCAGGCACCTGAGCCCCCCAGCAGGGCTCTGGTCTATGTCCCAGGGACATCACTTGGTTTGCACAGCAGCTGTTCCCAGTAACCACCAGAGCATCAATTCTGGCCAGCATCTTCCTTTCATGACACTAAATCACTGCATATTGAGGGAAAGCCAAACCTGTTGAATTTCTGCCTGTTGTGATGCTGTTAGAGGTTCAGGGGACTTGTCAGGAATGATGGTAGCCCTTCCAGAAGAGAGAGGGACTTGTGCGGGAGCCATGCTGGTGAAAGGCTAAAGGTTGGAGGTGGGTTTTTTTTTTTTTTGGACAGGCCTGATATGATTCACCAGGTTTGTGCTGTGTGGGGACATACCTGCTTACCCAGTTTGTTACACTGAATAGCATGAGTGGTGTGCTAAATTAAACCACTTGAAATTGTAGCCGGCATTTATGGAATTGTAAACCGTTCCAAAGTAAGACTATGCGTGATTTCTACCGATAGTTCTTCTGTATTTCCAAACTTGGTGCATCCCCCCCCCCCGCCCCACCCACACACTGTAGTGTCTCTTCCTAGGAATGCAAGCAAGTGGACGACTGCCAGCTTATTGCCTGGAATGTGTAATTTGCTTGACTGCTTGGGCAAGGGATGTTTCTTATCAGGCGACGCCTTCAGGCTGCAATCATTTTTCAAGG
Organism: Heloderma suspectum; assembly: GCF_057233095.1. NCBI lineage: Eukaryota > Metazoa > Chordata > Lepidosauria > Squamata > Helodermatidae > Heloderma > Heloderma suspectum. The sequence continues at coordinate 37,597,272 of NC_139468.1, read as the reverse complement.
AAATGATTTCTTCCTAAATGGGGCAAGTTTAGAGTTGCACCACTTCCATTGCCCAGGCACTGTGTGTGGTTGTTGGTGAGGGTGTTTGCATTTTGGCAGAAAGCTAATTCAGAAGATCTAGATAGTTGCCGTGCCAGTCTCCTGAAGCACAAAACAACAAAGAGTCTTGTGGCATCTTAAAGATCACCACATTTATTCTGGCCTACGCTTTTGTGGACTGTAGCCTGCTTCATCAGATGCATGGTGAATTTCAGGTTTATATTCAGTGTGTGTGTGTGTGTGTGTGTGTGTGTATGGGGAAATACATGCAGGTTTATATACAGTATATATATATATATATATATATATATATAAGGTGGCAGCAGGGAAAAGAATTGTGAGCACTGTCAGAAGGAGATTAAATGCAGGAAGTACTGAGAGTGACAATCACATTATTAACAGTGGGTATTCAGAGTACAGTTCCTGCTGATAACATAGACATCCCGACATTAGGTAAGCCAATTAACACATGTAGTGCGATAAAAATCCTTTATCCTGATTCAGGCCCCTGGTGATAAATTCATCAAGAGGTTCAATTCTAACAAGGCAGTCTCTCTCTTCAAACTCCCTTTGAAGTTCCTTTGCTGCTCAGTGGCCAGTTTAAGATCTGTGATAGTGTTCTGGGAGACTGAAATGTTACCCCACTATTTTTTGAGTATTGTCATTTCTGATGTTAGATCTGTGTCCATTTATTGTTTTCTGTAGCCTGTTTATGTAGATCAGGTTGATCGTGGGAGGGTGCCAATTGTAAATTCCAGGCAAAAATGGGTATAATCAAAAACAAAGATGGTAAGGACCTAGCAGAAGCAGAAGAGATAAAGAAAAGGTGGCAAGAATATATGGAAGATCTGTATAGGAAGGATAATAATATCGGGGATAGATTTGACGGTGTGGTCAGTGAGTTAGAGCCAGACATCCTGAAGAGTGAGGTTGAATGGGCCTTAAGAAGCATTGCTAATAAGGCAGCAGGAGACGACGGTATCCCAGCAGAACTGTTTAAAATCTTGCAAGATGATGCTGTCAAGGTGATGCATGCCATATGCCAGCAAATTTGGAAAATACAAGAATGGCCATCAGATTGGAAAAAATCGACTTATATCCCCATACCAGAAAAGGGAAACACTAAAGAATGTTCAAATTTATCGAACAGTGGCATTTATTTCACATGCGAGTAAGGTAATGCTCAAGATCCTGCAAGGTAGACTCCAGCAATTCAAGGAACGAGAATTGCCAGATGTACCAGCTGGGTTTAGAAAAGGCAGAGGAACTATAGACCAAATTGCCAATATCCGCTGGATAATGGAGAAAGCCAGGGAGTTTCAGAAAAAGATCTATTTCTGTTTTATTGACTATTCTAAAGCCTTTGACTGTGTGGATCATAACAAATTGTGGCAAGTTCTTGGTGGGATGGGGATACCAAGTCATCTTGTCTGCCTCCTGAGGAATCTGTATAACGACCAAGTAGCAACGGTAAGAACCGACCACGGAACAACGGACTGGTTTAAGATTGGGAAAGGAGTACGGCAGGGTTGTATACTCTCACCCTACCTATTCAACCTGTACGCAGAACACATCATGCGATGTGCTGGGCTTGATGAATCCAAGGCTGGAGTTAAAATCGCTGGAAGAAACGTTAACAATCCCAGATATGCAGATGATACCACTTTGATGGCTGAAAGCGAGGAGGAGCTGAGGAACCTTCTGACGAAGGTGAAAGAAGAAAGTGCAAAAGCTGGGTTGCAGTTAAACCTCAAAAAAACCAAGATTATGGCAACCAGCTTGATTGATAACTGGCAAACAGAGGGAGAAAACGTGGAGGCAGTGACAGACTTTGTTTTCTAGGCGCAAAGATTACTGCAGACGCTGACTGCAGCCAGGAAATCAGAAGACGTTTACTTCTTGGGAGAACAGCAATGACAAATCTTGATAAAATAGTGAAGAGCAGAGACATCACACTGACAACAAAGGTCCACATAGTTAAAGCAATGGTATTCCCCGTAGTAACCTATGGCTGCGAGAGCTGGACCATAAGGAAGGCTGAGCGAAGGAAGATAGATGCTTTTGAACTGTGGTGCTGGAGGAAAATTCTGAGAGTGCCTTGGACTGCAAGAAGATCAAACCAGTCCATACTCCAGGAAATAAAGCCAGACTGCTCACTTGAGGGAATGATATTAAAGGCAAAACTGAAGTACTTTGGCCACATAGTGAGAAGACAGGATACCCTGGCAAAGATGCTGGTGCTCGGAAAAGTGGAAGGCAAAAGGAAGAGGGGCCGACCAAGGGCAAGGTGGATGGATGATATTCTGGAGGTGACGGACTCGACCTTGGGGGAGCTGGGGGTGGTGACAGCTGACAGGAAGCTCTGGCGTGGGCTGGTCCATGAAGTCACGAAGAGTTGGAAGCGACCGAGCGAATAAACAACAAGCTGGTTGTATAGATCTGCTCTTATGAATCTGATGCCCTTAATGGTGTCTCCCTACCCTATCAGTGACGTTCTTTTCAGTAGAAGTGTGGACTTTATTTTTATTTTTAAAGATGACTAATACACTAACAGTGAGACTAGGGAAAAAAAGCCAGGTATGTGGGCCACATACAGTGTAAGTTGGGCATGCATGAATGTGGAATAGTTTTGCAGCTCCGAATATATCTTCCTTATTTTTTCAGTTGTGGATATATGGGTGAACCTCATATGGACAATCGGCTGCAAATGAAAAAGTTGTAATGTGCAGGTCCCCAGCGGTGCTGCTGAATGTACATTCTTTCTGTTTTCCCCCATGGGGAGATGCTGTTGCAAGCATTTGTGACACTGTTAAATCTCCAGGTTATTTGGACTAATTACAGATAGCGTATAGAGGAAATTTGGCTTTGGATCGCATCTATATGCTACTGCTTGTGTGGCATCTAGCTCTTAAAATTAGTGCATTAGTGCACCTATAGATATTGGTGGCAATATCTGTTTTGGAAGTCGCTTGTCACACGTGGCATGGTGTGTAATCATTTATTTAAAACCCGAATCGAACAGGTTGCTTGCAGAGAGACTTCCAACTTACGTCTATTGAGCATCATTGTCTGCTTGCTGGTGTATTTCCTACATTGGTTGAAAAAAATGTTTTTTCCCACCCCACTCCCATCATCCAAAAGTATGAAGTTTATAGGAGCTGGGGGAGGAGTACAGATCACTAGGCACAAAGGAGGGCATAGATGGTTCTTGAGCACAAATGCCATTTGGGTACGAGAGATGCCGGACCTACTAAAACTCTCCCTCCTGCAAATGGTTAAGGCTACAGGGCTCTGTCTTACATCTGGTCTTGGGATGGATGAAGCTGCCAGTTTCTCTTTCTCCCTTTTTAAAAACTTGAGTTCTTTCTGTCCTATTTATGAAAAAATCTGCAAGTTTTGATAAGACCTTCCAGAGCAAAATTCTCATCCACCTGCACTGGCCAAATCCAACAGGTACAGCTATTCCCAGGATGGAGAGGACCGTGTTGTACCTGCCTGCCATGTACCTGTTAAAGATGACAAGCCCGTCAGAGAAAAAGAGGTGGCAACCCAAATTCAGCACTAACATGTTTGAATGTAGAGTCAAACCCAGACTTTTATGAGCTCTGGGTGTTTCTTCCACACTTCTTTTTTAATCTCAAGTTTTCTCCAGCCCATTTATTGAAGAAATTTGCAAATTGGGAAGTTCTTATATAGAACAAACCCAACAGAGTGAAATTCTTCCCCTTCTGTACTCTGGTCACCCTAAGGGCCACGCCAGATGAAATCTGGGAGATGTGTGAGCAGTCTCATGACTTTTTTTAAAATTGAAAAGAGTCATAGGAGGCTGCCATTTTGAGCAGAGCAATGGGTGTGTGTTTAACCCTTGCCCTCCCACCCCCTTTCAGCTTAAAATTGCTCTCTCATTGTCTGCAGGGAGAAACTCCGCTCAAAGAGTATTTCTTCTCTCATAAGGAGAGCAGTGGCGTGTGGGTTTAGCTAGTGGAAGAGTCCGCGTATAAGCGTGTAGGCTAGCTTCAGTTCAGGCTCTGCTTTTCAGGTCTTGTTGGGCATCCAGAGGGCACCAGGCTGGGGAAGGTCGTACCATGGTGTTTCTAACTAACAAGTGGAAACCACAAGAAAATGTTGCAGTGTGGTACCCTGGAGAGCCAGTGTGGTGTAGTGGTGAGAGTGTTGGAGTGGAAGTCAGGGGATCCGGGTTCTAGTCCCCACTCAGCCAGGGAGCTCACTGGGTGACTGGGCCAGTCACTGACTCTCAGCCTAACCCACCTCACAGGGTTGTTGTGGGGATAAAATGGAGAGGAGGTTTATGTAAGCCATCTTGGGTTCCTTGCAAGAGGAAAAAAGGTGGGATGTAAACGTAATAAATAAAATAAATAAAATAATCCTCAGCCTCAGACAGGAGCATTCTTGTTCAGGGAGCCAACCAGTCAGCCAGCCACACATTTCTCCAGAATACTGCAAACTGCAAGGGGCTCACGCAAGCCCATTAACCTCACCCCAGATTTTGTTTTTTGTTTTCCAGCGGTGACACCCCATTCCAAGGCTTCTGGAGGCCTCTGAGCATGCTCAGCCCTCATCGGGTTTTTGGGTAGGAGGGGTCGCCCACATTTCATTTTTTTTTTTTTTTACGGTATCTTGGCCTCCTGCCTAACTCGGGATTCACCCACGTGTGCTGATACCCATGGCCTCGTTCTGGCTCCAAACCTGTTGGAACTCAACCCCCTAAGTCTGCTTTCAGAAGGAATGATGCTCGCAACTGCTGCAGGTCTCCGCTCATGTCATCTCTGGGCAGGAATGAACAGGACTAGTGGATGTGAAGGAGGGCAGCTCTTCCATACCTCAAATAGTTGTGTGGACATAGAAATGTTAGCAGCTGCAGCTGTACAGGATTAGGATGGAGTCGAGTTCCTTTCTCTCCCTGCTCCCTGCAACTGGCTTTGTACCGGAAAGGTTATCACATTTCTGGGATCCGTAGCGGCTTGTTTTGTTTCACGTTTACTGTGTCTATCGCCTTGACGCCACACATATTCTAAGTGTTTCTTGACACCTGGCTTGGCTATATGCCTTACTTTGCGAGGACAGCCCTCTCTTTGAAGGGCTGTCTAGTCCAAGTCTGCTTCATTTATTATTACACTGCATTTATATTCCACCTTTTCCCCTCTTGCAAGGAACCTAAGCCCTTCATGTGGTCCTCCTCCTTTTTGAAGACGAAAAGCCATCAGAAAGGAGAGCAAGTTGCATAGCAGTGTGGTGTAGTGGTTAGAGAGTTGGACTGGGGAGACCTGGGTTCAGGTCCCCACTCAGCCATGAAGCTCGCTGGGTGATTCTGGGTCAGTCACTGACTCTCAGCCTAACCTACCTTACAGGGTTGTTATGAGGATAGAATGGAGAGAAGGAGGACCATGTAAGCTGCCTTGGGCTCCTTGCAAGAGAGAAAAAAGGCAGGATATAAATGTAATAATGAATAAATAAAAAAAACCCACAGCTGTTAGCACCTGGACAGCAGACTATGCAGGAAGGTACACAGGCCATCTGGGAACAGTTTTCTGCATGGTGGTGAGATGTTTTGTAATTTTATTTCAGTTATTGTAATTCTTTCTGAGTTTGCATCTATTCATATACATTAGCTTATGCAAATGATATGCAAATGTATGTCCTCTTTATCTTTTTTGGGGAGGGGAGCAATTTGTAAGTAGCTGCCCTATTGACCCCTGACTGAGAAACTAACCTGGAACATGGCTTCTTGTTCATGACTTTGATTTTCTTCTCTTGCGAAGCGTGTTATCTCCAGGTAAGCATCTTGCATAGTTTGTGCAGAGTCCATTGGAGGAAAATCCTTGAAGCTGGTCTTCAAGAAGGCATCTTGCGGGCGATTTGGTCTCTTGATTTGGGCAACCTCTTTGCCAATTTCCTGTTTTGAGTTGAGACTAAGCTGAGAAGAAAGAAAGTGAAAATGCAGTGCAGCAAATGAAACGAAAGCTCCTGGCTTTCATTTGGTCTCTTCTTAAGGCCAGCCTTTCCCAACCTGTTACCTTCCAGATGTGTTGGACTTCAATGTCTACCATCCCCAGCCAGCACTGGCCATTCTAGGAGTTGCAATTAACAGATCTGGGGGGAGGGGGGCACCAGGTTTGGAAAGCCTGGTCTTAAGGTTCCTGATCCTCTTAAGTCTTTTGCCTTTTCAGACCCCACCTCCCAGTCTCAATGTGCAACACCAATTCCCCGCCCCCACGTATTCCTTATCTGTTTAGGGTGACCAGAAGGAAAGGATCACCAGACTCCTGTACCTTCCACAATCGAGCATTTTTGGCAGGTTTAACTTGCCATGGAGAAAAGCTGCACCCTCTAAAATTCCCTTGTCTGCAGACCTGTTTGGAGGTTAAGGAGCTCTGTCGTTCTCTGCATCTGGTCACCTTCTGTCTCTCAGTTCCTTTCTCCTTCTCTTGCAGGGCTCGGCAACTTTTGGCCTTCCAGATGTTTTGGCCCACAACTCCCATGATCCCTTAACTATCGGCTATGTTGGCTAGGGCTGATGAGAGTTGTAGGCCAAAACATCTGGCGGGCCCCAAGTTGCCTACCCCTGTCTTAAAACAAACACCCAAAGCGAAACAAGGAGAGAACCAGGCAGTGGTGTCACTGGGGAGCCACTTTACTTCTGGGCCTGATTCTGTAGTGCTCTGAGGTCTGCCGAACAGTTAAAGCAGTCCAGTGTTGAAATCTCTGAATGATTAAGTGCGGGTGTTGGATTTCAAGGGTAAGCTGGTAAATCCCACCTTAAACAAATGCTTGTTTGATTTGGCTTGGCAGTTGCTTTTCATAATCACCTTGATTTAAACCCCTTGATTATCAGGAGGAGGTATCATGGCCATGCATGTGTGTCTGTGGCCATGCGTTGCTTTGATTTCATGCCTGGTAGTCCTCTAACCATAGTGAGATCGAGATCCCCTGTAGACTCGTGCACTCCTCCCTTTCCCTGTTTTTCCTGCATGTGTACATTTCTCCACCCCTTTTCACTTTCAAAAGCAAATTATAGTGCAGCGTTATGTAAGCTCTGGTGTATTTGCCAACCATGGTTCACTCCAAAGACTTCGCAAACACACGGCTAACCATTGTTGCAAACCGGCTTGGAATGAACCATTGTTAGGAAAGCACGGTCAGAGATGCAATACTGTGCCATAACTTTCCTCCAGAAATGAAAGGGAGGGGGGAACTTTTGCACGAGAAGTGGGGGGGGCAGGAGTGTATGAGACCATGGGTTGCTTTGAGGGGGCAGCAATATCGGAAACTTAAAGGCCTGTCAAGCTTTTTCGAGCCAAAGTAATTCATTAATGGAGCATCTTTTGCTGTTGGCCTCCTTTCTAAGGGATGCTTGTGGTAACTTGCCAATTCTTTAAATCATTGATTATAATTGCTAAACACCTTAAGCAATCACAAAATGACATTGTAGCAGCAATAAAAGAACATGGGTGCCATGTGGTATTGGAAAATAGGGAAGTCTTAACCTTATGGCAGAGGGTATACAATGACTATGCTTGTTAAGTTTCCGTTGGGTGGGTATTCCATAAAATCTGCACCACTACCAAAAAGGCCCTGCTCAGTGTATAAACAGATCTCCCTTCCTTGCAAAAGGCCTGTGGAACAGAGCCTCCTCCACCAATTCAGATGACCAAGATGGAATTCCATTGTCAGTAAACTAGTTTTGATCAGTCTCCCCTTGCGGGATCTTGCTGGACTATTGAACAGAACTTACTGAGATGGTCGAACTGTCCAGTTTGTGTTACCTTTTTTCCTGACACATAAGTGTTTTTGCAAAGGGTTGAGGCACACATTACTGTGCACTTGAAAATATGGAGTGCAAACAACAAGAAACTTGTCTCTTATGTTATGTAATTTCTTGTTATTTTTTATCTTGCCTTTAGGGCCAAGGCAGCTTGCAAAATAAGAAATTAGGACTAAGATAATTACAATGAAAACAAATAGTGCAGCGTTAGATTAAAAGACAGGAAACCTCCAATATATATTTTTTTTAAACTTCGTGGAATAAAAAGGTTTTTTAGGGTCTGTTTAAAAAGCACCGAAGAGGAGGCCAAATTAATCATGAGAGGGAGGTCCAAAAGATTTGGGCCTACCATTGGAAGTACACTATCCTAGCGGCTAATCATTCTTAGTGGCAGGCCAGAGAGCAGGGCCACCCAAGACCAGTCTTAGGGCCTGGGTATGCTCATACAGTTGTAGCAGGTCCTTCAAATAGCCCTGCCCTAAACCACAAGGAATGTGAAAGGTTAATGCCAACCCTTTGAACTGAGTGATGCACATCATGTTTGATGCACAGACATGATGTGCACCATGCACAGAGCTTCTCCATGTGTCAAGATTGGTTGTGGCTCCTTGTGGTGTGTGTGTGTGCCTGCTTAAGGTGTGAAAAGTCCTCGAACAGCACGAGAAGATGAACCTATTTTGAAGTCTGTGTTAGCTTCCTGAGTGAATGGGACTTGCTTTGCTGCCCCCCAGTTTATTGCTGTCTCTTTTACCGTGAATAAAGAACTGGATTAATACTTTCTCTTTATTTTATTCTTTTCTCTGTCACACATCATCCTTTCCCTGCTATTAAGCAGACGAAGTCTTCTAAACACTGGGGGCTCCAGGAACAGGAAATGTCTGTGCGTTTGTAAAGATTGATGATGAGCAATCTCGATCAGCCTCTCTTGCAGTGCATAAGCAAATAAAAGTGTGGGGATTTATGGACAGGTGCAGCCGGTATATTTACATGCTTATTCAAATGTATTTGCTTCATTGCTTTCAAGGGAACAACCTGAAGCATAATATTTCAGTGTACTGCGCTGCCCGTTGATACAGAAGGATCCTCGTTGCTTCACTGGTCAACTTTGGCTTCGCAATTTGGCGGCAGAGTCAAGGGAGAGATCAGCCTTGCGCTTACAGTCTCAAAAGAGGCCCACAGATAGCTACATATGGGCAGGTTCTATTATTTTAGCCTGCCTTAATCGTGTCTGTTGCATTAGTGACCAGAAGAAGGAGGTACTCTGTTTCTTGCAGTTTCTCAAAAAGCTGTGTCGCCTAGAGGCTGCTTGTTCGTTGGACTGTTTATTTTCTGCCTTTCCATCCTAAAAGAGTCAGTTAGCTGCTTTGAGGGTCCTATTATAAAAGCATTCTCAAGAACTGAACATAAACCATATAAGCAAAATCACAAAGCAGCACCAGCAATGCCTGCTGTCCAAGACTGTCCTAATGAAAACTGAGTCTAAACTCCCACCCAGCCCCCGAAGCCTATAGGCACAAAGTGAAGGAAACACCCTGATCTCCTGTGGCAGGGAGTTCCTCAGTCTGGGTGCTGTTGCGGAGAAGGCCTTTTCCTGTGTCACCAGTTGCACCTTCAGCTGATAGAGGAACGTGAGAGAAGATCATCCTTTGAAGCCTGGAGTGAGAGGGCACGTTGGTATGGGCATAGGTGATCCTTCAGACATCTGAGTCTCAAGCCATTTAGGGCCTTAAAGGTCAGAAATAATGTAGGAGCCAATGAAATTGCATTTGTAAGCTGGGGACAGATTTTTGCATGATTTTTGCATGAAACATGTCCACTCCCAACTCTTCAGAATGTTCCTTTTAGAAGAAGCTTTTTGAACAATTGACTAACACAGCTGGCCTTGGGTGTCTGCCTTCGAAGAGGTGAAGCTTGAGGAAATTTCCAAAAAAGATTGTTGCAGAATGGAGGATAGAATGCAGGGCTTGATCCAGTGTTTCCTGAACTGGAGTTTATTCTAACATGCAGCTGGACGTACCTTGTAGGGTGGCCACTTATGCACTGCAAAAAAGAGGAGAGGCACCACCAATAAAGAGGACCCCAATTTGCATAACATTTGCATATGCTAATTTATTTATATAGATGCAAATTTAGCAATAATAACTATAATTTAAATAGAAATTCAATATATCTCACTGTAGTGGAGGAGATGGAGCAAGTGATGTCTGTGCCTGCCCAACCTTTTGTCCTGGTGCCTCCATTGGTGGGTGACTCTAAGGCCCTTCTCTGCTCTGCCTCCTTATGGTTATTTGGCTTGAAACGAGTTTGGACCGGAGAAGCCATCAAATAGAGGACTGTCTTCTGACAGCTCTCCAAAATCGAGGACTGTCCTCTGTAAAGTAAGACACCCGGCTATCCTAGTTGGGTTTATGGGATTTAATAAGGAGTTAGGCTGCTTCTTAAAAAGAAGATAAAAAGAACAGAGAAGGAAGACTGTTTCCTTTCTATCCTTATAACCTTATTGCTAATATATTATGGGATTGAGGAGGCTGTTTGTGTAGGAGGAAAGAAAACCAGCCCCCTGGATAGGATCCTGCTTGAGAGCAATGCAGAAAACATGTTGAATCTCTCCCCAGACCCTGCTGCACAAGCAGTCTCTTCCCCCAATCCCCAGAATATATTATTAGGGAATGAATGGCAAAGGCTGGAGTCAAATGCAGGGTCCTAATTTCTATAGCTACAGGTAGCTTATTCCGCATTCCAGCTGGTGATTGTTGCCGAGGGGGGACTAACAGGAAACAAAGAGGCTTTCTGAGCAAACCCCCTGCTTAATGCATGTAGAAAATTAGCCCGTCTGGGAATATAATGCCTCCAGTGTGTTCTGCTTTTATGCTTCTAACACTAGCTTGATATTCAGGAATAAGCAGGTGAACCTTTTTAGGGCATGAAGATAAACATTATTACCTGGTAATCGCTGCAGATCAAATGACTGTTCAGAATCCAATTCAAACGCTGGCAACTCTCAAAGGGGGAATCTAGAACACTTCTCACATAGCAATCCATGCACCTGGGTGAAATATCAGGGGAGAGACTTTAAGCTGTGGTGCTCACTTTCTATGTGAGAAGAGTTTTTGCGGCTTCCTTTCTCCCTGAGCTGCTAGTTTTCTATATGCCTGGTCCCAGAAAAGACATGTGATCTGTTGCCAGATACTGACTCTTTTGGAACTGTCCCTTTTTGCACTGGCTGCTGCAAGGATCCATGCAAAAGTGTTTTATCAGAGATCGATTTAGCAAAGATTTTATTATTGATCCCCTTCCCCCTCTTAATCTTTCTTTTACTGCTCATTTGCCGTTTTTGACTCTGGTTTTTATTTACTGTGTTTTGTAGCTGTAGTATTTCTAGTAACTATATTTGCAAATGTGATTTGTGGTATTTATATATTTTTGCGTGTGTCTGAATTTTTGCAAAGGCCTTTGGTCCTAAGCAATAAAGATTTGACTGATTATATTCTTGTTCTTGTTGCTGTTATTGTTGCAGAGGTGCATTCATCTGTAAGACCACTTCAGGTCTGAAGGAAAACCTGGGCTATGTCATCCTGCAGCACATGCAGACCAGTTCTTAGGTTAGGAGTCCAAAGCATGCTTGCTTGGAAGAAAGTTCCATGGAATGAGTGGAACAGGTTAGCAGTTAAGAATGTGCTTCAGATAAGAATGTTGGAGAAATCCATTTAGGGGGTGGAGTTCGATGTGTTTTCCTAGGTTCCGCCTTCAGGACTTCATTTCAGTTTCCGCTGCAGTGCCCTACTTGATCTGTAGAAATAGGGTCAGTTTGGGCATTTTGCACATTGTCTTTTTTTGCAGGTTCCACAATTTGTGCAAATTTATGAGCAAATTTGCCCAAATTTCCCAGCAAGTTTGCTCAAAATGCTGAGCAATTTGCACAAATTACGGCCAAATCTGTGCAAATTTGGCCGTGATTTGCACAAATTGCTCAGAAATGTGTGCAGATTGCAGAACATGCAGGGGAATATGTGCAAAAAAGTTTCCCAAGTTCAGGGAAAATCCTGCAGCTTGACTCGCAAATGCAAATTAAGCCGTACATGCGGTAGAACTCCATCAAGTCAAAAAAGACCCAGATTTCCCAATAATGGACACCCCCAGTTTAGCATTGGGGCTAAGCGGCTGATTCTGTGTTTCTCTGAATGTCCATCCAGAGGACACAAAGCTAAAGAGACAGGTGGTGGATCCAAAGTTGAGAAGTGAACCGCTTTTAGTAGCATTAGACAATGAAATCTTGTCCTTGTAACTTGTTACTATTGAGGCGAGAAATCCACAAATTTTGGCTCGGTTTACAAGGAAAGCTGCTATTTGTGATTCCCACTCCCTCCTTTCCCCAAACTCCTGCAGTATAAGCAGAGAACTTGGGGGAAGGTAGGAGTGTCTCCTGGAGTGCCCATGTGCCCTACTCTACTGAGAACAGTCCTCTGTTTCAAGGGCTGTTCAATGCAAGTCTGGTTTAAAGATAAAGAACCTTATGGAGCCAGGAGAGTAGTGGCCCTGAAGCTACCCATCAACTATTAGCACCTGAACTGCAGATTGAGCAGGCACACTGGTCACCACGTTCCCCGTTATGGTGAGATGCATTATGTTTCTATTTAAGGATTTCTAACTGTGCATCTATACATACAAATCAGCTCATGGGCATTTTATGTATATCCGTATCCTTTTGTGTTCTGTTTTTTGGGGTGGGGGGTGGGGAAGGGATGCATTTCCTCATTTTGGTGATGTGCAAGCGGTCTGCCAGGTGTTGACCATGGTGCCGGGATTTTGCAGGGATCACCAGCAGGGGAAACACTGTATCTTATAGTGGTAAAACACACGCTTGGCTTGGAAAGGTCCCTCCCATGGCGGTAAAAGCAAGGCCAAATAATCAATAACCTGATGCCCTTCAATGGTACCCCAGCTTCACTACCTGTGGCCAAAGCTGCATCTCCCCCCTTCTAGCCTCGGGCTGTGAGTTTCTTCTTGGGTCCAGCCCTGGAGCCTTTGACAGCCAGTGCTGACGCAGACGGGGTTGCATGAGACAACTTCATGTGCGAGTGTTTGCAACACTCACGGCAGTGTGGAATTAAAAATTAGCAACAGGAAGTGGGATTTCCCTCCCCCTCCTGTTCTTTGGCAAAAGAAGAACACTGAATGTATTGGAAATGTTTTGGAGCAAGTTGCCACCTGCGCCTGTCCTTCTCAAGAGTGCAAAGAGTCGTGGGCACAGCCAAGGGTTGCAAGCCGAAGTCCTTTCAAGACCTATTCTTTAGGAAAACCAGAGAAGGGGGTTGTGTTACCAATGGGGTTCCCTTTCTGGGCATTCTGTTTTGTGTTTTGGGGTTCAAGAAGCACCCTGCCTGCTTCTTTACTGGTTGCCTCTCTCTCTCTCCCAACCCTGGATAGCTTGGAGAGCACAGGCAGGGTTTTTGTTGTTGTTGTTGTCCCTCATAAGAATATGCCTGTGGTTGTAGTCTGATCTGAAAAAAGACATTAACTTTGAAAAAATGGGTGACACCTAGCAATTGCCGACAGTGCTTCCAAGTGCCACGATTTAAGAAGGGCGTGGGTCAGTTGGAAAGGGTTCAAAGGAGGCACTGAAGACGGTCAGGTGTATGGAGACCAAGGCCTCATGAGCAGTGGAAGCGGAGTGGTGAATGTGCTCCAGGTTTCAGTCAGAACTCTAAAGGAGCTCTCCAAGGTGCTTCTTTACCTTGGAGAGCTCCTTCAGAGTTCTGACTGAAACCTGGAGCGCATTCACCACCCCTCCACTGCTTATGAGGAAAAAATGTAAGAACTAGGTGTGTTTAACCTGGAGAAGAGAAGACTGAGGGTAGACGTGACGGCACTCTTCAAATACCTGCAGGGCTTGCCCATAAAAGAGAGCAAGGGCTCTTTCTCTGCTGCTCCAGAAGGCTGGAGTAGATCTTAATGCATTTAAATTACAGGAGGGTATATTTGTATTTATTATTTATTGGCAGTATTTTTATCCTGCTCCTTGGCCAGGAAGACTCCCAGAACAGCTTACATATAATCAGTAAAACTGCACAGTCCCTGCCAGCAGGGAGGGGGCATAGCTCTGGTAGAGCACCTGCTTTACATACCAAAGATCCCAGGTTCGATCCCCAGCTTCTCCAGGCTGGGCTAGGAAAGAATCCTGCCTGAGAGCCTGGAAGAGCTGCTCCCAGTAAGTGTGAACAATGCCGAGCTAGCTAAACCAAAGCCCTGACTCAGTATAAGGCAGCTTCTTCCTATGTTCCGGGTTCACCATCGAAAAAGAGATGACACACAAGGAAAAACGAGTGGGGAGGGTAGAGTGGAAAAAAGGTATTTCTGCAGTGGTGATGGAATGGCCCCCACTTTCCCCTCTCATCTCCTGCAGTACAGCCTGCTGGGATGGCTGGTGGTGGTGACAGTAGGTTTTGTTGTGGATTTTGGTTGGACGTTAGGAGAAACATCTGAGTGGTAAGAGGATTTTATTCCACAATGGGTGGAATAAGCCAGGTACTGCGTCTGTGTGTGTGTGTGGTATGTCTTCCTCGCTGATGGTCTTCAAGGAGAGGCTAGAGAGCCATCTTTTGGGGATGCTCTAATTCCAGATTTCCTGCAGCAAATAGGGCGTGGTGCTAGGGCTGGCCCTACCATTAGGCTGAATGAGGCAATCTCAGGTGGCAGATCTTGGGAGGTGGCAGTAAGGTGTTGGAGGAGAAATCTGTGAGCCATGCAGCCTGCTCTGTGCCCTCTAAGTTAGCCTGCTACCTTCAGGTGCAGTGGGGGATACTATCTCATCATCAGTGTTGAAGACAGATTCATCTGGTAGGCCAGTAGGCGTTCATATATGGAATGGGAGTGGGGGGCATCTTGTTTTTTTGCCTTAGGCAGCAAAATGTTTTGGGCCAGCCCTGCATGGGGCCAGACTGTATGGTTCTGTGAAATCTATCCAGGTTGCCTCTGAGGAGATGCGTGTCTTGATTCTCGGACTTCGTACTGGCCATTTCACAGATGCACATACACACACATGTTCCTATTTTCCACACCTGTTCCCTCACCAAGGGTCACTGCTTGAGTTCCCCCCACCCTCCCAGTTTGGAGAGATCCTTTTGGAGCTCTTTGTAATCTCTTTTTGTTTTAACCACCCTAAATAATCTGGTGCCATCGGCAAACATGGCCTCCTCACCGCTCACTCCTAATTCCAGATCGGTTATGGACAGGTTGAAAAGCATTAGTCCCAAAACAGATCCCTGTGGGATCCCACTGTTTACACTGCTTCTATTCTTGCAGAACAGGAAACTTGATAAATGAACATTTTATGGAGATCTTAACCCATTTGTGTTCCTCAGCATAGCTAAAATGCTGCGGGAGAAGTCAGACACTTTAAGTCTACGAATGGACAAAAGAGCAGCTGGTCCCCAACCAGAAAGCAATTACTTGCAAGGAGAAAGATGTTCCATCTGCATGGATGATCAAAGAGAGCGAAACTTGAATCTGGTTTATGCCACTGCTCCTGTCAAGTCACATATGCTCCAAACTGTGCCATTGTTTAACAGGGACAGTCCCTGGTAAATCACAGCCCCTGACTTTGCCTTTGAAGGAAGGAAAGTGTGATCTGCAACAGTGTAGCCTCACCCCCAACAAGAGTTCAGGCAGTGGAGGCTGGTGGCTCCGATGTCAGTGGGGTGGTGAATCCATTCCAGGTTTCAGAAGAATGAAACCTGACAGAAGAACCAGTCAGAACTCTAAAGGAACTATCCAAGTATATATATAAATGCATAAAATACATATAATCTTTGCAAAACTACGGTGTTGCTAATATTGCTTTTGGAGATCCTATAATTCTGGGATGGACAACTTGTGACCCTCCAGATGTCGTCGAAGTGCAACTGTGAAGCACCTTGGAGAGCTCCTTTAGAGTTCTGACTGGTTCTGACTGAAACTTGGAGCAGATTCACCACCCCACTGACACCAGAGCCACCAGCCTCCGCTGCTTTCAGGGTTCCACCCAGCCGTGTCCTCTAAACCATAAGTGGAAGGTTGGCCGCATCTGATGCACATACAAAACCCAACTGGCAGGACCTTTGTCAGGGTCAGAAAGGCTGGGGAACTGCCAAGGGCCCACAGGCTCAGAAGGGCCCTTCCCTGCCAACCCCGAAGACCCTCCCCTCCCCAACGATGATGCCCATTCCCTTGAGAGGCACATTGGCAGGAGAAAGTGATGGGCATGGCTCTTCAGAGACTCAGCCCTAGCTCTGAGGGGTCCTTCCTCAGAGCTAGGTTTTGTGGAGACTGGAGAGGTATCCCAGGAGATCACCTGTGCTGCAGCTTATCTCCTGGGGCAACTCTCCTCAGGAGCAGCTTCCCACCCTTTATTTATCCAGAGCTAAAAGAGGAGAGGTGGCTGCTCTGGACAAGAGGTGTCCTGGAAGATTGCCCACAGTGCAGGCAGTCCCATGACACCTCCCCAGTCTCCACAACACTTGGCTTTAAGGAAGGACCCCTCAGAGCCAGGCATTTGGAAGTGGAAGGGGGGGAATGGCAGAGGAGGCAGCAATAGAAGGGGCAGGTGGAAGGGGGCAGCAGCGGAGGGGGGGGCAGGTGGAGGACACCCAGATGTCTGGTGCTGGCTCTGCCAACTGGACTGGCAGATGGATCTTATTTCACCACTGGTGAAGGGATAGTGTCCTCCACCAGACCCAAGGCTAATGATCTGCTGCTTTTAATTGCTGCTCATATTGTGGTCTGCCGCTGTTCTGGTTTTGTTTTGATTTTCTGAATTTTTTATCATAATGCAAGCTGCCTGGGGAACCAATTGCTTGAAGGTCAAGTATATCTAAATGCATAACATAAATACAATCTTTGCAGAAACATTGTGTTGCTAATATCACATCTGGAGATCCTATAATTCGGGGGTGTGGCCCTCTAGATGTTGTAGAATGCCAATTCCCATCATCCCTAACCATTGGCTATGCTGGTTAGGGCGGATGGGAGTTGCAGTCCAACAACACACTCTCCCCCCCATAATTGGGCAAGAGTTGTATAATCGGCTCTGTATCCCCTGTGTTACAGAGGTCCGCATAGTTCAAGCAGTGGTATTCCTCGTAGTAACCTATGGCTGCGAGAGCTGGACCATAAGGAAGGCTGAGCGAAGGAAGATAGATGCTTTTGAACTGTGGTGCTGGAGGAAAATTCTGAGAGTGCCTTGGACTGCAAGAAGATCAAGCCAGTCCATACTCCAGGAAATAAAGCCAGACTGCTCACTTGAGGGAATGATATTAAAGGCAAAACTGAAGTACTTTGGCCACATAGTGAGAAGACAGAATACCCTGGCGAAGATGCTGATGCTAGGGAAAGTGGAAGGCAAAAGGAGGAGGGGCCGACCAAGGGCAAGGTAGATGGATGATATTCTGGAGGTGACGGACTCGACCTTGGGGGAGCTGGGGGTGGCGACGGCCGACAGGAAGCTCTGGCGTGGGCTGGTCCATGAGGTCATGAAGAGTCGGAAGCGACTGACCAAGTAAACAACAACAATCCCCTGTGTTTAGATGATGTCTGCAAAATGTTCTGTCTGGGACTTTGAAGCCAGAGATGCAAAACCTGTGTCTTGGTACTACTTTGTAGTGGAGATGGGGGCTTATGTGACTGAGCCCTTCCATGTACCTTTTTTTTTTTTAAAGACTGTGCTTTAAAAGCTAGATGTTGGGAGGAAGAGACGGAAGCCCATCCGTCTCCCTCGCGTGCGCTTTCATCATGTGCAGTTTTTAAAAGAATACACAGAGTTTTTTTTTTAAGGTGCATTGAATCATGTGACCCCTGCACCTGCAGTCAGTGGTGGCACATCCTAGGCACAGGTATGCCACCTGCGTGAGAACTAGGCTCTCACTTAAGGCACCTTTCCCATCCTGGTGCCCTCCAGATGTGTTGGGACTGCAACTCCCATAATGCCCTGGCTGGTTGCTGTCAGGTGTCACATTGTTGGCATTATTTTTGGTGGCCAGGATTTGGTGAGGGTTGGAAGCTGTTAGGATTTTGCCTCCCCCACTCCCCAGTTTCTAACTGGGCGTTCAAATATCAGGTGTCCTTTATATTGTCCTGTTTGTTTCACCGTCTTTTTTAGCCTGTTTTTCTTCTGCTCAATAATGATGTTGTGTTCAGCTGTGTGAATTTGTTTTTACTATATCGTATTGGTACGTTTGGTTGAATAGTCCCCCCACCCCCATCCCCCACACTTCTGCCCTGAATCCTCTGGATGAAGGACGGTTAAGAAATAATTTAAGGGCACAATTCTATATGTTTAGACCAGAAAAAAAGTCCTACAACTCCCAGCATTCCCCACCCAGCTGGGGAATGCTGGGAGTTGTAGGACTTTTTTCTGTCTAGACGTACATAGGATTGTGCCTTAAATAAAAATACTGGCAGTGCAATCCTATGGATGTTTACCCAGAGGTATAAGTCCCTTTAAGTTAAATGGGGCTTGCTCCCAGAGGCTTATGTATATTATAGGACTGCAGCCTTAGTGTGGTATAGTCTGGTCATCTAGCTCAATATTGTCTACTCTCGCTAGTAGCAACCTGACATTGTTTTTTTTCTCTCAGCATTGCTGCCCAAGTTCCTTTTCACTGAAGATGCTGGGGATTTAACCTGGGACCTTTGCTTGCAAATTATGTGCTCTGCCACTGGCCTATGGTGAAATTCAGTATTTGAGCTCGGTGTACATGCAGGGCTGGCACCAAGGGTAGGCATGGCCGGGCCCCTGCCAGGGGCCCACACTCCATCAGGGGCCCACTGATAAGAACCTTGTTCCTCCTCTTGACCATTGAAACCTGCTTGTTCACCTGCCTCTTGCTCTGGCCCAGACAACGGTGGTGGTGAGGAAGAGGAGAAGGAGATGCCATGGCCTGCTTGCTGCCTGGCTCTCTGCATGTCAAGCAAGCAAGTGGTAGCATTGGTGAGAAAGAGAGGGAGCAAGAGCAGCTGGTGATAACAATGGTGAGATGATAGACTCACTGAGGGAGAGGGCCCACTGAGAGTGTCTTGTCCAGGAGCCCTCAAAAACCCGGAGCCAGCTCTGCGTACGTGCATTTCTTAGTCTATTGTTACCTGAATTGGGATGAGAGTGGCTGGCCATACGTTCCCCCCAAAGAGAGATGTTATTTATAATTTATTTAATGCAGTTTTCCCAGCAATAGTTTCCCTTTCCATTTCATGAAATATCATTGGGTTCCTTTTGCAGACAAGAGAGGAAGGTGATACAGTATTTTTAAATTTAGTTTACAGAGACATCTTGGCATTTTTTCCCCAGGATGTGGTAAATGCTGCCGCCTTTCCAGCCTATAGCCAAAAGGTAGTTAAACAAGGGTACGGTAAGCTGTTTTTCCACAGTGACTGGCTCTTGAAAGGAAATGGCTTTCCTGTTTGAAATATTGCTTAGAGAGTGAAAGCAAAGCCTTACAAATAATATGCGGCCATGGTGTGGAGATAGTTGGGAAGACGGAATGTAACTGTCATGCCTAACTTAGCCGCACTCGAAACATCTTCTGAGAGCTGAGGGCTCTCTCTTTTTTCTGAACTAGGATTGGAAGTGCACTCATACCCCAAAGAGTTGGGCTGTAGCCCTGTGGTAGAGAATATGCTTTGCATGCACAAGGTCCCCGGTTCAATCCCCTTCCATCTCCAGGTAGGACTGGGATCTAGTTTTGAACCCTGACAGCATGTGCAAATCTGTGGTCTATTGGACAGGGATGTGTCTATTGCGCACAGAACTATTCTGGGATAAGCTTTCACAGATGTTGTCTATTTCGTCAGATGAATCAGTGTCCAGGAAAGATTATGCCAGAATAAATTCATTAGTCTTTAAGGTGCCATAAGACTCTTCTTTGTTTTTTGCTGCAACAGACCAATATGGCTACCCGGGTGGACAACATAGAGAATGGCTCTGTTGGCTGCACCAGCGAGAAAGATTTGTAGCAAGCATCTTTAGCTCATAGCCGTAAAGGTGCCCAGTTAACTTGGGAATAATGAAGTCCTTTGTACTTGCTGATTATGGGGATGAAGCCAGCAAAACCCGTCATGACCCTCTCTGTCTGTGGATCACTCAATCCCATTCAGCCACTGGTCAGACCCAGACTTCAACAAGGTCACTGCATCATGTACCTTTAATCTGAGGGTGGGCAAGTTGTGGCCCTCCAGATGTTTTGGCCTACAATTCCCCCCAGCCCTTGCCAGCATAGCCAATGGTGAGGGATCATGGGAGTTGTAGGACAAAACATCTGGAGGGCCACAAGTTGTCCACTCCTCTTTTAGTCTGTGAGCCTGGTGCTGTGATCTAACTAGAAAGTATATGCAGATGGTTTGGGGAATGTCTGTATGACCTGTGCTTCTTCTAGGGCTCAGCCCACTCCCAGAAAGAGGTTGGTTACCCCTCCGACAGCATAGCATCTTGTAGTCATTGTGCTGAATCATTTATGGCATTTGGGAATTCCCATGATGTGTCTCTTGGAGAACATGGAAATAGCTCCCCCGTGGCTATTTTTATCCTCACGACTTGTGTAGGATTAAATGCTCTGTTTCCTTTCTAGTAAAAATAACACTTGCCTGTGCGTGTTGTTTTTGTGTGTGTAAAAACTAAAACAAAACACTGGGAGGAATTAGTAATGCAACCTGTTTTGATGGTGAATCTGTTCAAGGAATCTGTCTGAGACATTCCAACCTATGATCCAAATCTGTGTGTCTCCGTTAATGCTTCAGCTAACTTAGGTTCTCCCTCTGTTTCTTTCCCCATCATGCTTAGGAGTTGGTAAAAGGCTCAACACCAGGGATACTGCAGGGCTCTTGGGAGTCCAGCTTAACTATGGATCTGGAGAAGCTGTCTGTCTGGGGATCATTCAAACAAAGAACCAAGCCTTTGTTACAAAACCTGAGCATCAGAAGGACTAAGAAAAGCTCTGCCAAGCTGTTGGAGAGGAGGCAGCGACATCCCTTGAACCGGCACCTGAGTTCCTCCATGCCTGACATGCTGAACGTGGAGACAATGGTCAAAGAAGAAATGAACTGTTCGCGTTCCAAAGCCATGTCCACATACTTCCCAAGTGGCTTTTCCGCCACAGAGGTGTACGTTCAGAATAGCTGCAGCTCCTCCGTGAAACAGACTGGGGAGGAATGGCGATGGAGCCAGCAGGAGACCGTGAGCTTGGAAATCGGGGTTAAAGAAATGAAGGAACCAGTTATTTGTGGCTCAGGGTCTGAAGCGAAGCGGAGGTCCAGCGAAGATGTCGTTGAACTGCTTCAAAGAAACAGTTTCAACAGTGACCTTGCAGAAGACCCACTTGAGGTAACGTGCGCTGGGTCAACCAAACCCAAGTCAGTAAGACTTAGTATAGGAGTGAGCAACTTGTGTCCTTCCAGATGATGTTGGTTTGCAACTCCAATCATCCCTCATGATTGGCTGTGTTGGCTAGGGCCGCTGGGAGTTGCAGCCCAGCTACATCTGGAGGAGCACAAGTTGTCCACCCTTTCTTTCTGGTGTGTTTCTAGGACGACGTTTGCCGCTTTTAAAAAAAACAACAAGTCCAAACGTGAGTTTTATATTTGTGCAGAGACAGACATGTATGCATAATAGGCACTTCCTTTATTCCCACTGAAGACTTTTCTAAGTTGTACTTTCTCTCCCAAATGTCACTGTATGTTTTGGAGAATGGGGCAGGGGATGTAAGGGGTATGGAGAGATAGGCCGCTCAACAAGATCAGCCTCAGATGGCCTTCTCTCTGTCCCATCAGCCAGGACAGCTAGGCTGGTGAGGACGAGGGAGAGGGCCTTCTCTGTGGTGGCCCCCACTCTGTGGAACTCCCTCCCTAGGGAACTCCACCATGCCCCCTCTTTAATGAGCTTCCACCACGCATTAAAAATGTGGTTGTTCAGGCAGGCATTTGGGGTGGGCTAGGGTGATTTTAGAAATACGATGTTTTTAATGTTGAGTTTTATTGTATGAACTGTTTTTATTGTTGTACATTGCCCAGAGTGGCTGGGTGACCGGCCAGATGGGCGATTAATAAATTTAATAAATAAGTAATAAATAATGGAGAGGCAGTGGGGGTTTAGAGGACTGAATTACAGTCCACTTTTTGGCATTAAAAATATTGAAGTGCACAGATTGAAAACCCCATTGCTGCAATCCAGAAAGAGAGAGATCCATGTGCTGAACATGTTTAGCTGATTGCGACTGGTGGAAGTCGAGATGTGCGACTACATATGCATTTGGTTATGGAATTAATCTCAACTGGATTCCACCCTCAAGTTTTTGCAGTGCCATACTTCCAGCGTGCTGTCTGGCACAGACCATGGCAGGTTAGAATCCATGTTGGGGTTGGATTCTGGAGGAGTATTTTTGGATTTTTTTTCCCCTGGAGGGGGAAAACTAAAGGGTAAATGGTTTGAAAGGGCAGTGTTTGAAGGAACTGGGTATGTTCAGCCTGGAGAAGAGAAGACTGCTGGGGGACTTGATCCCACACTTCAAATAGCCGAAGGGCTGTCCCACAGAAGAGACAGGCAAAGCCTTGTTCTCTGCTGCCCCAGAGGGCAGGTGTAGTCCTCATGAGGTTTAATTCCAGGAAGATAGGTTTCAGCTGAACATTAGGAACAACTTTTTAGGGTGCAGTCCTATGGGTTGTACCCTCATTAGACAGAAGTTCCCAGACATGGAGGCTTCTGTGGATTCAGTGCCCTGCTGGGCTTGTGCTGGCAGGGTGGAAGGAGAGACAGAGGTGATTTTTGCCCCTCTGTGCTCCTGTTGTTGCATTTTTACTTTGAACCCATCTAAAGGAGGTGCACTTGTGGGAGTGGGGTTAGGGCTGGAGAGGCCATAGGATTCTTCATATCCTGGCCTCTCCTGTCCCCTTCCCTCACCTCCTCGCCCATTGGCACTCCCCTTTTCAGACCTGCCCGAGGTTGCTTTTTCAACCTCAGAAAGCAGCCGGCACAGTTCTTCCCATGGTGGTTGCGGGGGCGGAGGGTAGTGGAGGGGGCGGGGAGAAGGATTGGATACCGGAGTCCCCCTTCCGACGTCGTGACAGTGTCTATGGCCTTGGAGTGGTGGTGGGGACCTCCAAATAATGCTATGGTCCCTGGGACGCTCCCCTGGAATCGTAGGAGTGCTCTCTTAAGAGTAAATGCAATTTGACAGCAGAACTGCTTGCTGGAGGTCTTCAGACAGAGACTGGGCAGACAACTGTCATGGGTGCTCTAGCTTTCGATTGCCTGAATCAAGCAGGGGGGTGGGCTGGATGGCCCAGGAGTCCCCTTCTGATTCTGTGGTCTGTTTTTCCCTTGTGTTTTTAAATTTGTGAACTCGTGTTAACTGAAGAAATGCTGCAGGAGTGCAGTTGAAACCCCTATGCGTTCGAAAAGACTTTCCTTTCCCCTATTGATTTCACCGGAGACATCTTCACAATTGTGGGCAAGTTTTTTACAAAAATCATACATCGCACAAATATATTTTTATAAACCCTTTTAAGGACATAATTAAAATATTACGAGGAAATGGGGCATACCTGGCATTCTGCCACCTGTGTTACAAAATCCAGAATTAAACCAACATGGGACTATCTGGGTGACATTTTGAAATGGCCAGGGACCCATTCCCACGGAGGGCCATGTGTTGCTGCGTACGGCTAATTGTGGGCAACTAGATTTGGATTGGGGCCTGTGTGTCCCCACACATGACATAGCAGAATGAGATATGAATGGGATGCTATGCTATCACAGTTTTAAACGCTTCTCTGGCTGAGGAAAACTTTGCTGGTCGAAAACTAGAAGAACAAGGAGTTGGTTGAGCCATTAGGCAGAGTGAGGCAACCCCCTCAAGCAGTGGATGTTGGGGGGCAGCAGAAGCAGTCCCCTGACCATTCATCCTGAGCCCCCCTGCTAGCCATTCTCCTCTTTTGGAGGACAGAGATGTATGTGCCACACAGCCTGTCCTGCATGTCCTAAACTAGCCTGCTGCCCCCTGGTGTGGTGGAGGACACTGTCCTGTTGGCAGGGTTGAAGCAGAATTCATCTAGTCCAGTTCACCTCGTACGTGGAATATAAGTGGGGGAGGGAGCACTGTATTTATCCTTTGCCTCAGGTAGCAAAGTGTCTTGGGTTGGCCCTGGGTTGAGCTAGAATATTCCTTTTTTTAGAAACCTTGCGGAATTGTTCACAGGTGGGAGTATTCAAAATGGCGTCTCCTCCAAGACGGTCTGAAGTGGTCCAGTCTGCTCTGCCTTCTCTAGGTTTTTAACCATCTCTAATGAAGTCTTAATCTCCCCGACTTAAAAAACAAATTCTTGAGGATTTTAAGCACCACTTTTTTTTATTTGGGGTGATGCTTGATAGGAGTTATTCCACAAGCCTTAACCAGCCTGTCTTAGCCAAACCCAAATCCTCCCCTAGGTTATCATGCAAGTGCTCTGCAGACCAGGCTGCAATTGCATTTTGATTGCCTCTGGGTTTCTGAGACTGCCCCCAACGCTGGCTCGTGCATTGAGATGTCTTGTCAGAAATAGCTCAGTGCAGGCATTCCTCCTCCTTGCGTGGTTAGAATTGCATGAGGGGAGATGAGAGCCTGTCTGTCGCATCCCCATCCTTCTGCCTTCCTCAGATTGGCAAGTGAACATTGGCAGCAAAGAGAAACAAGTTCTCAGGATGCGAAATAATAACAACAACAATAATAATACTGTAGGAAGCCCAATGCATTTCGGCCTTTCTCTTATTTTTAGGCCTTCTTCAGGGGGTAGAGAAAAAAGTCTACAGAATTCTTTCCAGCAAAAGATTGTCAGTCTACTGACACAGGAGACAATCCTTTGCTGAAAAAAATTCTGCAGACCTTTTTCTCTAACCCCTGAAGAAGGCCTAAAAATAAGAGAAAGGCCAAAACGCATTGGGCTTCCTACAGTATTGTTGTTGTTGTTGTTATTATTATTTTGCATTCTGAGAACCTGTTTCTCTTCGCTGCCAATGTTCACTAGCCAATCTGAGGAGGGCAGAAGGATAGGGATGCGACAGACAGGCTCTCATCTCCCCTCATGCAATTCTAACCACGTGAGGAAGAGGAATGCCTGACGAAACGCATTGGGCTTCCTACAGTTGTTGTTTTTGCATCCTGAGAACCTGTTTCTCTTCTTTGTGATTTACTTTGGATGCTCACCTCCTTCTGTTTTCTTGAACGTTGGTGGCAGACAGCTGCTGCATGATCAGAGTTCATAGGAACACAGGAAGCTGCCGTATGCTGAGCCAGACCCTGGGTCCATCTAGCCCAGTATTGTCAGCACTGACTGGCAGTGGCTCTCCAGGGTTTCAGGCAGGATTCTTTTCTAGCCCTACCTGAAGAAGCTGGGGATCGAACCCGGGACCTTCTGCATGCAAAGCAGGTGCTCTACCACTGAGCTCCAGCTCCTGTATTGTGTGGGGAGCCTCGATGAGAAGAGCAGCTCCCTGCTGCAGAGATGTTCACTTGCCAAGGTGTGGAGGGCGACAAGGCAGAGCCACACTTCTCCTCTCTCTCTCTCTCTCTCTCATTTTGTGTGCAGCAGAGTGCCTGAAAAAGTACTCCTCATTTTTAAAGGAAAAGAACTTTTCTCAACTGAAAACGGACTTGGCTCTGATTTTGCCTTTTGCATCTCATGATTTTAGGGTCCAAAATTCCTCTGACCCTCAGATCTCATGACCCAACTTAGCTTTCCCTTTGGAGACTTGAAAGGAAATGTTAAGAGGGTGTTTACTTTTTTAAAAAGTACATATGAGCATGTGTATGTATGCATTATATGTGGGGAAGTCATAAGCAGGGATTTTTTTTCTTGCCAAACTTTGGAGCCAGTCAGATTTTCTAGGAGCCAGCTGGAGTGAAGGGATGTGTGTGACAAAGGAGAGATTCTGGCCTTCGCTGATGTGTTCCTGTCTCTTCCTACTCCCCTGCCCCCTTTCTTCCAGGCAGGAAACTGAGAGGTAGTGAGGCTCAAGGTGATTTGGAAGCCATTGCTACTTTCTTGAGAGCCCTTACTCCAATGCGTGGCAGCCGGGTGCAATTAAGTGTAGGGATGTATAAGAAATGAACTCCACATAGATTTTTTAACAGTTCTATCCAATTTGCACCACCGACCCAATTTGCGGTTGGAAATCATACATTCCTGAGTTTCTGATGCGTTCTGCAAAACAAACAAAAAATGCATCTGACAACATGCATTTTTCAAATGCAAAAAATGCATTTGAAAAATGTGCATGTTTCCAAACATGCTTTACTGAATGGATGCATTCAGCCAAAATTACGTATGTTTAAAAAATGCAAACATTTCATACATTATGAAACATGCATATGAATTTCCGCTTGGATTTTTTTTTTTTTTTTAATTACAAGTTCATGTGGGAACGGAATGGAACGAGTTTGCTCTAAAAAACCAAACCAAACCCCACAATCTTGCTCAGACCAAGATTGACTGATCCATCTCTAATTAAGAGGAACTGAGGCAGGACGGAATGGCAACAGGTCCCATACACTGTAGCATATTTGGGGTGGGGGGAGAGAGAGGAGGAAATCTGCTTTCTTTTCAGCAACTCCAGTCCACAGAATCAGAGGTTTTAGATGCCAGTGATGATTAAGAACTTGGTCCCAGGGCATGGTCTGAAAGCACATGAGGCTGCCACCTTGCTGAATCTAAGCAGATCTGGGTCTGGTCAGTGCTCAGAGGGGAGACCACCTGGGGACTGCATGTAGCCACCTTGAGTTCCGTGATGGAGGAAAAGTGGGATATAAATGTAATAAAATATTTTTCAAAAGTTTTTCACCCTTGATGAAGAGTTAACTTTTGCTGAGTACTTGAGTGCAGATTGCTGGTCTTGTGAATGCTACACTATATGTCAATCATGACTCATTGCTTCCTAGAAAACTTTCAGAAAGTAGATTGGGGCATCAGATATTGAGCCAGGACTCCAGAGCCCTTACAGGAGCTCTTTGGCATGTCTGAATCCTCAGAATATTCAGTTCATGATGACTTCTGTTTTTGTTTCTTTTATATGGTTGTACGAAACTGCTCATAAATGTTCTCCAAATTCTAATTAGAATGCTCTCTTGCCCTACGCCCACTCAAAATAAAAATGATTGGAGAAGGTGAGCACGGGAATAAATTGTCGGAAAGTTGAGTTGATTGAGTTATTATTTGACAAATCTGAGTGGGAGTGTTGGTTCGTGCTTGAGAACAGAGTTTAGTCGTGTCACAGCTCCTTTAAATTTCAAATAAAAATGTCCTTGCAACTTTTCTTGATCATGGAGGCCTACATACAGCACAATATGTGCTCATGGTTAGGCACATATAATCTGGCATTCTCCACTTGGGTTCTGTCATTCTTGATTGTTAGTGATCACTGCACTAGCTTACAGTGTTGTGTTGTATTTTTTCTTCTTTTTTCAGGGCCGGCCCTGCTATCACATAGAGTGAAGTAGCCACCTTAAGGCAGCAAATGCTGAGGGACATGGAATGGATAGGGCTGTATGTACTATGTGACCTGCTCTGTCCTGCTGTCCTCACATGCGCTGAAGGATGCTGTCCTGTTGCCCGTGCTGAAATAAGATTAAACCACCGGCCTGGTCAGGTTTTGAGCACTGAACTGGGCACGGGGTTGGGAAGGAGATACCATCCTGTCCTTTGCCTCAGTCAACGATGTTTAGGGACACCCCGTCTTTCTTAGTGATGCTATCCAGGAAAAAGGGGGCTTGCATGTATTCAGTTTGCACCTCAGTGACTCCAGTTGGTTTAGTGTTAAGTATTAAGTAAACTACGGAGCCTTAGGCTATAATCCCACGCACACTCATCCAGGAGTCAGCACCACTGAATGTAGCGGGAGTCACGTCTGAGTAAACATGAATAGTAATGCACTGTAGTGTTGGTGCGAGGTAAAACAAAAACAGCAAAAGCAAGCAGGGGTCAGTGACCTGGTGCCCTCCAAATGTTTTGGACTACCACTCTGATCATCCCCAGCCAGCATGGCCACTGATCATGCATTATGAGAGCTGTAGTCCCCAGCATCTCCAGGGAGGGCTGGGAAAGACTCCCTTCTGAAACCTTTCTCATGGGAGGGGCTGTAGCTCAGCGGCAGAGCTCATGCTTTGCGTGCGGAAGGCCCCAGGTTCGATCTCCAGCAACTCCAGGTAAGGCTGGGAAAACTCCTGCCTGAAACCCTGGTGAGCCATCGCTTCCAGTCAGTGTCGACAACACTGGGCTAGATGGACCCAGGGCCTGACTCAGTATAAGGCAGCTTCCTAGGTTCTTGTTGGTGTTTATTCACTCAGTCGCTTCCGACTCTTTGTGACTTCACAGACTAGCCCACGCCAGAGCTTCCTGTCGGCCGTCGCCACCCCCAGCTCCCCCAAGGTCGAGTCCATCACCTCCAGAATATCATCCATCCATCTTGCCCTTGGTCGGCGCCTCTTCCTTTTGCCTTCCACTTTCCCTAGCATCAGCATCTTCGCCAGGGTATCCTGTCTTCTCACTATGTGGCCAAAGTACTTCAGTTTTGCCTGTAATATCCTTCCCTTAAGTGAGCAGTCTGGCTTTATTTCCTCGAGTATGGACTGGTTTGATCTTCTTGCAGTCCAAGGCACTCTCAGAGTTTTCCTCCAGCACCACAGTTCAAAAGCATCTATCTTCCTTCGCTCAGCCTTCCTTATGGTCCAGCTCTCACAGCCATAGGTTACTACGGGGAATTATTATTATTAATAAATAATAATTAAATTAATTATTATTATTTAATTTATTAATCACCCATCTGGCTGGTCACCCAGCCACTCTGGGCGATGTACAACATACAATAAAACAATAAAATCCTACAATAAAAACATTTTCTAAAATACCCTAACCCACCCCAAATGCCTGCCTGAACAGCCACGTTTTTAATGCATGACGGAAGCTCATTAAAGAGGGGGCATGACGGAGTTCCCTAGGGAGGGAGTTCCACAGAGTGGGGGCCACTACAGAAAAGGCCCTCTCCCTCGTCCCCACCAGTCTAGCTGTCCTGGCTGATGGGACAGAGAGAAGGCCATCCGAGGCTGATCTTGTTAAGCGGCCTGTCTGGTGCTGCTGGAGGCGCTCCTTAAGATAGGCTGGGCCGGAACCATATAGGGTTTTAAAGGTCAAAACCAACACCTTGAATTTGGCCCGGAAAACAACTGGTAACCAGTGCAACTCCTTCAGCACTGGAGTGATGTGATCTTGCCGGTGGCTGCCTTTAATCAGGCGAGCTGCCGCATTCTGTACCAGCTGCAGCTTCCGAACCGTCTTCAAGGGTAACCCCACGTAGAGCGCATTACAGTAGTCTAAACGAGAGGAGACCAGAGCATGTACTACTGATGGGAGCAGATGGTCGGGAAGGAAGGGCTGCAGCCGCCGTATCAGATGGAGTTGATACAGCGCTGTCCGGCTCACAGCTGACACCTGAGCCTCCATGGACAGCTGGGAGTCCAAAATGACCCCCAGGCTGCGAACCTGGTCTTTCAAGGGTAGCCGTACCCCATTCAACACCAGGTCAACATCCCCTAGCCTCCAATGGAATACCATTGCTTGAACTATGCGGACCTTTGTTGTCAGTGTGATGTCTCTGCTCTTCACTATTTTATCAAGATTTGTCATTGCTGTCCTCCCAAGAAGTAAACGTCTTCTGATTTCCTGGCTGCAGTCAGTGTCTGCAGTAATCTTTGCGCCTAGAAATACAGAGTGTATAGGATTGTGCAAATTGCACCCTTGTGGATACGGGCCACCCTGCAAAGCGCCTGAGTTTACACGTGTGATTGATGGGAGGGGTGTGTGTGTGCCTGCTCTCCGACCGTGCTGGTATGCCATCTGGTGACGTGTCTGAACCTGGCTGACGATAAATAATTTCTCCTCTCCTCAACCTTTCTCTGGCTTTGCACCTGGGTTGAAGCCAGTCGAAGCATTGAGCAACAGCAATAAAATACAATGTCAATACAACCTCTGTTACATAAAGGCCTCCTTGTTTTCAACAGCGTTCGTATGGCGGTTCCTACCTTGACGCATCGTGTTCATCTCAGCAGTTCGAAGAGCAGTCTGTAAGTGATTTAAAAATGCACTCAGTATGTCTTGAATCCCAGAGGCTGAGCATAGGTTTGTGCTGGAGATATTGCGGTGCGGGAACTCTTCTTCACGGAAAACCCCTTTGTGGGCTTCCTGTTGGTGCTTGTGTAAAAGCACAGTGTGTGGAAGAGCTGGGGCCCAGTTCATAGATTCTCCATGGGAGGGAGCTCGTCCTCTGTGCCTGGAAGTTGGGTCTGTCTTTCCCCAAATCACACGAACATGTCCCATTCGCAGCTCCGCATGCAAACCTGAGCAGGAGAGCATGTTCTCCAAAAACGCTTGCAAATTCCCAAAGTTGTATTTGTGTTTGAAAAATGTGCATTTTTGCAAAAATCTGCATTTTCACAGTTTATGGCAGAAAAATGCATAATGCTTAAAGTGTGCATTTTCCTGTTCGAAATGCCCATTCAAACAAAAGGAAAAGAAGAAGAAGAGTGCAATCAAAGACAGCAAACAAGGCAAGCTGAGCTTCAAAGCGCTTCTTGGAGATTCTTGGTGATTGCGGAAATCGCTTCTTCGCTCCTCCACATGCTCCACTAACATTTGGATAGTAGAATTGCTTCAGACGGGCTTGTCGTGTGGGAAGTAACCATGCTGGCACCATCGCCCTTTGGGGAGGTACTGACTGACATGGTAACTTCCCATGCAATCTGCTTCAGGTGCACTCTTGCTAGAGCCTTGTTCATTTCAGTGGGGCATCTGGTGAAAGTTCCACTCAGGCAGGGTCATGGGGGGCTGCCCTACACCTGGAGCAGAATGAGCTTGTAGAATGGGCTGTGCCAGATCAGGCTGTAGGTGGGGGAATGCCACATCTGTACGCTTCCCCTCATAAGGGAACTCCCTGCATATAGGAAGTTAGCACCTCAGGGGAAAGATTCAAGACTAGCCCAAGACTATTTGCAGGGATGTTTTCACCTGGGGGCACAATTACAGAGGTTATCTTCCACCTGCGTGTCGAAGTGGTACTGTCCATTCTACCATCTACTTGGTGGTGTTTGTAGACCAGGCCAGCAATTTGGATGCATGTGAATCTTGGGAACAGGAAGAGGGGAAAACCACACTGTGTAGCTGTTGGGTTCATGAGCTAGGGTAGCAAGGTGGCTAAGAGTCTGAGCTACGAATCAGGAAGTCCCTGGTTTGAATCCTGCCTCTGTCATGAATTCACTGCCACTTTCTCTCAGCCCTGGTTCCCTGATCTGCAGTATGGGAGATAATTATACTGACTTCTGTTACAGGGTTGCTGCAAGGATTACAAGCTAGATAATGCATGTGAAGTGCTTTGAACACTTGAAAGCACTAGATAAAAGTTATTACTTTATCTGGCACCCTGAGCTCTTTGAAGGAAGAGTGGGATATATGTGCAATTAAATAACACATTGCAGTGATGTAGTGATTAGTGTGTCAGGCTAGGAGTGGGGAGGCCCAGGTTCAAATCCCTTCTGAGCCGTGTAACTCACTGGATGACTTTGGGCAAATCATCATCTCTAGCTCAAGCTACCTCACAGGGTTGTTGGGAGGCTAAAATGCAGACAGGAAGCCATCTAGGCTGCTTTGGGCTCTTCGGCGTAATAAACAAATAATATCAAGCCTTTGGAAACTGCAGAATGAGGCTGTTCCCTGAATTGTATGCACCAACAGACTTCCTCACAAACACCATTTGTAGAATTTCTGCAACTTGGGATGTATCGAGATGGCCAAATCTTGGGAAGTGTAGTGGAGTGAGGGTGCTGTGAATTCTCTGTGGTCCCACGATCTTATTATAGAATTCCGTTTCTCGGGGAAGAGAAAATGTTTCTTAAACGGTTGAAGTCTGTAATGTAGAAATGCTCTCAGGTAGACTCGCTGATTCTTCCCTGTAGGGAGGAATCAGGGAGTGGTAGTGCTTCACCCTTCCTCTGCCTGACCATTCTTCTCTGCTAATGCCATCTCCTGTGCTTTTAAACTCATTTCCCCAACAACCTGGCTTTGAAACAGGAATTGGACCTGGTTGAAGGACAAAGCGGCAAGATGGTGGCGGTGATCACAGAATGTGTGGAAAGTTGGGGTGATGGTGGAATGTCTTAGGGCATAATCCTGTGCATATTTAGACAGAGAAAAGTCCTCAGACTCCCAGCTTCCTGCCAGCCAACCATGCTGGCGGGGGCATGCTGGGAATTGTAGGACTTTTTTCTGTCTAAGCATGCATAGGATTGTGCCCTTATGCTGTTTTCCACTACAAATGCTCCTTCTGCCCCCACATATATGTCATCTCTGCAAATGGGAACCTGGGGATGTGCACCGGGGAAGGCCAGCATCTCTTCTTGATCATACCAGAGTACAGGCACGGAATAATGGGCCCAAGTTACAGGAAGCCAGATTCCGGCTGAACATCAGGAAAAACCTCCTGACAGAGCAATGCGACAATGGAACCAATGACCTAGGGAGGCAGTGGGCTCTCCCACACTGGAGGCATTCAAGTTGAGGCTGGACAGCCACCTGTCAGGGATGCTTTGACTTGGATTCCTGCACTGAGCAGGGTGTTGGATTTGATGGTCTTACAGGCCCCTTCCAACCCTACTATTTTATGATTCTATGACTTCCTGAGATAATTGCCTGGTTCAGCTATCATTGCCAAAATTTCATTTGACCATTGCAAAAGGCTTTGCAGTTGCCTGTCCCGTCTCTCATGTGCTCCGATTCATGCCCTCCTGTCCTGGTTTAAATGATAGTTTGCCTCCAAACCAGAATTCGAAGCCCAGCTCAGGCAACGGTTTGTGCAAATTGGAGTGTGAAAGGTGAGGGGTAGGAAGGGGCTGATGGTGGCCGTACCGTGGCTTGACTGTAATGTTGGGACGAGACCAATGCATAGTTCTGCCTTCAGTGGCCTTCCACATGGTCGATTCCTAGAACTGTGAAAGGAAAACATCTGTGTGTGGTGCATGCTCTTTATGGGAAGTGAAACTTATGCACTGGTTTTCCTTTTAAACCTTTTCACAGGCGCTTGAGGAAGGAAGTGATTGTTTGAGTAAATTGCCCAGCTCATTTGCATATCTGTTAAGGATACATCTGAAAGAAGGCAGAAACCTGGTCATCAGGGATCGCTGTGGTGAGTTGATGCGTTGCCGTATATAGTACTGATTTAAAAAGTTGTACAGAACATCCAAGCGGTGCTTTGGTTGAAGCGAGAGAGTTATGGGTTGGATTTGGATGTAGTCATACTTAAAGTAGGCAAAAGCTTTTTCAAATCCTAAAGTCTGTGGCCTGTATTGAATTTTGCATTCATGGGATGTTTTCATAAATTTGCATAATATGCATATCCCCATCAGGGATTGAGCCAGTGAAGGGTGGTGGCTCTGACGTCAGTGGGGTGGTGAATCCGCTTTGGGTGTCAGGGTGGACACTGAGCCCATAGAATCCCAGAGTAGTTCTGATTATGAGGAAGAGCAGTCGCTCCTGGGAGAGGAGCGCGCTCCTCTTTCCCAGGGCCAACAGCTGATGGAGATTCCTCCCACCAACATTCCTAGCTTAGATAGCAGTCCAGGGAGTGATAAAGTGCGGGAAGCAGTCTTGGTGGACGTGTGACGCAGACGCAGAGAGCGGTGCCAGATGGAGGGCATGGAAAGGAGGCGTAGTGCCCGGTTGGCGCGCAAACAACGGCTGTGCCCAGAGGATCCAAGGGAAAAGGGGAGGGACTCTCCCTAGTCCTTAAGTTCAGGGGTCTGCCAGTAATTCCCTTTCAAACGGGGACCAACTGTTCCAACTTAGAGCATAGGTTTGGTGCTGCTCAGATCTAGTTGCAAACAGTAGAGTTGTTAAGTTGTAAAAGAAGAATAAAGCTTTGAAAGGAATCCCTTTGTCTGTGTCTGGACTTAGCTACTGGATTAGACTGAGAGAGGCCTCCAAGGAGCCCTTGACATTGGGTTTCAATCAGAACTCTAAAGTAGCTATCCAGGTATATATAAATGCATAAAATCCAAGTATATATAAATGCATACAATAAATATAATCTTTGCAAAATGACTGTATTGCTAATAACATATTTGGAGATCCTATAATAATGGGGTGAGCCCTCCATGCAACTGTAAAGTACCTTTAGAGTTCTGGCTGAAACCCAGAGTGGATTCACCGCCCCATTGACATTGGAGCCCCCAGGCTTCACTGGACTGAGCTGGGATAGTGTCAAAAGGACTGGAAATAGACATTTCTTTCCATCCCTAGCCAGAACACCTTTTCCCCTAAAACATGTTTCTTCTCTGGTTTAGTAAAAGTTTTCTGAGAGCACTGTTCACTTGTGCTTGAACGAGAAACTCATACATGCTGAAACAAGCCCTGTTCTAAACTAGCTTTCCAGAAAGGAAGTGCAGAAGAGCTACCTTGACAGAGACAAATCAACTACGACATGTTACCTTTTGACCTAGCAAATTTATGTTGGTGAGAATGTACAAGCATATCCTCTCCCCACCCACATTGTTCTTAGGTGGTATTTCAGTTCAGGAGTTGTTCCGCAAGTCCTAGAACTTGTCTGGAAGTTCTTCGTTAAAATGCCAAAGTCCCTGAATTGGAAATCATTAAGTATTATTTTTTAATCAGTTTATTTATTTATTTATTTCATTTCTATACTGCCCAATAGCTGAAGCTCTCTGGGCGGTTCACAAAAATTAAAACCAAACAGCACACAATAAAACAATTTAAAATATATAAAACATTAAAACCACAGTATAACGATACAACCACAATAAAACCTACCAACAGTGCAGGAGTTTAAAATACAGATTTAAAACAGCAAAGCTAAAAGTCTAGAAACCTAAAATGCCAAAATGCCTGGGAAAATAAAAAGGTCTTCACCTGGCGCCGAAAGGAATACAATGTAGGTGCCAGGCGAACCTCACTAGGCAGCTCATTCCACAGCCGGGGTGCTACAGCAGAAAAAGCCCTCCTCCAAGTAGCCACCCGCTTCACTTCCTTTGGCAGGGGCTCACGGAGAAGGGCCACTGACGACGATCTTAAGGTCCGGGCAGGCACATATGGGAGGAGGCGATCCTTCAGATAACCTGGCCCCAAGCCATTAAGGGCTTTAAATGTTAATACCAGCACTTCGAATTGGGCCCGGGAATGGACCGGCAACCAGTACAGCTGAAAAAGTACTGGCGTAATATGGGCTCGCTGGCCAGTCCCTGTTAACAATCTTGCTGCCCTGTTTTGGAGCAGCTGAAGTTTCCGGACTGTTTTCAAAGGCAGCTCCACGTATAACACATTGCAGTAATCCAGACGAGAAGTTATCAGAGCATGGATAACTGTAGCTAGGCGATCTCTGTCCAGATAAGGATGTAGTTGGTATACCAGCCTAAGCTGATAAAAAGTGCTCCGTGCCACTGAGTTCACCTGTGCCTCAAGTGACAGTTCTGGATCCAAGAGCACCCCCAAACTACGAATGTGATCCTTTAGGGAGAGTGCAGCCCCCTCCAGAACAGGCTGAATATCACCTAGCCGGGCAGACGAACCACCCACTAACAGCACCTCCGGCTTGTCTGGATTGAGTTTCAGTTTATTGGCCCTCATCCAGTCCATTACCGTGCCCAGGCCCTGATTCAGAACAGCCACTGCCTCACCTGGGTTTGATGAGAAAGAGAGGTAGAGCTGGGTGTCATCCGCATATTGATGGCACGTCAGCCCACCCCTCCGGATAACCTCCCACAGTGGTTTCATGTAGATGTTAAACAGCATGGGGGATAAAATAGAGCCCTGTGGAACCCCATGGCACAATTGCCATGGCACAGAGCAATAATCCCCCAGCACCACCTTCTGGAGTTGGCCATCCAAGCAGGAGTGGAACCACTGCAGTGCAGTGCCTCCAACTCCCAACCCAGACAACCTGTCCAGAAGGATACCATGGTCGATGGTATCAAAAGCCTCTGAGAGGTCCAGGAGAATCAACAGGGTCGCACCCCCCTGTCCCTCTCCCGGCAGAGGTCATCCCACAGCGCGATCAAGGCAGTTTCTGTTCCAAAACCAGGCCTGAAGCCTGATTGAAATGGATCTAGATAATCTGTTTCAACAGTGCCTGGAGCTGTCCTGCAACCACCCGTTCAAGCACCTTGCCCAGGAAGGGGATGTTGGCCACTGGACTATAATTGTTAACATCCTCTGGGTCCAGGTTAGGCTTTTTCAGGAGTGGTCTAATTACCACCTCTTTTAAAGCAGCCAGCACCACTCCCTCTCTCAAGGAGGAATTTTACAACCTCCTGCACCCAGCCGGACATCCCCTCCTTGTTTGATTGAATAAGCCATGAAGGGCAAGGGTCAAGCACACAAGTGGTCGATCGGACTTGGCCAAGCACCTTGTCCGCATCCTCAGGCCTCAGTAACTGAAACTCATCCAATAAAACTGGACCAGACGTTGCTCTGAATGCCTCTACCAATGGAACTGCATTAATCGTGGTGTCCAATTCATGATGAATCTGAGCGACTTTATCTTCAAAGTGCCTTGCAAACTTATCACAGCGTGCCGCCGAGGGTTCCACTGTCTCTCTCCCTGGCCCAGAATGTAACAGGCTGTGAACCACTCGGAAAATTTCTGCTGGACAACACTGAGAAGATGCAGTGCTGGTGGAAAAGAACTGTCTCTTTGCCACCCTCACCGCCACAGAGTAGTGGGCTCCTACCTGTGTTGGGTCAGACTCAGCACGGGTTTTCCTCCACCTACGTTCTAGCCGTCTCCCCTCTTGCTTCATTGCCCTCAGCTCAGGTGTATACCAAGGAGCTGGCCGGGCTCTGCTCAGAGGGAGAGGGCGCTTGGGTGCGATCGTGTCAACCGCCAATCAGTTGGGTTCTGGAAATCTGTTTTTTTGTTCTGCAGTGGACTAGATTACAACTTGCCACATCCTTCTCTCTTTTCTCCTGAAGATCTTTTGTTTCAAGGCATGGCAAGGTAGCATTCACAAAACTGGCTTCACCACTGGCATGTCTTGCAAAATGGTTGTGAGGCCCCGGTCCCTGCGGAACTTCGTACTGAGTCTGATGCAATCTGTGAATATAAATGGCAGATAACTTTCAAGAGTGTCATTCCAGTATACCAGGGGTGGGGTACCTCTGAGGGCTGAATTCCATTCCAGAGAAGCTCTCGGGGGCTGCATTCCAGTGGTGGGTGGAGCTGAAGGCAGAAGGGGCGGAGCCACAAATACAAAAAATACCAGCATCGTGTAGTTTAAAGCTTTACTGCCAGTAACTAAGTCTTAGGAGAGGCATTTTGTTTTTATTTTATTTATTTTTTATTTACAGTATTTATATACCGCTCCACGCTGAAGATTTTGGAATGGTGAGGAAGAAGATAAAAGAATAAACCCTCATAATTAAAACAATTAAAACATTTTAAGAGAACAGATTCTGAACTTAATAAACCACAGCTGGTCCCTCAGGGAAGGCCTATCGAAATAACAATGTCTTCAGGAGGTGCTGATAGCAGCACAGTGTTGGCCTCTGCCTGACGTCCATAGGCAGAGAATTCCACAGGAAGGGGGCCACCACGCTGAAGTCTCTTTTCCTGGTGGACTCCAACCAGGCCATAGGTCCATGTGGAACCATCAGGAGCAAGCCCTTTTAGCCTTTTAGAATGGTGGTGGTGGTGGGGGGGAAACTGCCGAGAAGCCGGGAAACCACCAAACAGTCAGTGGTTTGTGGAAAGGGAACAGGGCCTTCTGGGGGATGTCATGAGGGCCAGACTTGCCCCCGGGCAGGAGACAATAAATGCTTCTACATCAAACGCATATAGTCAAATTATGGAACTATTTTTTTCTGCAGGATTGTGGGGAAGTTGTAATCCTGGAGAGGTCTGATAATTCTTTTAAAATGGCCCTGTTGTCATGCTTTTAAAACCCATCAAAGAACCAGACCCTGGAAACAGTATAACGTTATGACCTGCTGCACTTACATTCTATTCCTACTTTTTGAAGACTCTTAGTTAGCTTAGAATATTTGAATTGTGTTTTGCCTCTGTTGTATAATAAAGTTTGAAAACCTTTTTTTAAAAGAAAAAAATAAGCCTTTTGCTTTTGCAGTATCGACTTAACTGGTATTGTGAGCCGTTTATTGAATGCTAGAGAAAAAGACACGGCATTAATATGCTGCTTTAGTGGTGCCCTCTTGTGCATGTTTCTTAATATTGCAAGGTATTAGAAGCAGCGTAAGAAAATTTGTGCACATCTATGTGGTTACGCACAAATTTCTACAACTTTTGATGGTAGATCTCCAAATATTCGACAAATTGGCTAATGGTAGCTCTGCGCGTGCATGATTTTCATTGGGGAAAATGGTGTCATGGGGAGGGTTAACCCTTCCTGCTCCCCACCCCCTGTCCTGTGGTCCTGATAGGATTGTGTCTCTCCTGCTGTCATGTTTTGTTCGGCCCCAAGATGAGCTAATTGCAGACGCCCGTAGACTTAAGCTGGCCCAAAATTTTAACAGGAAGACAGTTACTTCTTCCCCTAGTGCTTCATGTGCTGGTGGTAGAGATGGGCAACAGAGATGGGCAACCTCTTCCAAGCTCCCTTTTGGATGAACCCAGAAACTACAGAAGTTCGGGGGCACGGGGAGTCAGAAGAACTTAATAAAATGCAGCTGGTCCCTCAGGGAAGACCTCTCGAAATAACAATGTCTTCAGGAGGCACTGAAAGCAACACAATGTTGGTCCCTGCCTGACCTCCAAAGGCAGGGAATTCCACAAGAAGGGGGCCACCACGCTGAAGGCTCTTTTCCTGGTGGACTCCAACCAGGCCATAGGTCCATGTGGAGCCACCAGGAGCAAGCCCTTTTAGCCCTTTAGAATGGGGTGGGTGGGGAACTGCAGAGAAGCTGGGAAACCACCAAACAATCAGTGGTTTGTGGAAAGGGAACAGGGCCTTCTGGGGGACATCATGAGGGCCGGACTTGCCCCCGGGCAGGGCAATAAATAATTCCCCACCCTTGCAATAAACGCTTCCACATCCAGTGCATATAGTCAAATATATGAGGCCCCCACAGAGACCTCTTCAGGCAAGAGGGTTCTCCGTGGTGGGTGGGCAGACTTCTAACACCACCCTTCCAGTGGAGGCCGGTGTCTCTCCAATTTTGGTGGGGCTGCGATTCCATTCTGGGTTTTAGTCAGAACCATGGAAGAACTCTGAAGGAGCTGTCAAGGTGCTAAGCCCTATCCCCTAAATGGGTTCAGCACCTTGGATAGCTCCTTTAGAGTTCTGGCTGGCTGATTCTGACAGAAACTCCGAATAGAACCACTGCCCCACTGAAATCGGATCCACCAGCCTCCACTGCACCCTGCAGTTTTTGCCCCTGCAGTGCTGCCAGAGCAGCCCATCCAGGCTTGGTGACCCCCGCAGCCCCCTTGACTTCCAGCTGCCCAAGTCCCTCACAGCCTCTGGCTGACATAACCTTTGCTCAGCTGTCTGAGATCTTTCCTGTAGCAAAGCACTTGCGAGAGCCACAAAAGCCAGCGATTTATCTCCAGTCTGGATGTTAATCTGAGCTGGAGAAAAGTTTGGGCAACGGCCAAGCTCTCCCCTCCGTTAGAGAGACCTGTTATTACGAGACCCCAAAGCTCTACTGCAAGTCCAACTTGGGAGAACTTCACTGATCTTGAACAAGTTCCTCTTTTCAAGATTTCTCCAGATCTTGGTGGGATAAGAGATGAGGCAGGGTGTTCCAGTAGCCCAATATTTCTCAGATGTGACTGGTCTGAAATTATAGAGAAAACTGTTCCTTTTTGATGACTTGATGGGTGCAGGTTAAACGCTCTCAGGCCTTCAGTGATCACTGTAGTGGCAGCCAAGGAGGAATTTCCACTAAGGACCCATTCACACATTATATTTTGAGATGTACAGATAAGAATGTAAAAGTATGACTACGACAATGACGTGCATCGTACAGGATATTTGTCCGGGAGCTGAGATAGACTGTTGTTTCCTGGTGAGCAGGGGTTCCCAATCCTTTCGGGCCCATGGGGACATTTGGAAGTTTGAGAGAAGGTTGCAGGTGCCATCACAAAATGGCCACCATGGCGGGGGGCATGCCCATTCACAAAATGTCCTCTGTGCCACACACAGACCCAGAGAGAGAGGAAGAAACGAAACACAGACTCAGAGAGGGGAGGGGGAGAAAAAGAACAGGTTTGTCGCTGATGCCTATTGAGAGGTGAAAGAGAACGTTGGAAAGTGACACTTGTTACACTTCTTCTCTTACCTCTTTGTAGTTTTCTAGGCAGGATCAGCAGCTTGGGTGCCAATCTCAGTCTGGAAAGGAACGAAGCATTTTGAAGCTTCACACAGCGCATAGTTAAACTATGGAATTCACTGCCACAGGAAGTAGTGATGGCCACCAGTTGGGATGGCTTTAAAAGGGGGTTGGACAAATTTCTGGAGGAAAAGGCTATCAATGGCTACTAGTCCTGATGGTTATTGTGCTCCCTCCAGCACCAGAGGCAGTGAGCTTATTGTGCTCCCTCCAGCACCAGTTGCTGGGGAACATGGGCGGGAGGGCCCTGTTGCACTCATATCCTGCTAGTGGGTTCCTGGTCGAGAGCTGGTTGACCACTGTGTGAGCAGACTGCTGGACTAGATGGACCCTTGGTCTGATCCAGCAGGGCTCTTTATATGTTCTTACAAAGAGGAAGTGGGAAAGAGTGGCACTCTTTTCACTTCCTCTTTCACCCCTTTGTACTTTACATTGCACCCTTCCATGTCCAGTGGCAGTGGTGGGGGGAAGGCAGTGAACGCGAGGGGTGTGTGCAAAAGCTGTGAGAGGTCTTCAGGGCTGCTCAGGCACTTGCAGGTGCCACATTGGAGACACTCTGGGTCAAATTAAGATGTTTGTTAATTATGCACTGTGCATCTGCCTCTCCATCTTCTATTTACTCCAAAGTAAATGGGTGGGGCCCAATCTGACTTGGATTCCTGCATTGAGCAGGGGGTTGGACTCGATGGCCTTGTAGGCCCCTTCCAACCCTACTCTTCTATGATCCAGATTGGGATCACTGCATGCAGGGAGGTGAGGTTTAATCCTTCCTTCTCTGGCTGCTTCTTTCCTGAAATATCCCCAGGTCTCATGAATCATTTTTTTTTTTTTTTAAAGGAAGACAGCTTTCACCAAGGGGTTTTCCCCTTTTAAAAAAGCAAAAAGCAACACCCGGGTAGATGCACCACAGTGGGTAGAGGGGATATCAGGAGGGAGAGATTAAATCCCCCCTCCCTGTGCAAATGGTCATGATCTGGGTCAGGGCCCAACAGCTTGCTTTGGAGTAAATACACAGTTGAGAGGGGGAGCTGCATGCTACATATTTAGTGCAGTGGAGGCCGGGGGCTCCGATATCGGTGGGGCGGTGAATCCGCTCCAGGGTTCAGTCAGAACTCTCCTTTAGAGTTCTGACTGAAACTCGGAGCGGATTCACCGCCCCACTGATATCGGAGCCCCCAGCCTACACTGAATCAGCGTAATGTGCAGTTTGACACTCAGTGGCAGACCTGCATTTGCTGCTGTGTAACATACAAAATGGCCCTTGGACCAGTGATCCTAGATTGTATGGGTTCATGCTTGATCTTTTCAGTAGCGTTAGTCTTGGCTTGCTTGCTTGCATAATCTGGAGCTGTTTTGTTCTGCTTGCACCTCTCTGCAGGGATCCAGCCAAAACATATTCTCAGTGCATGAATTGGCCTTTGGTAATCTCCGATGGTAGTTGAACTCGGAAAGGAGCATCTATGTTTAGGACTAGGAAAATGGATGTTCGATGTTCATTACCTTAACTTGCATTGCAAAATTGTGGAACTCTGGAACGCCTACTACTTCGGTATTGCTAACTTTCCTTCTAGATGCCAATAGACTGTGTAAAAAAAAATACTCCTCCCTCCATGTGCATTTATGATTTTTGGAGTAATTTGTTGAGATAGTCTGTTCAGCCCTTCCCTTCTTTTAGTTTATAGCACAGTTGACCAACAGCAATTCAGACTTTCCCAGGGCTACACAATTAGCACTGGAAGTATGTTAATTTCCTATATTATAATATACAATTGTGCTTTACAAAGGAAAAAGAATCTAGTGTTCCTTGATTTTTATTAAATTTTTGCTTTAATTTTTACATGCGATCCCTGTGAGTTCAGAATGAATATACATACATATATATATATATATATATATATGAGAGAGAGAGAGAGAGTTTGTCTTTGTCAAGCAACCCTGACTGGTAAAGAAAGAAAATACAGCAGGAAATGAAACAAAATGATAAACTCTGGAAAAGTTCAGAGGCAATAGAAAGTGAAATTGCTCTGGTGGTTCTCATTTTAACTGCTAGAGGGCAGCAATAGCCATTTAAAATCACATTGGACAGCTTCATTGGGAGCTAAATTCCATCTAAAAAATACTGTGGGATGCGCTATATTGTTTTGCCTCTAATTCAAGGTGTATGTGCAAAGGGTCCTACCTCTTATTCAAATACAGTGTGCAAAGTGTGTATGGTAATTAGCAATGGGTGAGAAATTTGTTTGGTTCACATTTCAGTGGAAACTTATCCAGTCTGCACTTCCGGGACCTGACACAATTTGTGGTCAAAATCTGCAGATTTCTGAAGTTTCTGATGTAGCTGCTTGCATTAAAAAAACATGCAGAGAAAAATGTGTACTTTTGGGGGCAATGTGCATAGATTTCATGTTATTCATGCAAAAATGGCATGCTTGCAAAAGTGCACACAAAAATGTGCACAGTTAGAAATGTGTACAAAATTCATTTTTTTAAAAAAATGTGTACAAAATATGTGCAAATTTCCATGCAGACTTTTTTTTTTTTTTAAAGCAGTCTGATGTGGAAACGGGACAGAACAAATGTAAAAGTGAAAAAAAATGAGAACCTAAGTGAAATCGAGCGTTACAGTTTTGCCCATCCTTAAGTGTGATGCAAGAAAGCCTTTGCCATTGAAGGAATTAACTGAAAATCTACCCAAAATATATACAAAGAGGACAGAGGAGGGAAATGCCATTGTCTTAAGACTAGTACGCCGCACTTTTCTATTATCAGAATGCAACAAATTCCCTGTTTGGATGTTTCAGATTAGTTTGGGGCTAAATATGCAAAAACATGATCTTTCTTTCAGTCGAGATACATGCAGATACTGGCTATGTTGTGTCACTGGGATGACGATGATGCTACTTAAGATTTGTATAGCGCTTCCATGTGTTCAAAGCATTTCATATACATTGTGTAGTTGTGGTCCTTACAACAACCCTGTAACGTTATTTTCATTCATTCATTCATTCATTCATTCATTTATTATTGCATTTATATCCCGCCTTTTTTCCTCTTGCAAGGAACCCAAGGCGGCTTACATTATCCTCCTCCTCTCCGTTTTATCCTCACAACAACAACCCTGTGAAGTGGGTTGGGCTGAGAGTCTGTGACTGGCCCAAAGTCACCCAGTGAGCTTCCATGGCCGAGTGGGGACTAGAACTCGGATCTCCCAGCTCCCAGTCCAACACTCTTGCCACTACACCACACTGGCTCTCACGTAAGAATATGTTAGTATTCTTATTCCTCATTTTACAGATGGGGAGGGATTGAGGTGGAGAGAGAGTGGCTTGCCTAAAGCCATTTAGTGAGTTCATGGCAGAGGCGAGATTCAGATTGGGGATTTCCTGATTTGTGGCTCAGCTGCAAATTCATCTTGATTCCTGAACATTTTTACATAGAAGGCAGGCCGCATTAAGTGATGATCTACTGCAGGAAAGCTCAAACCTTACCAACAGAACATTCATATAACCTCATATCTCCACAAACACAATACTTTTTTGTTGTACACTTTGTGTTGTACACAATACCACAATACAAACTCAGGTTACAGATCCCGGCTTGGTCTTACATATGCAGCAGAATGAAGCAGTAGATGCCTGCAGTGGTAGAATGGATCATATGTGGGGCTGCCTTTAAAGATGGTTCGGAAGCTTCAACTGGTGGAGAATGCAGCCTCCTAGTTGCTTGTGAGGGCTTGGTGATCAGAGCACATAACACCGATTCAGTTCTACCAAACTAGTTGCGTTGGGACCAGGTTATTTGAAGGATTGTTTGCATCTGGAGGAACTTGCCTAGGCCCGAGGTTTGCCCCCAGAGGTCCTACTCACATGCCTACCAGTAAGAGGTATTGGGCTTCCTAGGCAGGAAAGGTAGGGCCTTTTCTGTGCTGACCCCATCCTTACAGAGTGCAGTGCCATGCGATGTGTATGTGGCTCCTTCCCTGGCTGCTTTTAAAGGGCCTTAAAGATCTGGATGTTCCAGTCTGTTTTCACATGAATGGAAGTCCATTTTTGCTTCATAAACTGGAGGGTGTTTTTTAATTTTTAATTTTTACTGTTGCTGTACTTTTCAATGTGCTTATGCTTTTGTTTTAGTTAATTGTATTTTACATTTTATAGTATTAATTTTTCTACTTCGTAAATGTCTTTGAGGAGGCTTTGCCTTGAAAGGTGGTATAAACATATGTTAAATAAATACCATGATGGTATTGCAATACTCCCCTGCATAATGCAAGTGGAAGAATGGAAAAATAGCATCCTTTGTCTGCCACCAAGTAAGTTTGCCCTCTGTCTGATTTCTAGATGCCCTCATGTTGTTCTGCTCCATCTGCAGATCACTTGTCCTCGTTTGCATGTCAGTTGTGATGCGATGTGTGTGAACCCACCTGTAATTTCATCTAAGCAATTGTGCTGGCTAGTGTAATGCCAACTTTTAAAAAGGGAGTCTGTGTGTGTTGGTGTGTGTGGCGGGGAGGAAATTACAACCTGCTTAGCTTAACATCTGTTCTGGGTGAATTGGTGGAAAACGTTATTAAAGATAAGATTATCAAGCGTATATAGACCTATGTCTTCATGAAGAAGAATCAACGTGTTTTCTGAAAAGGTAAATCCTGTCTCACTAAGCTTTTAGAGTTCTT
This sequence comes from Heloderma suspectum, assembly GCF_057233095.1. Lineage (NCBI taxonomy): Eukaryota > Metazoa > Chordata > Lepidosauria > Squamata > Helodermatidae > Heloderma > Heloderma suspectum. The sequence continues at coordinate 37,552,387 of NC_139468.1, read as the reverse complement.
TCAGAATGTCAGCAAATATGTGGACAGGGGTGATCCAGGGTTAGATTTTCAAAAGGCTTTGGGCCATTTTTTATTTTATTTTTTGTCCTGAGCAAACCTAGTAGTCGTGGGATAAAAGGATATGTCCTGTTATGGATCAACAATTGGTTAAAGAACAGGAAGCGGAGAGTAGGGATAAAATGACAGGTCTTGCAGTGGAGGGACTGAAACACTGGACTCCCCCAAGAATCTCTAATGTGTGCTTTTCCATAAATGAACATATATGCTCTTTCATAAATATTCATAAATAATCTGGAGTTAGGGGTGATCAGTGAGGTGGCCAGGCTTGCTGATGACAGAAAATTATTGGTGGGGGGTGGTTAAACAAAAAGGGAATGTGGAAAGTTCCAAAGGGATCTCTCCAGAAAGTGTGAATGGTTATTAGAATGGGAAATGCAGTTCAGTGCAAGCAATTGTAAGGTCATGCAGATTGGGGCAGAAAATCCAGCCTAACTTCACATACACAGTGATGGATTCTGAGCTGGTAGTGATATACTGGAATTGTAGTGGATGGCACAATTAAAATTTTCACCCAGCAAACAGCTGCTTGAAAAATGCAAATTTTGTATTGGGGATCATCGTACTGCCTTTATACAACTCTGTGGTGTGACCACATTTGGAACAGTGTGTACAGTTCTGGTCACTAAACCTCAACAACAATATCGTAGACCTGAAAGAGGTGCAAAAAAAAAAAAAAGGAAAAAAAAAGGCAATCCAGATTGTCAAAGGGCTGGTGCAACTACCCTGTGAGGAAAGGTTATAGTGTTTGTGGTTTTTTCAGTTAGAAAAAAGGTGCGCAAAGGTGGACATGATAGATAGGTATGAAATGATGCATGGAATGGAGAAAGTGGATAATACTAGAACTTGCGTTATTCATATAACGCTGGAACCTGGGATCGACTAATGGAGCTAAATGGTGGGAGATTCAAGACAGACAAAATGAAGTAGTTCTTCACACAGTGCATGGTTAAACTCTGAGGGGTGGTACCACAAGATGTAGCAATGGCTGCCAGCTTGGGCAGTTTTAAAAGGGGTGTCAGGATTGGGCCCAAGCTCCCTGGTTTGGTTTTGGATTCTGATTCAGATTTGGAGGCAGAGCTAGAAGAAGCCCAGCTTAGACAGGGAGAGGGAATTCCCCAAGATTATCTGGGAGTCAGGGATTAATCTTTCCAAGGGCTTATCGAACATGAGGCCCAGGTTTAGAGACTGTCATCCCCCCTCCCTGTGGGAACTCAGCCATTGCCAGTGGGGGAGGGAGCACCGGAACTGACCGGTGCCAGAGTTCGGCATGGAGTGGAGTTGAGAGGAGGTGGGAGGTGGTCCTCCAGATTGTCTGCCCATCAAAAGTTGGGTCAGAAGGACCTTCCCTGAAGGAGGAGCCTGGTAAAACCTGCACATGGTGAGAAACCATCCATTTGAGTTGGCAGGCAACTGTGTTGCTTTGTTTAGCTATTAGGTATAAAGCTACGAGTGTGAAGAGGGGTTATTAACTGAATAAAGGTTTTGTGGATTGTACAGTGAGTCTCTGTTGCCTCACTACACAGCTCGAGGGTTTATCAATCCCTGACAAGGGGGTTAGACAAATGAGTGGAGGACACGTTTATCAATGGCTCCTAGTTGTGATGGTTGTGTATTACCTCCAGTATCAGCATCAGTGGACCGGTTCACACCCACCATGGCTTATTTAAGCCACAATTGGTTGCAGTGTATGCTGGTGGCCATTTTGAATATTCAACCCCAGGTTGGGGGTTGGCATGGTTTGCCATATCATCTGAAACCAGCTGGCATGGCTTGTTGGAGGGGGAAACGACCCTCCAATAACCCTCCAATAGCTCATGGTTTATCGGAGGGTTGTTTCCCCCTCCAACAAGCTATGCCACCTGGGTTCGGACAACATGGACAACCATGGCAACCCCCACACTGGGGGTTGAATGTTCAAAATGGCTTCCGCAACCCACTGTGGCTTAAGTAAGCCACGGTGTACTGTGGTTATTGTGCGAACCCAATCAATATGTCTATCTGTACCAGTTGCTGGGGAACACGAGGATGCTGTTGACTCATGTCCTACTTGGAGGCTTCCCAAAGGATATCTGTTTGGCTACTGTGGGAACAGAATGATGGAATACTTAGGCCTTTTGTTTGATCCAGCAGGGCTGCTCCTTCATTCATCTGAGCTGCATGGTGCTCCCATGTTTTCACTTGAACAATTAGGGTTTAGATTTCACACTCCATTCCCCCCACCCTTATATCGATGCTATTTTTGTGTGTGAAGCAAATTTACGGAGCTGCTGCTTTGATTGTACGAACTACTATTTTCATGGAATTTGCAGTACAAAACAAAAATAAGGAGAGAACTAACGCACTTACACTTGCATTAGGAAGGGAGGACCCTGAATAATTTTGAATGTGCCTCAGTTTAAACATGAGCAATGTAGCTTAATGTGTGGAAGAAGTAATTTGAAGGGCAAACATTTAATTCATGCATTTTTTTACCTCTCCACTTATGTTCGCTTGCATAGCAGAGATCATGGCTATGCAGAAGGCGAGTAGGCTAGAGAAAATGTACCTGCAAAGTTGAGGAGGGAAGGTAGGATTGCTTTTAAAACAACGTAAGTTTTTTGGCTTCTGGGTAGGATCTCGGCAACTGACTCTGTTTAAGTAAATGCTTCACGGCCCTGTTGTTTGTAAAGCTGCTGATATTGAGGTTAAAGCCCATCTGTTGGTTGACACGAAGGCCGTCATTCGGGTATTCTCGGCATTGCATCCTTAAGCAGCCGATTCTCCTTCGTGCTTTCATTTGAGTCTCTCCCCCTCCTACCGCTTGCCTAGTTGAGACATTACTTTCTTGACAGTCAGACAGGGTTTTGTTTTGTTTTTTGCTTTGGGTTGGGGCGTGTGCAGAGAAGCCCCCCGCCCGCTCACTTGCTGCATTTGTTGCTTTTCTCCCGCCTCTCCTCCCGCCGCCTCTCAATTATTTCCCCCTCACAATTAACGTTCTACTAACTTGACACTTCTTCCCCTCGTTTTGGCTTTGTCAACCAGTGTTCCCCCCCTTTTTCCTATTAATTCCAGACATTAATATTTTCTTTCGCGCGAGTGCCGCCGTTCACCCGTGAAACAGTTTGAACATTATGTAGCTGTCAAGATACCTAGGGATTACCCAGCATGCCTTGCCTCAGTAAGTGACACCACCGAGGCCTGGTTCTGAGATGTTTATTTTGAGAGTAAGATGACAAGCATGAAGTCCTGATCCCAGGGAGGCAATCTCATTTAATTAAAAGACTCTTTCATTATAGTTTGCCTCCTCCCGCACCAGCCAATCCCCCTGCCACACACACACACACACACACACACACTCTTGTTGTGTGTGTGTGTGTGTGTTTTTAAAAAGCTTGCTTCGCATGAACAGCGTTGCTTTACAGTAAGGGACAATTGGGTGTTGGTGGCAGGGAAGTTGTTCCAGCAACCATGGAACTTCAGCGTTGATGCGAGAAATACAGAATATCCCCATACAGATTTTCTCTATTTAGAAGGAGGCAGGGGTTACTTTTGGATTAATATTGCAGGAGCTGCAAACTCTCCCCACACACACACACACGATGTCTCTCTATGCTCCATTTCAAAGATGCGCTTTGTTGCATGGCTCTTGTTCCATTTAAGAAACAGATGAGTTATACGTTTGGACCACCTGCCTCCGCTGCCCTATTCATGTTTTCATTCCGCTGGTTACTTTTCTTGTCTCGTCTTGATATTGCCTCTTTCATGTAGTTAATAGTTGAGGGATTTTTTAATATTATTATTATGCTGGCAGCCTCTGCTTATCAGGAAGATAAAGCCTGTCTCTCTTCTCTTGTGTCTTCCTTCTCCCCCTTTTTTTAGAAAGGAGAGAAGGGATTGGAATATTCAAGAGAAATTAACAAAAGGGCTCCCATTCATCTCATTTCTGAGTGCAAAATAAAATAAAATAAAAAATCCTCTGAAGGTTATTGGAAATAGTTCATGCTCAGTATTTATCTGGGTATCTTTTCCCTTCTGTGAAACACACATTTGGTTGTCTCCTTCTCCTTCTCCTTCCTGTCTGTATGTTCAATAAGTGGAGATCACATTCTGAGTAGACTGATACGTGGAAGCCTACCTACCTCTCCCTGGCCGTGGTGCAGATGGAAGGAAGGAATGGGGAGACATGGGAAAAGGTTTTCCTGTTGTTCACGCAAGGTTCCACATTTCCCTGCCTTCACAATATTTATGTATTATTTTGCAGGACAATCCTATATACATCTATTCCAAAGTAAGCTCCAATGAGATGCTCCAGTAAGCTCCAGTGGGATCTACTCCCAGGAGTATGCATAGAATTGCAGCCTTAAGCTTGGATCCTAGGAAGGACTTTCAGAAGGGGGTTGGTGAAAGGGACTCTACCCAGTTTTGAGCGATTCCTCCCTCAGTCCTCTGTGCCATAGCCTAGACCTAGGTGCCATAGACCCTGTTCAGAAGGGTCCCCACAAACCTAAGGAGAGGCTTTTGGTTGGGAGGCTACAAGTTGAGTGCCCTTCTGCCAACCCCCTTTTGCAATCTCTTCTTTAGGATCCATGACTTCATTTTTGTCCTTCCCCTCCTCCAAGGACTTCAGGGCAGAGTACACAGTCCCTCTCCCCATTCCTCCGCACACTTTTTATCATCATAATCATTATGTAAGCTTTCATAATCATTATATAAGCTTTTGACAAAGTGCCCCATGATCTCCTGATGAGCAAACTAGCTCAAAGTGGGCTAGATGAAACAACGATCCACTGGATCCACAGTTGGCTACAGAACTGGACTCAAAGAGTGCTTATCAATGGGATCTTCTCCAACTGGGGGGAGGTAATGAGCAGGGTACTGCAGGGCTTAGTCCTGGGCCCATTGCTCTTCAACATTTTTATTAATGACTTGGAGGAGGAGGAGGTGCAGGGAATGCTGATCAAATTTGCAGATGACACAACATTGGGCAAGACAGCTAATACTTTGGAAGACCGAAACAAAATTCAGAGTGATCTTGATAGACTGGAGCGCTGGGCAGAAAACAACAGAATGACATTGAATAGGGATAAATGCCAAGTTCTGCACCTAGGAAAAAGAGACCAAATGTACAGTTACAAGATGGGGGATACGTGGCTCAACCACACTACAAGCGAGAAGGATCTTGGAATTGTTGTAGATCACAAGCTGAATATGAGCCAACAATGTGATGTGGCTACAAAAAAGGCCAATGCTCTTTTGGGCTGCATTAGTAGAAGCATAGCTTCCAAATCCCGGGAAGTACTAGTCCCCCTCTACTCAGCACTGGTTAGGCCTCATCTGGAGTACTGTGTCCAGTTCTGGGCACCACATTTTAAGAAGGATGCAGACAAACTGGAGAGGGTTCAGAGGAGGGCAACAAAGATGATCAGGGGGCTGGAAACAAAGCCCTATGAAGAGAGACTGAAAGAACTGGGCATGTTTAGCCTTGAGAAGAGAAGACTGAGGGGAGATAGGATAGCGCTCTTCAAGTACTTGAAAGGCTGTCACAGAGAAGAAGGCCAGGATCTCTTCTCCATCATCCCAGAGTGCAGGACATGGAATAATAGGCTCAAGTGACAGGAAGCCAGATTCCGGCTGAACATCAGGAAAAACCTCCTGACTGTTAGAGCAACACGACAATGGAGCCAATTCCCTAGGGAGGCGGTGGAAGCATTCAAGACGAGGCTGAACAGCCATCTGTCAGGGATGCTCTGACTTGGATTCCTGCACTGAGCAGGGGGTTGGACTTGACGGTCTTGTAGGCCCCTTCCAACCCTACTATTCTATGATTCAATGTGAGGTAGGATAAGCTGAGAGGTGGTGACTATTCCAGAGTCACCCAGTGAGCTTCACTGGTGAGTAGGGATGGCGTGGGCACGCAATTCAGCTCCTGCCTGCATTCCCGAGCCCTGCTCTTCGAGCCCCTGCCTCTGCTCACCCCCTGCCCCTGCTTGGTGAATGGCCTGCACTCACCCCAGCGGCCTCATTGAGCTTCGTCATCGCCATATTTTCAGAAATAAAATGGCAATCGCAAAAATGTGCATATTTGTGCTCATGCAAAAACGCACAGTTTTACATAAATGCGCATATTTGTGTATGCATGAAATGCTGATTTTCCAAAAACTGCACATTTTAGCACACGCACTAATGTGTGCCTTCACAAAAATACACATTTCACACATGAGGATATGTGCATTTGCAAAAATACGCACTTTTGCGCAACAAAAACATGTGCGTTTTTATGACTGCCATTTTATTTTTTATAAAAAGTGACCGCAGAACTCGATGAGGACACTGGGGTGAGTGCGAGCCACTTGTTGAGCATGGGAGGGGCTTGAGCATGGTCCGGGGGCATGCGAGTGGGTGCAGGGGCTGGGTGGGCATCTGGACAACCCAGACAGGGGTGAGTTCGCACATCCCTACTGATGAGCGGGGGTGGGGGTGGGATTTCAACCCTGTTCTCCCCAAAGTCTAAAATTTCACCCATGACACCAGCGTTCTCCTGCATGCCCCCCTCCTCAGTCTGTTGGGCTGCAATGCTGAAGGCACGCAGAGAAAGGCCTCAGTCATGATATACAGTTTTTGAATTACTGTTTAAACATTATGGTAGGTGTAACACTTTCTAGATAAATTGAATCCATTTTATTCTTTATTGCAAGGTACGAGTGATCCATATGTCAAGTTTAAGCTGAATGGGAAAACCCTCTATAAAAGCAAGGTCATCTATAAGAACCTGAACCCCATTTGGGATGAAACTGTCATACTTCCGATACAAGCCCTTGATCAGAAACTCCGCGTGAAGGTAAGTTGTTGGTCAGTGCTGCCGCCACATAAAGAGAAATGTTTTGGGTTGGTTTTGCAGGTTCCTAATTGAGCGAGAACACTGGGAGACTTTTGAGACAAGGAAAATGAGTTTAGTTTTGACAAGATGAGTGAAATTTCTGTTGGGGTCATTTGACATGTTCTTACTGTTGATTTGGGGAAAATATGCTGCCAAAAGCAACTTTCAAAACCTAAGCAATTATCTTTTGAGATGTGATGTTTACAATATGGATGCCATGTTCAAAATGCAGGACACACAATCTTCTTAACTGGCGTGCTTTTTGTTATAGCATCTGAATCCAGCAAATTCTCTCTCTCTTTCTCCTCCAAGGGGTGAACACGTTGCTTTGTTTCCACTTCTCTTCAGAGTAGCTATAGATCAGGTCCCCTGCCCATAGGCAGAATCCTCTGTGTACCAATGTTCCATAGATTCAAGATTCACCCAGAGAACTCTGTTCCTTCTATATGTGTTTGTGTCATGGTTCTCAGAAGCCTACTGAGAGAAAGAAGGCAGGGCTTGAACAGAGACTCATGCAAGGGTGCAGCAGTGTTCCACAGAACAGTCTATTTGATCTGACATGATGATGATGCAGTGGAACTATTATGGCCACTGAAGGGTTGTAGCTCTTTAGTGGTAGAGCACATACTTCACATGCAGAACATCCTGGAGTCAATCCCTGGCAGCTCCAGGTGGGAAAGACACCTGTCAGAAACCCTGCAGAGATGCTGCCAATCAGTGTAGACAACAGTGAATGGTCTAGCTCAGTATAAGGCTGCATCTTATATTGCTAACATTCTCTGGAAAACTGTCTCTATTTGTAATTAAGAACCTTCAGGCTACCAGTTGAGAGCAACTGGTGCTGTCTGTAGTAGCTAATGGAGCTGTCTATAGCTAAAACTGCCCATTTCTGGGAACAACCTCTATAAGTAGTTTAAACCAGGAGTGAGCAGAAAGTAGATCTCCAGATGGTTTGGACTTCAACTTCCAGCATTGCTGCTGTTGGGGGCTTCTGGGAGTTAAAGTCCAAAACATCTGGAGATATACCTTCTACCCACTCCTGGTTTGGGAAAGATTGAAGGCAAAAGGAGAAGGGGATGGCAGAGGATGAGATGGCTAGATAGCATCACCGATGCAATGAATATGAACTTGAGCACACTCCGGGAGAGAGCAGAGGACAGGAAGGCCTGGCGTGCTGTGGTCCATGGGGTCATGAAGAGTCGGACATGATTTAACGACTGAACAACAACAACAACAATGCTTGGAACCAACTGCCTGAGGATGGTCAAGGCAGAATGTGTCCCTGCTGTCTTAACAAAGTGAAGAAAGAAAATACACCTTTAAATTTAACAGCTTGTCAGGTTTTCTTAGTTATTTGAGTACTCCCCTGCCAAAATGTTTATAGTTTTTCAAACAACACCCCCCCCTGCCCACTGTACAATTTTTTTAAATGTTTTTGAAAAATTATGAAGGTCTTTTGTTGATAAAAAGAACAGAAAAATAGAAAAAATACTGGGGTTGGGTTGGGGAGAAATGACGATTACTTTTGGAAACTTTTCCATAAACAATATAGAACAAAAGAAAAAGACAATCAACCATTGCATTTCATATTAATTGTAGAGGCTGTAGGGATGTATGAAATTTTATTTTTGCTTGCAAAACATGCGGGCATGCCCCATTTGAAGCTCTGAGTGTGGATATGTGTCCACTGAAAATATTTGTAAATTGTCGAACATGAGCCCGCATTGGTTCCGTTCCCGATTCTTAGTTCATTTGTGCAAATTTCCTCAGTAGACTGAATCAGCCCTGCTTTAGTCTATGGAGAAAAGTTGTGCAAAGTAGGAAATTTGCGCAAATTTGGGGCAACTTGCGCAACTCTCCGGTCTGAATGCTGCTCTATTTGCGCAAGTTTCCCATTTGTGCACAGTGAGCAGTGGTCACAAATAGGAATCGGGTGCGAGATGACCGCCGAGGCGATGTTGAGACTGTCAGGGCGATTTCAAACATTGCTCGTCCACCCTTCCCTAAGAGGCTGAGATTTCACTCCTCATATGTTCTTATTGTAAAGCCTGTGAATGGTTCAGTTTCATTCACAAACAGATAATTTAAATGCGAACAAATTGCTCTTTTATCTGACAAGCAGAAATTGTTTGCAGATGTTCATATCTGTTTTTTTCCCCCTCCACTGTTCCATATTCATCAGGTGTATGATCGAGATTTAACCTCTTCAGACTTCATGGGTTCAGCGGTTGTAATGCTGGGTGAACTGGAACTCAACAGGTACACTTACAGCTTATTAAAACTGCATGTTGTTTTCTTACTTAACCATGCTGGTTATCCAGTATTTGAGGCTTGACTTGAAATACGTAACGTTGCAGCTTTCTAATTTGGCTTGCTGGATATTTTAACCTTCTCAGTTTTTGCTTTCAGAAATAAACAACGTTGAGGGATACATAAACCTTCCAAATTTGCACACTGTTCATTAATGTTAAGGCATTGTTATTGCTAAATTGGCTAAATTCAATATTATCTTTCCCCTAATATCTCTAACTCCATAATTGGAAATGAAGAAGAAAATCATATTACAACGATGACCAAGAATAATTGCAAGCAAATTCAAATTATACTTTTCTGGATGATTTTTGTCTCCAAATTCATGTCACCTGTACAGTATATTTGCGCCTAAAGTCAAGTGTATTGAGCTATAAGGTGCTTTGTACAATGTATTAATAATAATGGGCAATGGAGAACATATATGGTGCCTTGATGGTACCAAAGAATTGATAACCAGTGGTGCCATCCTGCAACCTCTATAGCAGTCTTTAGCTGAACGTATTCCATTTTAGCTGTGATTCCCATCTTCAGTGGTGCCTGGTTGTAAACCAGTCAATCACAACTTCATTTTCGGCTTTCAGGACTAGTGAGAAGATTCTAAAACTTGAAGACCCAAACAGCTTAGAAGATGACATGGGTGTGATAGTGTTGGACTTGAAGCTCGTTGTGAAACAAGGAGATCTTAAAAGAAATGTAAGCAGACCAAGGAACAATTCTTTGTCATTCCCCTGGCAAAATGATGGCTACTAGAAAGGTTGGGGAAAGGGGGTGGTGCCTGTGGCAAGGCAATGGAGGCAGGCAGAGCCTGTCAAATGCATCTGCATTAGAATGAGCCCTTCTCAGAGACTACATTCAGCCACTAACTGTCCCAACCCTCTTTTCTCTTTTTGTTTCCTCTCTTGGATGCTCCATGTTACACCTATGGGGACATTACTAATAGAGATGGGTGAACCGGAGAAAGCGCTCTACACCAAAGGTAACCCATGTTCCGCCCCCCACACGTGATTTTCCCCCCATTTCTTCCAGCCCAGAAAAGCTTTGAAGTTTTACAGAGAAGTTCCATGGCATAGCTGGAAACCAGTCCTGAGGATGCTTCCAGTAATTAGAAGCAGAAAAATGCCAGTGCTGAATTTGACCAAAGGTCCCCCTAGCACAGCATTTTCTTTCTGGCAGTGTCCAGCCAGAGGGCTCTAATTATCGGTTCAGGCTTCGCCTGCCTTGAAAAACGAGGAGCAATTGTCGGGGCCTATCTAGCAGGAATGCCATGTTTTCGCAAAGTTGTTTTGAATTGGAACCAGGCGTCCCGAAACCTTTCAGTAGGTCTGGTGGGTTCTGGGGGTGGGGGGCAGGGCTCTGCCTCCATGCAGAATGTGATGGGTTACAACAGCGTTGGCCTTAATTTCACTCCCATTTTAGAGCATAGAGATTATGGATAATACACACTGATAACCGTTAATAAACAAATACATTAAGTATTATTATTATTTATGCATTATTAACATCTATATACTGCCTTATTCTGCTACGAAGCCATCAAAGTGAGGCACAACAATGTAAGACAATTAAACTTTAACATAATAAAAAAACCCTCAAGAACATGAAAGCATTAAAAGTACAACATAATTTAAAAGGCTACATTAAAAAGACAGGTCTTCATGGCCTTTCTAAAAGCCAAGAGAGTGGGGGCCAATCGTAGTACTTGAGGGAGTGCATTCCAGAGTTTAGGAGCGACGCAGGAGAAAGTCCTTTCACACACGTCTGATAAACGGGCCTATGCTGGTAATGGTGCCCTCACAAGGGCCTATCCTGCAGCCCTTAGCAACTGGGGACAGGTAGTCCCTTAGATAGCCAGATCCCAAGCTATTTAAGGCTTTAAAGGTTAAAACCAACACCTTGAATTGAGCCTGGAAAGCAATTGGCAACCAATGCAGGTCTTTCGAGGCAAGTGTAATATGGGCCCACTACGATGCACCGATTAGCAGCCTACTGGCCGCATTTTGCACCAATTGCTTCCGCACATGCTTCAGGGGAAGCCCCATGTAGAGCATATTGTAGTAGTCTAAACATGACTACTTTTGAATGACTTTGCATAATCACAGGCACACATAGGTTTATTTCCCTTATTGATGTTCCAGGCAAATCCTTGTATTTGAAATCTTCTGGAGGAGGAAAAAATGCCACCTCCGATACTTTCAGTCGTGTTCTTCTCTGGCTTCTCCCTCAAGGTTACTAACTTGGACAACCTTAGTGCTGCCATAGAGTTACAGGAGAGATTTCGTCCAATGAATGAGAGATGGATTGGCTATGTTCCCTTCAGGTGTTCCACATTAGCCTTTTTCTTTATCATTAACAAAATTGGTTCACTCACATATTCCTCAGAATCCAGATGGTGTTCTTGCCATAGTGTTGTTACATTTTTATTCCACCTTTCTCCAAGGAGTTCAGGATAATTATCTTCCTGCCCCTCTGCACCAATTCTGTCTTTGCAACAACCCTGTCACATCGTTTAGACTGTGGGAGAGTGTTTCCACGTGAGGCTTTTATCATGCAATCAACCTGCCTCATTCACTGAATTTTACTGAGGGGTCGTTGTCATCTTCTACATGCAACCCTCCCTTATTTCCTCACTGTCTTTTTTCATACCTCAGAAAATCTGTTAAGGATTGAATAGCCACGCAGTGCCTTTTGATTGGTAGCACTACGAGCTGTCCATCTGGAAGCACCCAGAGGGTAAGAGAGAGGGGGCTGGTTCGCACAACACAACAGCCCACCATGATGTAATTTAACCACAAGGGCCGTTGCGTCGTGCTGGGTGCCCAGAGGTGCCATTTTTGCTTGGCACCAACAGATACCTGGCTTACCGTGGCTTGTCATGTCATGTGTTTTTGTGAACCGCCCAGAGAGCTTCGGCTATTGGGCAGTATAGAAACAAACAAACAAACAAACAAATAAATAAAATATGAACATGGGCAGCATGGTTCATTAGATGTGGGCAGCAACCCAGCAACAGCCCATGGCTTATTTGAGGTTTGCTTCCCACTACAACAAGCTGTGCCACCTGGATCCGCATGACATGGCAACCTGTGCTGGCGAGGGTAATTTTTGCAAATTCTACTGGCGCATGACCAGCACACGTTACAGGGGAAATTAGCCACCATGGCTTATTTCCCCCACTGTGATCATGTGCATCTGGTCAGAGACTGAGTGTGAGTGACTGGTTCCAGGTGTCAGGAATGAATCTGAGCATGTGGAGATGTCTGGCAGCTCAGATTCAGACTCAGATTGGGAACAGCCAGAACAGGGGGAGGCACCCTCCCTAGGGAGCTCAGATAAGGCAAGGCTGTCTTCCTAAGACCTTGACACACAGATGGCTGAGCCTGAACGCCCCCCCTTTCCTCCACCAAGGGGAGCCCAGGCTTCGGAAGAGGAGGAGGAAGAGGAGAGGTGCGGTTTGAGAGATGCTAGGGTCCGTCGCAGAGCGAAGCGGGAAAAGTTAGAGGCAGGCCTAGACGCTCCACCAGGTTGGCCAACTGCAAAAGTCTGCATAGGAGGGGGCCACCCTAAGGGAGGGGCATCCCTGCAAAGCTAGTCTGGCCGAGAAGTTCTTGCCCAGACTGCTGGCAACTTCTCTAACTTCCACTTCGTCTCCTCTACTGATATTCGTAGATGTGTGGATTAGCTGCTTCTGTGCAGTCTGAGAGTTTCCTAGCATCTGCATTTGTAAAGAAGCGAGTCCTTGACTAATAAAGAAGTGTAGCTCAGAGCCTGGTTTCCTGGAGTGGGTTGACTGTGAAGGGAGAGGATGAAGGAACGTGACACGAGGTCACCCCAAGGAGCTACATGGCTGGGCGGGATTTGAACCTGTGTCTCCCTAGTCCTATTCAGATGCTCTAGCCACTACTCTGGGGGTGGGGAATGTGTGGCCATCCAGACATCCAGGAGTTGTAGGCCAAAACATCTGGAGGGCACCAGGTGGTGGTGGGCTACTTTAGGAACAGTTTTTTAAAAACACTGCTAGGTCCCGTATTGGTGTGTCCACATGTCCTTCACAAATACCTTTCTTAGCAGCCTAGTTGTAAGGGTTACTTCAGTGGAGAGCTATGGCTATTGGTAGGGATGTATTCATGGATTGTCAGGTGCCTTTTGTTCAGGGTCCGCTCACAGATGGAGGAGGACTTTTTTTCTTGACGTCACGTGGAAAAATATGCAAATCATTATTTAAGAGGGTTCAGAACAATTTACGTAATTTACCTCAGTATGTAACATTTCGCATATTTGTCCCCCTTCCAGTCCACTTTTCCTCAGCAAAAACGTGCATATCTTCCTACGAATAAATATGCATGAATTTCGGGAAAGTAAAAAAATAAATAAATCTGAAAGTCCACAGACTCTGTGTGGCCTGTGGGGGGGTCGCTCCACAGCAGATTCCGCAGGTCAGATTCTTAGAGATCCGAGCTCATTTTAGTAGATCTCGAATTCCTCCAGCTTCGGTGGTACAGAAATGTAATAAATAAATACAAAATAAATAAATAGTGCATGAAGTGCCTTTTGCACCCGCCTTCTGGCTCATTATTTGTTTTTTATTTTAACGTTTTCCTAAAATCAGTTTTCATCCCTATTTGCTGTGCACACAGCAAGGTAGCAGGCATCTCCTTGTGACAGATTATAGGCATTGCAGGTGGCAAGCAGCGTACCTGAGTCACGCAGCAAAAAGAGAATTAAAATAGGAAAGCAACCTAGGCTGAATGTTCCATTCCAGAAGGAGGCTCAAGCTGAAATCCTGTACATACTTACCTGGGAGTAGATCCCATTGAATTCAGTGAGTAGATGTGTCTAGGATTGCATTGCTAGTTCAACAAAAGTTTGCGCCCTCACCTAGATAGTTGGAGAAAGGCACCCTCTTCTATATAATGGATTTGAGAATGCTTGCTATCTCTCTAACACTACCTCCAGATGTTTTGGACTACAACTCCCAGCATTCCTGACCCTTAGTCATGTTGGCTGGTGGTGATGGGAATTGAAGTCCACAACAACTGGAGGGCACCAAGTTGGAGAAAGCTGCTTTACAGCAACTGCATGCAGTTTGTTGTTGATGTTGTTATTGTATAATGTGCAGCACATTTACTGTAAATTCACCCATGGTTAGGAACCTAGGAAGCTGCCTTATACTGAGTCAGGCCCTGGGTCCATCTAGCCCAGTGTTGTCGACACTGACTGGAAGCGATGGCTCACCAGGGTTTCAGGCAGGAGTTTTCCCAGCCTTACCTGGAGTTGCTGGAGATCGAACCTGGGGCCTTCCGCACGCAAAGCATGAGCTCTGCCGCTGAGCTACAGCCCCTCCCATGAGAAAGGTTTCAGAAGGGAGTCTTTCCCAGCCCTCCCTGGAGATGCTGGGGACTACAGCTCTCATAATGCATGATCAGTGGCCATGCTGGCTGGGGATGATCAGAGTGGTAGTCCAAAACATTTGGAGGGCACCAGGTCACTGACCCCTGCTTGCTTTTGTTGTTTTTGTTTTACCTTGCACCAACACTACAGTGCATTACTATTCATGTTTACTCAGACGTGACTCCCGCTACATTCAGTGGTGCTGACTCCTGGATGAGTGTGCGTGGGATTGTAGCCTAAGGCTCCGTAGTTTACTTAATACTTAACACTAAACCAACTGGAGTCACTGAGGTGCAAACTGAATACATGCAAGCCCCCTTTTTCCTGGATAGCATCACTAAGAAAGACGGGGTGTCCCTAAACATCGTTGACTGAGGCAAAGGACAGGATGGTATCTCCTTCCCAACCCCGTGCCCAATTCAGTGCTCAAAACCTGACCAGGCCGGTGGTTTAATCTTATTTCAGCACTGGCAACAGTACAGCATCCTTCAGCACACGTGAAGACAGCAGGACAGAGCAGGTCACATAGTACATACAGCCCTATCCATTCACCATGAATCATAGAATAGTAGGGTTGGAAGGCGCCTACAAGGCCATCAAGTCCAACCCCCTGCTCAATGCAGGAATCCAAGTCAGAGCATCCCTGACAGATGGCTGTCCAGCCTCATCTTGAATGCCTCCAGCATGGGAGAGCCCACAGCCTCCCTAGCTAATGGGTTCCATTGTCATATTGCTCTAACTGTCAGGAGGTTTTTCCTGATGTTCAGCCAGAATCTGGCTTCTTGTCACTTGAGCCCATTATTCTGTGTCCTGCACTCTGGGATGATTCAGAAGAGATCCTGGCCTTCCTCTCTGTGACAACCTTTCAAGTACTTGAAGAGCTCTATCATATCCCCCCTGAGTCTTCTCAAGGCTAAACATGCCCAGTTCTTTCAGTCTCTCCTCGGGGGGCTTTGTTTCCAGGCCCCTGATCATCTTTGTTGCCCTCCTCTGAACCCTCTCCGGTTTGTCTGCATCCTTCTTAAAATGTGGTGCCCAGAACTGGACACAGTACTCCAGATGAGGCCTAACCAGTGCTGAGTAGAGGGGAATTAGTACTTCCCGGGATTTGGGAGCTATGCTTCTATTAATGCAGCCCAAAACAGCATTGGCCTTTTTTGCAGCCACATCACATTGTTGGCTCATATTCATCTTGTGATAAACAACAATTCCAAGATCCTTCTCGCTTGTAGCGTTGTTGAGCCACGTATCCCCCAACTTGTAACTGTGCATTTGGTTTCTTTTTCCTAAGTGCAGAACTTGGCATTCATCCCTATCAAATGTCATTTTGTTGTTTTCTGCCTAGCGCTCCAGTCTATCCAGATCACTTTGAATTTTGTTTCTGTCTTCCAAGGTATTAGCCATCCCGCCCAATGTTGTGTCATCTGCATATTTGGTCAGCATTCCCTCCACCTCCTCCTCCTCCAAGTCATTAGGGATGGCGGAGAATTTCTCCCCGAAACTTCGGGGGGCCGAGCGCCAATGTGTTCGGCCCCCCGAACAAGTTTCGGGGAGAAATCCTCTGGACCCCCCCTGCCCCCCACACCCCCTCCGGGACGGGACTTACCTTCGCCGAATGTCCCTCCCGGCGGCGGGTCCAGCCGGCGGTTCGGCGGGTGTTCGAGCGGGGCGGGAGCGGCAGCCGGTCTTTCGACCGGCTGCCGCCCCCGCCATTCCAATAAAAGAAAAAAAAAAAAAACGCCCCCGTGATAGGCTACGTAACGATTAACATAGCCTATCACAGCTAGATTTGCAAAGTCAGCCGTGATAGGCTACGTTAATCGTCACGTAGCCTATCACGGGTGACTTAAAAAAAAAAAAAAAGCGTGTACGGATAATGGCGGCCCCCATAGGGAGCCGCCATTCCCGTTCCTTATTTGGTCGCTGTAGTCTACGTAAATGTTTACGTAGACTGCGGCGAAAATAAGGGCAACGCTATTTGCGTTGCCCTCATTTTCGCCGTAGTCTACGTAAACATTTACGTAGACTACAGCGACTAAATAAGGAACGTGAATGGCGGCTCCCTATGGGGGCCGCCATTAGCATATGCGCTTTTTTTTTTTAAGTCACCCGTGATAGGCTACGTGACGATTAACATAGCCTATCACGGCTGACTTTGCAGATCTAGCCGTGATAGGCTACGTTAATCGTCACGTAGCCTATCACGGGGGCGGTTTTTTGGTTTTTTTTAAAACAATGGCGTTCGCGGCCAGGCGAGGCGGGAAGCCTCCCCCCCCCGGCCTGAACTTCGTGGGGGGAGCCGCGAAGCGCCTCCCCCCCACCGCGAACAAGCTTCGACGAAAGGTAAGTGCCTTTCGTCCACCCCTACAAATCATTAATACAAATGTTGAAGAGCACTGGGGCCAGGACCAAGCCCTGCGGTACCCCGCTCGTTACTTCTCCCCAGTTTGAGAAGGTCCCATGTCCCTCAGCAAAGCTCACACTCTCCCACTGAGCTACAGCCCTTCCTATGGTTTTATATAAAACATATTTTATGAATCCACCATATAAATCCATACATCCTTTATCTTTGTTCACAGCTAAATTTATATGGAGAGATATGCGCGCACTGTTCTATAAATTAAAAATGGATATTAACATGAGCCATTCATACTGTTGCACTGGAGGATGGAGGTCTTTGTTGATGGGGGAGAGATAATAGCATGTGTCAATGTTTTGGCAAACAAAAAAAAAAGTCTGCATTTTTAAAATCTTGAGTTAACTAGACCACTCATGGTAAAACAGATCTTTGTAGAGAGTGCACATGCTGTTGTGGTAACAGTACCAGGCAGACCTGTGTTCAAATCCCGACTCAGCAATGAAGTTAACTGGGTGACCTTGGGCTACTCCCTGTTTCTCAGCCTAACCCTACCTCGCTGGGTTGTTGTAAGGATAGAAAAGGGAGGAAACATGTACATCACCTTGATGTGCTCAACAGTAGCAATGTGCTTGGGGTAAAGATGCTGCCATAAAATTGCTAAATGGAAGGTAGTGACATCCAAGCTCTCGCGTTCGGTTTGGCTTGAAGCAAACCTTTAAGAGATTGTAAAGACCTAATCTTGATCCATGTGGGTTTTCCATTTCCTCTTGATTGCCGTGCCATTTTCTCCCCACACACATTTCTCTCTCCTGTTTGGCCTTGGAGATCCCTTGAAAGGGATCCGGATTTCCAAACTCTGGCTTTCACAGTTCAACCTATTTGGAAGCCCTTGTCTTGGTTGGTTGTCTTGGTTTTCCTTTGTATATTATCTCCGTATTTTTAGTTCTCAAATAGCTGAAGATAAAGGTTTAAGTTGGCTTGGCAGGTCACTTGGTTCCCAAGGTTTTGGCAAAGGTCTTCAGATCGTCTCCCCCCCCTCTCTTTCTTGAAACAAAATTTAAGAGATGCCAAAGGGGAGTAACAGTGTGTGTTGTAGAGGCAAGATTATTCCACAAAAAGAGAGTGAGGGAGGAACTAGGAAAGAAAAACTACAAACCTTTTGCCTTTTTCTGTTGCTGTCACTAGAGGGTAGGAGAGCAGCAGCGCTGCCTCTGCGAGCCAGAGTTCGGGCTCTGGAGTGGTCTTTTAAGAAAAAAGCATCTGTGGCCATCCGAGAGGCAGTAAAAAATTTCCCAGAAAGACTGCTTGGGCAACACTTGACAAAGCAGTATTTCCTGGTTTATTGATTCTGCTGCCACACTAAAACGGCAATGTTGTACATCAATAACTATCTTTAGTTAGGAAGCGCCAGGCTGTGGAAATAGTACTGGCTTTTCCCCACCCCCCACCCCTCTTTTTTTTGTGGTGGAACATAAAGGCTGCAAAGAAAAATTGTGTGCTCAGGGAATATGGGTGTCTCAGAGAGGAATGAGAGGTTATGGAAGAGTAGCCAGGAGGAGTGTGATGGGGCAGAAGATATGTGGATGGACTGGATTAAGAGACCTGGAGGAAATAAAACACGAGCTCTCTAATGGATCCGTATACTTGGTGCTGCCATATCTCCCCCCCCCCCCCGCCACCACTCAACTCTTCTGGCAGGGTGTTTAGAGGAAGAAAAACTCAACATTATGCTCTCAATTTGTGGAAGTTGGTTCCAGGTTAATCCTTTATTCTCTTTAATTCTGTTTTATTCGCTGTATTTGCACACAACGCTAAGCCATGGTTTATGTTAACCATGGTTTGTTGCTTTAGCTATGAGTTGTCCGGCTGACGAGCAAACAACCCGCAGATTGTTTTCCCTATTTCTGGTTTGTTTCTCTCCCATCCATTTTGCCAGCCTTCAAAGTGGATTCATGTTCAGGCTGCTCTTGCTGGGTGCCTCTGTTTCAGGACAGATAACAGTGGAGACAAGACAGGGATAAGCCATGGTTCTGGGTTCAGACATCACATGGTTTAAACAAGCCAGAATCCCTAAGACAACAGCATACCATAGCTTCTCTTTGTGATTTATAGCTGGTTAACAAACAATGGTTTGTTTGTGGGGATGGATTCAGACACAACAAGCCAGATTTCAACAAACCACAGCATGGCTTAGCATTATGTGAAAACTAGGCCACTGTGTCCCTTGAAAAATGCTCTGCTAATGTCATGGGTAGCACTGGGTGAACTCCTTCCACTGCTCACTTTTGGCTCTTTTCATGAGTAATGCTGATTTTCCAGGTTTTCTTTAAGAAGTTAGGTTAGAGCTAGAGTAGTGTAGTAGTTAGATCAGTTTTCTCCAACCTGGATGTACTGGAGTACAACATCCCTCAGTCCCAGACACCATTCCTGCTGGAAGTTGGGCCAAGCAAGGCATAGGTATACAGAAAAACAATATATAAAAGGTGGATAAAAATGGATATCTTAAAAAAATCCCCCCAGCCAGATTTAATAAAATATAAATTGTATTTTTTCTATTCAGTAGCTATCAAACCTTGCATTGTCCTATCAGTCATGGGTGTTCTGTTTTTGATTGCTACTTTGTTTTTGGGGAAGGCGAGGCTGGGCCAAGACAGAGTAAAGCAGAAAGGAGCAAGACTGGAAAGAAAAAAAGAGAAGATGTAATTCCCCAGTGTGTCTCTTCCTGTATTCCCATACTCGGGACTGGCCCTCCCATGAGGCAGGGTGAGTCCCCTGCTCAGGCAGCAGATTGGGAGGGGTGGCAGACCCCCCCCTCCAGGCAGGAAGGCCCCTGCGGGAACTATCACCACCACACCGGTCCTGCTCACCCACTGTAGCAAATGCGACAGGGGGTGAACGGCAAGCAAGGTGCTTTCCTGCCCACCCTGTCTCTCACTCTGGGAGAGCCCCCCAAACAAGAGATCAGATGGGTGAGCGGGCTCTCCGGAGAGAGCCACAAAGTGGCTGACATGCCTTTCTGGAGAGGCCATCCACCTGATCTCTCCCTCTGGGAGAATCCCCCAGACAAGAGATTGGACGGGTGGGTGGCCTCTCCGGAGAGGTACGCAGGCCCGAAAGCCATACTTTGAGGGGTCCTTCCTCAAAGCACAGCATTATGAGATGGCCCTGCAGACCTCTGCAAGCATGGCACTCGGGACTTGGCACCTCTCCAGGGAGGCTGTCTGCCCCCTCTCTCATCTGGAGCCGCGGCGGGGTGAGGGAGGCGGTGGCGGCAGCAGCTGTTGCTACTATAGTAGCGGAACTTGGGTAGTGGAAAATCTTGCACCGCTCTTGCAAGGCTGCAATCCTGTGCCCACTTGCCTGAGTGTAAGCCCCATTGAACTCATTGGAACTTATTTCTGAGTAGATATGTATGGGGTTGTGCTGTTAATCTCAAACTGTCACGGGTGCTTGTCATAAGAAGGATGCTGTATGGGAATATTTTAAAGATATTGCCTCAATAGGTAAAACGGGAAATCATGCAGAATATAAACAGCAAAACAAAGAGATGTGAATGCTGCTTGTAAGAATGAAACAATCAAATTTACTGTAAAATCTAGCCTTTAATACTCTTATTTTGTTGTAAATTAACATGACTTGGTCAGAGTAGCACCGTTGCTTGGGAACTATATACACATGTTTCAATGGGAAAATTGATTTAAATCAATGATTTAAATGGAACTTTTTTTCTTGCTGCTTTGCCAGCCCTCTCCCCCACGCAACTTTACCAAAACCAACCCAAATATTGGGGTGGGTGGAGATGATTTTATTGATTTCCAACATCTGTATGCTGCCTTATAACAAAGCTCTCTGGGCAGCTTACAGTTAACAAGCGTAAAAACAGTTTAAATACAAAATAGGTGCGGGTAGAGAAGGGTGAGCTCTAGGAATTCTCCCCCCCCCCCCGCAACTTAGAAATTAGTCATGTTTACATGAGAAAAAATAAATGAAAACCTGGCTCTTTATGTGCGTGTTCCTGGTGACGTGTGTAGCGGTGGTCTTCCTAACCCACCTTGGCTTTTTTCCTTTGCGGGGTCTTTTAAACTCCCCCCATGCAAACAAATGGAGCCCTTTGTTTATATGGCCTAACAGACAAGATTTTCTTCCGTGGGCCTGTTTGCATGATCACAGTGGGGGAAATAAGCTACAGTGGGTTATTTTCCCTGCTGCGCATCCCAGGGTGATTTGCATAATTATCCTTGCTGGTGTGGCTTGCTGTGTTGTGTGAATCTGGTGAGGGTGGCTTGTTGCCGTGGTTAACAAGCCACCCTAGAACAGCCCATGGGTTCTGGGTGGTTTGTTAACCACAGCAGGAAGCCGCTTTCTCTGGGTTCACATGGCCCGGCAACTCATGTTGCCAAGGGTAATTATGCAGATCTCCCCAGCATGCAACCAGCATGTGAAATAAGTCACTGTGACCTATTTCCCCCTCTGTGATCATGCAAACCCAGTCAGTGATTAAGTAGCCCTTGATTTTCTCAGATCGCTCTATTGGAGGATCAGTGGCTATATGTTCTGGACCAGTTAACATGAATTAGTTACACTTCACACTGTAGGAACCCCCTCTGTGGTATTTGAAGGCCACTACAGGCGAATCCCATTTCAAAATCGGGTATGCGTTTGTGGAGATGGAAAAATTGAAATCGTAGCCCGTGTGCTGCTGTTTTGCTCTTTGTATAGAAACGCCTGTGAAGAGTTAATTTCCCCTTTATTACTCTCTTTCCAGGGCACCCAGCTGATTATTATGTGAACTTTCTTCTTGAGGACTGTGATAGGTTTGTTACAACAAAAACTGCGAAATGTTTAGCGTTTGCTATTAAAGTGAGAGCAGCAAAGGCATCCTGAGTTTTAAATTGCATAATGCTAGTTTTAATTGTATTTAATGTTTTTATCTGTTTGGTAAATCATTGGTAGGTTTTTATGGACACTGGACAGAATTACTGTTTGTTTTATGTTTGATTGTGTATACCTGTATGAATATTGGTACAAATTGCGATGGACATTGGCTTGGCGCAACATATCTTTGATTTGATTTGAATTTGGACACTGTAAGAACAAGCCACTGAGGGCCAGATGCAGAGCCTTGGTGGGCAGGATTAGGACCACGGGTTGGAGGTTGTGCACCCCTGCTGTAAGGTGTGGTGGTGGGGCAAATTTTTAATTCACTCTGGACAGTAAAAAAGCAAACAAACCCCGAATCCCTTGAATGGGCCCTGGGCTTATTTTGGCCACAGGAATGCGTAATGTGGTAGAAAGCCCTTTGTAGTTGGACAGTTGTTGTTGTTCAGTCATTAAGTCATGTCCAGCTCTTTGTGACCCCATGGACCATAGCACGCCAGCCCTTCCTGTCCTCCGCTCTCTCCCGGAGTGTGCTTAAATTCATATTCATTGCATCGGTGATGCTATCTAGCCATCTCATCCTCTGCTGTCCCTTCTCCTTTTGCCTTCAATCTTTCCCAGCATCAGGGTCTTTTCCAGTGACTTTTCTCTTCTCATTAGGTGGCCAAAATATTTGAGCTTCAGCTTCAGTATCTGTCCTTCCAATGAGCAGTCAGGGTTGATTTCCTTGAGGATGGACTGATTGGACCTCCTTGCAGTCCAGGGGACTTGTAAGAGTCTTCTCCAGCACCACAGTTTGAAAGCATCAGTTCTTTGGTGCTCAGCCTTCCTTATAGTCCAGCTCTCACAGCCATACATTACTACTGGGAAAACCATAGCTTTGATTAGACGGACCTTTGTTGGCAAGGTGACGTCTCTGCTTCTTACTATGCTGTCTAGGTGTGCCATAGCTTTCCTCCCAAGGAGCAAGCGTCTTTTAATTTCATGGCTGCAGTCACCGTCTGCGGTGATCTTGAAGCCCAAGAAAGTAAAATCTGTCACATTTCTTCCCCTTCTATATAGCAGGAAGTGATGGGGCCAGATGCCATGATCTTAGTTTTTTTAATGTTGAGTTTCAAACCAGCTTTTGCACTCTCCACTTTCACCCTCAACAAGAGGCTCTTTCGATCCTCTTTGCTTTCTGCCATTAGGGTGGTATCATCTGCCTATTGGAGGTTGTTGATAATTCTCCCGGCAATCTTAATTCTGACCTGTGATTCATCCAACCCAGCGTTTCTCATGATGTACTCTGCGTATAGGTTAAATAAGCAGGGCGACAATATACAGCCTTGTCGTACTCCTTTCCCAATTTTGAACCAATCGATTGTTCCATGTCTGGTTCTTACTGTTGCTTCTTGACCCTTGTACAGGTTTCTCAGGAGACAGGTAAGGTGGTCTGGTACTCCCATCTCTTTAAGAATTTGCCACAGTTTGTTGTGATCCACACAATCAAAGGCTTTAGCATAGTCAATGAAGCAGAAATAGACATTTTTCTGGAATTCTCTTGCTTTCTCCATGATCCAGCGAATGTTGGTGATTTGATCTCTAGTTCCTCTGCCTCTTCGAAACCTCGCTTGTACTTCCAGTAGTTCTCGGTTCACATGCTGCTGAAGCCTAGCTTGTAGGATTTTGAGCATCACCTTGCTGGCATGTGAAATGAGCGCAATTGTGCAGTAGTTTGAACACTCATTGGCATTACCCTTCTTTGGAATTGGAATGTAAACTGACCTTTTCCAGTCTTGTGGCCACTGTTAAGTGTTCCAAATTTGTTGGCATATTGAATGCAACACTTTAATAGCATCATCTTTTAGGATTTTAAATAGCTCTGCTGGAATACTGTCATCTCCGCTAGCTTTGTTGTTAGTAATGCTTCCTAAGGCCCACTTGACTTCACTCTCTAGGATGTCCGGCTCAAGTTCAGTGACTGCACTATCATGGCTATCAGGGACATTAAGATCTTTCCTTTATAGTTCTTCCATGTATTCTTTCCATCTCTTCTTAATCTCATCTGCTTCTGTTAGGTCCCTGCCTTCTTTGTCCTTTATCATGCCCGTCTTTGCACAAAACGTTCCCTTGAGATCTCCGATTTTCTTGAAAAGATCTCTAGTCTTTCCCATTCTGTTGTTTTCCTCGATTTCTTTGCATTGTTCATTTAAGAAGGCCTTTTTGTCTCTCCTTGCTATTCTCTGGAACTCTGCATTTAGTTGGATATATCTTCCCCTTTCTCCCTTGCTTTTCGCTTCCCTTCTTTCCTCAGCTACTTGTAAAGCCTCATCAGACAGCCACTTGGCTTTCTTGCATTTCTTTTGCTTTGGGATGGATTTCGTTGCTGCCTCCTGAACAATGTTACGGACCTCCGTCCATAGTTCCTCAGGCACTCTGTCTATCAGGTCTAATCCCTGAAATCTATTCCTCACCTCCACTGTATATTCACAAGGGATATGATTTAGGTCATATCTGAATGGTTTAGTGGTTTTCCCTATGTTCTTCAGTTTAAGCCGAAATTTTGCAAGAAGCAGCTCATGATCTGAGCCACAGTCAGCTCCAGGTCTTGTTTTTACTGACTGTACAGAGCTTCTCCATCTTTGGCTGCAAAGGACATAATCAATCTGATTTCGATATTGACCACCTGGTGATGTCCACATGTAGAGTCGTCTCTTGTGCTGTTGGAAAAGAGTGTTTGCTATGATCAGCGTGTTCTCTTGGCAAAACTCTATTAGCCTTTGTCCTGCTTCATTTTGTACACCAAGGCCATGCTTGCCTGTTATCCTGGTGATTTCTTGACTTCCTACTTTAGCGTTCCAATCCCCTATGATGAAGAGGATATCTTTTTTTGGTGTTAGTTCTAGAAGGTGTTGTAGGTCTTCATAGAACTGATCAACCTCAGCTTCTTTGTCCTCAGTGGTTGGGGCATAGACTTGAATTACTGTGATGTTGAATGGTTTGCCTTGGATTCGTACTGAGATCATTCTGTCGTTTTTGAGATTGTACCCCAGTACTGCTTTTCCCACCCTTTTGTTGACTATGAGTTTCATCTCAGGTTTGCTTCTCACAGCTGCCTGGAACCTTTGCACCTTCGGGTGTCCTTGTGCTGTTGAGCAAATGTTGCGTGCTCAATGAGCACAGATTTGGTGAATGGATTTGCTTCAGGAAGGTGATGAGGGACCTGCAGCATTTTCTGCTTTTTATGTAGAAACCAAACAAATTTAAGTGCCACATTGGTGTCCAAACAATTGGAGAAATTGACAGAAAAGTGTTCTTGAGTTGAGGCACATCAAGAATGCACCTCCTCCCTTGCCTCCTTATTTTATTTGGCTGTCTCCAGCAATGCCCTTTGGGCAGTTATGCTGTTCTCCTCTTGGAACGTCCAGAGAGTTGTAGAACTCTGTTGCCACGAGGTCGTGAGCCATTGCACGGCAGTTCGGCTGCCTTATCTCATTCTCCTCGCCTCTTTCCCACAGGGAAAGTTCTTCTGCAGAATGATTTCCCTCCCTAATGAGAAGAGCTGGAGAAAAAACATTTCCCCTTCAATCTGCATTGCTGCTTTGACCTATTCACAGGTCTTTCTGTTCCTGTGTCGCATCCTTTTAAGCTCACGGTTTGGAAAGACGGCTTCATCTTCATTTGTGCAACTTTCTGTCTATTCAGTGAGTTTCTTTGACACATCATAAATTTTGAATTTGCGTATTAAAAACAAACAAACACCTGCTTGGGATAATTCCCCAATTTGGAACCAAGCATGCTTTTTTATTTCGAGCTTTATTTTAATTTTTTTTAGCCTAGAAGCATGATTGCAAAGTATGAGTTGGCTAAATGACATAATAAAAACAAAAAACTGTCCGAAGATCAAATTTGACTCTTACACCACCCTATCCTTTTCCACCAAAGCCCACCTTTGGTTTATTTGGTTTTATTTAAGTCTTGCATTTGCCTTTTTTGCAGCTCACTCAGTCACTGTCCTCTTTTCTGGTAGATGGGGACAGTGGAAAGAGCAAAAAGGATCTCGGTGTGTTTGCAGCCTTTGTTGCCACTTGGGGTTGTGCTTGACTAGAAGATAGGTGGAGGCTTAAAATAGTATATCTTCGGAAATGCATCTTAAATAGCAAAGCATTGATGTCTTAGTTTTGTAGGCTGAGGGAATGTTAGATGGCTTCTCCAAAGTCGCTTAAAAAACAAAAAGCAACTGCAGATCAAAGTTGAAAACTAAAATTTCTGACTACGGTGGAAATCTATAGGGTGGCGGTAGACACTGCTGAGGCTCCTAATTAGCCTAGTGGATATGAATGACTTTTCTGTAGTCCTCTAAATTTCACTTGGTATCACTTGTGGGTAGGGATGGTGCAGACGCTCAACTGTCTGGGAGTCCATCAGGCTCCCCCCGGCCTGTGCCCCCAGACTGCACCCGCCGAGCCTCTAGCCTCGCTTGCCCCTCCTGAACGTTCCCCACACTTGCCTGGACCCATCCGTGAGCACCTGCCATATTGCCTTGCTTATTTTTACCAGAAAAAGTTCATTAAAATGCACATATTTAAGTATGCAGAAATTTGGGCTGGGAAAGACTGATCTACGCAATATTAGAGGCATAAAATAGTCCATTTACACCTCGAATATTGCGTATATCAAACTTTCCCAGGCCAAATTTGCGCATATTTAAATATGTGCATTTTAATGGTCTTGTTTTTTCCTGGAAAAATAAGCTCGGCAAAATGGCAGGTGCTCGTGGACAGAATCCAGGGTGAGTGTGGGTGGCTCAGTGAGCTCGTGGGGACTCGAGTGTGGGATACCGGATGGGGTTGGGTTCATCCATCCCTACTTGTGGGGCACAGAGAAATGCTAAGCTGATGAGGAGGCATCTTGTTTCTTTTTAACTGTGGGTTACTAGAGATGAATGGGTCAGCAATGCTTAGGTGTCCACTCATCGTGTGTATTTTGGATCTTGTGTTGGGAAAATTTGCACTGTGACCTGGGTCTGCAGGGCCTGGGGCAATGGATTCTATCATTGCCCAAGTATAGCAAGAGAAAAGATGGCACGAGCCTGGAAGGCATGGGCTGGTTGGTAAAGTTTAGGAACATAGCAAGCTGTCCTTTACTGAGTCAGAACATTGGTCTGTCTAGCTCCATACTGACTACTCTGTACTGGCTTGTAGTGGCTGTCTGGGGGGTCCCGATGTAGGGTCTTTCCTAGCTCTACCTTGAGTTGCCGTGGATTGATCTGCAGACCTTGTGCATGAAAAGCATTTGCTCTGCTCAGGAGCTACGGCCCTTAAACTAAGTGGCCTTTGGAAGCTGAATTTATCAGAACTTCATGTATGAGGGCAAATGGGCTAAAAAAGAAGGGCTAGAGTGTGTCAGTATGGTACAATGGCTACTGTTGGACATAGACCTGGGCTGACATTCCCTCTCATCCATGAAGCTTTCTGGGTGACCTTTGGCCAGTCACTTTCTCTCAGCCTCTCATACGTCACAGGATTGGTGTGAAGATAAAAGAAGTGATAGGCACCATGTACCATGTGAGCTCATTGGAGGGTTGGGATGAAAGTGCACTAATAATAAGGAAGTATCCAGGAATTGATTATCATAAAAGAACGTGGGGTGGGATGGGGCTTAATGCTGCCTAGGGAAAAGAGAGTTTGGCTAATAGGCTTTAAAATTTATTTTTAAAATATGTTTTGTGTTTAGTGTACATTTCCTGTTATATGTTTGTGCATCTCTGTTTAGGGGGAGATTGAGTAGAAAATGTAACTGAGCTCAAAGACCTCTGGAGTTCCTCTCAGGTCTCCAGTATGACCTCCAAATTACAGGGCTCCCCATAATGTATTTTTTGAGGAAAACACACCCTCTTCTTTCTCTTTTCTTTTTTCCTTTCCTCTGAGTCTGGAATTCCTGTAACAAGTTGGGTATTTCAAGAAATGATCCAATGTTAGTGATGGGGAGGGAGTTGTTCTGTCTCTCTGGGAACCAGCCTCAAATATCTCCTCTCCCCCCGAAAAAGAAGAAAGGTGAGGGAGACTAGGCTGGGTTTAGGGGGGGGGGTGTCATTTTGGATTTAAGCTCAGCGAGCGCCACACATCAAACGCGGCTGCGCTGTGCACTAAAATGTTCAAAGTACGGTGGAGATAGATAAAGGGCTTTGATGGGAAGTGGATATTTCCCAGGGACATTACAAGCAATAATCCAGATGTTCCACTGTAACGCAACGAGTGTCCACGGATAGAGCAGGAGCTCCCAGCCAAGCCTGGCCTGCTGTAGTCCTTGGCCTCTCTGCTCTCATGCTGTTCTGCCATATGGAAGCAATCTCCCAGCCCCTTTTAATGGCCAGCCTCAGATTCCATTTTCACAGGCCTCACAGAGCTTAAGTGGGCCTGTTTTTATGGACGAGTTAGAAAGAACCCTTTCCAAGACAAACATCCAATTCGAAAAATTAGGACATACCAAGCCGCAAAATTATTTTAGAGCATATTTCACGGAAGCACGGCCGTTTTTCTTCGGCAATTGGCAGATTGCAGGCTCGACCTTTGATCCTTTGCGGACATTTCTTTTCTTTCTGTCCCCTCCCCAAAAAAAGGGGGAGTAGGAGGGGAAAAAAGAAGAAAAAAGAAAAATGGAGTTTGAAATAGTTTGCTGCTTTTAGGGAGGAAAAGATCTGCTGGGACTTTGAAGTATGTCCATGGGAACGTTCATGCTTTAGCTGTTTTGGCTTGTGAGATGAAACCTTTTAAAAAATTAGTCTGCAGCTGGATTTATGAATCAAAATCTCATTTTCTTTTTAGAAGTGGGAGTTTTTAGCCTCTGTACAAGGCAAGTCAAATTGTATGGTTTAAATGGAATCCTGTGATTGTACATAAATAAATGGATCTGTGTGTGGGATTGCAAAGAGTGTGGCTGCTTAACCTAAAAGGACAATTTCAGTGCACTGTGTATGTGTGTGTGTCATTTTGATATAGGGAGCTGAGCAAGTCCTCATAAGAAAAAAAAAAGAAAAAAGGCCAGTCTCTGTTCTGCACTGCTCCTATCACCCCCCCTCGCCCCAATAGGATTAGATCACACATGCAGTATGATGTAGTGGTTAGAGTATTAGACTAGGTCTGGGAAGATTTGGCCATGAAATCACTGGGTGACTTTCGGCTCGTCACTGACTCTCAGCCTAGCCTTCCTCACAGGGTTGTTGTAAAGATAAAATGACGAGGAACATCATTTATATCAACTTGGGCTCCTTAGAGAAAAAGGCAGGATAAAAACATAACAAATAAAACAAACAAATAATGAATTACTTCGTATACATCGCTTGACTGTTTTTAGACTTGATAACCAGCAGGTGTTACTACTTTTGGGAGGCATTGCGTTGCAGCTGAAATAAAAATTCTGTCTCTGGTAGGAGGCACCAAAGGGCTGTCACAGATGCGTGCAAGTTACCATGTAGTGTTCCAGTTGCCATCAAGGGCTGAGAGTGTCTATGATCATTTGTCTATGATGATGGCAACATTTCTGACTAGGCTAAAAGACTTGGCCTCCTGCGTTTACATGATATGGGATAACTGCACCACCTCCTGCATCCCAAAGGCCTGGCTTACCCATGCGTGTTCAGTGGTAGAGCACATGGTTTCCATACATTAAGTCCAGCGTTCCATCCTATCCCCAGAGCTTCCAGTTAAAGGATCTCAGGGAGCAAGGCTAGGTCAGATCTTTGTCTCAGACCTTGCAAAGTCATTGCCAATCAGGGTAAGTTGGACTGGGCTAGAGGGACTGATGGTCAGGCCTGCTAAGCTTGTATGACTGCTGCATCAAGAGGAGATTTGCACGTGTGCATGAAGCATCACACACACAACAACTGCCGTGTCAAAGACTTTGATAAACAGCCAGATCTTGAGCTACTTTTGTGGTTTTAGTTACCTGTTGGCACATCCTGGACTGAACATGGACTCGAACGCAATCTGGTCGAAGTATGTACATTTCTGAGCTTGCAGTGTGATTCGCGGACCAAAAAAAAATGCGTTCTACAGTGTGCGTGCATACATTTGAAAAATGTACATGAAAAAAAATGTTCCTTTGAAAAATGTGCTCAAACATGATTTAATCAATGGGAGAAGAATGTTCACATTTCTAAGATGCCCACAGTTGATGCATATGTTTGGGAAACACAGAAATGCACAAAGATGTTAATGTGAAAACAAAAGCAAAGATTGTGATCTGATACAGACATGACATGGAACGAGCTTCGAGGTGAAATATGGAAAACTATGAGCTCAAGTTTTACTTGTATGCACATCCCTTCTGTCTGCCAGTATTGGTACATCTTGAATGGTCCGTTGACGTTCTCAATTCAAAAACAAATGCATTGAAAAATGTGTGTTTTGAGAGAAAATACATTCAGAAATGCACAGTTAAATGCACATTCTTGAATGTGGATTAATTATTTTTTGCATTTTGATATAGAAACCATGTGGGTGAGCACATCTAAAAGGGACATGGGCTGGAAATACTCATTTGTCCCCCTGCCTTACATGGCTGTGCTCTCTGGGCTTCCACTTGGAAACATTTATCTGCTTCTAGTGGTGCTTGGTGGTGCCTCCATCGCAGGCAGCAGGGTAGAGGGTCTGGGGCTAACCACCTAATCATCTTCAGTGACACAGGAGATGGAGGTACACCAAAGAATGTTAAACACTAGAATGTCTGGAATGCGACTGGTGCTTTTCTCCATTTTTAGGTAAGCTTCATGCGAAGCACCAGGCTGGAGGATTCTTGGCGAAAAAACCAGCTGTGGAATGGAACGGTTACCATTGCTTTACTGGAAGGGAAGAATATAACTGCAGGGGGCATGACACACACATTTGTTTTGTTGAAAATGGGAGATCAAAAGTATAAGAGCAAGGTAAGCCTGCTGTCGTGGGATGGGTTGACAACTGACGTATATTCTTTGTGCATGTGGTGTTGGCACAGCGACTCGCCACAAAAACTGTTTCCACTAGATTCCCAGTGCGTTGCAAGGCTAAAATGCCAGTGCTCAGCAGGGGAAAAATGGTTTTCCCTGGGCCAAACGAAGTGTTATGTGGTTCTGCAGTCACAGATCTTCTGCTTTTAAAAAATTATTGAAATGCAGCTGCGAACCACTGCCACTTTGTTCAGGGTGGTGGGTGAAGGGGTGTCTAAATCTTTTCCCCATGCCATTATCCTAATTAAAGAAAACTTCCCCCCAGGATGCTGTTTGCACTATGGGGAGAAAAAATACAGGTGCGCCATGAGACAAATGGGAGCTTAAGAGATGACAAGAGAAGCTGCAGCTGCCCTAGTCTCCTCTTGCCTTGGGGAATTTAAAGCCATACACCTGGTAGTCCCAAGTCTTGCATCCAAAAACCAACCAAAAAGCAAAAATGAAAACGACAGACTCTTCTTACTGACTGATTTATTATGATGTAAGTTTATGTGGACTACATTTGACTCTGTAGTCCAGCCTTCCCCAGCCTTGGCGCCTTCCAGATGTGTGGGACTATAACTCCCATTGTGCCCCAGTCAAGCATGATGGCTGGGGGTGATGAGAGCTGTAGTCCAACACATCTGGAGTACATCAAGGGTGGGCAACATGCAGGCTGCATTCATTTCAACTCCCCCCCTTCTGGTGCAGCCCCTGAAAATGGCAACATTTGTCCTTTCTAAGCTTCTGACGCAGTTTGCTGCTGAAATTCAATAGCAAACCACTGATTTTTTGTTGTTGCTGATGCTGATTTTTGGTGGCATGGCAGCAGTAGGAGTGCGGCCTGCAGGAGGTTCCGGGGGCTGGAAACTGGCCCATGGACCTCCACCCTGCTCAAAGTTGCCCATCCCTGTTCTCGTCCATGAATGCTTATGCTACAGCAACCATGTTTGTCTTTTGAAAACCACAGGGCTCTCTGTGTCTGCTGCAACAGACTAACACAGCTACCCTTCTGCAAGTTTAAATTTGCATGCCCTTTTGGTCTGTGTGCCAAAGATTTGAAGTCTCTTGTGCGGAGTATAAAGAGTGCTGTTTTTTTTTTTTTTTTCCTGCCCTCATGTTGCAAATGACAGCTGTTCCACTCTTGTAAATATCGGTGGTTTTTAGAGGGTTTTTTCTTCCCTTTCTTTTGTAGATTGAATTTTAATATGAAAGCATCAACCTTTTTCAAGAAAAGTAAACCTGTATAACTGCATGTTTTCTAGACACTGTGTAAGAGTGCAAATCCACAGTGGAGGGAACAGTTTGATTTTCACTACTTCTCTGACAGGATGGATGTGTTGGAGATTGAAATCTGGGGAAAGGATAACAAAAAGCATGAAGAGGTTTTGGGAATGTAAGTTTTTATTTTTTAAAGTGCTTTGGGAAGTCTTGAATAATAGTGAAACTGAAGTGAAAAAAAAAGTGGATTAATCTCTGTCCGTCCATCTCTGTCCCTCTCTCTCAGTGTATCTCTACAGATTTATACATACTTTATACCATTTTTACTGTTGTGACATTCCCAAAGAATCCTGGGAACTGACGTTTGTTGCTGCCCCATTCAGATGTTCTCCATGTTCTACCTACAGATAGAAGGGGCAGTGGCGGGACCTGTCATGCGGCGGTTCCAGTTGTGTGAAAGCCAGTACATATTCCGCCAGTACTTTTTCAGCGGCACTGGCAGCCAGTCCATTTCCAGGCCCTATTCAAAGTTCTGGTATTAACATTCAAAGCCCTTAACGGCTTGGGGCCAGGTTATCTGAAGGATCGCCTCCTCCCATATGTGCCTGCCTGGACCATTAGATCATCTCAGCGGCCCTCCTCCGTGAGCCCCTGCCAAAGGAAGTGAGGTGGGTGGCTACTAGGAGGAGGGACTTTTCTGCTGTGGCACCCCAGCAGTGGAATGAGCTCCCTAGTGAGGTTTGCCTGTCACCTACACTATTCTTTCTGGCGCCGGGTGAAGACCTTTTTATTTCCCCAGGCATTTTAGCATTTTAGCTTTCTAGACTTTTAGCTTTGCTGTTTTAAATCTGTATTTTAAATCCCTGCATCGCTGCTAGGTTTTATTCTGGTTGTATTGTTATACTGTGGTTTTAATGCTTTTATATTTTAAATTGTTTTACTGTGTGCTTGTTGGTTTTAATTTTTGTGAACTGCCAGAGAGCTTCGGCTGTTGGGCGATATAGAAATGAAGCAAACAAACAAACAAACAAACAAACAAATGCCTATGGAAGAGCAGCTGCGCATGCATAACCTTCCCTTTCCCTATGCTGACATTTGGATAGATGTTCCGGGTCATGTCCAGTGCCATATAGTAGGATGTTAGGGGTGGGGCTAGCAGCACAATCATCTTTCCCACGCATAGGTATTGCAGGTGGAGAAGGCCTGAATGGGGCTTTTGAGCATTGAGGATTCTGTTAAGGGTCCTGCCTCCCACCCCACAGCACTGCACTTTCCAGGGTTTCCCTGGGAGGAGGAAACAGCTGTTTAAATGAGCCTTCTGCAACTTCGTCTCCTCTTGGACTACAACTCTCATCAGTCCCATCAAGCATGGCCAGTGGTCACGGATGATGACGTTGCAGTCCAAACCATCTGGAGAGACCCAGGGTGGGGAAGGGTATCTTATACCAGCCTTCCCCAACCTGATGCCTTCCAGATGTGTTAGACTACAACTCCCATAATCCCCAAATAGCTATGTTGCCCAACACATCTGGAGGTTGAGGAAGCCTGGTTTATCACATGCATGCTTCCCAAGGGGAGTTCTGCTAAAAATGCCTCCTTTCCATGATGAGTGATTTCCCCCCAATCTCCTTTAGAACAGGGGCGGGCAAAAAGTAGCTCACCCAATGTTTTGGACCTCGACTCCCAGCATCCCTGACCACTCGCCATGCTGGCAGAGACTTCTGGGAGCTGAAGTTCAAAACATCTGAAGATCTACCTTCTTCCTACCCCTGCTCCAAAATATCTAGAACTTCTTACCGTATGGCTTGCGTCCTTAATTTTGAGAGTTATTGTCCCCTGTGTTCCACAGGGCTTCCTCTCTGCTAGCCAAAGTATGTGGGCTGGGGATGCAACATGGTGGCAACAATTTATATGGTAAATGGCTGTAGACTGTTATAGCTGGGGTGGGAGTCCCTCGTCTTCAGGTGACCGTTTTGGAGGCATCACCATAGCGAGTTTATGGTGTGCTTGGTCCTTAGCTTGAGAAACTGTAGGGTTCCTTTGCATTCTATTGATGCTCACAGGGTGAAAAGGGAGGGGAAAGGACGGTGGCATTGCACAGAGAGAAACCATTGTGTAAACAATTAGACATGCAAGCGATTAAACAGCTGGATTTGTACATTAAACTCAATATGTGTTCTGAGTTTTACCAAGGTGTTCTCTTCTTTTTATACTGTTGGATTAGTTGAATTCAATTACTTATGTTTTAAGTGTACACATGTCTTTGAGGGGATCTGCTGCCTCTGTGCAGGTGTGGGCTGTGTTTGTAATTCCTTAGCAAAACTGTTCAATCAAGTTTAGCCCTGTGGCTTGAGTGATCCCAGATGGTTTGGGTAGTTAGTAACTCTGAAAGGAATCCTTCAGGGTCGGAGAAAGCGGCACTTAACTCTGCTTTCCCTGATGTCTTCAATCAGCAGGAATATATCAACCACCACCCAAACTGACATTTTGTATCTTCTCTCCCTCTTTTTTTATTTTAACCTTTGGCTTAAATTATTTATGTATTTATTTTCACAATTCAGTCTATGTATATTTAGCTTCATCCTTTACCTTGCTGTCCTTGTCGATTTTGTTGTTGATTTTATGTTTATGTGCATCTGACCTTTTTGTTGTCTTAATGAAATACTTTGTGATATATGGATACTCGGCCATGGTGAGTTGTCCACAGGCACAGATGGCAGGATATAAACTTTAAAATGATGATGATAATAATAATACTAATACAACTAATAATAATAATAAAGTGAATGATCTGAATTGGTTCTATGACATGGAGGTGCACGTGTAACATACCTTTTTGGTAAGGAGAGTAGCATGTATTAAAAATGTGACTGATTTTAGCATATTTACATCACAATCCTATGCATCTCTACTCAGACAAAAGTCCCACTGATTTTATGAGACTTACCCCCAGGTAAACAGATATAGGATTACAGTCTTAGGGTGCAATGCTATGGAGATAGACGTCAGCCTCCGAACTTGGAGGCTGACGCCTATCTAACGCAGGGCGGAGGGAGCATGGAGGGGATCCTTTCCTCCATACTCCAGCCACCCTGCATTTGTGGCTAGATGCATGGTTTCATTCCAAAATTATGGGGCCACCACTGAAAAGACCCCACCTCTTGTGCCTGCCAATCTAATTGATCTTAAAGGTGGGCATGGCAGCAGGGTCTATGACAGCCATCTTAGGGCCTGGGCAGGTTCATATGGGTATGGGTGTTCCTTCAAATAGCCTGCCCTCAAGCCATTTAGGACTTTAAAGGCTAACACTAGCACTTCAAATTAGACCCCAAAACATACTGGTAACTGGTGCCACTGGTACAATATTGGTGTATCATACCTGGCCCCAAGAAACATCTGAGCGGCCACATTGTACACCAGCTGAATTTTCGGAACTGCCTTGAAAGCCCCATGTAAAGTGTATTGCAGTAGTCTAGTATGGATGTAACTAGTGCCTGAATGGCTGTGGCAAGATCAATTAGATTCATAGGTGCGAAAGCCAGGGCCTTTTCAGTGGTGGGCCCATATTTGTGGAACTCTCTCCCAAGGGACCCAGTTGCCCCTGGCTTTTTAGAGGGCTTTCAAAACTCATTTATTCCAAGCTGCTTCTAGTTAAGATGCAGTGCTGAATGTTTTTAATGGCTTTAATTGCAGCTGTTTCTAAATTGGTGGTTTTAAATTGCTCCTTTTAGGGCACAATCCTATGCATGTTTAGACAGAAAAAAGTGTTCTTCTTCCTAAGCAGTCCCTGATAATATTCCAAGGAGCCCCAGGGTTCTTCAGAACACAGTTTGGAAACCACTACCTGAAGTGATTGGAAGAAGTGTTTCCTTGCCTGCCACAGACTTCAGAAGTTTTGGTTCTGTGTCTCTCTCTACTCAGTTGTATGCTTTTAAGAACAAACCAGCCGCTAGGTCTGCAGCTGGCATTGTGGACGACAAAGATATAATCTGAGCTTGAAGCATTTCGTTCCCTCAGTTTAAGCACTTACAAAAACAAGTACTTCGAATGACTTGCAAGTGGATTGCTTCATCCCCATTTCACACCACTGACTCCCCCCCCCCTCCCCCATCCCCTAGAATGAAGTTAGCGTGAACAGTTTAGGGGGATAAATTTTGTGCACCCTCCCTTTCTCTCCAAAACTGATGATTTAAAAGTGGAAAGTCTCTGCAATTTATAGCAGATGGGTGCCAACTGTTCAGGTTCTACAACTGGAATAGGATCAATCAGGAGTAAGGCATGCCCCATTTACTTAGAAGGAACCCACCTGGGGGAGTCCTGAGAGATTTTTTTTTTTTGCCTATTAAGAAAACACCTTAACAAGTTTTTGTTTAAATAAAAACCTGTCGACAGGCCTTAAGCGTGGAACGCCTGTTCCAAATTCTCTCTCCCCTGCCTCTGTTTGGAAACCCGACTCCTGCCTCATGCCATGGCACCGAAACTCTCCCCTTAGAGTCTCTTTTTAGTGTGAAGCTGCAAATGTTTGCTCAACGTCTTCGGCAAGAGCTCAAATCCGTAGAGCTCCTTGAAAGTTGCGCTCCATTTACTTCCAAATACAAGATATTTTAATGTTTGCAGGTCTTTTCGCAGCTAGAAATTTGAGAGTTTCTTCTCTCTCCCCCTTCCCAAATTCTTAGAAACTTTTTCACAAGATAAAATGTTCTTGTTCCCACTTTTTAAAAAAGTTGTTGTATGACTTGCATGTAAATCTAAAGAAAATTATTATTATTATATAAATGGAGATGTGCATTGGAGGCCATTCTCTGTGGTCCACCACTGCTTAAGGTGAGGTAACCCAACTGGAATCAATTCTGGAGCGGCAGCCTGGTTCTGGAACTCTCTCCTCAGAGAGATTCAGCTCTGCGATTCAAACTAGACGTTACATTAAATACACAGAGAACCACTCCCTATGTGTGTTTTCTTTACTCAGAAGGAAGCATTAGGGGCCTTGATTCAGGACAGACCCACAACATTTGGGGAGGGGAGATTTAATCCTTCCCTTACCAGTCACAGACACACCCCAAACTGTCTCCACTGCATGGTATTTAGGCTCAGACTACATGTTACGTTAATTGTGTAATGTGTAGCCGAGGCTTTTTAACTCTAGAGCAAGCGTGCACGGCCCCAGTTCAGATTGGGACCGCTGCGCACCGGGGGTGGGGGGAGAGGATTAAACCTTCCCTAACCCAGACTCTGCTTCCCAAACTTAGTGCTGCTTTTGAATACCAGGTCAGTCCATGATAAAACAATTACAATCCAGACTTGATTGTGGACGAAGGGGCTGACCTGGTGTGCATTACTGAGACCTGGGGGGATGAGCTGGGCGGGGCGGATCTGTCTCAGTTTTGTCCACCTGAGTACTCAGTGCAGCACCAACCTAGATTGGAGGGTCGGGGGTCGGGGGAGGAGTTGCTGTCATCCACAAGGGTCCCATCTCCCTCGCGAGGAAACCCATCCATCCTAGCACCAGTTTTGAGGGTCTGTACCTTGTGTTAGGCCAAAGAGACGGAACAGGTACGCTGCTGGTATACCGCCCACCCCGCTGCCCAGCAGTCTCCCTTCCTGAGCTGGCTGACATGCTCTCAGAAGTGGAGTTGGAGAACCCTAGGACAGTAGTTCTGGGGGACGTCAACATCCACGCTGAGGCTATCCTGACAGGCCTGCTCGGGACTTCATGGCAACCATGACAACCATGGGGCTGTCTCAGTACATCACTGGCCTGACACACGTGGCAGGACATACCCTGGGCCTGGTTTTTGCTGTTGGGTGGATGAGGGATGATCTGGTGTGTGTGGGGGTCAACAACCCCATTGTCATGGTCAAGTGAAGATTCCCCCCCCCCCCGCCCAATGTGTGTGTAAGTGAGAGGGAGAGAAGTTCACGGAGCAAATGGTGGTGGTGTGGGAAGGGTTCCTCCTCCCCTCCTGGTGCGTGGTGGGTCCGATCTGAAGTGGTGGTATGCACCCTTATTCTAGAGGGTTTTTTGTTTTGTTTTTTTAAGGGTAATCTTCAAGCATGTGCTTTGCAGTTAACGTTACTTTGACCTTTAGGGAAAGTGCCAACGGGAGATTTTTTTCCCCCTATCAAAGCCAGGCAGAGGAAGAGATTTGGGAGGCTGGGGCAGTCATGGGTGGGGAGGGAAGATTTAAATCTCCCTTTCACTTGTGCTGCAGTTCTAATCCAATTCTGCCAGTCCTGCACTTACATGTGAGTAAACAAAGAAAGCCAGTGTAGTGTAGTGGCAAGAGTGCTGGACTGGGAGCTGGGAGATCTGGGTTCTAGTCCCCACTTGGCCATGGAAGCTCACTGGGTGACTTTGGGCCAGCCACAGACTCTCAGCCCAACCTACCTCACAGGGTTGTTGTTGTTGTGAGGATAAAATGGAGAGGAGGAGGATAATGTAAGCTGCCTTGGGTTCCTTGCAAGAGGAAAAAAGGCGGGATATAAATGCAATAACTAACTAACTAACTAATTCACACACGCGCGCGCACGCACGCACACACACACACACGGAGCACCATGCTGTGTCTTGAATGTAACATGTAGTTTGATCCTGAGTTGTTGTCTTTTTGGTACAAGGTGAAAACTCCCCCCCCACCCCGGCCTTTTAGATTTCTGTTCTTTGTTTGGATTTTTATCCAGTCAGGTTGCTGTTCTGTTTTGCTTATTATTGCGGTGAACAGTTAACTGGCATTCTTTTTACGTGTAATGGAATTATTAACTGAGAATTATTATTTTTTAATTGACGAGTAGGAGCATCAGATAGGTAAATAAATGGATATATACCTTATTTATCTAAGGGGGAGCATGGGTGAGGGGAAACGAACTTCCTCTCCTTTCCTTACTGCCCAACAATCTGTCATTTTCCTGCCTAGCCTGGCCTGGCTTGCTTCCATGAGGGGAACGATAATGGGATGTAAAGTGTCTGAAGCGACAGACTGTGGGGGTAGCTTCCATGTGTGCAGGATGGGAGGTTTCAGCTTCCCTCACCTGTCCTTTTTGATATAAAAACGCAACTCTCCCCTGTATTACATGTGAATGCAGAGGAAAAGTAAGCACCGCATCACATCTAGTCCTGGAGGGCCACACGTTCCCCACGCCGTGCCTCCAATATCAAGGGCAGTATGCCTCTGTATGCCAGGTGCTGGGGAACATGGGTGGGAGCGTGCTGTTGCACTCATGTCCTGTTTGTGGGCCTCTGGTTGAGCCCTGTGTGAACAAAATGCTGGACTAGGTGGACCTTTGGTCTGATCCAGCATGGATCTTCTTACGTTCTTAACGTATTTCGAAATCTGGGTTAGCTTCCCCGGCGAATGGGGCTTGCTTGCCACCACCCTGTTTATCATTGTCTCTTTTAATGTGAATGAAGGACTGGATTCATATCTGCCTTACTAGACCAATTTACTAACCTTTTATGTTCTTATGGGGATAAACTTGGTGTAGTGAATTAGTTAGTGAGCAAAGAAGATGGGCTTCAGAGCATTCCTATATGCTGTTGGCAGCCACCTAGAGATCTGTGTAGCTTGGCCCAACCAGCAGCAATATAGTTAATAAAGAAAGTGGGCCTCTCACATGAGCTAGTTGGTATCAGGCAAGTACAGCTTCATATGTCAACAATTGCACATTGCTAAGCCTTTGCCCAATTACCTCACAAAGTGAAAGAGATAAGGGTGTCGTGGCTTGATTCACACAGGAGAGCCGAGAAACTCTCCCTCCCTCATTGGGGCCCTGTCCCCAGAGAAGGGGTGATTGATTTCCCAGCTTGCGATGCTTTGAGCACCTTTGGGGGAGAGACGCCCGCTTCTCTTGAATGTATGTGTGTGTGTGTGTGTGTGTGTGTGTATTGGCCTGCCGGCTTCTGAGAAGGGAGGGAGGCATCTAGCAGAGAAGCTTATAAGATCCAATTCACAGGCTTTGTGCTTTGGTCTCGCTCCAAGGGGAGTGCTGCCATCCTGGAGAACTTTTGCTGGTCCTAGGAATGTCTTCTGTCTATCTTGGGGACTCAGATAGACATATCAGCTTGTGACAAGGCAAGAGTGCCTACTTTGTCAACTGATGAGAGACATGGGCTTTCTTTGCGTATTCATTCTGCATCTATTTTCTATCAATAAACTGTCATCCTTTTGCACAAGTGCCTTTGTTTCATCTTCATAATCAAAAGAATCTACTTTGACTGGGACCTGACAGAATCAGAACCCCAGATCAGTACACCAGTTATGTGCAACCCTATTTTGAACATTACTGCTTCTCCTGTAACTTCCCCATCCTCCTCCCCACTCCCCCGGAAAGGAGAGCCTTGGAAAATACTGTAAAAATCTGTAATGCCATGCCTATGGTGTTGTTGTGAGCTCTCTTGAAGGCACAGGCAGGTTAGAAATATTGTTAATAAAATTGGTTTCTAAAATCTTAATGTCTGCTGACTTTACACAACTGATGCGATAAGCTGAATGGTATGTGCAAAATGCAATTTTGAGATGGGTCAAAAACTCAGAATGCTGATAGTCAGCATTCGTTATTGTATTCCCCTCCAAAATGGGGAAACAGATATCTAAGTTCATTTGTTTGGTGGGCAAGTTGTGGCCCTCCAGAAGTTTGGCCTACAAATTGCCCACCCCTGGTTTAGGCAGATTACATACCTGCTTCCTAATTCCCCCAAATGTGGCACTGTCAGCATTCACAAGTGAGTCAGCTTTCACCAAACATCGACACATTTACTGTAAGGCATTGAACAGCTTGTGCCCCAGTAAACCACTGAACCAATTTAGATACTTCAGGAAAAGGTGCTTGCTTCAGTCTTCTGCATGACTATATGACCTCCCAGAATGCACATGGGGAGAACTGCATATTATGATTGCACAAACTGCACTGGGAGATGCGACATGAGTTCTTTCAAATGAACAGCCCCACGCTCACACACACACTTTCTGAGATAGTACGGCTAAACAGAGGCTGTACCACATACCCTTCTGGGTGCTTTTATCTAGCTCACTTTAAAGATTGTAAAACGTTCTGCACATTGTACATGGTGCATAAACAATTGGTAGCATGGGATTACTTGTGTGTTAGTTTGAAACTGCTGTCAGAAATTAACGCCTGTCCCCTTTTGCATCTATTGGTTTAGATGTAATGTTGATGTTGGTGCACTCCCTGGCAAACAAGCAAACCGTTTGGAACTGCCCCTGGAGAGACAGCCGGGGTCCCTGTTGATGGTGATCTCTGTTGCTCCCTGCTCAGGAGTTTCGATCTCTGATTTGTGCCTTTGCCCACTGGGAGACCCCTGTGAGAAGAAACAGATTTCCCAGCGCTATGTGAGTTTGAATACTTTTCTTTTCCTTAAGGAAAATCATGGGGGTGGGGTGGGGGGAAGGGGTCCAGAAAAAGAGGTCAAAGCCCAGATCCTAACTGCAAGCCTGTTAATTGCGTGGGGTGGGAGGAATAAATGACACACTAAATATTAGGGCTAGTGTGATGGATCAGTTGTCTGTACAGTTAGCCTCCATGGTTGGTTTGCATTTGACGGTTCTTAAAGTAGTAATTTCCTTTTCCTATTCTAGAGCAGGAGACAGATAGGCAGATCATTCTCCTTCGTTCCCACATATTTGTATCGACTCTATTTTGCTCTTCCTGGGTGTCTATTTGCTGTTACATCAAGTTTGCTTAACCATTAGAACAGGGGTGGGCAAATTATAACCCTCCATGTGTTGTTGGACTACAACTTCCATCAGGCCTAGCTAGCATAGCCAATGGTTGGGTTGTGGGAGTTGCAGTCCAACAGCATCTGCACTAGACTATCCAGCAGGAAGAACCTGTGCCACGTGAGCGTGTAGGTAGGGCATTGTAGGTTAAAATACTTCCCCCTGGGGAAAAGGGTTCCAGGGTTCTAGAAAACAAGCATGCCAGAGAGACGAGTGCAGCTTAGCCCTCTCCCTGTCATGCTATGTTTCTGTGTGCAAGGATCCATTACTAACAATAGCAACATATTACAACTAGGGGAGCAT
Organism: Heloderma suspectum; assembly: GCF_057233095.1. Taxonomy (NCBI): domain Eukaryota; kingdom Metazoa; phylum Chordata; class Lepidosauria; order Squamata; family Helodermatidae; genus Heloderma; species Heloderma suspectum. The sequence goes on along the minus strand of NC_139468.1, from coordinate 37,510,328 downwards.
TCAGATATGCAGGCTGCATTCTCTTCACCCCCTACAGAGGTGCAGTCCAGGAAAAGCTGATTGTAGAAACTGCCTGCTAATGTCCCAAAGTAAACATCGTAAGAGCGAACACCATCGATTCCTAGAATCGGAGGGAGTCTGCATCACTCGAAGGAAGATTTGGATTCAGATGGGTCACGCAGGACACCCCACTTCAGGAGGAGCCCTTGACACCCCCTTCAATATCTTTCCAGCCTGAATATATTCAATTGTAATAAAATCACCACCAGAAAATTAAATTAGTCATGATTTGTTCATGGCACTTAGAGGTATTTGAGTCTTGAGTAGAAGGTGATGTAGATCACAGTGAGAAGGTTTCTGGTATTTTACTTATTAAGCTCGTGTCTAAATCCTTACTTAGTGTTGTGAAGAATTTGTTCTTAAAAGGCAGAATATAAATGTGTGAAATCAAAGAAATATTTTAAAAATATTTTTCGTTCTTCTAATAATGGCTTTATTTTCAGCGTATAAGGAATTCACTCCAGAACATAAAGGACATAGGATTCTTGCAAGTCAAACTTTTAAAAGCTGTTGATCTGTTAGCTGCAGATTTCTCAGGTATGAAATATTGCTTCTCTAAATGTTATTCTTTTTTCTGGATGTTCAAGTCCCCAGAGCTGAGATGAATTGGAATGGGAACCGATTTGTGCTTTTTCTTTTATTATGAAAAACAGAAAATAGCAGAGAGAATGCATACATAAAAGTGGCATATATAAATAGTGCATATCAGGTAGAGAATGTCTAATAAGGTCCATACAAATTCAGTTAACTGAACCTAACTAGACCATTCCATATTATAGACGGGAAATAGCACATCATGAAATGGGTCATTCCACAATGTGATAAAAGTGGGCCATTCTTTGAACAAATACATTCTTTTTTATGCATCTTTCTCTGTCCTGTCCAAAACAATTTGATACTGGTGGCACATTCCAGATTCTTAACAGAAACTCTACTCACAGAGTGTGTGTGGGATGGTGATGCTCCTTGCCGTGACAGTGACCGTGCTGACTTGGCTGCCTCCGTCTTCCTCCAAGATATTCCCTCACCATGATGGTACATGATGCCATAGCATGATTTTGAGGGGGCTTCTGGGAAAATAAATCTGGGCATCAGTTACCGAAGGGGGTGTTTCTGCTGGTGGATTTTGCCCTCTAACTCTCTGCACTCTCCCATTTGCTAAAATCACCTCCTGTCCCATTTTGAAATTTGCGAGTGTGCTGAAATTAGGGGGTGCATTTTGGATCAGCCCTCAAAAACCTTTGTTTTGGTTTTGTAAGCTGCAGTGAACCCCAAATTTCTGCCCTGGAGGTGGCTTCCAAACTAAACCGACACTGTGTTCTGTTCCCTCATTCTATTCCCCCTCCCCTCCCCGACATAAGGAGGCAGTATCATGAGTAGGGATGGGTGTGGAAGTGCATACTGAAATGCATGCATTTGGGAAAAATGCAGATTTTTAAAAAAAATGTGCACAAAAATGCATACAAATTTTCACGTGGACTTAAAAAAAAGCAATCTGATACAGAATCAGGAAGGAACAAACGTTAACATTGAAAACATAAGAGCCTGAATGAAATTGGGCTTGACAGATTTGCCTCTCCCTAATCCTGACGATTATTTTAGCTGCTGATGTTAGGAAAAATGCTGAAGATTCAATTTAATCTGCTGAACATGTAAATGAGCGGTGCAAGCAAGGATACAATTTGCATGAAACAGAGGCCTTCTTTTGAAACAGCTTGTTTCCTTGCGTCAGAGCCATTGTCCGCTTGCCCTTTCATAGCCCTCCATTAGCTGAGCAGAATTTAGCAATAGTTAAAATATTTTCTGTGACTTTTGCAACTCAAGCAAAAAATCATTTCTGAAAAGGCTATGGAAAGTTTGAAACAAGTGTTACCTGGCAGGTTACTGAGATACTGGCAAGTTTTTCTTCAGTGATCAAATACTTCAAAAATATCTGGTTGTTTTTTTTTCTTTTTCCCTTTCCAGGCAAAAGTGATCCCTTCTGTGTACTGGAGCTAGGGAATGGCAGACTTCAGAGTTACACGGTTTACAAAAACCTCAATCCAGAGTGGAACCAGGTCTTCACTTTGTAAGTAGATTTGCAACTGGAATGCATGATGTTAGGAATTACAAACACCTTTGTGAAATAGGCCAGCAGAGAAGTAGCCTGCTAGACAAGGTACCAAGTCTAAAAAGGGGGAAGGTACTTGTAGGCAGGTTTCTAAAAATAAAAATGTAGCATTGGGCACAGAATTCATTTTCCTCAGAATCTGAAGCATTTTTTAAAACAATGTTTGATGTCTTTTGGAGTCCCCATCCAAACCTCCCCAAAAGGGAAAAATGGTCTGCAAGTCCGTGGAATCCATGTGGCTCAGAAAAACTGGTCTGCAGTGGTATCTGCAGGTTTGATTCATAGAAATCCAAACTTATTTGAATCTGTTGCAGATTTCTCCATCACCCCTACTCTGAAGTGACCCAGGCCCCATCTGCATAAGCCATTTACTATGGGGCCGCTGCGATTTGAGGTCCTTCAGGACATACGATGCAGTCACCACTTGGCAGCCTAACATGGTTTTCACCCGGAAAATGTGGATTTCCAAAGACGCGTTTTGCTGTGATGTTTTTGGTTTGCTGCTGGTTTCTCGTGGTTGCGAGCTGTCTGTCCTTTCCCCGAACTGACTTCGTATTTTGTGGTGGGCATGTGGTAGGCATGCCTAGTGCTTGTGTCACTCTGTGACGCCCCTTCATTCTTCCCAGTTCCTCTGTGGCTGCACAGTTATAGAGGCATGGGGAAGTGTGCTCATTTCTCCAACCACACTTTCGCACACCTTCGCAGCTTCATATCTTCGCAATGACTGCTTTTGAGTCAGTGATCAAGGCCCAGGGGGAGGGGTCTTGGGAGAGCAGAAGGTCCAGGACCATTTTGGAATGATGGGTAAGCACTTACCTCTCAAGGGCACACGCCTTGGCGAACCATCGCGAGAGTCTTGGGCTGGAGAACTGCCAAATGAGGAATGGAGAGATACAAAAGAACTCCTAAAATACAAAACAGCCACTAAACCCCGAAGTGTCGCACCCCTACATGCCTGTGCAGCTGTGCATTTAAATGTAATGGTAAAAAAGGGGCAGCATGACTGCCACAGTTTACTTCACTTCAGCGGTTGTGTGTCAGGGCACAGCGGATGCTCCCATTGGAGAAGTCCACAGTAAAACATCCATGTACGGCAGCGGAAGCTAATTTGCAGCTGCAATGCTGCGCAGTTATGAGTATGATGGAGTGAAGGTTGAAAGCGGTGCCATGTAGATGGCTCCCCAGGCTTAATGAGCGAATATGTATTGTCAACTCTTTCTGTAACAGACGGAGCAAGTGTGTAGTCCTAACTCATCTCACCATGAATCTCTTTCCAGCCCTGTTAAAGACATCCATGATGTTCTAGAAGTGACAGTGTTTGATGAAGATGGAGATAAGCCTCCTGATTTCCTCGGAAAAGTTGCCATCCCTTTACTGTCTGTAAGTTATTATTGTTTGCTGCATGCATTGTTCCAGCCTTCATGGTTTCAAATGGGAGATGGCTGCATCACCTTCCTCTTGTAGCAACTTGGACAGAAATAAAAAAATAACCTTTTTTGATATATCTCACAAGGTTGTTGTTGTGAGGATAAAATGGAGAGGAGGATTATGTACATTGCCTTGGGTTCCTTAAGGAGGAAAAAGGCAGGATATAAATGTAATAAATAAATATATGTTTCATTCAGTTTTATGATGGGCCTTTCAAATGCTGTGATTAATTAAGAGAGAAAACCACTGATATAACTATGGTTCATGAGTGCTGTGGCCTGATTTCCTTTTGGAATATAGTATTTTGATATCTCTCCTTTCTTGTTGGTTTATTCACTTGTTCTTTCTTTCTTTCTTTCTTTCTTTCTTTCCAACTTCTAGGGGGAAAGAAAGAAACAATTATATATATATTACCTTCTAGGTAGTTTCTGGCTGTTTTTGCCAATTTATCAGTGAAGGCAGACATAGTATTTAAAGAGAATTCACAAAGTATTCTTCTCTTATATTGTGAGGATCCCTTCTTCCCAGTGCAGCAAGTTGAAGTTGCATGGCAGATGTACATACAGCGGAGTCAAATGCTGAGACAGCTGTCAGTCTTGCTGTAAGGTGGTCTGCCTGATTTTTTTTTTTTAAACCCTACTCAAATTCTATGTGTACTTTTATCTGGTTATATGTTCATCTCACACATTTTTGGAAAAAAAACCCATTGCAAGTCTTCAATACAGCTGTAAAGCTGGTTCTTTGCACTAGCCAGTTGGTGCCTTCCACAGTAGATTTTTTGCTGAAGATATTCAGAACTATCCACCCACCTCCCAGAGCTCAGCTCTGGACAGCAAAAAATATGTACGGAATGTGGTGTGGGCACCTCCAAACTATAACTACTGATCTATACATGTTTTATTTATGTATTTAAAATTATTTTTAGGCCACCTTTATGTGCGAAACCCTTATTTTCTTCCTTCCCAGCTCAGCCAACCAATGAGAGATATTTCCAGAATATTAGAACCAGTGTTACTTGTGATGCACAGGCTCAGCGCCCCATTGCCTCTGGTAAACAGCTTTTAGGTTTTAAGGTGTTCCAAGAACCTGCAAACCTGTTTGTTGGCAGATGATAGAAAGAAGAATGTGTTAACCAATCTTCTTCTCCTCCCAGTTTAGGCTACTTCTCTTGATTTTTGTAAATAACAAAGAGTCTTTTGTGACCTTAAAGATTAATAGATTTTCCACTGCATAAGCTCTGTTAGCATCCATGTCATCATATGCATGAAATGTTATCCTCAGTAAAAGTTAGGTTAAGAGATCAATCCTATGGTCCCTGGGTAAGCGTCCCAGGGATCAGAGGATGGCTCATATTCCCCCCTCTGAGGTCGGAGACAGTGCTTTGACCTCAGAAGGAGGAGTTGGAGATCCACATCTCCCGCCCCTGTCTGCCTGTTCACAGCCGGTATGGAGAGAACCATACCGGCTGCCTCGCTAATGTTGAAAAATCGACCTTGGAGAGGGAGAAAACAGGGCATTCTGGTGGGCGGGGAGGGGAGGAGACTGGGGAGGCCAGGATATGATTTCTTCGGAGCTTCCTCAAGCCTCCTTCCATCCATCTCCAAAGTGCCCTCGCTACATGGGCTGAAAAGTCCTCTACCGAAAAAAGTAGAGATCAGAGGATGAGGAAGCAAAGATCACCCCTGCCACTCCTCCTTCCCTGTCGACTTCAGCCCAGCAGGGCATAGGAATCTCAGAAGTTTCTCAGTCTGGGGGCTTCCAAGAAATGAGAATGCAGTCCATAGGACTGCACCTTTAACCTCTTGAATTTTAGTAGCTCTGGACTTTAACGACACTCTTACTGTTCACCTTGCTAGATTTTTAAGCAATCTGCAAATGTATAACTTTGTTTTTTTTGGGGGGGGATGTCAAGATGTGTTTTTTTTAAAGATGTAGTCTATAAATACTATAATTAAATATATAATCTGTAGAAGGTAATTAAAGAGATACATTTTGATTACCATCATTGAGAGAGACGCCACGTAAACTTAACAAGTGACACAAACGAATGGGGATTTTTATTTTTTGTTTTGTTTAAAAGGTTATGGTCTTTCAGCCATGAATACAAGATGCTTTAAATAGTGTCATCCCATTCATAAGGCTCTTCTTCACAACATCCTTGACTTCTTAGGCTGCATTTGACCCCCTTTCTAAGAGCCGTTTGATGCATGCGCTTTTTTTTTTTTTTTCGTTGAATGGCTATCGAAGCTTACATCGTGCGACGAACCGTTTGATGTTTACAGGGAAGGAACAACTCCTTAACATCTTTTATTCAATTTTTGATGACTCTGTTAATTTCTCCCCGAGTCCTCGTATCCCTGATGTTACTGGACGGGAGTGGTGTGAGCAGCTGGTCTCCTGGAGAGCCAGCGCCTGCCAAATGGTCTATGTGCGATGTAGCCGGCTGTGTGGGCTGACAGTGAGAAGATGTTAGGTTCTGATTTTTTTTCCTCTTGATTTTATAGACATTTGTCAAGTGTCCCTCAGGATTCACATAACAAGGCAGGCAGAGAAGGTAGCGGGAGGAAGGGGAAGCGTGTGCAGTGTCAGGGAAGTCTAAACTCTATTCTGTCTGGCTCTTTGTCCAAGGTGTTAAGAACAAACAACGCTTCTCTCAGGGATGGCCGGAGTGCAGTTGGTGGTCTGCAGAGTGCAGACCAGATCTGCCCCCACCCACAAGTCCACAACACTGCTTTGTTTGGGCTGCAGTGGTCCTAACCGCTTGAAGTCAAAGTGTGCTTAAATGCTTGCTCATGGTGTAAGCAAAATAAAAAATGAAAAATAAAAGAAGTTTCTCTTGTGTTCCATACTCAAAGGGTGGGATGTAGCTCAGTGCAGGGATGTATGAGAAATTAATTCCAGTTCAGTATCTATTTACCCAGTTTGCATCTCCCAAACTGAACGCAGACTCGAAAGCAATCTGCGGTTGAAGTCCGTGCACTTCTGAGCTTGTGATGTGATTCGCGGACAAAAGAAATGTGTTCGACAGCATGCAAATATTCAAAAAAAGCACATGAAAAATGTGTGCTTTTGAAAAATGCGCACAAGCATCCATTAATCAGTGGGAGAAGAATGCAACTATTTCAAAGACGCACATGATTGATGCGTACCTTTGGAAGAATCTGCGTGAAAATATGCACATATTTTGGTGCAAACAAAAAAAATCTATAACAGTTGCAATCTTATATGAACACAAGATGGAATGAGCTTTGAGGTAGAATTTTGAGAACTTGATGAGCTCACGTTTTGCTGATTCTCACATCCCTAGCTCAGTGACAGAGGACCTGCTTTGCATGCTGAGGATCTCAGGTTTAATTTGTGGCATCTTCAGCTCAAATGATTTTCGGTAGCGAGTTGGGAAAAATCTGAGAGCCAGTGCCCTAAAGATTAAGCACTGGCATAGATGAACTGATGTCCCAACGAAACGTGAGGCAGCTTCATAGGTAAATTGTGTTGCATAACTGTCTTTTTGGAAAAGTGAAAGACTCTTGCCTCCTGAAGGCACCTTTCATGGAGGAAGGTGATTCCTTAGAACGCCCCCTCCACACACCCCATAATCCCAGCATTGACCTTGTAGCATCCCATTCACACTTGTGAAGCCCATAGTGGTAGGCAAAGCCAGCTTCGCTCATCTGCAAAGATGTTGAATTATTTAGTCCCTCTGTTCACAGCTGGAGAATAGATTGGCATCCAAGGATACCTTTGGCCATTCATGTGATCAAACATTTGCCTCCAGGCTTTGGAACTATGGATTTTCCTGCACCCTATAAAGTGCAACCCAGAAAGCTATAGACTTTGATCTATAAAGCCTTGCACGGTGTGCCTGTCCCAGTATGAAACTACCCATCCCCTACAATCAACATCTGAGGCCCTCATCTGAGTGTTCCTCCAAGGGAGGTTCAGAGGGTGGCAACAAGGGAGAGGGCCTTCTCAGTGGTGGCCCCCTGACTGTGAAATGATCTCCCCAGTAAGCCCAGTTCAGTGCCAACATTGTCATCTTTTCGGTGCCACGTTTAGATACTACTCTCAGGCATTTTATGGCATATGATGGGGCTTCTTAATTTAGTTGTTTTACTGGGTCTTGGATTTTTAATTGTTTTTAGCTGTTTAAAATTATTTTATATCTTTGTATGTTTTAACCATTGCTGTGAGATGCCTTGAGTCTTTTTTTTAAAGAGAAAGGCATCTAATAAATGAAATGAATAGAAGTTTGCTCATTATTATTCAGTGACATTTTGTTGTTGTTGTTCAGTCGTGTCCGACTCTTCGTGACCCCGTGGAGCACAGCACGCCAGGCCTTCCTGTCCTGCGCTCTCTCCTGGAGCGTGCTCAAGTCCATATTCATTGCATCAGTGATGCTATCTAGCCATCTCATCCTCTGCCTCAGTGACATTTAGGTTGGTCCTAATGCATGTATTGCTCAACTGTGGGTTTTGAATTCTTTTCCCCCATGGACCAGCACAGCTGTCTATACATTTTAGCAGTGGGAAATAGCACTAATCATGATGTGTGGGTAGGGGGAGTGAATATGTTCACCATTAAAACATTTTGGGGGTAAAATTTTCACCCCTTCCTTGAATAATGAATTTCCTCTCAAAGATCAACATGGAAGACTATCTGTGCAGACCTTTGCTATGACCCTTTCTTGTGCTCCAGGGAACACTTGATAGACTAGGATTTTGCTGGACCGTTTTGTGGTGTGTCATCCGTAGCAGACACTGAATCTGCGTTGGAGCCAGGCTTGCATCTGAAGCACTTAAGTGAATGCAATGAGGGCAGGGGAAGGGGGAGAATTTGCCAAACCATTTCTCTTTTAGAGATGAGCCATGGAAAGCTCAATTTTACTCTGTAAGAGCCCTGTCTCCATGGTGTCCTGTACTGTATCAATCTCCGACTTTGACTATTTCATTAAAATTCTCAAACGGTCAGTAGGGTTGCTGCTTAATAGATTTAGCATTGGCTATCTGTAGCTATGCTGTACTCCCTCATGTCCATTTTACCTGGGATGTTCTGTACAAATGGTTCAGCAAATATATCTATTAGTCCTCGAGAAATCTGGCATGCTGTTGGATGAGATTTGACATCCTGTTGGGATGGTTAGATTGACATTTGGTTGAGCTTGGAGATCTCCATAGCAATATTTGTCTGTTCATATATTCAAAAGAGCTTCACATACATTATTTCAGTCATCCCTACAGCAACCTTGTAGGGTTGCCTGATATGGTTCTGATATTGTCAAGCCTAGGGGCAGAGGTGCAGCTCTGGATTTTTGTGAGGAAAGGTGAGATATAAAATATTTGGGTAAAGCTGACAGAGAGGGAGGGGGAGAGAGAGAGAGAGACACTTGTCCAAATTCATCTATTGAGTTTGTAGCTCTGAGATTTGAACTGTGTTTTAGTGTGTGTGCCCATCTGGGATCAGTAGTGAATCACAGTTCCCTGATGGGTGTCACATTGTGATTACATGTGTCTCTCATGATTGGACCACACATGCTTTGGATGAAGAAGGCCGAAGGCTTAATCCCTAGCATGCCCAGTTAAAAAAAAGAAAAAAAAAAAGATCAGGTAGTAGTTCATGTCTGGGACTGCTGATTGTCAGTTGGAATAGACAATACTGGGCTAAATGGACAAACATTCTGACTAGGAATGTATGAGAACTTAATTTTTGCTCGCAAAACATGTGAGCATGCCCTGTTTGAATCCCCAATATTTGCAAGTTGTCAAATACATACTTGAGGTTGCCTTGTTCCCAATTCCCAGTCTGATTTGTACAATTTTCTGAATTTCTGCAAATTCCCCAAATTTGTGCAGATTTCCGAATTCATGCAAATTTCCAAATTTGTGCAAATTTCCTCAGTAGACTGAATCAGCCCTGCTTTAGTCTATGGGGGAAGGTTGTTGAGATTTGTGCAGGTTGTTGCACAGAGCAAGCAGTGATCACAAATGCATACAGGAGTCGGGCACAAGATGAATGGTGAGGAGACGTCCAGAGAATCCTAGTGATCACGAACATCGCTGGTTCACCCATCCTTAATTCTGACTTGGTATAAGGCAGCTTCCTATGAAAATGTGATAAAAATATTCTTAGGTGAACAATATCTTGAGAGTTGTTGGCCAAACTGACCAAATCTGGTTGAACCTGTAGTGACTGAACCATCCAGAATCCATCCAGACAATGCAAACGAGCTAATTCAAAGGAAAATTGTTCCAAAGGGACTGTGTGTGAATCTGGGGATTAAATACTTTGAATGCATTCAATATATATTTATAAGTGAAATAGTTAGCTAGAACTGTCTCCTGGTAGATGAATATGAGTTGATCATCTGCTGTTTTAACAGACTAATTACATTTAAATAAATGTCCCATTTTAGCAGCCTTTTGTGCTCATCCATTTCTCTTTGCTTTTAGGTGGACTGGTGCTGCTTAAATATTTGCCAGCCCACATCCAACTCCACTTTTCTACTTCTGTGTTTGTAAATGAAATAGATATTGTAAAAACACCACTGACTCCAGTGTTCTCTTCCTGCCCAGAAACTGGGCATGTAGGAATTGCTGTAGTTTCTTACCTCTTGTGAAACTGTGTAGGCCCAAACAGGCGGTCATGTGTAAACAAGGGATATTTCTCTTGTCCCATGTCATGGCTCCTTTTCTTGTGTTCCCTCGACTGTGAATTATGCTAAATTTGAATGCTGCTTCTGCAGTAGCCACTCTAAATATGGCTGCAATTTCATGCCCTCAGATCTCCTCCATTATCTTTTAATCTTCGAATGTTTTGGTCCCCAAAGGAGGGTGTTTTTTTTTTGGTGACAGCCTTTATATTTCTGCTATTTTGAATTTAGCTGGTCCTCATCCTAAAAAAAAGTGAGAGGAGAAGAGCCAAATGTTTAATCAATACTTTTCCTAGCATGTATAATAAATGTGTTCGGCTGTCTTTTTTTTAAAACAGAGGCCACCTTTTGTGATGAGCCAAATTGGTCGAGAAATTATTTCTTTTCCTCTTTTTTTATATAGACATCTAACACAACAGGGCCAGCAGACAAATTGAAAACATTTAAAATTCTAGGCAGAAAGCTATTTTCAGAAATGATCTCCCTCCCCAATTTTCATACTGTGTATTTTATTTTGTATATCTTTTTCCATTTATGATTTTCCAGATTCTACATAGGAAAAAACCGTTCCATTTTTACCGAGATATTTGGTAGTAATTTTGCTTCATGGGTTATTTGGGAAGGCTTGTTTTCTGCCACCCTCTGCTACTTGGAAGGAAAATAGCTGTTTAAAATTGTAAATAGCAGAAGCTAATGATTTCCTGTTGGCTGTTGAGATCCCAGGGCATGTTTTGCTTGCTGGTTGTATTGGGTATATTTCAGATTTGCTACAGTAAAGAATAGCATCTATGATGTGAAGCTGGACCCTGCTATTTTTAATCTAGAATATTTTTTTCCACAACCAATTATGCTGTTTAGGGCATTAGAAATTCTAATGGAGTGCTGGCACAGGCCCTGAGCCATGCTTTACACCTGCAGCAGAATGAGGAGCTAGAATCTTGATAGAAGGATTTTACTAATTCAACCTTTAGTTGGATGTGCCCAGTTCCTGATGTACTCGTTTGCAGTGCATGCGTGTTTAAATATAGGGGAGCGGTGAAAGCATTGTCCTCCCCATACCCTACATGAAATGATACAACAACCCATTTCTTGGGACTCTGCCACCTCATTCTGTTGCATATATCAACAGAGCCAGTGTGGTGTAGTGGCGAGAGTGTTGGACTGGGAGCTGGGAGATCCAGGTTCTAGTCCCTACTCGGCAATGGAAGCTCCCTGGGTGACTTTGGGCCAGTCACAGACTTTCAGCCCAACCTACCTCACAGGGTTGTTGTGAGGCTAAAATGGAGAAGAGGAGGATTATGTACTCCACCTGGGGTTCCTTAAAGAGGAAAAAAAGTGGGATATGAATGTAATAAATAGACATAACATTAACTGCATGAAAGAAATTAACGTGCACATTTTTTGTTCTGCAAATAGCAGCTGCAGAGAAGCAAAAGCAGGTTCAGAGAGGTGATTTTTGTGAGGACCGTGACAGGGGAACAAAGGGTAAACTTCCTGGCCTCATCCCCCTGCCCCAGCAGGTTCAGAGAGGTGATTTTTGTCAGGACCGTGGCAGGGGAACAAAGGGTAAACTTCCTGGCCTCATCCCCCTGCCCCACATGCTTTGCTTAGGCTTCCAGGCAGCTGTCCTTTGCATAACATATAATCATGCCAGTGCAGGCTGGTAGCTCCGATGCCAATGGGGAGGTGAATCCACTCTGGGTTTCAGTCATGCGGAAGTGTGGAAGCACCTTGGAGAGCTCCTTTAAAGTTCTGTCTGAAACCCGGAGATGATTCACCACCCCACTGACGTTGGAGCCACCAGCCTCCGCTGAACCACACATGTCACAAGCATGTGCTGCAGCTGAACAGCTGGTTCAGGCTCTTTATATGGATTCTGAGCCTGCCAAATTAGACCTTCCCCTGATGAGGCAAATGCCTGCTACACTACCACACCTGCCCGACTGCACAAGAAGCGTTCCAGGTAGGAAGCCACAGAGCAGAGAAGAAGCATCTGTCTCCAGGCTGGACAAAGTTTGCAGGCTGGTAGAGGGTACAGGGTCTACCAACTTTTCCATCTCACTTCCAGCCTGTACTGTGCTATGAGTCCTGTCTGGGTTGGAAGAGAGACGGGGACAGCTGGCAGTCTCTTTTCTCTACATTTATTTTGACCTCATGAAATTGTGTGATTGATTAAAAAAAAAGAGAGAGAGAGAGAGAGGGGAGAGCTTCTTTCCCCCCCTCCCTCAGCTGTCCTTCAGAAGATGGAGTAAACTTGTTCTGTGTTGCTCCAGAGGACAGGACTAGAACCAACAGGTGGAAATTTCAGGGAAGCAGATTTTTTTTGGCTAAACATCAAGAGAAACCTCCTAGCACCACCCTCTCCAACCTGGTGTCTTCAAGAAGTATTGGCCTACAACTCCCAGAAACCCCCAGCCGGCATCGGAGGAGTCGTAGGCCAACACACCTAGTGGGTACCCAGCTGAGGAAGGCTGACCTAATGATAAAAGCTGTTTGGCAGTATAACAGAGTGCTTCATGAGGCTGTGGGCTCTCCTTCACTCGAGGTATTTAACCTGGAGGGCTGGCTGTCAGGGACGCTGTAGCTGCAAAAATCCTGCATTCAGCTGGGGTTTGGAAGAGATGACCACTAAGAACCCTTCCCTCTCTATGATTCTATGAAATCTGGGAATGACGCACGCACATAATTAATTCTTCTGTTGTTCCGAAATCTGGATAAGCAAATGGAATTAAGCAGGCGTTGATCTACTCGAATACAGAATAGAAATTAGGGGGTGCTCCCATCCTTTGTAATCTACCCACAGGGGTGTGTGGTCTGAGTCCATTCCTCTGCAGGCTGGGTCTGCATATATTAAAAGAAGGGAATTCCACAGTTTTACCTTTGGAGACAGACACTCAGAATTCTTGGGGACCTCTGGTTTGGGTGAAGGTGGACCATGTTGTGGAACAAGGTGTTCTTGGGGGATCTGCTGCTCCTTATTTGCCTCCGCTGGTGCTCTGCTTGTATATTTTGCAGGAAGCGAAAGCACTTTTTTAGTTTGGGATTGGCAGTGCTGCTCTGAGAAGTGAGGAGCATGCAATGATATTTTATTGAGGCTCTTTTTCTTAGTCTTTTTTTTTCTAATTACAGATTAGAAATGGGCAGCAAAGTTGCTACACACTAAAGAATAAAGATCTGGAGCTTCCTTCAAAAGGCGTGGTCCATTTGGAGCTGGAAGTCCTATTTAATCCTGTAAGTCAAAGGTATTCAGAGGAATAGGGCAAAGACACTGAAATGTTATAAGCTGGCTAGTGAGTGAGTGTGTGTGCATGTGACGTGTGCGTGTGTGTGTATACACACGCATACACATGCACACATAGACACAGTTAAGGTTAAGCACAGTTTAGGGTTCAGATGTAAAGTTGAACTGTGTTGAATCAAAAATGGAAGTGAAAGCTTCCAACCTCTTCCTTGCAGAAAGGAGATGGGGAGCTCATGAGCCCAAGGCTCACTGCAGCGCATTGCATCACAGTTGACCAGGGTTTAGCATGATGTCCAAACTGGCCCTGTGAGCGTGTGACCTTTTCTCTAGATCGTCCTATAGAAGAACTTCAGAACCTGTGTTGCCAGCTGCTGTGCCAATTCATTGTTGGACTGCAGTGGCCGGAGCGATATTGGCTGGGGATGTCCAGTATTTATGTTTTTATCATTAAGGACAAATACTTAAAATATCAAACCAAGACAGAGTTTCTAAGCATAATAAACATGAACATCATGTGGTTGTTTTATATTCTTTCTCAGGTAAAAGCAAGTATCAGAACCTTTTCTCCCCGTGAGCGGAGGTTTCTGGAAGACAACCGCAAGTTTTCAAAGAAGGTATGTTGGTCTCTGGCCTGGGATTCCCCGTGTCTTTCTGTATGCAAGCAACAGTCCTTTGTGCATGCAGAGTTTGGAGGCTTTGTTCTTGAACAGAGGGAGAGGGCCAAAATGGAAACTCATCGGCTTGGTTTGGAGGTACCTGAATGAGCCTTGGGATTGCTCACTACCTCCTATCCCTCCATCTTTCTCTTGCATGTTTCCATAGTTTGCCCAGTTCAGGTGTAATGCCAGACTGTGGTTTGCTGTGAAAGAGGAAGCACAGGAGGGAATGGGTGTGCATAAAGAGGGAGCTGCAAGTGCCTGAGGCTTGTTTACTTAGGGAGCAAACCTATGCAGATAGACGGCCACCTCCAAACTTGGAGTCGGCCGCCTATCCAGTGCACGGTGGGAGGAGTGTGAAGGGGATCGTCTCCTCCATGCCCCAGCCACCCTGCATTCATGGCTAGATGGCCGATTTTGGCTGTCTAGCCATGGGACATCAGACTGCAGGGTGGGGAGGCCGGACGCCTACCAGCACTTTCTCACTCCCCTCCCTGCGCCCAGGAATGCCCCCTTTTGCCCTGCTCTGCACTGCTCTTATGAGTGTGGAGCTCAGGGTCGATCCGCACCACCTACGAGGGGGAGAGGGTGGGGAGGTGGTTCTCTGGGAATTGACCTCAGAGTGCAGCTCCAAGGTCATTTCCTGGAAACCGACCAATCCTTTGGCCATCTAGCCACTGTGTCTAGCAGCCGTAGGATTTTGCCCTTAATATCACATCACGGCTTGGCATTACATCCATTATGTTCCGAGGATTACAAATCTTGTTTGTATGTTTTGAAAAATCATACACAAGGTTTCCCAGATGCAGGAAGAAGTTCTCTTCCACTTCCTTCACCTATGTACTGGGTTATTGGGTAAATTCCTTAGCTGGTGGAAAGTTCAGCTTATAAATATTTATGCAGCCTCTAGAACAGCCTTCCCCAACCTGGTGCTCTCCAGATGTTTTGGACTGCAAGTCCCAGCATTCCTGACCATGCTAGCTGGAGTGGATGGGAGGTAAAGTCTGAAACATCCAGAGGGCGCTAGTTTGGAGAAGGCCGGTACAGTGGTTAAAATGCCAGGGTAGCATCAGGGAGACTGAAGTTCAACTTCCAAATCAACCGTGAAGATTACTGAATGACTCGGGGTGGGTTGCGCTTGCGGGCTCTCTCTCTCTCCCTCACTCCTCCACACACACCTAACTTGGTTCATGGGGATGTTTTAAGATTCAAAGGGTGGGTTGGGACGACCATGTCTGTTGCTCTGACATCCTTAGGGCACAATCCTTTGGACTGCACCCTTGCTGCCTGGAAGCCCTGAACTCAGAAGCTTTTGAGATTCCTATGCCCTGCCAGGCTGAAACCGTCAGGGCAAGGGGAGCAGCAGGGGCAATGTTTTCAGCCTCTGCAGTGAGGGCACTTTTGGCAGGGAGGGAAGGAGGCTGGAGGAAGCTTGGGATAAATCATAAACCTCTCCAGTCTCCTCCCCTCCCTGCTGACTGAAATGCCCCCTTTCCCCCCTCTCTGAGGTTGACTTTCCAACCTTGGAGAGGCAGATAGTTTGGTTCTCTCTGCACCGGTTGTGAAGGATCGGGGTCAAGGTCAGATCTCTGACTCCCCTGTCTCTGACCTCTGACTCTCGCCCAGGGACATAGGATTGTTTGTTTGTTACAAGATGGAATAAAAATGGAGATGATTAACTCATTAAATTCTCCGGGAGCAGCAGGTGGCCTTGCATTTGCTTCCTTATTTTCCCCTTCCATGGTCACCTTTTTCATGAAGCCTTTGGAACAACTATTTAACTAAGTCTAAATATGTGCCAGGGAAATGATTGTAGGTTCTTTCCCTGTTTTACCCCTGCTTCCCTTTCCCGCCGCTTTGTCTGTGGGTTCCTTTGTATCTATTTTTACATTGGAAGGCCCTGTGGGTCAGAACCCTGCCCTCTCATTCTTTGTAAAGTGCACATAAATACTGCCATATAAATAAAACAATAAATAATATGTGGAAGGACTTCTTCACACAGTGCATAGTTGAACTGTGGAATTCGCTACCACAGGAAGTAGTGATGGCCACCAGTTTGGATGGCTTTAAAAGCAGGTTAGACAAATTCCTGGGGGAAGAGGAATGTCTGCTAGTCCCAATGGCTATGTGCCACCTCCAGTACCAGAGGCAGTGAGCCAGTTGCTGGTGAACATGGATGGGAGGGTGCTGTTGAGCTCAAGCCCTGCTTGTGGGTTCCTGGTCGAGAGCTGGTTGGCCACTGTGTAAACAGAATGCTGGACTAGACTAGATGGACCCTTGGTCTGATCCAGCAGTACTCTTCTGATGTGCTCATGTTCCTATGTGGGTGTTCTAAAGTGGTTGCTTGTAGCCCCTGGATGCCGAATACTATGGTACCTGATTGGATCTCCCCCCTCAGCTTTTCCTCTCTTCATCCCCTGATTTACACACAGGATTGTTAGATCATCACAGTGAATAGACCTTAAAGGAGCAACACTAGGTCATGCCTTGTCATAGGTTCTGGATCCTGCAACAGCAGTGACCTGGAAATTCTCTCCTGAGGATGCATAACACCAGATTGCTGGATCAAGCCTCATACAAATTCTTTTATCAATTAAGTACTTTTATTTATAAACCCCCCACATATCTGTTCTTGTTTTGCCCTCGAGCTTGAGCTTGTCCACAATGACCAAGGAGGACCAGGAAGGACTGCTGATGTAGTCTGAGCGTGGTGCAGAGCACACATAGTTAATTAAGGGAGATCATTTGCATATGCAGACCAACCAGATAAATATGCAAGAGTCGCTTTATTGATTGATGTATTTTTTGCTGTCTAACCTGCCCCCGTTCCTAAAACATGTTGGGAATTTTAAGCTTGTTTATGTTTTTCCCTTTTTAAACTCTTCCTTGTTTTTATCTGCTCTTCCTTCCCATCTAATGTTCACCAGATCTTATCAAAAAATGTTGATCGTGTGAAAAAAATCACCATGGCAATATGGAACACAATACAGTTTCTCCGGAGCTGTTTTCTCTGGGAGACTCCTGTAAGGAGTGTGATAGCATTTGTGGTGAGTGGATTTCTTCACACAGAGAATTAAATGTGTTTTTGTCAATGGGTTTTATGGATAGATAACTAGTGAAATGCCCCCTGTTGTGATGGGCAGTGTGAGCGTGTCTGGAAGGGAGGTCTGTATATTGCACCTCTGTCTCTCTGTCTGGGCGGAAGGCCAAATGTGGACAAGGGCCAAATTTTGCACCCTTTCAGCTGTTGTCCAGATCTCGTCCTGTTTATACTATCCCATAGAATATCAATGGGCACCACTGAGAACTGAGCCAATTCTCATCTGCGTAGCCATGTCCCTTTTAATTTGATTAGTCCTTTTTATATCCTGCCTTTCCAGTTCCAAAATGGAACCACCCAAGGCAGCATACATAATTAAAAATCAATGAAGCAATAACACAATTATAATCAACATTTAAAAAAACAACTCAAAACACAGAACATAAAAGCAATAAAGAACCAATAAACAAGCAAGCAGACCACATTATTGAGCTTCCCTACATTCTGTTTTTTGGTGTGATGCTAGAGCATGGGAGCTTTTAAGAAGGGAGCAGAGAGAGAATGTTGGGAACAATGTATCCCTCCGTCTTACAGCGAACTCAGGTGATGAGTGCAGCGGTATCAGGATACTGTAAAACTGGAGATGGAGGCAGGAATGTTTTTCTTGAGCTCCTTAAATCTTATATTATCCTAGAGGCTGGCTGGAACCCTGAGCATGAGTGTTCCTTCAAGAAGGTGAGGATGCACTGTAATGGTTTGTTACAGGTCATACCTGTTCATTTATATACGATATTGAAGCCCTTTTAGAACTCTTTGTTGTTGCCGCTTCATTGGAGCGTTGTGGAATTGTTTGTTTGTTCATTTATTTATTTACTTACTTACTTACTTATTTATTACATTTCTATACTGCCCAACAGCTGAGGCACCCTGGGCAGTTCATAACAATTAAAAGCATAGAATACAACATGATAAAACAATATATAAAACTTAAAAGTTTAAAAGTAGCATGTAAAACCAGAGTGAAACTCAACAGCAGTTACAGCCCAGGGAAAGCCTGGGTGAAAAGGTGCATTTTTAGGAGGCGTTCGAAGGATGCCACATTTTCTGCTTCCCGAACTGCATGGGGAAGGGTTTTCCAGAGTGTACAGATGTACAGATTGTGTAAAATCCGTTCCGGCTGTGTTTCACAGATTGTCAGGCACCTTTTGTTTTGTAATCTGCCCATTGACGGAATTGGATTTGTATTTTATTTCCAAATTTGCTTTAGCCTATTGCACATTTTTGGGTTGGTCTTTTTTTTTTTTTGCGTATTTTTCAATGATGAATTTTGCACAAAATTTGGGAAAGTTAGAAAAACCAGTCTGTGGAATCCACCGACGGGAGAAGCTGATGGGTGCACTGTGGGATCTGTGGGTTGGATTCATGAAAATCTGAACTAACTTGGTTCTGTTGTGGATTTCTCTGAAATCCCTAGGTATAGCCCAAGTACAGGTTGACCACCTCAGTAGGAACTAGGCTCATTTGGTCAAATCTGATTAGCTACATGGTGTCGTTACATAATCTCATGTAATCTCTGCTGGGTTTGTTTCAACAATGATGTGGCTAAACTGGAGAAGAAACGTCAGTAATTTTAAGAAACAAATTCGTGCGGAGGCATCAGCACATAGGGGAAGAGAACGTGTGGTTTGTTGTTGGGTTGAGAACTCTGGGTTGTTTGAAATTAACAACCCATCATTAAACCACAGTGCAGGGTTCGTACATAACAACAACCTGTACTCAAGCCGTACTCTGGGCTGTTGTTATGCGAAAGTGTGTGTGTGTGTGTGTGTGTGTGTGTGTGAATATTATCTGAATTAAGGGATTTTCTGGCAAATATTTCTGCCCTTCTTCCAAGCATTTCTAACAACCTGAAAATCAAAATTGGAGAGCATTCAGCACAATACTCATTGAGAGCTACTTGTTCATCTTGCTTCGGTTTTGTGTCCAGTTCCAAATTATAACATGCTAAAAGACTGTCTAGCTATGAATAATTCTGGATTTGCCAGAATGAGTTCATATAGACGTTTTCCATTCTACCTCTTGAGTTTCAGCCAAATGTTTCCCCCCTTTTTCTTGTAAATTAACAGCACCGTTACGTCCTAACAGCTCTGGGTGTGCCATTTGTCAGTGTTACGCAGAAAACAATTCCGCCCTGATTCTTATTATCTCCAGGGATTCTGCCACTTTCAGCCCAAACCTGGCTGAAATAATAATAATCAGAAAGAGACTGGTCAGCAAGAACTAGCAGCCAAAAACCCTCTTTGTTCTGTTTTTTAAATGTCATTTCAAATCCATAGCCTCCCTTCCTACGCACAAACACACACACACACACACACACACACCTCTCTAGCTCAGTTGTAGAGCGCCTGCTTTGAATGCATAAGGTCCCAGGTTCGATTTCCAGCATCTCCAAGTAAGGCTGGGAAAGGGTCCTCCCTGAAACGCTGAGAGCCACTGCCAGTCAGTGTTGACAATACAGAGCTATATTGACCTGGTGGCATGACTCAGTATAAAGCAACTTTCTATGTTCCAGATGGTAAAAGCCTGGGTTGGGTTCGAAAAAGCTACTTTAGGGGTGATCTCCAAAGATTGTTTAGAATTTGAATACCAGTCCTCCTAGGTCAATATTCCCCAACTGGGTATCCTTCAGATGTGTTGGATTACCAACTCCTATAATCCCCAGCTAGTACTGGTTAGAGATGATTGCAGTTGTAGTCCAACTGCCCTAACCTATATTACAAATTGCTTTTGAAAGTCCTTTAAGGGTGAAGATGGGCAGATTTTTTTTTTTTTTTTACAACAGTGCCACTGATTTGGAAGCCCATCTTTGCATTTTAATCTAAGCATAACTTTTTCTCTCTAGGGGAGCTCCCCCCCATCCCATGCTTACCAGTTCTGCATATTTGCAGTACAAGGTTGGTGAGGACAGCACTGATTGGCCAGCTCCTGTGATGCACTGAAGACACCTCCCTTCTCCAGAGTACTTTTGCCTCTGTTCGTTTGTCATTTAGTATGATAATGGACAGATGTGTAAATTAATAAATGTACACGTGGTGCTTTGGATTTGTTTTTAAGGCCAGAAGCCAACCTGGAAGATAGAGAAGAGACTGAGGCAGTGTTCATTTTGCTGGTATATGCATCTGTCCTTTCGGGTTCAAAGCTTTAATGCTATGTATAGAACTACAGTACCCACAATGCTCTGCCTTTTCATGTGAGATTTCATTGCAACGTTTCAGAGCTTCTAAGATTAACAGAAGAAGAAAAAATATGCCCGCAAAACTTTCTGTCCCACAGTACTTTGCTCTTTCTTGTGAGGTTTCATTGCTGAAAGCAGAAGAAAAACTGCTTAGAAGGGTGAAATACAATTGCAAGGAATATGAGAGAGATTTTAAAAAAGGGACAGATCTGTCAGGTATGTGATTTTTTATCACACTGAAAAGGCATCTTTAGTTAAAATGATCTTGAGCAGTGCCTGTTGAAAAGAGTTAGTCAGAGAAAGCAATAACTGCCTGAATCAGTAGCAAGCAGTTTCATAGGTTCATAAGGGCTGTTCCTTCCCCTCCTTAAAATGATGTACCCATATTTGAACCAAGCTCAGCCTCAGACTGAAAAGGAGTGTTTTGGCCATATATGAGGAGGAGGACACAGAGAAACTGCAAGCCACCCAGTTCATCATTACCCCATAACGTACATGCAGGACTAGGGATGCTTCCAGGTGAAGCTTTTATCCTGCAATTGCCCTCCCTCAAGTGGGGAACTTTATAGGTGGGTGGGTGCCCAGAGAATATTGTCTTCCGTTTGGAATCCTCCCATGTTTTCCCACTGCTTCTTTCATTTTTTCTTTCTTTCTATAAAAAAATCCATTAAGGAGGAAAAGATGGAATAGGTGCACAGTACCTTTTGATAGGCAGTGCTAGGAACCATCAGCCTGGAGCTATTTTGTCTATGGACAGGAATGAATATATATATGTACACACACGCACGCACACGCACGCACACACACACACACACACAAACACGTGTGTGTGTGCGTGTGTGCAGGTGCGTGGGCGTGCATGCATGTGTGTGTGTGTGTGTATATCTATCTATCTATATATAGAGAGAGTATATATGTGTGTGTGTGTGTGTATTCCTGTGTGCATGTGCAAAAAATGAAAAATAATTCAAGCTACTACCTTGAGGCAAACTGTACTGGAGGTTAGGAACACTGCTTTGGGTCTTCTTTTAAACTCCTGCTGCAAGTGCACACTGCAGATTCTGGTCTTGAACGCTGTGCCTTCCTCATGGAGCTAATTCCTCATGGCGCTAACTGGATAATACATATTTTAAAACAGTTTTAAGGTTAATTTTAAGTGCTGAATGGCTGTTGTGAGGGACTATGCATCATTGCACATTCTGCTTATGAATTTTTTCCAGAATAATTACCCCTTCTATTGACAGATTGCCGAGTATTAATGGTAATTATGTCATTTAATGAAATTACAGTTTTCTTAATGCAATTACTGTAATCTGAGGCAAATTAAAAGGACTTATTTGACTGCCTTTTTTTTTTTTTTTGCTTTGTTCCATCCCTGGGAAAGCACTTGCAGGCCAGGTTGAACACGGGGCCGAGCAGAATTTGAGGCTCCTGATGAAACGCATCTTTCTAAGGCAGGGGTTGTAATCTCAAGGGTAATCTTTTGGGGACTACATAATAGGAGTGAGTGGGGCTGAAGCCACTAGTGGGCAGAGCCAGAGCCAAAAGTAGGCAGGGCTACAACTTCTCTCTCTCTCTCTCTCCCCCCCTCTCTCTTCCTGCCTCCCTTTCCCCCTCCCTCTGTCTTTCTTCCATCCCCTTCCCCCCTCTCTCTTTCTGCTGCCCCTTTTTCCCTCTTTCTCTTTCTCTCATCCCCTTTCCCTCCATCCCTCCCTCTCTCTCTTCCTGCCCCCCTTTTCTCTCTCTCCATATCTTTCTACCACCCCCTTCTACCTCCTCTCTCTTTTTGCTGCCCCCCTCTTTCTCACCCTATCCCCCTTCCCCTTTTCTTTTGCTCTCCATCTCTTTCTACCACCCCCTTTCCCTCTCCTTTCTCTTTCTGATGCCCCCCTTTTCCCTCTTTCTCACCACTCAGTGAGCTGCCAGAGGAGGGGCAGATAATTCTTACCAGAGGTCTGAACTGATCACTTGCAGAGGGCTTTTGAAATAAGGCTGGGGCTGCATATCCAGGACTTAAGAGGTGCTCACCAGGCTCAGTGATGTCAGAGAGCAGAGACAAGAATGAATATAAATTCCCCACTTTCTCAAATAAATAAATAAATAAATAAATAAATAAATGCCTCAGAGCGATCATCTGGAACAGATAAGCAGTAGGCTGAAAAGCAACGGAAGTATGACATTGGGGCTTGTAACACTTGTAACACTCCCCCCACTCCACCCCCAGCAAGAACTCGGCATTTGCAGAAAATAGAAATATGTGACTTGCTGATGTGTGGATCTCAGACACAGGAATTATTTCTGCACAGGCTGAGCTCTGTTTATTGGGTGGATATGCACAGGCGCATTTCACATGATTGCCCAAAAAGTGATTTCTCCAGAAGCTCTGTAATTCCAGTGTTCCTTGTGAACTTTTGTGTACTCTGACCCTTTGTCCGCTCTTTGGCCCAGTTCAGATGCAATTCTAAGCTATCAGCTGATGGGTGCTGCTGATGGCTGAGCAACGCCTCCTGGTCACGTGGTCCCATGGGCATTCCAGGAACTGCTGTGGGGTGGAAGCCTGTCTGAGAAGAGCCCTGCAAGCAGGATGGGGGGTGGGTGGGTGGATTATAAAAGTAAAGAATAAGCAGAAGACCACCTCTTACTCCTAAGGTGCGACCTATGTATGTTTTAGACTGAGAAAAGTCTTACAGCTCCCAGCATGCCCCAGCTAGCCATAGGGCACGCTGAGAGTTGCAGAACCCTTTTTGTTCTAAACATTTTATTTATTTGTGCCATTTTGAATAAAGTTTGTGGCCGCAATAGCCGTGTAATTTTGTCTCATTTTGTTTCATCCTGTTGGCTCTTTAATAAGTTGTGCAAGCATTTTATGGATGGACGGAAGGAAGGAAGGACTGCAAAACCTGAACCCGGGAGATAGGAAAACAATTCAAACGGCTCGCATCGCCGTGACCTGTCGGAGAACCGTGCCCAGTAGTTGCGTTTCCAGCTAACTTGCCTGCGCGTGTGTGCGTGTCTTGTTTCTGAAGCTTCAGAGCTTTATCATTTTGTTTCTAAGCTGTCATTTTTATTGGTCTCCCTGGCTGCTCTCTTTTTTGGACTCCCGTCAGATGGTGCGTCTTCTCCATTGTATGCCTAGGCTTGGCAAGCGGCAGGTCCTTTTTACTGCCATATGAGGTGGGCGTGCTGGCGGCAGTAACCTGTAATTATACCCACCGCAGGTGACAGTTACAAGAGAACTGTGGTAATAATTTTAGCTGCCTGATCTGATGTTTTCTGGGGAGAGAAGCCCCCTTTGTGGGCCAGTTACCCACCGCTGTGGCTCAGTATTCTCTATTAGCTCTCTGATACTTCCTGAATCCCAAATTGTTTTTACTGGTGATTGGCCTTAACTTTTATATGCTGCATCTCTTTATTTATTACTAGGAAAATGCCTGTGTTTATGTTGTGTGTGTGCATTGGCGTTTGTGTGTTGGGGTGGGCAGCTTATATATTACAAAGACCTCTGTGGAGTGCAAGATCTCTCTGTGCTCTGCATATAGAGCCATGTTGCAACCCCTCTTCCCAGCGGGATACCGGTGTCAGCGGTGGCCAGGCCACCCAGTGTCAGGGCTGGAAAGTTTGTCTTCCCATCAGCACAATGGTGTGCCCACTGGAGAATGGTGGCTCTGCTGTCAGTGAGGCGATGAATCTGCTCTGGGTTTCAGTCAGAACCAGTCAGAACTCTATCTGGGTCGCACCTTGGAGAGCTCCTTTAGAGTTCTGACCTTTTCTGACTGAAACCCAGAGTGGATTCACCACCCCACTGACATCAGAGCCACCATTCTCCAGTGGGCACACCATTGTGCTGATGGGGAGACAAACTTTCCAGCCCTGACCCTGGGTGGCCTGGCCACCGCTGACACCGGTATCCCGCTGGGAAGAGGGGTTGCAAGCCGCCCAGTGAGTGTGCCCAGTGTGATGCTTCCTTTTACTTTCCCCTAAAAGGCAGAAAGTAAAGGGTAGTACTGAGATGGGGAGCTGGCTCTGTTCTTGACCCTGCTGGCTCTGGCCTTCGAGAATCGCGTCTGCTCCTTTCTGCATAGCCTGACCTGTTCCTTGGTGGTGCTAGCGGGAACATTGGGAACCGCTCCTTCTAAAAGCAGACTCGGGTGGTGAGTGCCAACAGGACTGGTGCCTAAATCGGGCCATTGAGGGGAGAAATTGGCATGTTTGGGGGATCCCTGAGTAAAACAAAAGATCTTTTAAAACCCCAAACCCTAAGAGGGCTACCCTCCTCCGTGCAAAATGCCCCAAACAAAACAGCGCAATGAGGATATTGCATGCTCAGTAATCATGGAAGTTTGAATATTGGTTGGAAAAGAAAAACTGGAGTGGGGAGAGTGGAATGTTCTCCATCGGAGGGAATAGCAGGCTGGAATCTTGAACAAAAACAGTCGTGTTTAGAGGTGAGAATACACTGCAGCATTTTCTTGCGGGTCCTGCTGTATTGCGGATCCCATGTATAAACTAGCAGAATGCCCTTCAGTGGGACAGGCAGGCTATATGTGGAGAGAGGGAATGCACATTGCAAGGCCCTGGTTGAGTGGGGGCGCAACCCAATGTGGAAACCCTGCCAGTCCAGGCTAGGCCACCCAATGCTGGAGTCAGAGGCCAGTTTTGGTTCTCCAGGCATCACATTTTGCTCCTGCAAATGAATGGCAGCCATTTGCTTACAAGGGGGAAAAGTAGAGATGTACAGGCTGTGTGAAATCTGCCCTGTCTGTGTTTTGCACATGGTCAGGCGCTTTTGTTCGGTCATCCGCTCACAGACGGATGCAATTTTTTTTTGCGTCACGTGGAAAAGTACGCAAATAATTCTCTAAGAGGGTTCACAACAATTTACATAATTTACCTTAGTACGTAACATTTAGCATTCCATTCCATAATGTACCCCATTGTCCCCCATTTGCCCCATTTATTTACCTCATTTATTAATTTACCCCATTTATTATCTCCCATTCCATAATTTACATTAGTATGTAACATTTGGTGTATTGTCCCCCATTCCATTCAACTTTTCTCAGCAGAAATTTGCATATTTCCTACGAATAAATATGCATAAATTTCAGGAAAGTTAAAAAAAAAAAAAAAGACTGAAAGTCCATGGTCTCCATGTGGCCTGAGGGGGTCAGTTGGCAGTAGATTCTTCAGGTCGGATTCTCAGAAATCTGAGCTTATTTTAGTCCATCTCGAATTTTCCTCGGGAAGGAAAAGTAAAGGGACATGTGGAGGGATCTCATTCGGGTGTGGAACGTGAAGGTGTCCCTGGAGGCCCCACGCACTGGAAATGAAGCCTTCTCCCTCGACATTGTGTCATTCTGGGTTCTGTCCCTTGATCACCCTGAAGTGTGATGGAGTGTTGTGAGCTGGCTTTTATACAGAGAGGTGGATAGGTGGTGTTGTCTAATTAGGCATTGTGCGTAGATCAAAATAAAAACAAAGCTTTCCATTTAAATCATGCCATAACCCCTGAAAAAAGGAGTGGGTTGCCTTATTTGTTTTAACAACCCTCTTAAATTCAGTTGTGACTTGGCTGATGTCCTTATATGCAGTAGGATACCTTTTGCTCACTCCTTCAGCATGAATCCCCATTCCAGATTCTGGAAGAGGTCCACAACAGTCACTGTACACAAAATTTGCCTGCGCACTTGGATGCTGGTTGACCATTTTTAACTTCACCGAAGTGATGGAAGAGTTCTGTGTAACTCAGTAGCCTGCATATTCCTATTGCTCTAGCTGACATGCTAATAAGAGTTCTCACTGAGATGAGAGCCTTATTTTCAAGACGTTGCTAGGTGACGTTGGGCAAACCCCTATGATGCCCGCTTTAGACCCCCTCCTTTGGGAGTGATAATAGTAATTGATGACCTGACAACTGTTGTGAAGATCGCTGATTATTCTGTGTGTGTCTGGCTGCATTTGGAGTGCTGTGTCCAGTTCTGGGCACTACATTTTAAGAAAGACATTGACAAACTGGAACGACCATGATGGTGGGGGTTCTGGAAACCAAGTCCTATGAGGAACACTTAAAACAGCTGGGTATGTTTAGCCTGGAGAAGAGAAGAGAAAGGAGAGACATGGTAACGGATTTGAAATATCTGAAAGGCTGTCCTTCAGAAGATGGATCAGGCTTGTTCTCTGTTGCTCCAGAGGGCAGGACTAGAATGGATGGGCAGAAATAGCAGGGGAGCAGATTTTGGCTAAACATTTGTTGTTGTTGTTCAGTCGTTCTGTCGTGTCCGACTCTTCGTGACCCCATGGACCATAGCACGCCAGGCCTTCCTGTCCTGCGCTCTCTCCCGGAGCGTGCTCAAGTTCATATTCATTGCATCAGTGATGCTATCTAGCCATCCCATCCTCTGCCGTCCCCTTCTCCTTTTGCCTTCAGTCTTTCCCAGCATCAGCGTCTTTTCCAGGGAGTTTTCTCTTCGCATTAGGTGGCCAAAATATTGGCGCTTCAGCTTCACTATCTGTCCTTCCAATGAGCAGTCAGGGTTGATTTCCTTGAGGATGGACTGATTTGACCTCCTTGCAGTCCAGGGGACTCATAAGAGTCTTCTCCAGCACCACAGTTCGAAAGCATCAATTCTTCAGCGCTCAGCCTTCCTTATAGTCCAGCTCTCACAGCCATACATTACTACTGGGAAAACCATAGCTTTGATTAGACGGACCTTTGTCGGCAAGGTGATGTCTCTGCTTCTTACTATGCTGTCTAGGTTTGCCATAGCTTTCCTCCCCAGGAGCAAGCGTCTTTTAATTTCATGGCTACAGTCACCGTCTGCGGTGATCTTGGAGCCCAAGAAAGTAAAATCTGTCACTGCTTCCATTTCTTCCCCTTCTATATGCCAGGAAGTGATGGGGCCAGATGCCATGATCTTCGTTTTTTTAATGTTGAGTTTCAAACCAGCTTTTGCACTCTCCTCTTTCACCCTCAACAAGAGGCTCTTGAGATCCTCTTCGCTTTCTGCCATTAGGGTGGTATCGTCTGCATATCGGAGGTTGTTGATAATTCTCCCAGCAATCTTAATTCCGACCTCTGATTCATCCAACCCGGCTTTTCTCATGATGTACTCTGCATATAAGTTAAATAAGCAGGGTGACAATATGCAGCCTTGTCGTACTCCTTTCCCAATTTTGAACCACTCGGTTGTTCCATGTCTGGTTCTTACTGTTGCTTCTTGACCCTCGTACAGGTTTCTCAGGAGACAGGTAAGGTGGTCTGGTACTCCCATCACTTTCAGAATTTGCCACAGTTTGTTGTGATCCACACAATCAAAGGCTTTAGCGTAGTCAATGAAGCAGAAATAGACGTTTTTCTGGAATTCTCTTGCTTTCTCCATGATCCAGCGAATGTTGGCGATTTGATCTCTAGTTCCTCTGCCTCTTCGAAACCCAGCTTGTACTTCCGGTAGTTCTCGGTTCGCATACTGCTGAAGCCTAGCTTGTAGGATTTTGAGCATCACCTTGCTGGCATGTGAAATGAGCGCAATTGTGCGGTAGTTTGAACACTCTTTGGCGTTGCCCTTCTTTGGAATTGGAATGTAAACTGACCTTTTCCAGTCTTGTGGCCACTGTTGAGTGTTCCAGATTTGTTGGCATATTGAATGCAACACTTTAACAGCATCATCTTTTAGGATTTTAAATAGCTCAGGTGGAATACTGTCATCTCCGCTAGCTTTGTTGTTACTAATGCTTCCAAAGGCCCACTTGACTTCACTCTCTAGGATGTCCGGCTCAAGTTCAGTGACTGCACTATCATGGCTATCAGGGACATTCAAATCTTTCCTGTATAGTTCTTCTGTGTATTCTTGCCACCTCTTCTTAATCTCATCTGCTTCTGTTAAGTCCCTGCCTTCTTTGTCCTTTATCATGCCCGTCTTTGCACAAAACGTTCCCTTGAGATCTCCAATTTTCTTGAAGAGATCTCTAGTCTTTCCCATTCTGTTGTTTTCCTCAATTTCTTTGCATTGTTCATTTAAGAAGGCCTTCTTGTCTCTCCTTGCTATTCTCTGGAACTCTGCATTCAGTTGGGTATATCTTCCCCTTTCTCCCTTGCTTTTTGCTTCCCTTCTTTCGTGAGCTACTTGTAAAGCCTCATCAGACAGCCACTTGGCTTTCTTGCATTTCTTTTTCTTTGGGATGGATTTCGTTGCTGCCTCCTGAACAATGTTACGGACCTCCGTCCATAGTTCCTCAGGCACTCTGTCTATCAGGTCTAATCCCTGAAATCTATTCTTCACCTCCACTGTATATTCATCAGGGATATGATTTAGGTCATACCTGAACGGTTTAGTGGTTTTCCCGACGTTCTTCAATTTAAGCCAAAATTTTGCAAGAAGCAGCTCATGATCTGAGCCACAGTCAGCTCCAGGTCTTGTTTTGACTGACTGTATGGAGCTTCTCCATCTTTGGCTGCAAAGGACATAATCAATCTGATTTCGATATTGACCATCTGGTGATGTCCATGTGTAGAGTCGCCTCTTGTGCTGTTGGAAAAGAGTGTTTGCTATGATCAGCATGTTCTCTTGGCAAAACTCTATTAGCTTTTGTCCTGCTTCATTTTGTACACCAAGGCCATGCCTGCCTGTTATCCCGGTGATTTCTTGACTTCCTACTTTAGCATTCCAATCCCCTATGATGAAGAGGACATCTTTTTTTGGTGTTAGTTCTAGAGAGCTGTTCAGCAGTGGAATAGATTGCTTTGGGAGGTGGTGGGTTCTCCTTTGCCGGAGGTATTTCAGCAGAGGTGGGGCAGCCATCTGCCAGGGATGCTGTAACTGCATCCTGCGTTGCAGAGTCTGCACTGACCAAGGGGTTGGACTGGATGATCTCCGAGATCCCTCCCAGTTCTGTGATTCTAAGATGGATGTGAACGGAATTCTATTACATGGTGGCTATTGTTTCGTCATTCTAATTGTCACTGGGGTGGGGGAGCGGAATACACTTCATGCCATGCCTGGTGGGAGATCCTGAACTTCCCCCCATTCCTGACATCCCTGTGAAAGAACTTTTTAACAAAGTCTGCAAAACCAAAAGCATCAGCCAGAATTCCTGTGCTGTTTTCTAGGAAAAGGAAATTCCTGTAGGTGGCGATCTATAATCATGAATGGGGGAAGAAGCCCAACTTTAAATATTCTCTTCCCTTCACCCACCCTTTTTTTCCTTCTGCCAAGCTTGCGCTCCACGCCCCCCCTCACCCCAAGTTATTTTTTTAGTCCCTTTTGCTTATCTGTTGCTTAAGCCCCGTTCTCCAGTACAACTTGTAGAAAATCTTGATAAGTGGAGGGATGTTCAGAGTTCAGCAGTGAGGCTGTTTTAGCTGAATTAACACACCTCCGCTGAAGCTGTATTAGATTGTGATTGCTTAGGGTTGCCAACTAACCGGCAAAAATCTGGACTGGCAGTCCACCCCACCCACCCTACTGGTGCATTGGTACTAACTGCCAGAAAAGCAGGGGGCGGGGAGATGGTTTGGCTTTTCTGTTTTTACTCTGTTTTCCCCCCCCCTCTCCTTGGTTGTTTCCTTAGGACAGGAGTGGACAACTGGTTTGGGGCAGGATGACCCCTCCCCGCCAGCCCTCTGATGACCCATCCAGCCCTCTGCGGGCCTGATGATGTCTGGGGCTTTGGCTTTCCCAGGCTAGATGCACAGCAAAGTGACCCCAGCCAAGATCCACCCAGTGCCTCAGCCGAGGTAGCTTCAGCCATCCTGCTCCTTCCCCCACTGGGGAGGTCATGGGGCAGGCAAAGGACTTAGTGTACTGCTCTCCCCCCAATTGGGAGGGGGAGTGGCATGCTAACAGGGCTGCCCCAAGGCATTTTGCTTCCTGAGGTGAAAAGCAAGATGGCATCCCTTCCCATTCCATGTACAAAAGCTGCTTGGAGGGGGCACCTGAAGGCAGCAGCTAGCTTAGGGGCGCAGGGCAGGCCGCGTGGTGCACGAGATCTCTCCTCCAACACCTTACTGCCACCTCCCAGCATCTGTTGCCTGAGGCAGCTGCTTCATTCTGCCTCATGGTAGCGCCGGCCCTGTGCACTAAGTAAGCCGCCTCTAGCCAGTATTTGCCCGTCCTGCACCTTCCCCCTTGGGGATGACATGGGGCAGGTGAAAGACTTCCCCCTCCCAATTGGGAATAAGGGAATCCTGTTATCTCCAACATGCGCTTGGGGATAACGGGATTCCCCTCTGCACCACTTGCCCTCTGTCGGGAGAGGGAGCAACATGCAGGGGAACCCCTTGTTATCTCTGATCACAGATCAGAGGTAGTGGGATTCATCTCCACACCTCCTCCCCAAGCCCCCGGTGACCTATAGGCCAGGGGTGGGGCTTGGGGAGGGCCCATGGAGGGAGCCCAAGCTTCTGAAGACTGGATAGGCCAACTCTATAAGCCCAATTGGGCTTGTGGGATGAAGGTTGCCCACTGCTGGAATATGGAATAAATGCTGGAATTGCATAGAGCAATATGACAATGGAACCAACTACCTAGGGAGGTGGTGGGCTCTCCCACACTGGAGGCGTTCAAGACGAGGCTGGACAGCCACCTGTCAGGAATGCTCTGAGATGGATTCCTGCATTGAGCAGGGGGTTGGACTCGATGGTCTTGTAGGCCCCTTCCAACCCTACTATTCTATGCTTCTATGCTTCTATGCTTCTATGCTTCAGGGTTAGGAGTACAGTTTAGGTATCTAATAACCCCCTGTCTGTATCCCAAGCAGCCATGTTCTGTCCCCAGCCCAGTCACCAGAATAATGTCAAGTGTTCGCATACCTAGGCTTGTTTGATGGGGGCAGCTGTGAGCTGCTGTTAAGATTTGAGCTGAAGCAGGGAGATTGCCCGCCCCCTTCTTATTGAGAGTTTTATTGCAACTTTTGTCTAAGGAGCTCAAGGTGACATATAAAGATCCCCCCCCCCCGTTTTATCCTCACGGCATCCCCGTGTGCAGGCTTAGCCTGAGAGACTATAATTTTCCCAAGATCACCCAGTGAGCTTCATGGCTGAGTGGGGATTTGAACCTTGGTCACACTCAGTATGGAAATAGGCTTTAGTTCCTATGCCATGTTTGTAATAGTGTTTTTTTCCTGTTGCTGTCAAAAATATTATGCTTGTGAAACAAGCGTGTACACCGGTTGCACTTAACTGGTGAGATGTCCACAATTCTAGGTTGCTTAAAGGTAGACTTAATGAAAACAGAAGAATCTCATCCCCCCTGCCATTTTTTTGGTCTAATCTTCTAATATCTTTTGATTTTCTAATATTACCCTAAGAGAATATTTGCCCAATCCCTCAGCATGTAGTGTACTCTAGGAACATAGGAAGGTGCCTTATTCTTAGTCAGACTCTTGGTCCATCTAGCCCAGTATTGGCAACACCAACTGGCAGCGGCTCTCTGGGGTTTCAGAAAGGACGTTTCCTGCTGTACCTGGATATGCCAGTGTGTGAACCTGGGACCTTCCGCATGCAAAGCAGGGGCTCCACCACTGAACTATGGTGCCTCCCTATTCTGTTCTCTCTTCTGTAAGAAGGGCGAGTCTTCCATGTACACATTTTTATTGTTTATTTTCATTACATTTGCATCCTGCCTTTTTCCTCCAAGGATTCCAAGGCTGTTTACATAGTCCTTCTCTCCATTTTATCCTCACAACAGCCCTGTGAGGTAGGTTAGGCTAAGAGTCAGTGACTGGTCCAATATCACCCAGTGAGCTTCATGTCCAAATGGGGACTAGAACCCAGATCTCCTGAGTTCCAGTCCAACACTAACCACTATCAGATAGGAAGAGTTCTGTGATGCTTAACACGTTGCATATTCCTGTATCTGCCTTTTCTCTGGGATTTATTTTTTTATGATCCATACATATTATACAGAGATACATATTCCTGTATCTGCCTTTGTTCTGGGATCTATTTTTTGTTTGTTTGTTTTATGTTTGTTAACTTGAGTGGATGTACAAAGCCTAGGGAAAGCTTTGAACAGAATAAAGTTAGGGATAGTATGAAACATCAGAAATTCGGAGGAAAATTCAGCAGTCTCTGTTGTAAGATCATGTCCAACCCAATACGATACCACCAACAGAAATGGCAATCCTGTGTCTCCTTCTCTTCTCCTTCGTAACAACTCAGTGTGCGATGTGTCATGTCACAAGTTGCCCCACCCTCACCAGTGGCATCCAATTAGTATGGGTGCTGGCAAAATTCATAATTTTGTTGGTTCATAGGTCTAATTAGGTTCATCTTTCCCAAATGTGTCATGAGCCCAGACCTTGATTCAATGAACTTTGATATTTTTGTAATTCAAACCTAGATTGATTACAAGTTAGTTTATATTTTCCATGCCTATGCAGTCTGCATGACTAAGCATCCAAATTCCTTCATTCTGCACATGCTCTGATGTTGGTTTTTGTAACCTTTTAATGTCTAAAGGGAATGTGAACGTCCTGTCTGCAGTGCACATTACTTTAATCCTTTATTTATCCCTTACTCAAACCAATCTGTTTAAAGGTTTGGATTTGGAAACATGCGGCAGCCAGTCACCTTTGAAGAAATATTTTTAGTTGATGAGTATCCACCCCTTGTTCAACATTTCCTTCTCACTTGTGGTTTGGTTGCATGTCACTGGACTAGAATAAACGTGCGCAGCGGACATGAAAACAGCCAGTTAGAGAAGGGATGCATGATGGCATATGATGGGTTTAGAAAAGACTGCTGTGTCCGAAGATGCACTGGCAACATGGCATGTGCAAGAACTGGCCATTTTATTGAGATCTCGAATTAACAGAAAACATTTCTCTGCGCTTATAAGCATGGATTTGTAACATAGCAAGCTATTGAAGATTTCTGACAGGGTAGGTTTGCCCATCACTGAAGTGTGGAGTATGGGCAGGGAAGGTCACAGCATGATGATGGCACATGCTGAGTAATACCTAGACATTACTTGGGAACGTGAAGAAGGACACACACAGCTGATCTTTTGGGGCAACAACCTCATGCTGTCGGTAAGGTCTAGGTCCAGAATTTGCATTATGCTGAGCAACAATGCTCCTCTTCAGCAAGTGTCACTCTCCCTGTCTGTCTGAAGGGTTCTTTCTTTCTTTCTTTCTTTCTTTCTTTCTTTCTTTCTTTCTTTCTTTCTATACTGCCCAATAGCCAAAGCTCTCTGGGCAGTTCACAAAAATTAAAACCGGAAAGTGCAACATAATATAAATTTGGAAGCTTAAAACCACAAAATAACAGGACAACCAATCCTAGCAGCAATGCAGAAATTTAAAATACAGACTTAAACCACCAGAGCTAAAAGCCTAGGAAGCTAAAATGCTAAAATACTGGGAGAATACAAAGGTCTTCACATGGCTTCAGAAAGAGTACAGTGTAGGCACCAGGCGAACCTCTCTAGGGAGCTCATTCCACAGCTGAGGTGCCACAGCAGAAAAGGCCCCTGTTTAAAGAAAAGAGCAAACTATCTTGGTGGATACCAAAGCTGACCAATCAACCTGTAGTGGTTTGGGCCGGAAATAGCAAGCCATTGTCCAGTCCTTCAAGAAGGGATGTGACCCCTTTTAATTTGTGAACTATATTGCAAAATTTGGGAAGTGTGGATATCACTATGTAGCTGTGTTCCAGTTTGGGTATAAGTTCATTAAGTGCACATTTGGCAAGGCAGCATGAAAGTGTGAACCGAGCAGAACCCCATCCCTAGTTGGATGTGGAAGGGGATGGGAAGGCAGTGTAGGCATTTGAAGAGGTGCATCACATGGTCTGAGTGGTGAGAGAAGTAAATTATTATGACAGTGAAGTTCTGGATAGAGATGCAAAGGCTGGAAGACCAGAAAGAAGGTTGCTGAGGTCAACCAGAGCATGAACCTGTGTTTTGGCCATGAAGGGTAAGAGGAAGGACTGATTTCTCACCCCTGCCCACCCCCCAATTTCACTGAGGACAGAGCAGACTAATTATCCTTTCTTCCCTCTAATTTTCTTTAGCTAAGGCTATTTTGAGGAATGAAAAGGTCTGATTCCTTAGCAAAATTGAACATCAAAATGCTAGCATGGCCCTTTTTCAAGTCAGGGCTGTGGCTACACATTATGCAAAAAGGAGGAGGAAAATACCATCAAACCATTTAGGCATGCAATAGCCCACAAAGCTACTGGTTGGTGAATTACCAAGAAGTTGATGCAGTTTCGCCCTACCTCCAGTTTTGTAAAAGAGAGTACCTGCCTGGGTGGTGTGCACTGAATCATACCTGCTGCAGAAACGCATCAGGGAAGTGACTTGGTAGCAGATCAGAAGAGTCAGTCTTGCTAGAATGCTTTAGGAAAGTATTTACTGTCCATCTGGGGTCTGATCTATTGGCTGGAAGGTTGGTGAGTATTAATGCACTTGGTAAAGATTGGAGTCCTTCTCCTAATTGCATGAACACTTCCTTAAAGGATGCAACCAGTCAACAAAAGTGACACTCCTTCTCTTTCTTGCTCATCATCTCCTAGCCCCACTCCCCCATATCCACTAGGGTTTTTTTTTTTTGGTCTTTCTATATTTTTTAATTTATTCAGGGCATTTTTAACTCACCTTTTTCAATTAAAGAATTCCTAAGAAGGGATGGGGGAGTAATTAATTCACTTTACATTTTAACACAAACTTTACTAATTTTGAACTTGTGAACCACTATGCACACTGAATGTCAGTTATCCTTTGAAATGTGCAGTTCTCCAAATTTTGCAATTGTCAGGGGTGTTTCTGAGCGCAGGAGTGAGACAGCAGTTCAGATTCAGAAGTAGAACTGCCAGACATGGGGGAGGTGTTTTCCCAGGCTAGTCCAGACATGACTGGGCCAGCTTCTCAGGTTACAAACATCCAGCTGGCTGAGGATGAGGGTCCCTCTTCACACACCCCTGTTTGGGGAGTCTGACCTAATAGACACCAGACAGAGGTGCAGGGCAAAGAGAGAGAAGGCAGGGGTGGAACTTAGACGGTCTACCCAATGGGCCTTGAGTGAAAAGCTGTGCTTAGAGGCTTCAGGAGAGAGAGGGACCTCCCCCACTTAAGTTAAGCTAGTGAGACTGCCTTCCCCTTCAAATGGTGGGCAACTCTCTTAACTTCCTTTTGAATCCCCTGAAGGCATTCCTTTGTAGACTGAGAGTCACTGAGAATTTGCATCTGTATGACCCTGTGAAGAAATGGATTAAAAGCTGTAGACTGAAGCCTCTCCTCTGTGTTTGTTTTTGGCGTTGAAATAGAGCGGGGGCTGCAGGAATCCTGACAGCAATAGAGTTCTCCAATCAAAAATATATACAAAAATGTTCAGAAATGCATTACATTTGGAAAGTTGCTTGCAAAAAAAGTGTATTAGGCAAAAATGCATACAAAAGGCATATATTTGGAGAAATGAGCAAAAAATGCTTATGAATTTTCATGCAATTTTTAAAAATTTGATTTTGCAAAGTTCAGGATGAACCGTACTTGAGACTCGATACATTCTCAGAGCTTGTGAGAAACCAAACTTACGACTGGAAAAATGACAATGTAGATAAACTAAAATAGTTAGACCCTTGATCCCTATTCCCAAGGCAGCTTACAATCGGAGGGGGACACCCCCCTCGCATAAAATATCATTAGTACAGTAAAATTAAACAATAATCATAACGTAGCAATGGGCAATGTAAAATGGAATAAAAACTCAATTTTTTCACAGAAGCAGCAATAAATTCCTCACTATGAATAAAAACATGGGCAAATGGAAATGTTTCTCCCCCCATACCCCCGGGGCCTAAAATCTAATAAAGTTGGTGCCAGACAAATGTTTCTGGGGAGAGAATTCCATAACTGGGACACCACTACATGTTCAGGTTTGATCCCCAACTTGATGCCCTCCATGCTGGCTGGGAATGATGGGTGCTGCAGTCCAACACATCTGGAGGTCACCAGGTTGGGGAAGGCAGGACAAGTGGCTTGATTCAAGGAATGGTGAAATCCCTAGGTCCCTATTCAATATTGATCTGGATATATTTCCAGTGGGAGGCTGGCTCAAGGGAGGAGGAACTTAATTTATTTATTTGATTTATACGCCATCTTTCTAACCCCCCCCCCCAATGGCACTCAATAGATTAAAACAATAAAACACATTAAAATGCAATAAAACATAAGAATTACAGAATAAGAACAGCACCCAACCCACAGACCTTACAGGCCAAAGACCTTCTTGACTAAAGTGGTCTTTGCCTGCCATCAGAAGGAAAGATGAGGGGGAGCAAACCTAGCCTCCCTCTTGAGGGAGTTCCACTGCCTGGGAATGGTCACTAAAAAGGCCCTGTCATGCCACTACCAACCACGCCTCTGATGGTGGTGGTCTCGAAAAAAGGGCCTTTCCAGAAGAGCTTAAGGGCTGGGTAGGCTTGTATGGGAGAAGTTGGTCTTTCAGGTAGCCTGTTCCCAACCTATATAGGGCTTTATAGGTGCTTTGAATTCTGGCCGGAAACAGACCAGCAGTCAGTGAAGCTGCTGTAACAAGGGAGACGTGTGTTCCCTATAACCGGCCCCAGTTAATAGTCTGGCCTCAGCGTTCTGGACCAGCTGAAGTTTCAGAACAGTTTTCAAAGGCAGCCCCATGTAGCTTACCTTACAGTAATCCAAACAACATGTAAACTAAGGCATGTGTGACCGTAGCCAGATCAGATGTTTCTAGGAATGGGCACAGTTGGAGCACTAGCCTCAGCTATGCAAATGGACTCCTGGCCACCACCGAGCCCTGGGCATCCAGGGCTGAGTCCAAGAATACAGCCAAACTGCGAGCCTGTCTTCAGGGGGAGTGTAACCCCATCCAGCACAGGCTGGGTCCCTGAATGGCAGGACAAGGAAAAAGTGGGACAAGCATCTACAAAAGCATTCATGGTGTGGAGAATGTGGATAGGGAGACATTTTTCTCCCTCTCCCAAAATACTAGAACCCGGGATCATCCCATGAAGCTGAAGAAGGGGAGCTTCAGGGCAGATAAAAGGAAGGACTTCTCCACACAGGGCATAGTTAAACTATGGAATTCGCTACCTCAAGATATAGTGATGGCCACCAATTTGGACTGCTTTAAAAGGGGTCTGCACAAATTCCTGGAGGAAAAGTCTATCAATGACTACTAGTCTTGATGGCTATGTGCTACCTCCAGTACCAGAGGCAGTGAGCCTATGTGCACCAGTTTCTGGGGAATATGGGTGGGAGGGTGCTGTTGTGCTCATGGCCTGCTTGTGGGTTCCCAATCGGCAGCTGGTTGGCCTCTGTGTGAACAGAATGCTGGACTAGAATCATAGAATGATAGAACAGTAGGGTTGGAAGGGGCCTACAAGGCCATCGAGTCCAACCCCTCCGCTCAATGCAGGTATCCAGGTCAAAGCATCCATGACAGGTGGCTGTCCAGCATCATTCTTGAATGCCTCCAGTGTGGGAGAGCCCACCACCTCCCTAGGTAATTGGTTCCATTGTCGTATTGGTCTAACAGTCGGGAAGATTTTCCTGATGTTTAGGCGGAATCTGGCTTCCTGTTGCTTGAGCCCATTATTCCGCGTCCTGCACTCTGGGATGATCGAGAAGAGATCCTGGCCTTCCTCTGTATGACAACCTTTCGAGTCCTTGAAGAGTGCCATCCTATCGCCCCTCAGTTTTCTCTTCTCAAGGCTAACCATGCCCAGTTCTTTCCGTCTCTCCTCCTAGGGAGCCTTGGTGGACTAGATGGACCCTTGGTCTGGTCCAGCAGATGTTCTTATGTTTTAAAGCAAGTCTGTGCCTGTCATAAATCTCTCTCACCCCTATTCGGGTGCTGTGGTGGATGTTATGCTGCTGCAGCTCTCTGCACTCGCTCCTGCTGTCCCCTGTGTGTGCTGGGAAGCAGCAGACTGCCCTCAGCACCAGCTAGAGGAGCCCAAGAGCCTTGGCCGGTGAGGGCCGGGCAGAGCCCCAGCAGCCCGTGCTGCTTCAGAATAACCTTAGTCATCAGCCAGGCACGGCGAGTGCAAGAGCAAGAGCTGTGGCAGAGATGGGGAGAAGAGCGTAGACCAAGGGTGAGGAATGTCTTTCAGCTCAAGGGCCAAATTCAATTTGGGAGAACTCAGGGGCTGTGTTCCAGTGGTGGGCAGGCCTAAAGGAAAACGGCTGGGGTCAAAAATACAAAACGTACCAGCCAGTTGTAGCTTCAAGCTCTTCCTGCCAGTAGCTAAGTGTTGGGAGAGGAATTTCAGCCTTTTAGAATTGGGGGGAGGGGGGACGACGACGATGCAAGAGTCAGTAACCCAACAAACAACATGTGGTCAGGGGGAAGGGGGTGGGGCCAGGAGAGGGGTGTGCGGCCATCTGGGGGACTCTGGAGAGCCGGATTGAGATCCCAGGAGGTCCAGATTTGGCCTTCAGGCCTGAGGCTCCCCACACCTGGCATGGGCAGACTGAGTAGAAGGAAGGTAGGTGGGTGGGTGGGTGGGAGGAGGGAGGAAGGAAAGCAGGGGGAAGAGCCATGGGATGAAGTACAGCTGGGAGGTGCTCAGTCCTTCTGGAGCTAAAGGTGGAATCAAGATGTGATGAACAGCTGAATCAGTCAGTTGAATCGCAACGCTGTTCCTCTGCGCTTGGTTTGGTCCCAGGCTTGTTTCAGAATGGTTGTGCCCCCCCTCTCATTCACTCACAAACCTTTTCCTCCAGTCTTCCTCACAAGATAATAGAAATTGCTTGTGTCTTCCCCTTTTCCATTGCAGCTGCTCCTTCCTTGTTTTCCCTCTGGCATGGCTATGCTTGTTTTCTGCGTTACTTCTGTTGACTGGTGAAAGTAGATGCATCTTCGTGTCTGTTCTAATTACTCTGGAATTATTAGGGGTGGTGGTCTGGGAGGCACAGTCTTCCCCGCTTGGGTGAGTTGCATTGTCTTTCTATCCAAATTAGTAATTACTTCTACATTTGCATATATTTGAATAAATTAGCATATGTAGATTTTGTGCAAATACATGCCCCCTTTTGTCAGCCTTTTTGGTAGCATGTAAGTAGGCACCCTAAAGCCAGACACAATTCTGGGCAAAGCAGGCCAATAACCTGACTCAGTGACTGGAATCATGCAAAACTATTGCCCACACTTAGTGGTTGAGTATGGGTTGCGTGTAGGTTGTCGTTGAACCGTGGATTGTCATTGAACCATGGGTTATTGTGTTGTCTGAACCCAGTGTGTTTTCCATAGGGTGGCTTATTTTTCTCAAACAAGCCACCCTGAGAACCCATGGTTTATGCTGGGTTGTGAATTGTGGGTTGTTCGTGGTTAACAAGCTATGGTTTGTTAGCACGGCTGGGTTCAGATGACACGATAATAACCCACGGCTCAACAACAGCCCATGGTTCAGCGACAATGCACACTCAACCCACACAACCACCGAGTGTGGACAATCATGTTGCGTGAACCCTGTCAGCGTGCGGCAGTGTGACATATGTTCTGATGCCAGTTTATCAGGCCTCTTTCTATTGTGAGCTCTCGAAGGGCTCATGAACAAACCAGGTCTCTTGTCAAGTGTCCTTAATTTTGGGAAAGGGGCAGTATAGTGTATAAATGATTTTTCAAACCCCATTCAGGTGTATATCCAGCCCTCCCTGCCCCCAAATGCGAGACGTCTTCTAGTGCAATAAGCATTTCATTAGACTGAACAAGCATTAAACTAGGTGCTGCTTGGTGCTAATTGTCATCGTATCCAAAGGATCAAAACAGTGCCAAAGTGTTTCATTATCACGTCGGTCACCTGGGTAATTTAAAGGGGGGTAAAAAAGACATGCCTTTCTCTAAGACATCAGCATACTAAGCAGCATTTCAGTCTTAGCCATATTTGGGTCAAGCTTGGCCAGCCTTTCTTGGCCTGGTGCTGTGGCTATGCTGGCTGGGAGTGATGGGAGTTGTAGTCCAACACATCTGGAGGGCACCAGTTGGGGAAGGCTAAAGTAGAGGAGCATGAGCTGTCTCCCAGTGATTAAAAATGAAAAGGAGCATCAGATACTGCCACTTGGAGTGGAAGAACAGCAGCAGGAGGGCCACCTGATGCCTCCCCTTCCTTCTTTTTTTCTGCTCAAAATTGCCCCCCCCCCCAGCTGCTTTCCTTACCTGTACAGGGAGAAGATAATAGGGACTCCGTATCGATTCTCTATGTGAGGAGAAAAGGAGTTTGGGAAGAGTGACTATGAGTAGAGAATGGTGGAAGGGAGAAGGGTTAAGCAGCTCTCCCCTCCACTATTCTTCTGCCAAAACTAGCAGCCTCCCACACAACATGTCTCCCATTTTATCACCTTGACTGTCTCTAACTATGAAATGGAGGGAGGACACTCTATTAAGTATCGTTGGAACTATACGTCCGTGTGGTAAAGCCTTCAGGCATTATGAAATAGAAAGCACGGAGGGGAGTTGGGATCACAGGTGACGCTCCCTCACCCCTGACCTCCCCATGTCAAATTGGGAAAGGCCTGCAGTGAAGCTGTAACTGTGTTCAGCTGAATGTGATTACAATTCCACAGGATTGAGAACCCAGGTAGAGGGGATGTGGCTGGCACATGCATCCCCATCTTCCCTTTACACTTTCCATCTCACAAAGCCTAAAAGGGTCTTAAGAGTTCAGCCTCTTTTACTCAATCCTAGTGAAATAAAATTTGCCTGGCACTTAAGTTGTACTCCTTTTGGCGAAGGCCTTTTTTTAAATTTCCCCAGCATTTTAGCACTCTAGTCTTTTAGCTCTGCTGTTTTAAACCTGTGTTTTAAACCTGTGCATTGCTGCTAGGTTTTATTGTGGTTGTACTTTTATCTTGTAGTTTTAAGCT
Organism: Heloderma suspectum; assembly: GCF_057233095.1. Taxonomy (NCBI): domain Eukaryota; kingdom Metazoa; phylum Chordata; class Lepidosauria; order Squamata; family Helodermatidae; genus Heloderma; species Heloderma suspectum. The sequence continues at coordinate 37,469,069 of NC_139468.1, read as the reverse complement.
TTCGTATTTGATATTGTTTTATGCTGTGCTTTGTGGTTTTAATTTTTGTGAACTGCCCAGAGGGCTTCAGCTATTGGGTCGCTCAGTATAGAAATGGAATGAATGAACAAACAAACAAAGAAAATAAGCAATCTATGTATAATTTCTATGGATCTGATCAAACCCTGCCCTTACCCAGAGTGCCCCTTTGCCTTCCTGCCTTCAGTGCCACCAGTCTGCCCGCCTTTCAGCATAAACATTCCTAAAGGCTTACATGCATTGCTGAGATCACGTGGCTGATTGTAGCTACAACACTAACCACACAAGCATTGGATTTCATACTTGTAGGCCCAGACTGTATGGTCGATATCCCAAATAAAATTAAGGAATCAACTGTTCAGTCTTGGCTTGCGCTCACTGGCTTCACATGTGTACACTTTAAAAACATGTCCATGTGTGGATTTCTCATAGTGGCATAAGCATGACAGGTGTGCTAGATGAGCGGGGAGGAAAGGTATGCTCCAGCTGTGCATGGTCAACTGTGCATCGCCCCGAAAGAATCATAGAAGCATAGAATAGTAGGGTTGGAAGGGGCCTACAAGACCATCGAGTCCAACCCCCTGCTCAATGCAGGAATCCAAATCAGAGCATCCCCGACAGATGGCTGTCCAGCCCTGTCTTGAATGCCTCCAGCGTGGGAGAGCCCACCACCTCTCTAGGGAATTGGTTCCATTGTCATATTGCTCTAACAGTCAGGACGTTTTCCTGATGTTCAGCCAGAATCTGCCTTCCTGTAACTCAAGCCCATTATTCCTTGGCCTGCATTCTGGGATGATCAAGAAGCGATCTAGGCCTTCCTCTCTGCATCAGCCTTTCAAGTACTTGAAGAGCACTATCATATCTCCCCTCAGTCTTCTATTCTCAAGGCTAAACATGCCCGGTTCTTTCAGTCTCTTTTCGTAGGGCTTTGTTTCCAGTCCCCTGTTCATCTTTGTTGCCCTCCTCTGAACCCTCTCCAGTTCAGAGGAGATGTGTCACCAAAAACAAGGGCAAATGAGGACATAGGATGCAAATGTAGAAATAATTACTCTAAAGTAAATAGAAATATAATAGATGTTGCTACAGTGGGGAATGATGTGACCCACTCAGTCTGCTGTCCAGGTACTAACTATAGGTGGGCCATTTACAGCTGCATTTAGGTTAACCTGAGAGCATTTAGGTTAACCTAACAGCAACCAATCAGAATAGATGATACTGAGCTAGGTGGAAAAATATATGTCCACCTACTGTAAGGGAGATCCCTTTGTTCCATGAGTCCCCAAGGGTAGTCCACAAATGTAGAATCCCCTTCTTCTGGTGGCTCACAAAATCACATCCTGAGCATTTGTCTAGAAGCCATGGGCAGAATCCAAGCCTGCCGGCATGCCAGCAAGCCCCAAAGGCGGTGCATTGGATAGCTAGCAGTTCTAAAACCAATCTGAAATGAGTGGAAATGCTTGTTTCTGGAACAGGACAGATCAGCTGAGCTTGAAGAAGGAAGTTGCACTGACCTGTCCCAATCCGGAAAAAAAGTGCTTCTGCTTGTTTCCGAGGTTGCTTTTTGAACCAGTAGCTTTGTCTTGCATAACAGATGGAGGACAACCTACGTTGTACTCCTTCCGGGACCAGGTGAAGACCTTTTTATTCTCCCACTAATTTAGCATGTTAGCTTCCTAGGGGTTTTTTTTTTTGGCTTTGGTGTTTTAAATCTGTATTTTAAATCTCCGCATTGCTGCTGAGTTTTCTTCTGGTTATATTGTTATATTGTGGTTTTAATGCTTTCATATTTTATAGTGTTTTATTCGGCGCTTTTTGGTTTTAATTTTTGTGAACCGCCCAGAGAGCTTCAGCTATTGGGCAGTATAGAAATAAGTAAGTAAGTAAGTAAGTAAATAAATAACAGAACATAAGTGGGAGCGCAGCAGCAGTACTGGAGACTGCCCCATGTTTAGCTCTGGGGTGGGGGATGGGGAGGGTCACTCTTACCCTCCATGCACTTGAAAGGATGTCTCTGAGGGTTCACCCTGCATAACCTCACCCCTTGTTCCTGACACATGTTCTGGTCATGCTCCCTGTGAGTAGCCATGTGTAGGGGCCCTCTACCTGTGCAGATCCTCCATGTGAAGGGGGGGTGGTCTGATTGGCCCAGAACCCACCCCGTTGCAGAGAAGCTGTATGCATGTGTGTTGGTGTGCAAGTAGAGCCCCACTCATGTGCCCGCTGAATATGTAGCCAGAGAGAGGGCAGCGCTACACAGCGCTACCTTGCAGCTGCCTCACGCTGTCTTTCAACTCATGAGGGGGTTTAAGTGAACGTGTGTTCCTTCCTGTATTGTTATGCCATGGCTGGGGAATGCTGGGAGTTGTAGGACTTTTTTCTGTATAAACATGCATAGGATTGCACCCTTAGTGCTTTTAATGTATGTTTTCTTTACTTGGTTTTAGTGATAGGGGCCCTTTAGGGGTGTGTGTGTGTGTGTGTGTGTTGGCTACCCACCCCTTGTTATCCTAGGAATAGGGCAGCCAGGAAACAAAAATTTAAATAAATGGAATTCAGAGAGCCCAACGATAAGCTGGGCTTATCATTGTAGAATGTTTTGGCTGTAGCTTCAAAGACAGGCTTCCCACCAAACCGGAGCGGCTGAGGCAATGCGGTGGGTCCCACAAAAGGAAAGTAGAAGAATCCTTGTTGCTTTGTCCCGTAGGGTCAGCGTGATTTTTTTGGCAGACGGTGTTCTGTTTTTTGTTTGGCTGTTCAGCCTAAAAAGCTGTCAATATCTCTTTCATGGAGATTTTGAACAGATGCCTGAAACAGTTGCTCAAAGGAGGGAAAGATGCAAAAAAAAAGTTATGTGTTTTTTTTTTAAACTTCTCTAAGTAGTGAAATCTAGACACACAATCATCCAAGGATACTCTGCTCATCCTCATACGGACAGTTCCCTCTTCCTCCGGTACCGCATGGCATGTTACCTCGCTGGGTTGCTCCATCACACCCAGTGTTTCATCTGTATATAAAAATTAAAAATTCAAACAAAAATCTGGCCCACATGAAAAAGAGGCCCCTTCTGGGCATATGGTTCATTATGCGCATTTGTTTAATTACTAAAACACCCTGGATGGCTCACTCTTTCTCTCCTGCCCTTGCTTTCAACTTGCAAAGCTGGATCTGTTCTCTAGTGCAGGATATTCAGAACAGCCAAGAAGAGACTTCGTTCTCATAAAATGGAAGGTGCGACATTTCTTTTGTGTTTAAAAATTCAAATGGAAAAGATACACATTCTCTGTGTATGTGAGATGTGTGTGAGTGTATACTATACACTCACACGCAATCAATATAAATATTGGCAAATATTTAGGACTCTGTGGGCATTGCCACATGTTAAATGTTGTCCCATGGTTCTTCACCACCCTGCCCACCCCCCAAGGCTCTCTCTTATCCAGCAAATCAGCAGTGGGTGGCTTCAGAGTCAGACAGAATGAAGAACCAACAAGGGAGGGGTTATTTAACCCGTCCTTCCCCAGGTATTTCTCTGCTCAGAATTGCTTCTGCTAAGTTCTGTAATTCTTGAGAGATAAAAGCTGTAGGACATCTGGATCTTTGCAACTCTTAGGGAGAAAATCAGCTAGAGCGGGGCTGGCCTAAGACATTTTGCTGCCTAAAGCAAAGGACAAGATGGCTCCCTCCCCAATTCTATGTACAGACGCCAACTGGATGGGCTGTTGAATTCTTCTTCAACACTGGCAATTGGACAGTGCCATCCACCACATCTGAGAGAACCAGGCTAGCTTAGGGATGCAGAAAGAGTTCTGTCTTCCAACACCTAACCACCACTCCCTGCCTGCCCCCAGCATCTACCTGGTGGTTCCACATGGACCTGTGGTCCAATTGGAGTCCACTCGGAGAAGGGTCTCCAGTGTGATGGCCCCCTTTCTCTGGAACTCCCTGCTCCTGGAGGTCTGGCAAGTGCCAACAACATATTGCTTCGAATGCCTCCTGAAAACAGTTCTGTTCCAGGAAGCAATCCTTAAATGAGCAGCCACAGGTTTTTTTTTTAATTGGCATTTTGTTTTTAATAATTTTAATATGGCGTTTTAATCTTTTATCTTGTTTACTATTGTATTGCTTATGTTCACTGCTCTGGAATCTGTCTTAAATGGGGAGCGGTATACAATTGTTGTCAATCAATCAATCAATCACCTCACTTATTCAATTGTAGTGCCAGCCCTGAGCTGGACAGTGATTTTGAGCATGCAAAAATGGGTGGGAAGAAAAGCATTGTTAAACAGCCATTCTTTCTCCCTTCCCCAGTTCTCCACCTAAAGTCGCTTCACCTGATCAGAGTTGGAAAGGAAGCATTTTTCTTGTAGACATGGAGTATCATATAGCCCTCTGCATACACAGACACTACAGAGTACAGAATCTGAATCCGTCATTTTTGCTTTCTTCTGCACTCATTTTTTTTTTTTTGAAATCTCAATATTCTCTCTCTCTCTCTCTCTCTCTCTCTCTCTCTCTCATGAATTTTGGAAGAATTCTTATCAGAAATGAGCTGAAACGAAATTCCCACCCAATTGCATTGGCCAAATTAAATAGGTAGAGTTATTCCCAGCATAGAGAAGATGGTGTTGTTCCTGCCTTCCCTGTAGCTGTTAAAGATGAGGAGCCCTCAGAAAAGAAGAGGTAGAAATGCTAATTAAGCACTAACATTGTTGAATACACAGGGACTCAAACCCAGGCTTTTAGGAGCAAAGCACTCAAATCCCTGGGTCTGGATGGACAAAAATCTATCAATTCTGGTTTCTCTCACATCTTTTTAAATAAAAATCTCAAGGTTTTTGAGCTGAATATGGAGACCCTTGTGAATTTTGGTAAATTCCTATAACAGCCAAACTGAAATGAACTTCTCACCCATCCCTTCTGTGGAGTTGCAGAAGCATCTTCCACTGAAGTCATGGCTCCATGCTTGGTGAGGTCGGCTTTGGTCCAAGAGCATGGGGAAGAGGCAGATCTGGGTAAGGGCCATAGCTCAGTGGTGGAGCACCTGCTTTGCATGCAACAGATCGCGGGTTCAGTCCTGGGCATCTCTAGGTAGGTAGGGCTGAGGAAGACCCCTGACAGAAGCCAAGAGGTGCCATTGCCAGGCAGTATAGAGGGTACCGAGATGGAAGGATAAGTGGATGTAGGGATGTCAGAGGAATCCCTTTGAGGAGTGCAGTTTGATGACGTTTCTCCAGCTCTCCCCCCTGCCAACCTGACATCCACCAGCTGGCCTGATGTAGCCTGCGCTGAGTCTGGCCAGCTGGTGGATTTTCTGCATTTGCACAGCAGTGGGAGAGCATAGGACGGGAGTGCCGTGGCCCATGGTGCTCCCCTTTCACCCTCCTGCCGCTGCTGCCACCACACAACCAACCCTCTCTCCCTGCCAGGGTTGGTCGTGGTGGTAGAGAGAAAGGGTCGGTTCCCCAGCGGCAGCAGGAACTTTTTTTTTTCTCCTTCTATTAAATGCATTTCTGGAAGGAAAAAAGAAAGAAAAGTTTCCAGATTTCTGAATGAAACCCCTGGCTGAGATCACAAAGGCAAACCAAGGTGGGGACCTCAGGGGAATCTGATGGACCCTAAAAAGGCCGTCTTTTCCCGCAACGGACATCCTTATCACTTGGTCCTGTGCGCCAAAGGCTGTAGCCAGAGATGTTTACCCCACGCTGAAAAGAAATACAATATCGTTCTATACCTTCAAAAGTTGGTTCACTTGTTTTGTAATGTTGCTCTTTTTGCAGATTTTGGCTATACTGCATTGTACTTTGAACCACATCTTCGAATGCCATAGTCTCTAGAAACCTCAACCATGATTTATTTATTTATTATTATTAAATTTATTAATCGCCCATCTGGCCGGCCACCCAGCCACTCTGGGCGATGTACAGCATACAATAAAACAGTTTAAAACAATAAAATTCTACCATAAAAATGTTTTCTAAAATACCCTAACCCACCCCAAATGCCTGCCTGAACAACCACGTTTTTAATGCACGACGGAAGCGCGTTAAAGAGGGGGCATGGCGGAGTTCCCTAGGGAGGGAGTTCCACACAGTGGGGGCCACCACAGAAAAGGCCCTCTCCCTCGTCCCCACCAGCCTAGCTGTCCTGGCTGATGGGACAGAGAGAAGGCCATCCGAGGCTGATCTTGTTAAGTGGCCTGTCTGGTGCTGCTGGAGGTGCTCCTTAAGATAGGCTGGGCCAGAACCATATAGGGTTTTAAAGGTCAAAACCAAGACCTTGAATTTGGCCCGGAAAACAACTGGTAACCAGTGCAACTCCTTCAGCACTGGAGTGATGTGATCTCGCCAGCAGTTGCCTTTAATCAGGCGAGCTGCTGCGTTCTGTACCAGCTGCAGTTTCCAAGCTGTCTTCAAGGGTAACCCCATGTAGAGCGCATTACAGTAGTCTAAACGAGAGGAGACCAGGGCATGTACTGCCGATGGGAGCAGATGGTTGGGAAGGAAGGGCTGCAGCCGCCGTATCAGATGGAGTTGATACAGCGCTGTCCGGCTCACAGCTGACACCTGAGCTTCCATGGACGGCTGGGAGTCCAAAATGACCCCCAGGCTGCGGACCTGGTCTTTCAAGGGTAGCCGTACCCCATTCAACACCAGGTCAACATCCCCTAGCCTCCTCTTGTCTCCCACCAAAAGTATTAGTGGGAGACTAATTAGTGGGATTCCCCTTCATGGATCACTGCCTTGTTGTGGTGAAGGGGCTTGCGTAACTCAGTGAAGCCATAAGCTATGCCGTGCAGGGCCACCCAAGACGGACAGGTCATGGCAGAGAGTTCTGACAAAATGTGGTCCACTGGAGAAGGAAATGGCAACCCACTCCAGTATTCTTGCCAAGAAAACCCCATGGAACGTATCACAAGGCTAAAAGATATGATGCCGGAAGATGAGCCCCTCAGGTCGGAAGGTGTCCAATATGCTACTGGGGAAGAGCAGAGGGTATTTCCAAGTAGCACCAGAAAGAGTGAAGCGGCTGGGCCAAAGCCGAAAGGACACTCAGCTGTGGATGTGTGTGGTGGTGAAAAGAAAATCCGATGCTGTAAAGAACAATATTGTTTAGGAACCTGGAATGTAAGATCAATGAATCAAGGTAAGCTGGAGGTGGTCAAACATGAGATGGCAAGATTGAACATCGACATCTTGGGAATCAGCGAACTAAAATGGACAGGCATGGGCGAATTTAATTCAGGTGACCATCATATCTACTATTGTGGGCAAGAATCCCTTAGAAGAAATGGAGTAGCACTCATAGTCAACAAAAGGGTGGGAAAAGCAGTACTGGGGTACAATCTTAAAAATGATAGAATGATCTCAGTACGAATCCAAGGCAAACCATTCAACAACACAGTAATTCAAGTCTATGCCCCAACCACTGAGGCCGAAGAAGCTGAGGTTGATCGGTTCTATGAAGACCTACAACTCCTTCTAGAACTAACACCAAAAAAAGATGTCCTCTTCATCATAGGGGATTGGAATGCTAAAGTAGGAAGTCAAGAAATCACCGGGATAACAGGCAGGCATGGCCTTGGTGTACAAAATGAAGCAGGACAAAAGCTAATAGAGTTTTGCCAGGAGAACATGCTGATCATAGCAAACACTCTTTTCCAACAGCACAAGAGGCGACTCTACACATGGACATCACCAGATGGTCAATATCGAAATCAGATTGATTATGTCCTTTGCAGCCAAAGATGGAGAAGCTCCATACAGTCAGTAAAAACAAGACCTGGAGCTGACTGTGGCTCAGATCATGAGCTGCTTCTTGCAAAATTTCGGCTTAAATTGAAGAACGTCGGGAAAACCACTAAACCGTTCAGGTATGTCCTAAATCATATCCCTGATGAATATACAGTGGAGGTGAGGAATAGATTTCAGGGATTAGACCTGATAGACAGAGTGCCTGAGGAACTATGGACGGAGGTCCGTAACATTGTTCAGGAGGCAGCAACGAAATCCATCCCAAAGAAAAAGAAATGCAAGAAAGCCAAGTGGCTGTCTGATGAGGCTTTACAAGTAGCTCACGAAAGAAGGGAAGCGAAAAGCAAGGGAGAAAGGGGAAGATATACCCAACTGAATGCAGAGTTCCAGAGAATAGCAAGGAGAGACAAGAAGGCCTTCTTAAATGAACAATGCAAAGAAATTGAGGAAAACAACAGAATGGGAAAGACTAGAGATCTCTTCAAGAAAACTGGAGATCTCAAGGGAACGTTTTGTGCAAAGACGGGCATGATAAAGGACAAAGAAGGCAGGGACCTAACAGAAGCAGATGAGATTAAGAAGAGGTGGCAAGAATACACAGAAGAACTATACAGGAAAGATCTGAATGTCCATGATAGCCATGATAGTGCGGTCACTGAACTTGAGCCGGACATCCTAGAGAGTGAAGTCAAGTGGGCCTTAGGAAGCATTAGTAACAACAAAGCTAGCGGAGATGACAGTATTCCAGCCGAGCTATTTAAAATCCTAAAAGATGATGCTGTTAAAGTGCTGCATTCAATATGCCAACAAATCTGGAACACTCAACAGTGGCCACAAGACTGGAAAAGGTCAGTTTACATTCCAATTCCAAAGAAGGGCAACGCCAAAGAGTGTTCAAACTACCGCACAATTGCACTCATTTCACATGCCAGCAAGGTGATGCTCAAAATCCTACAAGCTAGGCTTCAGCAGTATGCGAACCGAGAACTACCGGAAGTACAAGCTGGGTTTCGAAGAGGCAGAGGAACTAGAGATCAAATCGCCAACATTCGCTGCATCATGGAGAAAGCAAGAGAATTCCAGAAAAACGTCTATTTCTGCTTCATTGACTATGCTAAAGCCTTTGATTGTGTGGATCACAACAAACTGTGGCAAATTCTTAAAGTGATGGGAGTACCAGACCACCTTACCTGTCTCCTGAGAAACCTGTACGAGGGTCAAGAAGCAACAGTAAGAACCAGACATGGAACAACCGATTGGTTCAAAATTGGGAAAGGAGTACGACAAGGCTGCATATTGTCACCCTGCTTATTTAACTTATATGCAGAGTACATCATGAGAAATGCCGGGTTGGATGAATCACAGGTCGGAATTAAGATTGCTGGGAGAATTATCAACAACCTCCGATATGCAGACGATACCACCCTAATGGCAGAAAGCGAAGAGGATCTCAAGAGCCTCTTGTTGAGGGTGAAAGAGGAGAGTGCAAAAGCTGGTTTGAAACTCAACATTAAAAAAACGAAGATCATGGCATCTGGCCCCATCACTTCCTGGCATATAGAAGGGGAAGAAATGGAAGCAGTGACAGATTTTACTTTCTTGGGCTCCAAGATCACCGCAGACGGTGACTGTAGCCATGAAATTAAAAGACGCTTGCTCCTTGGGAGGAAAGCTATGGCCAACCTAGACAGCATAGTAAGAAGCAGAGACATCACCTTGCCGACAAAGGTCCGTCTAATCAAAGCTATGGTTTTCCCAGTAGTAATGTATGGCTGTGAGAGCTGGACTATAAGGAAGGCTGAGCGCCGAAGAATGGATGCTTTTGAACTGTGGTGCTGGAGAAGACTCTTACGAGTCCCCTGGACTGCAAGGAGGTCAAATCAGTCCATCCTAAAGGAAATCAACCCTGAGTGCTCATTGGAAGGACAGATAATGAAGCTGAAGCTCCAATATTTTGGCCACCTAATGCGAAGAGAAAACTCCCTGGAAAAGACCCTGATGTTGGGAAAGACTGAAGGCAAAAGGAGAAGAGGACGGCAGAGGATGAGATGGCTAGATAGCATCACGGATGCAATGAATATGAACTTGAGCACGCTCCGGGAGAGAGCGCAGGACAGGAAGGCCTGGCGTGCTATGGTCCATGGGGTCATGAAGAGTCGGACACGACTGAACGACTGAACAACAACAATTAGTGGGATTATGATCACGATGATAATGTATTGTTGTTGGTATTATTATGCACAGCAACAACTGAGATTTTCAGGAAACTGCCACACGATATTTGTATTCATTCACTCCCTTCTGCAAAGACCCTCATTACAGCATATATAGGATTAGCTCATTTTACAACCTTCTGAGATAGGTTAGCCTGAGCAATGTGGGGGGGGGGGCAGTGACTGGCCCAAAGACACCTCAATGGTCTTCATGACTGAGTGGGGATTTGAAGCTAAGTCCAGGACTTAAACCACTACATAATAACTGGCTTTTCATCATAGTTCTGTGGACAACTTGGCAGTTCCCTGTTAGCTTCATTATGCTGCCTCATAGAATTCTTATAGGCAACTCTTTAGCAGTTTTTAGCTCCTATCCATACATAGCAGTACATTAAACTGAGGCTTTAGGTTTCAAACACCTTTCCCTAGGGTGCTTCACATGGCACATTTAGGCTGCGTAACTTTGATTCGTTATGCAGGGATTGCCATGATAGTGTGACTTTAATTGGCTTTTCAGGGCAAACAGGTGGTGATGGTTTAGGGCATCCCTTAGTCTCTTGCCATTCCCAATATTGAAACTGCACGTCAAATGGCTTTATTAAAATAAACAGTCTTTTGACTTTTGCTTCTTCTTTAAAAAACAACAACCCTCAACAGCTGCCTTAAATTTGGGCTTCCTTTCCCTTTTCAAATGATTTTGTGCTTTGAAAGAGAATGAGTTGGGGGACACAAAGCAACTTTATTGCATAGTCATGCTGTTGGCAACATCATGGGCTTATCCTCCCACCCCCATTTAATTCAGAAAAGGAGGTATATTTGAAATGAGGTATTATTATTCTAGTGCATTCTGCAATGCAGCAGCTTTGGGTCAATAAAAATGGTGAGCACATTCAACCCTCCCATGCATTCATACCTGCAGGACCCTCTGGGTATTGGGGGTGTATGAGACCCTATGGGAATTAACTTTTGGGTTCATTACATACAGACCCTCTCAGATATACCTAGACAGTAGTATCCTTATATTGTAAACAATAATGCTTAAACTAGGGTTTTAAGGGAATTTCGTTTCAGTTTGCAAATCACTCAAAAATGCCCTGTTCACAACCACAAACATGAACAGGAGTGCATCTTGTCTGAAAATTCACAAAATGTGTACTTTACATTCACTTGCATTCACAAAATGTGTACTTTACATTCACTTGCACTCACAAAATGTGCACTTTAAAAATGTGCTTTAAAAGGACATAAGCACATTTCCCATTTGAATGAACCAAATAAACAGGTCACAAATAAGAATGGGAGTGAGCCAAACAGAGCTTTGAAGTGAAGTTCAGAGAATTTTGACAAGCCCTGGTTCTACAGTCCCTAGCTTAAGCCATTTTTCAGCATTAAATTGGAACCATATGTCATTTTTTTTAAAAAAAACGACTGCAACAATAGCAAAAATCTGTGACTTAATTCTAAGAAAATATTTGTTTGAGTAAAACTTGAGATGCATTGCTGGCATCTCCTTCAGTAACGTCTTCTACCGAAGCACAATTCGCAAGGCATTCAGGCGGCAGGTTACAGTCTATAATGCTTGGTAGGGCAAAGAAATTCTCAGGCAGTAGCTTGCCTTGGTACGTACACCGGAGTCAAAGCCAAGGTGAGGTGGCACCGAAAATACAGTAGATACAACACAAACAGAGTGCCGGTTTAAATCACAGCTACAACATGCTTGCCTAATCCTGTCTGTTGAATCCTAGCCCAGTGATACAGTTTTACAGCTTTGCAAGAAACTGGTAGAGGCAAGCTTGCAGTGTGGACAACTAGAGGAAGAGAGGCCCACTCTGGAGGGTCAGCTTTTTTAAGTGCCCTGTATGAACTCGACACATGGATGAGGCATGAGATAGAGGATTGAGCATTGCACAATACAGCACTGAATCTCAGTGCATACAGATGATGCACGGCTAACCCATGGATTTGCACTAATGTAGGCAGCTGATGTCCATGGATTTCTTTTTTCTTTTTATCCTGCTCTTTTCTGTGACAAGCTGCGTGTGTTGGCCAATAAGGTTGCCTCCAATTCGCTACCTCATGTGCAGATGGTGAATTAGAGCATGGCCATTCGGGTGGAGTGGGGTGGGGTTGATTCATCTCTCAAAACCTTTTTGTGGGGCGGGGGCTTTCAATGGCTGTGGGAGTGGGGCTTCTTACCCTTTTTCCTTTAAAAACATTTTAAAGCCAATATAGCTGCTAATAGATCCAGGAGGAGGAAAGCCTCGATCTTAGCTGCTCCTTTCTATCCATTTTGGGATTCCCCTGAAATCTCTCCTCTCTCTCCAAATGGACAAATCCTGAAATAGTATTGAAAATCAAGGCTTTTCTACTCTAGATCTGACACCAGCTCTTTTGCATCTCCTTTTCTTCTTGCCAGCAAAACCTACACTGTCTTGGTAAATACCTTCCCCACTGGAACTTTGCCCCATTAGGCAAGCTTGGGCAACATGATTTTCATCTGGGAAAAAAAAAACAGTGCAGGGGAAAGGGTTAAATTCCCCTAGTCCCCAAACTGAGTTGGGCCCTGCTGCACCTGCTTTGTGCAAACATTTGAAGAGACACCAAATTTCACACTGTATCTCCAGTGGCTCATCTAATTTGGTCCTGAGCGAGTGAGGCCACTCTCTTTGGCTCAGGTCTAGCTAAACCACCTGGAATGGAGATTTCCTTTTGTATTCTGTTCCTGCAGGGCTTGGCACATTCTTCTTTCCATTTAAAATGAGTATTGAACTTTTGCTGCTTTGGGGGGGGGGGTTGATGTTGTTGTTGTTTGTTTTAACCTTAATAAAGGTTTCTCTGTTTCCCTTGTTTATATCTGTGTATGATTATATAAACAATACATTTAAAAGGCGAAGGTGATGCTAACAATCTTATGGAAGATCAGGGCACAAGAAACATAGAAACATTCAGGCTGATTATCTTTCATGAATATAAAAGCTGGGGTGGGGGAAATCAGAGATTGGTGGAGGTTCAAGGATGTGTATTTGTAGGAATAAAACTCAAAAGCTTTATTCTTCATGTCTCTCTTATCCCTCCCCCGCCCTCTTTTTAATGCAAATAATGAAAATTTCCCCCATAACTCTCTCTGTCTTGCTTTGTTTGTCTTAGGTATTTGTGGTCACAGTTTGGCATTTTGAATTGTACATGGTACCCTTGGGTTTGTTGTTGCTTTTTGCTTACAACTTCTCCCTCATCACTCCGGAGAAAGTGATCAACACCCAAGACATTCAGGTAGGTAAACAGCGCTTCATATTTCAGGACCAATTGTCACTTGTCCTTGAACAATGGAGGGAATTAGGACTTTCTGTACTTTTGGTTTTATGAAAACAGCCTGCGCTGTTGGGTTTCTAAGTGTCAGTTTAGACTAGACACTTTCCGTTTCATGTGAAAAAGTTCTGATCAACTCCAGGCTACTTCTCCTGGGGACAATGTAATGTGTGAACTAGGCACACACAGACACAGCTCGCCAGAATTCGCAGAGTACCTATAAGTATCATCACAATTTCAAGAGCTACTCACACCACAAATAAATACACCACAAATAAATACGCTGAACAAACAGTTCCTAAAACAAACAGATACAAATAAATAATTACAGGTTCTCATCTTAGTCTCATCATTCATCCAAATGTATACCCAGGATAGTTAGTCCTGATTGCTTGTAGAAGACAATGGGTAGGATCCACCGGATGTGGTCATACTTAACAGTGGATGTGCTGAAAGTAATGGACTTAAGTTGGATAAGTCCCATTGATTTTAATGGGCCTACTCTAAGTATGACCAAATCTGGATCTAACCCATTGTCTTGTATAAAGCAGTTCTAAGTGCTTTAGGTCTGTCTGTCTACATATCTTTTGCTTTGTTAGATCTTCTCACATACTGGCCTAGTTTGGACATACATATATCTGCTTAATAAGCACACATACCTGCATCCTCCATCCTCACCCTGCTCTTTCCCTCCTCAGCACAATGCAATTAACCTAGGAAGGCCTCATTTAACCATGGTTCCATAGTTTATGTTCAAACTGGGAAACTATGGTTACTGAGATCAGAACCACAGTTTAATCTTCAACCAAGTTTGAAATTGGTTTTAAGAACCTGGCTTGTTCCATTCCTGGTAACCACATTTTCTTGCTTTGGATGTAACAGCAAACTATAGTTAGCTGAAGACTTCCTGAATTAATTGAGGCATGTTGAGAAGGGAGAAGGGAAAGGGTGGTGTGAGGAGAGGAAATGCAGGCACAAGGTCTTACATCTTTGTTTTATTTCACAGATTGGGGTGATTCGGTTTTTTAAAAATATATATATTAACTTTTAATTATGATATGTATTTATTTGTTATTCTATTTTTCTGGGTTATTGTTTGCTGTATTCAATATCTATGATAAAAGTGGGTAAACATGTTGCTAGCATGCAATGATGATGGGTTGGATCCAATCTAAGCTAGTTGCACATAGGTCTCATTGAAATTAATGGGAAAAGTTATGTTATGAGTAAAGTGCTATTGATTTTAGTAGGAAATATGTGCATTTAACTTAGTCTGAATCCAACGCAATATCTACAATAATAAAAAAACATATTGATTATAAAGAAATACAAGAAGCAACATACACGTTAGGAAACTTACAAAATAAAATGTTTAAATGTTGGTCCCAACTTTAAATCTCCACAAAACTTTGGAAGGGCTTTTGAGAATTCATAATACTATGTGTGTGTATGCAGACACATATATCAAATTCCCTTTGTATATTAGCAATATTTGGTTAGAATCACAGACAACAGAGAGACAGGCTAAGAAAATTTAATTGACTCAAACTATCTAAAATCATGTGGCATAGGAATGGAATATTGGATACAATCACTGTTGTACCTTCAGTGTGCATGACACTCTATAAAGTATAAGTAGACAGATCGCTTGCTCTAAAACAGAAAATAGAACAGAATCATATATAAAGAAGATTACTTATTTCTTGTCAATAGCCAGTCAGCTGGTCATCTATAATAACCATATGACCAGGCAGGGAATGTATACAAAATGGTTTTGGTTTCTGTTTGTTTTCTGTTGTATTTTATTTAGTTTATTATAGCGAAATTGATGGCCTACCTTCCTTCTCCAAGGAGAGACACAAAGCGGCTAACAAAACATACATGAAACAAAATGACAACGATCCATTAATTAACAATCATAACAGTGCAGCACCTCAACACTAAATGGTTTATAAATACTTCAGTATACAAAATAAATATGAAGTAAAACAGTACTGAAAACAGCAAGAGAACCATAACCAACATGAAAGTAGCCTACCAGGCTTGCTAAAACAAAACAACCTTCAGATGCTAGCAGAACTCAAGCAGAGAAGGAGATAATCTAACTTCACCAGCTAATGTCAACCACACATGAGGTGCCACCACAGAAAAGGCCCTCTTGGATGTTGTCACCAACATTTGTGTTCAAAGCAACAAATGATTAACAGAGGTATATGAAGGCAGGCAAGCAGGAGAGCAAAGCTTTTTCTAGGTAGGGATGTATGAGAATTTCATTCCGGTTCACAAATCATACAGCCATGTACCGTTCACAACCCAGAACGCGAATGTGAACAGGAATGCAGTTCTTGGGAAATGTTCACAATTTCCCAACCTTGTGGTCATGTTTGAAAGTGCACACTTGTGCAAATGTGCACTTCTGAAAATGTGCTTGTGCACAACACACATTTTTAAAAATGTGTATTTTTACAATTGGAAAAATGTCACACTTTTAGAAATGTGCATTTTACCCGCTCCCCCCCCCCCCCAAAAAAAAGGATGCTCACGTTCGGGAATGCAAACAAGGCAAAACGAGCTTTGAGGAATAATTTGGAGAACTTCCAACGAACATGGACATTGCAACGAACCTATCCATATGAGACTTACATTGCAATTCTATGCATGTCTACCCATAAGTAAGTCTCAGTAAGTTCAATGAGTCTTACTCCTGGCTAAGGGCACAATCCTACGGGGATAGTCGGCCGCCTCTGAACTTGGAGATGACAGACTATCCAGTGCAGGGCAGGTGGAGTGTGTGGAAGATCTCCGCCGCACTCTGGTTGTCCTGCATTTGCAGCTAGATGGCTGATTTCGACTGTCTAGCTGGGGTACCTCAGAGCTGGGGTGGGGGAAGGCCAGATGGCACATAGGAAGAATTGTAACGGCACTTCCGCCCTCCCCTCCCTAACCCCAGGAACGCCACCTTTTCCCCTGCTCCTCACTGCTCTTACAAGCACGGAGCCAGGGATGAACCGTGCTGCCTACGAGGTGGCGGGGTGGGGGGAGGTGGTTTTCTGGGAACCAACCTTGGAGCGCAGGCTCTGAGCTTGGTTCCCAAAAAATGAAAAATCCCATGGCCATCTAGCTGCTGTCTAGCAGCCATAGCATTACACCCTAAATGTGTTAAAGTTGTGTATGTACCCCACAGGAAATCTATCTTATATTATCTAGGCATCAACACAATTGCTTGCCTCCAGGCTGTATTGTTAACAGTACTATAGTAACATATAAAACCACAACAAAGGCTCTTAAAATAGACTGCAATTTAACTTGAATTAAGTTTAATTCAGGGCAGCTCTTAAGCTTTGCTGAGAAACCTGCCTTTTCTTCTCCTGCCTCCAATTCAGATAATTTTATTTGGTGCTCCTGCCCTTTTGAAGTGGGTGAAACCTGCTCCACAAGAACCGTTGTGGGGGGGAGTGAGGTGAGGAATTGTGAAAATGAGTTCTTTTTGGTAAGAGCGCTAAACAAAAATTGGTGTAGAAAGCTCAGGTCCTTAGCGCTAGAAAGAAATGGAATGCTGCTTCATAATATGGAAACCTGTGTTTTTCTATAACTCCTGTTGAACTGATGTACACTCACACGACTCTCCTTTTGTGAATCTTTAAGGAAAGCAGATCTTATTTGCCTGTGCTAAGTGCAACTTTACATTACTGTTTGTATTCATAGAACCTTAAAGGAAGACATAGTATCCTGGAGCAAGGGAACTCCATTGGGAGGGGCCATAGCTCAGTGGTAGAGCTCATGCCTAGCATACAAAAGGTCTCAGGTTCAGTCCCCAGCATCTCCAGGTAGGACTGAGAAAGACCTCATGTCAGAAACACTGGAGAGCTGCTGTTGGCCAAAGTTCACAATACTAGGCTAGTTGCAGGGCCAGCCTTAGGATAAATAGCACCCTGGGAGAGGAGTGCCTTTGGTGCTCCTCACCTCCCAAAGCTTTGCAGAGCTGCTCAGAGGTTTTATGGGCTTGGTGCAGGTGTAATGTTGGGGGACCTGCTGCTCCCCCCTACACCCATGCACACATGTACAAAACTGGGGACCAAATGCAAGAATTATTGTATGCATGGACTACATATGAGAATTCTCACCTGCAGCTCCTCCTTGTCCTGGGATCAAGCAGAATGAAAGATGTGCTTCCAGCTGACCTCTTACAGCTCATAGCTTTATTTTATTATTATTTATTTGGTGCTTATAGTATTGGAATAGCTAAGAGCTTGGTAACGTTGCCTCAAACAGATGTTTCACAGATTTTTACCTAGCACAAATGAGAGCAAAGTGGAAATTGAACAAGAAACATGCTTTGAAGCTAACCGAAGGAAGATCATTTTTGCAATTAGTACCAAACAACCTGTAGAACCCTGGAAAAAAAGTTAGAGACAGTTGCTTGTTGCAGACAGCATATTCAAACAACACAGCCACTGAGCTCAACTTGGTGCCCACCTCAGCTCGATGCCCTGGGCAACTGTTCAGCTTGCCCACCCCTAAGGCTAGCCTTGGCTAGATAGTTCAATAGTCTGACTCCTTCTAAGGTAACTTCCTACGTTCCTGTATGCCCTCAGATTTTTCATTATTTTTCCAGTTCTGTTTTGAGCCTCTCTCTTCCCACCCACCCCCAGAGAAAACAGTCACAGATCACATTTCCAGTTAACCAACCATTTCAGCCGTGCTGGGTATGATGACAAATGCAAAGAGGCCGAGGAATCGAAGCAAAGTCCCAAGCCCTACAGATGGAGCCGTAAGGACATTTAACTTGTCTTTTATTACATCTAGAAAATGGGAGTTCTCTGCACTAGATGGAATTTGGGACAAACAACACATTAAATACAAAAGGGGATATTTTAAAAATAGAGTATAAAGTCTTGTGGAGCTCAGCAAACCTGATGAAGGTTACCGATGTAGAGTTAAAAACAGCCACTCTCCATCACTCATTCCCTGGTGGCACATCAATGTCCCTCTAAAATCCAAAATGTTCTCTTCACCGCTGCTAAGCAGGTGATGGATGTTACAATTTGCTATAAGTTTTGTTGAGGACAATATTTTTCCTTATATTGCCTCCCATTCTCCATCACATCTTATTTGGAAAAGTCTACTTTAGGTGGGTTCACATGAACCCCTGTGCATGTTAAAACCATGCATGAAGGGATCGTAGGGTCTCACCAGGTAGCCATGCCCCCTGCGCATAAAGTGGCAGTGTGAAAAGGGCCTACAGGAGGGGAATTCTCAATGGCACAGGATTTCCCTTTGCATGGAGGAGACCTACGTGTGCACGTCTTGATACTTCACACTGCTACCGAACACGTGGCTGGGCAGCAGGAGATGGTGACATGGCCAGTTCATGCATCATTAGAAGGGGTGAGGCTGTCAGGGTGGACACTGAGCCCATACAATCCCAGAGTAGTTCTGATTCTGAGGAAGAGGAGTCGCTCCTGGGACAGGAGCGCACTCCTCTTTCCCAGGGCCAACAGCTGACGGAGATTCCTCCCACTGGCATTCCTAGCTTAGATAGCAGTCCCGGGAGTGACAGAGCGCAGGAAGCAGACTTGGTGGACGTGCGTCGCCGACGCAGAGAGCAGCGCCAACTGGAGGGCGCGGAAAGAAGGTGTAGTGCCCGGTTGGCGCGCAAACAACGGTTGCGCCCAGAGGATCCAAGGGAAAAGGGGAGGGACTCTCCCTAGCCCTTAAGTTCAGGGTCTGCCAGTGATTCCCTTTCAAACGGGGACCAACTATTCCAACTTAGGGCATAGGTACTCTGCTGCTCATATCTAGTTGCAAACGGTATAGTTGTTAAGTTGTAAAAGAGGAATAAAGCTTTGAAAAGAATCCCTTTGTCTGTGTCTGGACTTGGCTACTGGATTAGACTGAGAGAGGCCTCCAAGGAGCTCTTGACAGTGGCTGATCAGCATGAACCCAAGACACCCTCATGTGTACTTTCGTTGCATAAAGAGGTTCATGTGCACACCGCTTCTGGTTCCACCCATCCCTATCAGGCCAAGCTACTCTGAGTGCATTTAAGCATTTCTGTCCCCCCTAGAGTTGCTGAGATGTTTTGTAGGCCCACCCCAACTGTACATGAGGTTGTCACCTCCTTGTCAGGTCCCTTGAACCCACTTTTCTGCCTTGACAGCTCACAGCGCTATCCCTCAGGAGCAAAGAACTAAACGTTTTCAAGAACCACTCAGAGCCAAACTACATGTTACCTTTAATACGTAGCACCTACATATGTACTTCCTTTCCTACTCGCAAGTAAGCATGGGTAACTGATCCAAATAGAGGCATCAGTGGGCAGGGTGGGGGGCTTTAACCCTTTCTTCCTGCAGTTGCCCTGATCCACTGGAAGCAGCAAGGGTTGATGTGCCTGCCATTTGCATAGTGGAAAAAAGCTTTCATTGAAGCCCCCCCCCAAAAAAAAATTGCACACTTAATATTTTGAAGTGTGACAAATGCTGCTTGGCCTTGATCTGTCTTCTGTTATCATGCTAGGATCCCCGTTCCAGCATTTTTAGTGGGTTTTTCTTCAGTGCCTGGACAATGTGATAGACAACTTATTGCACAGCGCCGATCTAGATGGATCTTCATTTCAAGTGCTTACTTCTGTGTCCTGAACTTCTGGATATTGTAATTTGTGAACAAAGCAGCTTTTAATTCTGCTTTGGCACATCTCCTCCATTCTTCTGTAAAGATTTTTATAGTGCTTTTTTAATAGATTTAAAACGATCTGCCTATTCAAAAACCAACACTCCAGCTAACCCAGTGAATCGTCATTTTATACATCACTGGCAAAGAAACGGCATTGAAATCCAAGTTGCCCCCTACACTCTCGTCATAACCTTTCTTCTTTTTTTATCAAGTCGAGTGATAATGCTGTATAGAATTTTGTATCTGATTCTTAAGATTGATTACGTGCTTGCTAATGTATTTTCTGCCCCCTAATGTTTTGGTAATGGCCCTAAAGGGAGAGAACAGTCATTGAAACAAGCAACGAGGGTAGAACAAACTGAGTGTAGAATTCTCAGCCTTGACATTCCGACTGGTTCATTTGTCAGAGAAAGAACAAAGCTGCATACCGGCAGTAAAACTTGGCAATGAATTAAAATAACATAAAATAAAGTCCCAAACCTTGTTGCCTTTCGAACAATTAGGCTGCATCTATTTTGTTTAGATGGAATTTTTTTGTCTTGGGTGAGGGTTGTTTTGTGCTGCTGTGTCCTGATCTGGCGGGGGGGGGGGCAAACCGCCCCCCCTCCCACCCCCCACACAGAAAAGGCCTCAAGTCCTTGAGAATTAAAAATAGGGTTTTGTTTTGTTTTGTTTTTAAGTCAAAATCACAGGTCAGTTGTGACTAAAATCACAGTGTCATGGCATTTGTGTGTGTGGGGGGGGCAGTGTGGGAGAGGGAGGGAAATGAAATGAACTGTGATGCATTTGGTATTCTTGCTAATCCTCAGCCATTCTTGATGGCCGTTGTAGAAATTTCATCTCCCCCAATAGCAAACTCAGGTGATTGAACACTAACGGGGTCAGAACCAAAACAGGACCACTGAGAAAAAAGAGGGAGCAATCGTCATGCTCGGGTGAAGCCTGAGGTGTGGAGAAATACAATATTAAAAAAACAAATGAGGCAAGCCTCCCGACCAAAAAGAAAAAAAGGTTGGAAAAGAAAAACCGAAAGTGTGTGTGTGAGGGGAGGAGAATGGGATAGAGTACCGATAGAGGCAGGATTCCTGATTGCACAGAGAGTTTTACTCATGTCAAGTGAAACTCCCTTTCAGAACTTGCCGATTCCACACAGCAAGGTCTGAACTGAGGGGGGCGAGGCTGGGGCAGAGACCGGAACCTGAGTGGACGCTGGTGGCTCCTATGTCAGTGGGGTGGTGGGTGAATCTGCTTTGGGTTTCTGTCAGAACCAGTCAGAACTCTGAAGGAGCTCCTTTAGAGTTATGACTGGTTCTGACTGAAACCCCGAGTGGATTCACCGCTCAGCCGACATGGGAGGCACCAGCCTTCACTGCGGACCCACTTTAAGAGCTCATAATTTCAGGCAAATGCCTGCACAGGGCTTTTTTGTTTTGCAGAATTGTTTTTGTAGAAAATATTCTTTATTATCTGTTAGATGTACAGCAGAGAAGTCAGGTTTAACTTCCCCCTTCCCCCACTTCCCATTTGCTTGAATTCCTGGTCCATTTTTTTTTTAAATTAGAGTTTTGATTGCCAAAATAAAGACAGGGCTGTTCATGGTGGAGATACTTCTCTCATCCCACCTGTTGTTCTTCATTTTATTTTATTCTTTTGGCAAAGAGAACTAAAAAGCCACAATTTGTTGTGGAGATTCATGTATTTGCTGTAAGGATTAATACTTTGATGTATTTGTTTTGTTTAAAACCTGCATTTAATTGAGTCGGAATTGGAATTCTAACTTTAAGAAAGATATTATGGCATCATGGTTTCCATTTATTTCCTATGAACGTTCGATCAAATTCCAACCAAGTTCAGTTGCCTATATTTTTTTCTGATAAATGTACGCATGCACACAAAATAACACATACTCACACGCACTCCTTTTACATGCCGTATACATTATATTTTTACTCTTTCGTTATGTATTCACTTAGGCCGTTTTGCTGTAAATGTTCCATAAGCCTATCAGTTATAGATTAAGAATTATAATGAGTCAGTTCCTATATTTCTTTAATGATCTTGAATTATTATTATGTATGTTCTTCTTTTTGTTGCCTTTATTTTGTTAACTTTATTTCAAAATACAATACAGTTTCATGAAATAATTCTGCTGGGTATATATCTTTTTTTCCAGTGTTACACATATAGTTCATTATTAACAATGGTGGAGATAATAAAATCATCATTGCCTTGACCAGCCTTCCTCAACCTGGTGCTCTCCAGATGTGTGGGACTACAACTCCCATCACCCCCAGATGGCCGTACTGACTTGGGATGATGGCGATTATAGTCCAAAACATCTAGAGGACATCAGGTTAGTAAATGGCTGAGGACTATAATTGAAGGACTGCATGCTCCACATTTGAAACTCTCAATTTTTTATGCTCCTCCATCTTCAGAGCTCAGATGGGTGTCTTTCTATAGTGGTACACAGACTATGGAACATACTCCCAGGGCACATTTTCTTTTAGAGAACAGTTACAACTTTTTTAAAAATTGCCCAAGCTTCTGCTGGCACTTAACATTTGGTGGTTCTTGTCCATAATTTATTTACTGTTTATTGGCTGCTGTTTCTGTTCCATTGTCAGTATTTATTATGCCGCATTGTGTGTTTAACTATTCATTGCTGTTTGCCTTGTGGGCCAAAATGGGTGGAAAGGCGAAATATGAATAAATAATCTTACATATTAATTATGTTAAGCTTTTTGGAACGGACTGATCTGCTTTTTTCTTTCATTTTTTTTTAAAGGACTGCATTTTTGTAGAGGATGATGAAGATGAAGATGACAAGGTAAGCGTATGTGAAATGCAGGCTGATAAACTGGAGGTATAATATGTGTGGATTACATAAAACACATACTTGCACACATGGATGCACTCTCAGTCTCTCTCTCTCTCTCTCTCTCTCTCACACACACACACACATACACACACACAGCTATGTTGGTCTATTAGAAAAAATTCCACAGAAACAATCAGAAAGTGATACTTTTATGAGGACCAACCTCAATCGCAAAGTACTCTGCCAGCTTTCAAGTCCATCAGAACTCTTCTTTGGACTGGTTGTTGAGCAGAACAACAAACAAAAATGTGGGTGAGGGGAGAGATAAAGATGATGTTGAGCAGGACTGGGAATGCTACTGAGTCTGCAGTTTATAAGGGTGTAATTAGGGATGGCAGAGAAATCCGCCACGGACCCCAATGAGGCCGGATTCAAAGGAATCCGGCCTCTGGAGTCCACAGCGGAATGGGGCACTCCCCTCCCCCTCCCCCAGAATCCGCTGTGAAGCCAGCCCCTCTCCGCGGCCAGCTCCATATAGCCAGTGACATGGCTGCCATTGCCATGCCGTATCACTGAGGAGGAAGGAATCCAGACACAAATGGTGTCCACTACACCATTTGCAGCAGTAAAGCTCTTAGAGTAACCTAAATGTAGCCGTAAATGGCTGCATTTAGCTTTAACTAAGGGCTTCACAGCCACAAATGGCATCCACTACGCCATTTGCGGCCGTGGTTTTTCCCACGATAGGCTAGCCTATCGCGTGAAAAACCATGAACACCATTTGCGGCCATAAAGCCCTTAGTTTAAGCTAAATGCAGCCATTTACAGCTGCATTTAGGTTAATCTAAGAGCTTTGCAGCTGCAAATGGCATAGTGGATGCCATTTGTGTCCGGATTCCTTCCTTCTCAGTGATACAGCATGGCAATGGCGGCCGTATCGCTGGCAATACAGAGCCGGATGGCAGCTCTGCAGAATTGCTGCGGAGTGGAGCTGGCCCATGAGGATTCTGGGGGGACGAATGGATCACCTCCCCCCCACCCCGCGGAACCCCCCCGGAACGGAAGGTAGGGGTTTCGTACATCCCCAGGTGTAATCCTATGCATGTTTAAACAGATCATCCGAGAATGTAGGACATGGAATAATGGGCTCAAGTTACAGGAAGCCATATTCTGGCTGAACATCAGGAAAAACTTCCTGACTGTTAGAGCAATACGACAATGGAACCAATTCCCTAGGGAGGCGGTGGGCTCTCCCACACTGGAGGCATTCAAGACGAGGCTGGACAGCCACCTGTCAGGGATGCTCTGACTTGGATTCCTGCATTGAGCAGGGGGTTGGACTCGATGGCCTTGTAGGCCCCTTCAAACCCTACTATTCTATGGTTCTATGAGAACAAAATCTTACAACTCCCAGCATTCCCCATGCAGCTGTGCTGGCTGGGGAATGCCAGAAGATGTAGGACTTCTTTTCTGTCTAAACATGCCTAGGATTGCGCCCTAAGAGTGTTAAAATAGAACGGAGGAAGTAGTTTTAATTAGATTATTTTGTGCCTGGGGCAAAAGAAACTAAACAAACCTGGGTGGAAGCAAAGCATGCTGGGGCAAAAAAGCAGCAGCTGCTCTCCCTTAGACCAGCAGTGCTTCTTGGCAAGGCTTTTATTGTACTGTCACTTGGCCTCATTCCCAGAGCGTTATGGGGGATCCAGACTATGTCATCTTTGAGTTGTAGGGATGTCAGAGAATTTTGCCACGAATGTCGGGGAGTGAAACGGTCTGCCCCCCCGTACCCCCCCAGGACGGGACTTACCTTCGGCGAATCTTCCTGGTGGCGGCGGTTCGGCGGCGGCGGCTGCGGCGGCTGGTCTTCCGACCGGCTGCCGCCGCTGCCATTTCCAGTTAAAACAAACAAACAAACAAACAAAAAAACATGATAGATGCTACGCTATTGGCGTTCCCCTTATTTTCGCCGTCTTAGTCTACGTAAATGTTTACGTAGACTAAGACGTGCCAAAATAAGGAATGCAAATGGTGGTGCCCATGGGCGCCGCCATTTGCGTACGCACGGTTTTTTTTCTTTTAAATTAGCCGTGATAGGCTACGTAAACATTTACGTAGCCTATCACGGCTGACTGCAGGGACGCAAACGGCGGCGGCTACGGCCGCCGCCATTTGCGGAGTCGGCTGGCCAGAACTCGGGGGGGGAGGGATGGAGCGCCTCCCCCCCCGGCCAGAATTTCAGAGGGGAGGGACGGAGCGCCCCCCCCAGCCAGAATTACAGGGGGAGGGACGGAGCGCCTCCCCCCCACCGCGAATGTCACCCTTCAAAAAGGTAAGTGACTTTCGTACATCCCTATAATAAGTTGTAACCCTCTCATGTTTTCCCAATGCTTCTTCTGTCTTGTTTCTTTCCACCAAAAATCTGTGAAGGAGGAAAAGATGGAGTAGCTGCACAATGTATTTTGATTGGTAGTGCTAGGAGCCCTCCATCTGGAAGCACCTCCCACAAGTTCCTGTTTCCTTTTCTTTTGGTCAGTGAGTCTGTGTTCCTTGCTCCATATTCGTCCTGGATTTGCCTAGGAACTAGATCATCTGGGTTGCAGTACATTCTGACCAGTTGGCAGTGAAGGCACCAGAGAAAGCTTTTTGCAAGGGGAAGGTGATATTAACAAAAAATAAAATATTATTGTTTCAGTAAGACTGCCCTCCCCTTGATTGACTAAAAAAGTTTTCTCCCAAATTAGAGCTCTATAAAACCCCAGACAGGCTGGATTATCTGTTGCTTAATACTTTCCATCTTGTGCCTGCTAATCAATATGAGACAATCTAATCTGTGCCATTTGGGTGCTACCTTCTTTCTGGAACATCAGAAGCTGCTTTATACAGTGTCAGGCCATTGGTCCATCTAGCTCTGTATTGCCTACCCCAGGGCTCAGCAGAAGGTAGAACTAGGGATGGCGGAGAATTTCTCCCCGAAACTTCGGGGGGCCAAGCGCCAATGTGTTCGGCCCCCCGAACAAGTTTCGGGGAGAAATTCTCCGCCCCCCCCGCCCCCCGCACCCCCCCCCGGGACGGGACTTACCTTTGCCGAATGTCCCTCCCGGCGGCGGGTCCGGCCGGCGGTTCGGCGGGTGTTTGTCCGGGGCGGGAGCAGCAGCCAGTCTTTCGACCGGCTGCCGCCCCCGCCATTCCAATAAAAGAAAAAAAAAACGCCCCCGTGATAGGCTACGTGACGATTGACGTAGCCTATCACGGCTAGATCTGCAAAGTCAGCCGTGATAGGCTACGTTAATCATCACGTAGCCTATCACGGGTGGCTTTAAAAAAAAAAAAAAGCGCATACGGATAATGGCGGCCCCCATAGGGAGCCGCCATTCGCATTCCTTATTTGGTCGCTGTAATCTACGTAAAGATTTACGTAGACTTGCGTTGCCCTTATTTTTGCCGTAGTCTACGTAAATCTTTACGTAGACTACAGCGACCAAATAAGGAATGCGAATGGCGGCTCCCTATGGGGGCCGCCATTTGTGTACGCGCTTTTTTTTTTTTTAAAGTCACCCATGATAGGCTACGTGACAATTAATGTAGCCTATCACGGCTGACTTTGCAGATCTAGCCGTGATAGGCTACGTTAATCGTTACGTAGCCTATCACGGGGGCGTTTTTTTTTTAAAAAAAAAACTTTGGAGTTCGCGGCCGGGCGAGGCGAGGCGCCTCCTCCCCGGCCTGAATTTCGGCCGGGCGAGGCGGGAAGCCTCCCCCCCGGCCTGAATTTCGGCCGGGCGAGGCGGGAAGCCTCCCCCCCCGGCCTGAACTTCGCAGGGGGAGCAGTGAAGCGCCTCCCCCCCACCGCGAACAAGCTTTGAGGACAGGTAGGTAGAAGCAAATCCCTGGCATCTCCAGGTAGGGGTGGAAAAGACCCGAAAGAAGCCCTGGAGAGATACTGCCAGTCAGTGTAGGCCAGGCTGGGCAAAAAAGTTGATCTCCAGATGTAGATGTCCCATAGGTAGAACTCCAGATGGTTTGGGTTTTAATTCCCAGAAGCCCCTGCCAACATGGCCAGTGGTCAGGAATGCTGGGATTTGAAGTCCAGAACATCTGGAGATCAACTTTTTTGCCCAGCCTGGCCTACACTGACTGGCAGTATCTCTCCAGGGCTTCTTTCGGGTCTTTTCCACCCCTACCTGGAGATGCCAGGGATTGAACCTGGGATATTTTGTATGCCAGATGTATGCTCTACTACTTAACTATGGCTCATGTTGTGCTGTAGTCAGTCCACAAAGCAAGACTGGGCTCATGCAAGACCTCCATGAAGAGCCTACATGTGGTCTGAGGTTCTGACAGCTGCTACCATCATCTGTAGAGAGCTTCTTCCCAGGCACTTGCCACTTATCTACTCTTCATACAGCAGCAGAGAGGAATGAAGACTTTCTTTTTCTTCTCTGCTGCTGGTGGAGAAGTCAGGTGTCGACAGATGAACAGGTAGCATCACTGAGAATATGGGGGGAGACTCCATGGGGTCCCATTGGATCTGTATATTTTGGCTTTGGCTTTCTTCCACATGGGGCCAGTTGCATGGATTCTAGCCTATACGCCATGCACTGCCAATGTGGTAAGTTGTCAGGGATGAGTCTACGTGCCTTGAGATGTCTAACAGTTCCGATTCTGAATCAGAGCTGGGGCTAGGGATGGATGAAAGGGACTTAACTGGTCCCGCAGCTTGCTTTGCGGTGGGGGGGAGGTGCTTCGCTTCTCCCCCCGAAGTTCAAGCGACGGGGGGGAGGCGCCCCACCTCGCCCGGCCGAAATTCAGGCCGGGGGGGAGGCACCCCATCCCTCGCTGCCGAAATTCAGGCCAGGGAGGAGTGCCCTGTCTCCCCGGCCACGAAAAAAAAGTAAAGTAAAAAAAACAACAACACACACCCGTGATAGGCTACGTAACGATTTACGTAGCCTATCACGGCTAGATTTCCAAAGTCAGCCGTGATAGGCTACGTAAATCATCATGTAGCCTATCACGGGTGACTTTGGGGAAAAAAAAAAGCGTGTATGCAAATGCTTTCACGCTTACACAAATGCTAAGGATTTGCGTTCCTTAGTTTGGCATGTCTATTTGCATTGCCCTTATTTTCGCCGTAGTCTACGTAAATCTTTATGTAGACTAGATATGCCAAACTAAGGAATGCAAATGGCGGCGCGCCATGGGCGCCGCCATTTGCGTGCGCGCTTCTTCTTTTTTTTTTCAAAGTCACCCGTGATGGGCTACGTGACGATTTACGTAGCCTCTAACGGCTGACTTTGGAAATCTAGCCGTGATAGGCTACGTAAATCGTTACGTAGCCTATCACGGGTGTGTGTGTGTTTGTTTTTTTACTTTACTTTTTTATTTTGTAATGGTGGCGGCGGCAGCCAGTCAGAAGACCGGCCGCCGCTGCCGCCCCCGCCGAAACGCCACCGAAACGCCGTTGGGACCCGCCGCCGAGAGGGACATTCGCACGAGGTAAGTCCCATCCCGGGGGGGGGGGCGGGGGGCCGGTAGAGAATTTCCCCACCAATTTCGGGGGGCCGAATGCATTGGCATTCGGCCTCCCGGAGATTCATGGAGAAATTCTCCACCATCCCTAGCTGGGGCAGCAGCTAGATGGGGGAAGGACTCTCCCTAGTGAACCAAAACGCTGGAAGAGAGTCCTCCCAACACCTTGACGAACAGATGGCCCAAACTGAATCCCTGCTCTGTCCCTCCACCATGAGAACTCAAGTTTCTGAAGAGGAAGAGGGGCATGACTTGAGAAATGCTAGGGCACGATGCAAAGCAAAGCGGGAAAAGTTAGGGGCAGGGCTCAGACGCTCCACCCAAATAGCCACTCTTGGAAGCCAGTGTAGGAGAGAACCACCCTAAGGGAGGGGCATCACTGCAAAGCTAGTTTGGAGGTTCATACCCTGAACTGCTGGCAACTTTCTCTCCCTCTGGTTTGTCTCCTCTGCTTAGAGATTGTTGATTAGTGGTTTAGAGCCTGGGGGGCAGCCTGAGAGTTTTCCATGAATCTGCATTTGTAGAAAGAGTACGCTCTAGCAAAATAAAGTTGCATTAGCCTGAAGCTGTGGCTGTTGCGGTGTAGCTTGCAAAGGGAAAGGATGATCCAATTCTGACATAACTGCTTGACAGAGCAGGCTGAGTTTGCTCTGTGGATAGGCAGAAGAGAATGTGCAATGGAGGGACCAGCAGGGAATAGGCACAAGAAGGGAACCAGGGACCAGCTGGTTCTAGAGCTGATCTTGAGCAAAAGAGGAGCAAGAGGAGATGAGCAGAAAGTTATAAGGAGGGTCATAGCATTTTACTGCTCCTTGATTTTTTCTGTAGTTGGTAGTGTTTTTAATGCTGCGCTCTAATGTGGTTTTTTAAATGTTGCATTTTAATATTGTGAACTGCAGAGAGATTTTATTATATTCAGTGGTAAATAAATAAATAAATAAATAATGACGAATAGCAGCCAGTAGCAGAGTCAATGTCGAGCATGGAAGAGGCATGATCCTATGACCACTTGATTTTTTTTTTCATATTTATATCCCACCGTTCTTTTTCATGTGAGAACTTTTGGCAACTAATGCACAAAAATAAAAAGCAGTTGGTGAAAGCAGGGAACTGCTGGTTTCTCTTTGCCACTTGTATGGTTGCCTTTGTGCGATAATATTTATTGCATTTTGAGTGCCCATCTTATCTCAGCCATCCTTACAACAAGCCTGTAAGAAAGGAAGAGCAGCAGTACCATTTCTCCCTGTTGGGGATGGGGGAGATGAGTGGCTTGCCTACATGATGCATTTCAGTCATTAGTCTCCATGCAATTCGGACTGGAGAGAGGGTGAGAGTGGCACCAGGGGTTCTGGTTCCGCCTCTACTCCACCCCCATGCTGGCCCAGGGGACTTCGTCATTCACACCTCGCTGAAGCATTCTGGATTGTGAAGCATTTGACCAGAGTGGAGACTGAACACCATCAAAGTTACATATTAACTCTTCTAATTGCTGTGTGGACTGTTCACATCCCATAATCAAGAGCCGCAGAGGCTTCTTGGCTCATACTGCAGAGTTTCTGGGGACAAAACTAGATGGGACACTATTCACGCTATCAGCAATTGTATGAATTTGTGTGAGTTTTTAAAGTAAATAACAAGCATAGAACACCCCACCCCCAGTCCAGATCAGGGCATGGGTAGAGGATCCTTAACCCTTTGCCAGCCACTGTGGTTCCAATCCAGATCTGTCCTCTTGTGTCTACTATTTGTCGGGATGTGTGTATAACCAAAACTTAAGCTTTCTGAACCTCTCTTTATTCCACCGTTCTATCTCATGCCTGTATCAGGTTGTGATCTTTGTTCTTTTCTTTTTGCATGAAAATTTGTGTGTATTTTTGTGCATATTTCTCCCAGTGCCTGCATCAGTGATGCACATCTTTGAAATGTACACATTCTTCTCCCATCGATTAAAGTGGGTTTGTGCACATTTTTCAAATGTATGTGTTTTTGCATGCCTATTTTTCAAACGCACGCATGGTGTTGAACACCATTTTTGGTCCACGAATTACGTCGCAAGCCCAGAAATGTATGGACTTCGACTGCAGATTGCATTCGAGAGTGTGTTTGGTTCGGGAGGTGCGAACTGGGTGAATTCTGATAAAAAATGAACTGAAAAGAATTTCTCACACATCCCTAGCTATGTGCATTCAAAGGAAATCTTCCTTTCGTGCCAAAGGAAATAGCAGGCATGGGGCCCATGATTTGGATTGGGACTGCAGTGGGAAGCAAAGGATTAACACCACCACCTCTACTTCCCTCCCATTAGGATCCCTACCCAAATCACTTGTTGCTAGGGAAGAACAGCAGGGGGGGGGTTGCCTTCATGTCCTGATTTTGGGCTTTCCATAGACATCTGGTTGGGCACTGGGAAACAGGATGCTGGAGTAGATAGGCCTTTGGTTTGATCCAGTGGGGGTCTTTTTATGTTCTTATGCCTGCTGTTTACTTTTCTTTTAAAAAATGTATTCATACAAGCACTAGATAAGTGCATGGTCTAGTTTGGTCCTGAAATCTTTGTCAGCCTCCTAGATCAGAGCAGGCAAATGGTGTCCCCTAGATCAGGATTGGAGAATGTGTGGCCCTCCAGATCTTTTTGGCCTAGAACTCCCATCAGACCTAGCTAGGGGTATACAGATTCTGCACCGTCTGTTCCGGTGGGGAATCCATGGGGGGGGGAGGTGATCCATTCCTCCCCCCCCCCAGTATCCTCCAGAGCGGTTCCGCTCCGCTCGGATTCCGGGTGGGGGGGACTGGCTTGGGGCGCTTACCTTCCCTCCTGCCAGCCAGAGCCGTTCTCCTCTTCCCTGTCCCCACCGATTGCCTTTAAAAAAAGTCTTTAAAAAAAAAAAGGCCATCGGGAGGATGTGCCCATAGACTTATACGCAAAATAGAGTGGTGAATCTTGCGTATAAGCCTGTGGACACATAGACTTATACGCAAGATTCATGACTGTATTTGCGTATAAGTCTCTGAGCACATAGACACATCCTCCCAATTGCCTTTAAAAAAAAAAAAGACTTTTTTTTTTAAAGGCAATCAGCAGGGACAGGGAGGAGGCAAACGGCTCTGGCTGGAAGAAACAGCCGAGTGCCGTTCCGCCTCCAGTCCTCCTGGAGCAGAGGTAAGTGGTCCCGATGCGCTGTGGATTCCCGAGGCTGGATTCCAAAGAATCTGGCCTCATTTGAATCCGCAGTGGATTTCTCTGACATCCCTAGACCTAGCTAGCATAGCCAATGGTGAGAGATCATGGACGTTGTAGGCCAAAACATGTTGAGGGCCACAAGTTGCCCAGGCCTGCTCTAGATGCTGTTGGACTAGAACTCCTGTTATCCTTGACCATTGGCCATACTGGCTGGGGCTGCTGAAAGGTGGAGCCCAAAAACATTTGGAGGGTCACAGGTTGCGAAGATGATTGCAACAAAGATGACCAGAGCCCTATGAGGAGAGACTGAAAGAACTGGGCACGTTCAGCCTTGAGAAGAGAAGACTGAGGGGAGACATGATAGCGCTCTTCAAGTACTTGAAAGGTTGCCACAGAGAGGAAGGCCAGGATCTCTTCTCGATCATCCCAGAGTGCAGGACACGGAACAATGGGCTCAAGTTACAGGAAGCCAGATTCCGGCTGAACATCAGGAAAAACGTCCTGACTGTTAGAGCAATACGACAATGGAACCAATGACCTAGGGAGGTGGTGGGCTCTCCCACACTGGAGGCATTCAAGACGAGGCTGGACAGCCATCCGTCGGGGATGCTCTGACTTGGATTCCTGCATTGAGCAGGGAGTTGGACTCGATGGTCTTGCAGGCCCCTTCCAACCCTACTATTCTATGCTTCTATGATTCAGTGCCCACCCCAGTTTGGATTTTCAAGGATGGTGGTTTGGAAGAGTACTGGAGGGGTCTGAATTTGCCTGCTGTTGCAGAGAAACATTGGCATATATTACTTTTCAGTATAATGTCAATGAAATGCATAAAAGTAAATTTTATAAAATACCCCCCCCCCCCCGAAATGCAGTAACTCCTACAACTTGGGAAAGCTGTTGGATGGGATCTGACACAGAAGGTCATGGTTTCTATCAAATGTGTGCGTGTTCTATCAAAGTATACAGAAAAAGGGGGAGAGAGAGCTTTCTTGGATTCTGCTGCATGTCAGACATAACAGACCATGCTTCTGGGAATTGTAACACGCCCTCAGAGACTAACTGTTTACGACTTAGAAACACATAGACACTTAGTTCAAAAACAGAGGAACCGATTAACTCCCTTCCATGTGAATGATCAATCTTTAAAATGGAAGGGTTGAGTTGTCAGCTCCCCTTTCCCTTCCAAATACCAATGGAGGAGACTGTGATGGAAGATAACTGTGGTTCATTCCCCGGGCATATATACCTTCCTGCATGCTTCTCTGTAGTGTTGCCATTTTAAACACAAAGTTCAACTTCTTTCATAAAATTGTAAGACATCTGAAGCTCTGCTTCTGCTGGGAGGGCTTTTTCTCCCTCAACCTACATGCCTAGTTTTTCCTTCCAGATGTAGCAAGAGGAGACTTTAAAAAAATAATTGTTTTCATCTTTCAATTAGAGTTGGGCCAAGTGTTCATGAGGTTTGGTTTTCATGTTGAAATGTGCTTTTTTGGAAAGGGGGCATGTTTGCTTCATTTCTCAGCTTTCCCTTAAAGTCCTGTACACCAGTCGCAGCTCAGCCAGAGCTGTGGAAAAGCTTCCTTACCTTCCCTGGGATGATTTTAAGGCTTTGGGAAGCTGAACAACCCCCAGTGGAAGCTGCTGACTCCAGTGTTGGTGGAGCGGTGAATCTGCTCCGGGTTTCAGTCACAACCAGTCAGAACTCTAAAGGAGCTGTCAAAGGTGTGAGGCACCTTGGGTAGCTCCTTTACAGTTCTGATTGGTGCTGACTGAAACCTGGGGTGGGTTCACCACCTTACTGACACAGCAGCCAGCACCCTCCACTGATAACCCCTAAGGTATCAGCCCACAGGGCATAGCTCTTGAAAAGTGGGTCCAAAGGAGGTGCATAATCCTTGTGTCAGATTGCCCAAGCTTGGGTTTACCTGTAAATTAGATTAACCAGATTAACGTTACCCACCAGGCCGCGCTAACACTAAGGCAGAGTCTCTTTGATGTATTCTGTGTAAGTCACAGGAATGTAGGTAGCTCCCGTATATGGAGTCAAACCATTGGTCCATCTAGCTCAGTATTGTCAATACAGCAGCTCTCCAGGGTTTCAGGCAAATGCCAAAGTACCACATATACATTTATTAATTTTTTGTTGTTCAGTCGTGTCCGACTCTTCGTGACCCCATGGACCACAGCACGCCAGGCCTTCCTGTCCTGCACTCTCTCCCGGAGCGGGCTCAAGTTCATATTCATTGCCTCGGTGATGCTATCTAGCCATCTCATCCTCTGCCGTCCCCTTCTCCTTTTGCCTTCAGTCTTTCCCAGCATCAGGGTCTTTTCCAGAGAGTTTTCTCTTCGCATTAGGTGGCCAAAATATTTGAGCTTCAGCTCCAGTATCTGTCCTTCCAATGAGCACTCAGGGTTGACTTCCTTTAGGATGGACTGATTTGACCTCCTTGCAGTCTAGGGGACTCGTAAGAGTCTTCTCCAGCACCACAGTTCGAAAGCATCAATTCTTCGGCGCTCAGCCTTCCTTATAGTCCAGCTCTCACAGTAATACATTACTACTGGGAAAACCATAGCTTTGATTAGACGGACCTTTGCCGGCAAGGTGATGTAATTACACATCTGTTTATTATCATATTGAATGACAAAAGAAGAGAGGCAAAAGGACTCCGGAGAAGGGAGATGTCTTCAGGGCAGCACAGGAGCTGGCCAGTCAGTGCAGTCTTGACCCGGCTTGTACTGCAAATATACAGAACTGGTATTTCGGCGGCGGGGGGGGGGGGTTCCCCTTGGAGAGAACAAGTTATGCTTAGAATAAAAAGCAGTGATGGGCTTCTAGATCAGCCACACTGTTGTAAAAACCATTCTGCCCATCTTCACCTTTAAAGGACTTTCAAAAGCTATCTGTAATTAGCCTATCGAAATCAGATTGATTATGTCCTTTGCAGCCAAAGATGGAGAAGCTCCATACAGTCAGTAAAAACAAGACCTGGAGCTGACTGTGGCTCAGATCATGAGCTGCTTCTTGCAAAATTTCGGCTTAAATTGAAGAACGTCGGGAAAACCACTAAACCTTTCAGGTATGACCTAAATCATATCCCTGATGAATATACAGTGGAGGTGAGGAATAGATTTCAGGGATTAGACCTGATAGACAGAGTGCCTGAGGAACTATGGACGGAGGTCCGTAACATTGTTCAGGAGGCAGCAACGAAATCCGTCCCAAAGAAAAAGAAATGCAAGAAAGCCAAGTGGCTGTCTGATGAGGCTTTACAAGTAGCTCACGAAAGAAGGGAAGCGAAAAGCAAAGGAGAAAGGGGAAGATATACCCAACTGAATGCAGAGTTCCAGAGAATAGCAAGGAGAGACAAGAAGGCCTTCTTAAATGAACAATGCAAAGAAATCGAGGAAAACAACAGAATGGGAAAGACTAGAGATCTCTTCAAGAAAATTGGAGATCTCAAGGGAACGTTTTGTGCAAAGACGGGCATGATAAAGGACAAAGAAGGCAGGGACCTCACAGAAGCAGATGAGATTAAGAAGAGGTGGCAAGAATACACAGAAGAACTATACAGGAAAGATCTGAATGTCCCTGATAGCCATGATAGTGCGGTCACTGAACTTGAGCTGGACATCCTCGAGAGTGAAGTCAAGTGGGCCTTAGGAAGCATTAGTAACAACAAAGCTAGCGGAGATGACAGTATTCCAGCCGAGCTATTTAAAATCCTAAAAGATGATGCTGTTAAAGTGCTGCATTCAATATGCCAACAAATCTGGAACACTCAACAGTGGCCACAAGACTGGAAAAGGTCAGTTTACATTCCAATTCCAAAGAAGGGCAACGCCAAAGAGTGTTCAAACTACCGCACAATTGCGCTCATTTCACATGCCAGCAAGGTGATGCTCAAAATCCTACAAGCTAGGCTTCAGCAGTATGCGAACCGAGAACTACCGGAAGTACAAGCTGGGTTTCGAAGAGGCAGAGGAACTAGAGATCAAATCGCCAACATTCGCTGCATCATGGAGAAAGCAAGAGAATTCCAGAAAAACGTCTATTTCTGCTTCATTGACTACGCTAAAGCCTTTGATTGTGTGGATCACAACAAACTGTGGCAAATTCTGAAAGTGATGGGAGTACCAGACCACCTTACCTGTCTCCTGAGAAACCTGTACGAGGGTCAAGAAGCAACAGTAAGAACCAGACATGGAACAACCGATTGGTTCAAAATTGGGAAAGGAGTACGACAAGGCTGCATATTGTCACCCTGCTTATTTAACTTATATGCAGAGTACATCATGAGAAATGCCGGGTTGGATGAATCACAGGTCGGAATTAAGATTGCTGGGAGAATTATCAACAACCTCCGATATGCAGACGATACCACCCTAATGGCAGAAAGCGAAGAGGATCTCAAGAGCCTCTTGTTGAGGGTGAAAGAGGAGAGTGCAAAAGCTGGTTTGAAACTCAACATTAAAAAAACGAAGATCATGTCATCTGGCCCTATCACTTCCTGGCATATAGAAGGGGAAGAAATGGAAGCAGTGACAGATTTTACTTTCTTGGGCTCCAAGATCACCGCAGACGGTGACTGTAGCCATGAAATTAAAAGACGCTTGCTCCTTGGGAGGAAAGCTATGGCCAACCTAGACAGCATAGTAAGAAGCAGAGACATCACCTTGCCGACAAAGGTCCGTCTAATCAAAGCTATGGTTTTCCCAGTAGTAATGTATGGCTGTGAGAGCTGGACTATAAGGAAGGCTGAGCGCCGAAGAATTGATGCTTTCGAACTGTGGTGCTGGAGAAGACTCTTACGAGTCCCCTGGCCTGCAAGGAGGTCAAATCAGTCCATCCTCAAGGAAATCAACCCTGAGTGCTCATTGGAAGGACAGATAATGAAGCTGAAGCTCCAATATTTTGGCCACCTAATGCGAAGAGAAAACTCCCTGGAAAAGACCCTGATGCTGGGAAAGACTGAAGGCAAAAGGAGAAGGGGACGGCAGAGGATGAGATGGCTAGATAGCATCACGGATGCAATGAATATGAACTTGAGCACGCTCCGGGAGAGAGTGCAGGACAGGAAGGCCTGGCTTGCTATGGTCCATGGGGTCACGAAGAGTCGGACACGACTGAACGACTGAACAACAACAACAACAACAAGTTGCAACTGTAATCATCCCTAACCAGTGCTGGCTGGGGATGATAGGAGTTGGTAGTCCAGCACATATGGAGGGTATGCAGTTGGGGAATGTTGGACTAAGACTGGTGTTCAGAGTTTTTATGCCTTTGGAGAGAGCCCCTAAAATAGCTTTTTTGGATTCCAGCCAAGGCTTTCACCATCTGGAACACAGGAAGTTGCCTTACACTGAGTCAGACCATTGGATCAATCTAGCTCTGCATTGTTGACACTGACTGGCAGCAGCTCTCCAGGGTTTCAGGCAGGATTCCTTCCTAGCCCTACTTGGAGATGCCAGGGATTGAATCTGGGACCTTCTGCATGCAAGCAGGAGCCCTGCCACTGAGCTACAATCCCTCCCATTAGTCCAACCCTCTCAAACCATGCATCTATAGAACAGCCATCCCCAAACCTGGATTCCTCCAGATGATTTGGATGAAAAGTCCCATCCATCAACCAGCATGGCCAATGGTAAGGTATGATGGGTTGCAGTCAAAAATATCTGGAGGGCACCAGGGTGGGAAAGGCTGCTACAGACCACGTTGACGGTGGGCCTGTTACCCATCATATGGACTCAGTGGAATCATAGAATAGAGAGCGCAGGACAGGAAGGCCTGGCGTGCTATGGTCCATGGGGTCACGAAGAGTCGGACACGACTGAACGACTGAACAACAACAACAAGGGTTGGAAGGGGCCTACAAGACCATCGAGTCCAACCCCCTGCTCATTGCAGGAATCCAAGTCAGAACATCCCTGATGGATGGCTGTCCAGCCTCGTCTTGAATGCCTCCAGTGTGGGAGAGCCCACCGCCTCCATAGGTCATGGGTTCCATTGTCGTGTTGCTCTAACAGTCAGGAAGTTTTTCCTGATGTTCAGCCGGAATCTGGCTTCCTGTCACTTGAACCCATTATTCTGTGTCCTGCACTCCGGGATGATCGAGTAGAGATCCTGGCCTTCCTCTCTGTGACAACCTTTCAAGTACTTAAGAAAGGTTACTATCTCCCCTCAGTCTTCTCTTCTCAAGGCTAAACATGTCCAGTTCTTTCAGGTCTCTTCATGGGGCTTTGTTTCCAGTCCCCTGATCATCTTTGTTGCCCTCCTCTGAACCCTCTCCAGCTTCCCTGCATCCTTCTTAAAGTGCGGTGCTCAGAACTGGAGGGCTAGCAGAGAGTCTGTACTCTGCCTCAGCATTAGCCCACTCTGATGGGTAGACAAATCTGTCATTCCCAGTCTCATTGAGCTTGTCAGTGTTTTAAGGTCAAGGTTGTTCCATGCCATTTCCACATGAACTTGCAATGTTTAAAAACTAAAACAAATCCGTACCCTTTTTTGTGCACTTTTTTCATAATGGACTCATGCATGGGCACATCAGTGTACACATTTAGCATGCATTTTAAATATGCATTTCCCCCCATGTACTGTACATTTCTGAAATGCTTTGCATGAACTTTTCCCTTATATGAACATTTTTTGGTGTGCATTCTTCCCAAGATGAGCTGCAGCGGCAAGCTCACAAAAAATCTGTTTTCCAAATGCAGCTCTGTCTCGTTAAAAGGCTAGGGACATGCGAGCGGGATAAATATGTAAAGAAGACTCAATGGAGTGAATCTGTCATCCATCCCTATGGGGAGCTTTCCTGAACTTGGTTAGATAAGTTCAGGGATTGCTCAGTTGGTTTACTGCCAGGTCACAGCTAGGGATGCTGGAGAAATTCGAGATGAGCTAAAATGAGCTCGGACTTCTAAGAATCCAACCTGCGGAATCCGCTGCCGAGCAACCCCTACAGGCCGTGCGGAGTCCACGGACTTTTGGATGATTTTTTTTACTTTCCCAAAATTTACGCATATAAATTCGTAGGAAAATATATACATTTCTACTGAGGAAACGTTGAACGGAATGGGGGACGATACGCTAAATGTTACATACTAAGGTAAATTAACTAGGTATTTATGTAAATACTTACATAATTATGTACGTATTTTTCCGCATGATGAAAAAAAAATTGCATCTGCCTGTGGGTGGACGATGGAACATGGGAGTTGGTCCAAGACATCTGGAGGGGACATGGGCAAAGAATAAAATACAATCTTGAAATTCTGAAAATGAAACTTTAAAAGCCTCTTCAACCTCAACTCTATTTTTAGTAGATGCAATTTTCTTGACTGACTGTCTAAGTGGCTATTTGAACAGGGTATGGCAGTATCAAATGCTTCTTTGCTGAGGTATGCGTCAAACTAGGGATGTACGAAAGTCACTTACCTTTTTGAAGGGTGAAATTTGCGGGGGGGGAGGCGCTCTGTCCCTCCCCCGAAATTCTCTCTGGCTGGCTCCGCTCCGCAGACATTCCGCAGAGCCGCTGGCTGGGGCCACCCGCGGCCGGACATCTGGCTGCTGGGCAGCCTGCAGGGACACAAATGGCGGCAGCCGTAGCCGCCGCCATTTGCGTCCCTGTATTTTGCCATGATAGGCTACGTAAATATTTATGTAGCCTATCACGGCAAAAACCAAAACAAAACAGCAGACGTAAATGGCGGCGGCTACAGCGGCCACCATTTGCATTCCCTTTTTTTTGTCGTTTGAGCTGACGTAAATATTTACCTGGGGCCGCGGTGATGTAGTGGTTAAGATACTGAACTGCAGACTGGAAGGTCGGCAGGACAGCAGTTCGAGACCCGAGTGCCGCGTGACGGAGTGAGCTCCCGTCTTCAGTCCCAGCTTCTGCCAGCCTAGCAGTTCGAAAGCAAGAAATTGCAAGTAGATAAATAGGTACCGCTTTGGCGGGAAAGGTAACAGCGTTCCGTGCACCTCGGTGTTCAGTCATGCTGGCCACATGACCACGGAAGCATCTTCGGACAGTGCTGGCTCTTCGGCTTAGAAATGGAGATGAGCACCACACCCTAGAGTCAGACACGACTGGTTGGGGACACCTTTAAATATTTACATAGGTTATTACAGCAAAAAAAAGGGAACGCAAATGGCGGCCGCCGTAGCCGCCGCCATTTGTGTCCGCTGTTGTTGGTTTTTTTGCCGTGATAGGCTATGTAAGTATTTACATAGCCTATCACGGCTATAATGAGGCTAACATCCCTGCGTTAGCCGTGATAGGCTACGTAATTATTTACGTAGCCTATCACGGCTATAATGAGGAAGTGAATGGCGGCCGCAGATGCGGCCGCCATTCGCAAGTCAGCGTGGACGTCAGCAGGTAAGTGCCCCATTTCGCGTGCCTTTCGTGGGGTGGGGGGCTTCATTCCACCATGGATTTCGGGGGGCTGAATGCACTGGCAGAATTCGTGGTGGAATTCTCTGACATCCCTGTGTCAAACGGAATCCCTGGAATGGGTTGAAAGCCAACATAATTATGGGTGTGAAGACAGGTCTGTGGCATAGAATTACTTAGGACCTGGGACTGGTCTTGAAAGTATATGATGGATTTCCACTTAAATTCTGCTCCCTTTAGCTGCTTGGATGGCGATCACCTGGAAAACATGTGTAAGTTGCTCTGAGATCCTTGGAGGAAGAAGAGCAGGGTATAGATGTCATCAAGAAATAAAATACATTCAGAATGCATTATGCAACTTGTGGTCTCTGTCAGGCAGTGGCAGTCTGTGCTGTGGATTGTTGTAAATATTTCCATTGAAGAAAACCTTTCATTCATTTTTTCTCCATGTACATAGATATTTAGTATCCCATATTCCCACTGACATTAAAACTCCCATGGTAGCTTACAACGATGATGTAGCACCCATCTAAAAAATGAGGCCCGTTGTCTAATTTGCGATTTCCAGTGCATGTACACAGAGCCTTTCCAGTACACGTAATCCTCAAAAGCACCATACAACAATAAAAAAGTTAAATGTATTGTGATGCATGAAATCATATACAAACATCCAGTTAAATGCTGCATGTGAATTAAAATATTGCTATCTCACGAACTCATGTTAGTCAGGGGAAACTAAGTAATAATCCATTAAAAACCTGATGTAATCCATCAGTTTTCAGTGGCTGCCCTAGACCCAGTGAGGTTTATCTTGATCTTTCTGGGGACTTGACTAAGGAATCGTCAAATAGCCCAGCCCTGTGGACCAAATCTGAATATCTTTCCCCTTTGGCTGCTCAAAAGAGAAGAGCTCCTTGGCTGGAGAGCTGTGTTGAGATTTGACCTATTCATTTAAAGTAAATGGCATTTTAGTGACATTTCAGATTATCCAGATCTTAAATTTGCCTTTCTGCAGAAGGAGACACAAGCACAAGACCACACAGTAAAGTGGCTGCAAGTAGCTTTAGATATAGGTTCCAGAGAAACCTGTTCCTTAGTGAGCATGGACAATTTAGGGCACAATCCTATGCATGTTTTGACAGAAAAAGTCCTACAACTCCCAGCATTCCCCAGCCTGCATGGCTGGCTGGGAAATGTTGGGAGCTGTAGGACTTTTTTCTGTCTACGCATGTATAAGATTGCACCCTTAGCTTTGCATTATCCGCAGTTACTTGAACATCTGCAATCCATGTGGTTAACTAAGTGAACCCTGTTTTACCTGGGAAGCATAGAGGGATTAGGGGGAACATATTTATAATTTTGTCATGATACAGCATCTGTAGCTGGTCATTGGTCTTCCCTGGTTCCTATATAACTTCCTTTCCTGTCTGCAGTTTTTGTATAGGGAAGCAGAGCATCTCCTGTGTGTTGCTCCAATACCCAGGATCATCCTCCACTCCTGTCTCACTCCATGACCCCACTCTTCAGCCTCACTACTTACTTCCCTCTTGCATAGTGAACCCTGTGCAGATATTACCACTTTCCCTGCTTCCTGACTTCCAAACCCTGCAAAGGTACTCGATTCCCCTCCCCATGAGGGTCAGATCCTGTAGGAAGGTGTTGGATCCACTGAAAGGCATGACGCTTGATTCTGGTCTCACAAAACATCGAACCCTTTGGAGCAAATACCTAACTCGGTCATTGTTAGCTGTTGCATGCTTGACAAAAGTTGAGATTGCAAACATTTCAGCCTTGCTTGGGCAATGGCCACGCATCTCATTTTCCAAGTTCAAGCAGAGGTGAATTACTGGGACACAAAAGTCTTTAAATTCTGACTCTGTTCAGCTTAAAAAAAAATCTCCTCCCACCCCGCCATGCTTCCCCAAAACCCTCTTTTGTAGTTTTGCTTAAGCAATTAATGGTGAAGCAAGGTCTTTCTTAGCTCAGTATATGAGGGGAAGATTTCAAATAACACACTGATCATGTAATTAATTCTCGGTTGTAAATTCATTTTGAAGGTTTTAATTCTTTCCCAGAGGCCAAGGGCTACTTTTATTCCACCTAAAATGCTCCAGTCAGCCAAGAAGCAGTTGGAGTAAGAAAAGGGCTGTGAGGGAATGGGGGTCTCTCTTCTTAGTGCAGGATGAGAGGAAAGGCTGGTGGAACAGCTTTCAGATGCAGGCAGGACATTTTCTTCTTAATTTTAAACAAAGATTTCTGAGTCAAGAGTTCCAAGCCTTGGGTTCCCGGTCCTTTTGTGTGTGCATGTATTTTGTCCATGAGCCAATTCAGATGCTGGCTTAAGAGAGCCAGGTCACTAAAGAAGTCACCATAAAACTGTATCAAAAGATATCTGGCTGTGAGAAATGTTATCCTTTGATGCAACTCAAACGTTGTAGCACACAGTGTTCACACTTTTGTAAGCTGAAACTAGATGGGCAGTTCCATTTACTCAAACCCATGCCTACCCAGTTTGTCCATGAAGCTGAGGTATGTGCCCAATTTTTAAGAGCAAAAATGAGTGTACTTGTGATGGACCTCCCTGCAATCTGTTACTCAGGCTCCTTTGCTCCCCGGATGGGCTCCTTTACTGTTACTGGGCTCCTTTACCAAAAATGAGCCCAGCTGGGAGATAAGTATTTGGGTGACGTACTGTGGCAAGGGTTTAGCCCTGTCACCACACTGATAGCTCCTCCTCCTCCTCCTCTTCTTCCTCTTCCTCCTCCTCCTTTTCTTCCTCTTCTCCTCCTCCTCCCCCAAACCAGACCCCACACATCCACTCCCTACTTTATATGTGTTAAGGACAGTCCCAGGTTTCGACAAAGACGTTCTTCAACTACCCATACAGTCTTAGATGGTTTTTCTACCTGTGTTCCATTTCTTCCCGACAGGGAGCAGGTGTAGTTGCTATGAGTGTGGGGTATGAGCCAGAAAGTCCCCTTGTTCAAATCTTCCCTCTGCCTTTAACTCACTATATAGCCTCAGGCAAGCCTCTGTCTCACACACAGCCTCTCCCTACCCCCATCTGTAGTATCAGTATATTAATATTGACCTACCTCACAGGGGGTCTGATGGCATTTCTGAGATACTGTATGTGAAGTACTAGATAAATACTAAGCAGTATGACGATTGTGCTTCTTAATCTGCCATGCGGGGTTCCAGAATTTCAATGTAGCTGTGATTGGGCAGCAGCATGACTCTGGTCTCCCATCCCCACCCCAAACCAAAGGTAGCAACAAAGGCTCTTGTCTTTGTCATTCAATATGAGCCTGGAAGTTTCATCTCCAGACAATGGGATGAATTACTCTAGTTACTAGTCTCTAGTATTTCACATTTCTGTGGGCTCAACCATCACCAGTGTTTTGTAAGTCCTAGAATCTCACAGGTCCTTGTGAGGCCATTTTGGACATTTTTTTTTAAAATGTCACTTTAATTTAATTTACAGATTAATACACTTCTGCATATTTATGTTTATGCAGAGTTTGTAGAAATCACTACTAAAAAGAATGTTGATGTCTAGGTTTTGCCTCTGTTCTATTATGGCAAAGATCTTACTTGTCAGAAGGCTTCAAACTTCGTCTGGAGAAAGAGAATGGCCCAGTAAGAAAACAAGAATTGCCCATTGCTATCTTCAGTTCTTGTTTAGCTAGCCCAGATTAACCACCAATTCAATCTCATTTGTTCATTGGATTTCTCAACCCTCTTTCCCTTTTCCTTGGGAGAATTTCATATTATGAACTAGAAATGTCACCATTTTTTTGGTATGTGCATTTTATTTATTTAAAATATTTATAAACTGAAATGCCACCAAGGCCCTTAAAGAAATGTACCATTGAAAACATAAATACAATAATAGAATAAAATTGCAACAGCAAAATAAAAACGGGAAACAGAACCTCCTTAAAACATTAAAATCCATCCAAGTCCTGGCAAAACCGTGTGGTTGCTACTGCCCCTCTAAACCTTGGTAAAGATGGAGCCAACCTAATCTCCCTAGGGAGAGAGCTCCACAGGCAGGGTGCTGCTACAGAAAAGGCCCTGACTTGAATACCCACCAACCAAGTCTGTCTTTGTGGTGGGACATATGTACATATATCTGTATCTATTGATCTAACAATCTGTTTATCAATATTGGTAAGACTGTTTAGGATATCTCCTTCAGAATAAATCAGTTATTTCATTTCAACTTGACCTCTCGGTCCTAGGCAGTTCGGATAGCTTGCAACAGAAGATGTAATATCATTTTTTTGCTAAATTGTGTTATCGCCACATTTCTGTAGCACAATCTAAGATGTGTAAACAAAGCCAGCGGGATGC
This sequence comes from Heloderma suspectum, assembly GCF_057233095.1. Taxonomy (NCBI): domain Eukaryota; kingdom Metazoa; phylum Chordata; class Lepidosauria; order Squamata; family Helodermatidae; genus Heloderma; species Heloderma suspectum. Next base: position 37,424,829 of record NC_139468.1, on the reverse strand, counting down.
ATATCCAGCTGCCAGATGATACTCTTCACAGTTCCAGGTTGCAAGAACAGGCTTGCCCTGGAAGATCGCACGTGTGTGCGCGCGCGCCATGCCTGTCTTGTCTGTGTGTGTGTTGTTGTGTGTGTTTTAATTCAGCTGCAGAAGTCAGATAGAACTAGGCACAACACCGGACAGCACCACTAGATTTCTAAGCCGAGTAGCTCAGGCCCAGCTGTCACTGCTTAGACGCAGCATCCTGCAACCCGGGAGCTTTTTCTGCCACTTCCAGATCTGAGCGTGCTGCTTTTACCCACTCAGGGCTGGAGCTACATGTTGGCAAATGCTTGTTCCCAAACTATGTATGCTGAGATAATGGGGTAGGGGGGCATTGTAGGGGGAAAGCGGTGAGTGGGTGGGGGGTTAAGCACCCCTTTCCACCGGCTGATTCTCCTCTGTTAGTGCCCCTGTCCTCGCAGTATCCCTCATAAGACAAACACAGAGATGAGAACGCCTTTGTTTGCCTTGTGGGAGGTCGTTCTACCCTCGGTGGCAAGGGAGGAGGGCAGGGTTGTCTTTTCCAATAAGAGATCCTGATTCATCACAGTCTCTGTAGGGAGATTCGGCCAACTCTCTTCTACCCCCCCCCCCGCACATTGGAAGGACACATGAGGGGGAGCACAGGGCCACGTGGGCTAGAACCTGCACCCTGCCACTGATGCATGGTGCTGCCATGCCTCCTGCATCCCTCAGTGGAACTGCTTCCTCACCTACCATGCGTTTGGCCAGCATGGGAAAGGGCTCCGTACCAGTGAAGGCTGGTGGCGCCAATGTCAGTGGGGCAGTGAAGCCGCTCCGGGTTTCAGTCAGAACCAGTCAGAACTCTCAAGGAGCTCTCCGAGGTGCAAAACTAATGATAATGTGCACACACAGAGCTTCTCGATGCAAGGGGGCCTTGCCCAATCAGGATTCTCATTGGGCAAGCCCCCCAAAACTTCCTGACTGTTTGAGCAATACGACAATGGAACCAATTCCCTAGGGAGGTGGTGGGCTGTCCCACACTGGAGGTGTTCAAGACGAGGCTGGACAGCCATCTGTCAGGGATGCTCTGACTTGGATTCCTGCATTGAGCAGGGGGTTGGACTCGACGGTCTTATAGCCCCCTTCCAACCCTACTTACTATTCTATGATTCCCCCTCTATATGCATACCTCAGTAGAGGCTTTTCCTATTCTGGTGAAATATGCAGAGGGCAGGGAAGCATTTCAACTGCAGGTGTTAGTGGTGGCTTGCGTGACCACCCCCCATGCATTTTTTAAAAAATTCATGAGGAGGAGGTCACATGAGCTTCTCTTTCCACACTCTCTCTCTTTCCGCTTTCGTAAGCAGCTCTGAAATACAAAGGAGTTTCAGCCGATCTGAAGAAAACTCCCTCCAAAGCACTGAAACTAGAAGAGTCACACCTGTTGTTATTTTTTAAAGTGTTAAAATAAATGTAGTATTTGCAGAAGATACCATACGTTTCCGGGCTACAAACGAGGACCGCGTGGGCATCCTGGTTTTCAAGGTTGCTGTGAGAAATACTGTTGCCAAATATCTTATGATAACCTCTCTTATGACCCCTATTGTCTGGGACAGTTTTAGGAAATACCTTATATGTTTGTTTGTCCCCCCCCCCATTTTTCTCCCCCTCCTCTTTCCTTCCAGGAATCTGAGAAAAAGGGCTTAATAGAAAGAATCCACATGGTCCAGGACATTGTTATAACGGTCCAAACACTCCTGGAGGAAATAGCATCTTTTGCAGAGAGGATAAAAAAGTAAGTGAAAGTTATGTTCCAATGCTCTGACAAACCTCTGAACACCGAGACTGAAAACAATAGGCTAAAAGTGGGAATTGCTGGAAGGCAAGCATCGACCAGCAGAATGGTCATTTCCTACACATGCTTTTCAGTCCAATAGGAACAATACCCATCACTATATCATTCATTAATTTCTGACTTTGTCTTTCTTGCTCCATTTAATTATGAGTGGGAGCTTGTGAAAATCCATGCCTAAACCACCTCTGTCCCCTGGCAAAATACAGCATTGCTCTGGGTCCAGTTCACCTTCTCCCTGTGCATCCTTCAGCATCATCTCCTTTGCCACATCACTATCACTAATCTGTGTAGCATGTTTAGAACCAAAAGGGCCCATAGAGTGCCTGTGTTCTGTGTGCAAGTCAGCAAAACTCAAGCTTGCTGAAGTTCTCCAAATTCCATCTCAAAGCTCATTCCAACTTGAGCCTGTATCAGATTGTGAGATTTTTCTTTTCTCATGAAAACCTGTGTGTATTTTCATGCATATTTTTCCAAATATACACATGAGTTGTGTGCATCTTTATTTATTCACAATATTTATATACCACTCCACATCTAGAACAGATTTTGGAGTGGTGAACATGAGAGATAAAGCAGGAAAAGGATAAAAAAGATTAAAACACCAGATTAAAATTATGCTATTTTAAAAAACAAAATGCCAATAAAAACCAGGACTGGTCAGTTAAAGAATGTTTCCTGGAACAGTGCTGTTTTCAGGAGGTGCCAGAAACAGCACAGTGTTGGGACCTGCCTGACCTCCAGGGGAAGGGAATTCCAAAGAAAGGGGGCCGCCACGCTGAAAGCTCTTTTCCTGGTGGTCTCCAATCAGGCCATAGGTCCACCTGGAACCACCAGGAGCATACCCTCTGACGACGTCTTTGAAATGTATGCATTCTTCTCTCATTGACTAAAGCGTATTTGCATGCATTTTCAAAAGTATGCAATTTTTATGTGCGTTTTTTAAAATGTGCATATGCTGTTGAACCGCACTGCAAGCTTGAAAATGTATGGACTTCGACTGTAGATTGTGCCCAAGTCCGTGTTTGGTCCGGAAGGTGCGAACTGGGTAAATCCTGATCAGAAATGAACTGAGATTAATTTCTCATGCATCCCTGGTTCTATGGACCTTCTTGGTGTTTGGAAACCTCTTCCTGTAGAGCTCTGCCATGTCTAGGGCATTTTCCAGAAGCAATGGAAGGCTTTATTGGGGAAAGCACAGAAGGTTCTTGGCTGGTTTTTAAGAGAAGCTCTTTAAAGATGGGTAGAGTCCCTCAGTGTAATTTCAGCATAGTTTGGATCACCTGGGTATTTGTTTCCTTATCCATCTCTTCAGACTGAGTCCAAGTTGTTGTTTTTGATTTCTGAAATGCCACCTGACTTCTGTGTAGAAGTCTCCAGGCCCCGTTACCTAGTGATGGCCTCTCTGTTGTTTGTCCTTCCATTTCTGATTGATAATTAGGTGCCTTAGCATTCATGAATAAGTTGAAAAAGATGAAGGGAAATGTTTCTTCAGGGCTTTAGAGTGAGCATCCCCAAATCCTGCTGCCTTCAACCACATCTACCAATTTACTTTAATTGATTACATTTATATCCCACTCATTTTGCAAGGAGCTTAGAGAAACTCGTGTGTGGTTTGGCCTGGCCTGTCATACCTACAATGTATGGCTCCAAACCTGCTTAGCTTCAAAATGTCAGTCTGTTTCCCCTGCCATTCTCTGACTTAGCTTCTTCCTATGCAGAAAGAAGCGATCTTCTTTTTCTCTCATACACTGGCATAACCGTGTGACCTTCCTTTTTTAAACACACACATGCACGAGACACAAATTGAGTCTTGTCAACAGTTCCGCTCTTTAAAAGAACAGCCGTGTGGGGTCTAAAAATACAACAAATCCATGTGTTGTGGTTCTGCAACATCTGTCCCAGCTGTGCGGGAAATGGCCAAGAGATGGCTTCTAGTCTGTGAACGGAGTACTGTTCTGTGTGCAGCTGGATGACAGGAAGGCTTGGAACGCCGGGTGACTCTTAATTCTGGTATTCATTTTGATCACAATGATCCTTAAGAACCCAAGGGGGCATTAATATGGCTGCCCTGCCTAATCCCCCAGGAATCCCATTGTAACTCAATAGTAATGTTGCTATGGACAAGGAAAATGGGGGAAAATCCACCACAGTGGTTTTAACAAGTGTCACAATGGTTTAGATAAGCATTGCCATCCGTATAACCCTTAGTATCAAAGGGGCTTTTTAATAGCTCGATTCTATTGCGGTTGGTGGATTTAAAAATACTTTCCATGTATTTATGGGTAGTGCTCATCCCTGCTTTAATTTAAATGGTAAGGTCTTCACTGAGAGATGCATTATTTCCTCTCATCATCCGTTAAGACAAAGTATTCTTCATAACCCGAATCTGGTACTCCTCCGGTTCAGCCCATCCTTTTGGACCAGCATCACGCTTTACATCCCTGGGTGACTTCCTTGTGACAACCAAGGCTTTCAAAAGGCAGAATACCGATCTGTATGGCTTCCCATGGAGAGCCAGGCTGCTTAGACTCAGGGATGTTGGAGGAATCTGTCTGGGGGGTGAAGCTCACCGAGCTTTAAATAGCTGGGCTCCCTGGACTTCGGCTTGCTTTCCCATGAGCTGGTCTGACTTGATCTGCATCAAATCAGGCCACTTCGTAGATTTCCATTAAAAAAAAAATTGTGGGTGCCAGGAGCTGTATGACGTTCACCAGTTGCATGTTGCCCACCCCCGCTGCAGGCTGTTGAGTGAAGGGCTCAGAAAGCACAAAGCGGAGCATGACTGGGAAGAGATGAATTTCACCATTGATTTGAACCAACCAGTGACACCTTTGGCTAGTGCAGCCTTCTCCAACCTGGTGCCCTCCAGAGGTTTTGCACTTCAACTTCCATCATGCCTGGCCATGCTAAATGGGAGTGATGGGAGTTCCAGTCCAATACATTTGGAAGGCACCAGTTTGGGGAAGGTGGCAGAAGATGATTCGAAGGGTTGCGGACAACCCACCTTGGAGCGGGCCTTGAGGGGTTGCACCTGGTGTTGGGCCATAGAGACAGATTGGGGATGCTGCTGGTGTACCACCCACCCTGCAGCAGCCCTGACTGAGCTGGCGGAGGCAGTTGCAAGTGTGGTGTTGGAGGAACCCAGGGCGGTGGTTCTGGGCGACTTCAACTTCCATGCTGAGGCTGTCTCCGGAGTTCCAGCTCAGGACTTCATGGCCTCCATGACAACCATGGGGCTGTCTCAGTATGTCATCAGCCCAACACATGAAGCAGGGCACACCCTTGATTTGGTTTTTGCTCCAAGTTGTGAGATGGGTAGTCTGAAGATTGGGGGGCTCCAAGTAACCCCATTGTCATGGTCAGACCATTTCCTGGTGAGATTTGAACTTACAGCATTACTCTCCTCCCGCAGGGGTGGGGGGCCTATTCGGATGGTCCGCCCTAGGAGACTGATGGAATCCAATGGATTTCTGAATGCTCTTGGGGATTTTCCAGTGGAGAGAGCTGGTGATCCAGCCGAGACCCTAGCCTCACTGTGGAACAGTGAGATGCGGAGGGCCATCGACAGGATCGCACCTGAGTGCCCTCTCCAGCACTGTGGAGCCCGTTCTGCTCCCTGGTATACTGGGGAGCTGAGGTCAATGAAACAGGCTGGACGTTGGCTGGAGCGCAAATGGCGCAAGACTCGAAGACGACCGAGCACACTCTAGAGTGCATAATCGTGCCTATTGCATGGCAGTGCGGGCAGCAAAGAAGGTTTATTTTGCTGCCTCCATTGTGTCCTCAAGTAGCCGTCCAGCGGAGCTCTTCCGGGTTGTCCGGCGGTTGTTGACATCTTCCCTAGTAAATGGGGCCCTGGCCCCGTCGAGGACCTGCTGTGACCTTTTTGCATCACACTTTGAGGACAAAATCGCTTGTCTCCGCAACGACTTTGATGCTGTTGTTAGTGCAGTACCAGTTGAGGTGTCTGATGCCACCATCTGCCCGATTTTGTGGGATCAGTTCCAGTTGTTACGGCCTGCCTGATGATGTGGACAAGATGCTTGCAATAATGCGACCGACCACATGCCCTCTTGATCCCTGTCCCTTCTGGCTAATAAAAGCTAGCCGAAGGGGTATGACTGGGTGGGTCCAGGGGGTGATAAATGCTTCCCTACGGGAAGGGGTGGTCCCTGCTGTCCTTAAGGAGGCAGTAGTGTGGCCACTCCTGAAGAAGCCCACCCTGGACCCAACGGTATTAGACAACTACTGCCCAGTCGCAAATACCCATTTTTTAGGGAAGGTACTTGAGAGGGTTGTGGCGAACCAATTGCAGGCACTCTTGGAGGATACTGATTATCTAGACCCATTTCAGTCTGGGTTTCGTTCTGGTTATGGGACTGAATCAGCCTTGGTCGCCCTGATGGATGACCTTCATCGAGAGAGGGACAGGGGGAGTGCAACTCTGTTAATTCTGCTCAATCTCTCATCAGCTTTTGATACCATTGACCATGATATCCTCCTGGATAGACTCTGTGGGATGGGTATTGGAGGCACTGTGCTACAGTGGTTCCGGTCCTACCTACGGGGCCGATTTCAGAAAGTGACATTGGATGACTATTTCTCGGCCCCTTTGCAATTGAGCTATGGGGTGCCGCAGGGTACCATCCTGTCCCCAATATTGTTTAACATCTATATGAAGCCGCTGGGAGCGGTCATTAGGTGATTTGGAGCTAAATGCCATCAGTATGCTGATGACACGCAGCTCTATCTCCCTGTGACATTAGGGATGTACGAAACACCTACCTGGCTCTGCGCCGGGCAATCCGCAGTGGGGGGGAGGCGCTCTGTCCCTCCCCCCGGAATCCTCGACGGGGGGAGAGGCGATCCAGTCCTCCCCCCCGGAATCCTCGACGGGGGAGAGGCGATCCAGTCCTCCCCCCCGGAATCCTGCCTGGCCGGTTCCGCTCCGTGGCCAAGCCGTGGAGCTGCTGGCCGGCTCCGGCCGCTGGGCGGCCCTGCAGGGACGCAAATGGCAGCTGTCGTAGCCACCGCCATTTGCGTCCCTGTATTGAACCATGATAGGCTACGTAAATATTTACGTAGCCTATCACGGCAGGGGGAAAAACCCCAGTGTACGCAAATGGCGGTAGCCGCCGCCATTTGCGTACGCTGGGTTCCCCCCCCACCGTGATAGGCTACATAAATACTTACGTAGCCTATCACTGCCTCCGCAGGGACACAAATGGCGTCCCTGCGTTAGCCGTGATAGGCTACATAAGTATTTACGTAGCCTTTCATGGCTATGAAGAGGAGGAAGTGAATGGCGGCTTCAGAACGGCCACCATTCGCAAAGCAGCGCGGACGGGAGCAGGTAAGCGCTCCATTTCGTGCACTTTGTGTGGGTTGGGGGCGGCGGGGACTTCGTCCCGCGTGCCTTTTGTGGGTTGGGGGGGCAGGGGCTTCAATCTGCGACGGATCTCGGGGGGCTGAATGCACTGGCATTTGGGCTCACCGAGATCCGTTGCGGAATTCTCTGACATCCCTCTCTGACATCTGAATCAGGAGAGGCTGTGCAAGTCCTGAATCAGTGCCTAGACTCAGTGATGGGCTGGATGAGGGCCGATAAACTGAAGCTGAATCCTGGCAAGATGGAAGCCCTGTGGGTGAGTGGTTCCCGGGTCCAGGAGATAGGCTTATTGCCTGTTCTGGATGGGGTTGCACTCCCTGTGAAAGATCAGGTCCGTAGTCTGGGGGTATTCCTAGATCCATCATTGTCGCTGGAGGCCCAAGTGGTCGCGGCAGCTCGGAGTGCCCTTTACCAGCTTCAGCTGGTTCACCAGCTATGGCCTCTCCTGGACAGGGATAGCTTGACCACGGTGGTACAGGCATTAGTAACCTCAAGACTGGATTACTGCAATGCGCTCTATGTGGGGCTGCCCTTAAGGCTGGTCCGGAAGCTGGAGCTAGTGCAGAATGCAGCAGCTCGGCTATTGTCGGGAGCTGCCCCTTTTTTGTGTGTAACTCCTTTGCTGAGGGAACTGCACTGGCTGCCTTTTCGCTACCAGGCCAGGTTTAAGGTATTAGTACTAGTGTACAAAGCCCTAAACAACTTGGGAACAGGATACCTGAGAGAGTGCCTCCTTCCCTACCAACCTGCCCAGTCACTGAGGTCATCAGAGGGCATATTCCTGGTGGTTCCACATTGGAGTCCACCAGGAGAAGAGCCTTCAGTGTGGTGGCCCCCTTCCTGTGGAATTCAATTCCCTGCCTTTAGAGGTCAGGCAGGCGCCAACATTGTGTTCTTTCCCGCACCTCCTGAAGACATTGTTCTTTCAATGGACTCGATGGCCTTGTAGGCCCCTTCCAACCCTACTGTGCTATGATTCAAGAGGCCTTCCTTGCATGACTAGCTGTGGGTTGTTGAATTTCACTTTGTTGGGATTTGTCTTTTTAAAAATGTTTTAACTTTTTAAACTCTTTTAACCATTGTTTTATTCTTATGTTGTTCATCACTCCGAACTCTTCTGATGAGGAGCGGTATATAAATATTGTAAATAAATAAATAAATAAATAAATTAAATACCATTCAAACCACTATGGGGTTAATAAAACATTATGGTATCTGTAAACACTAACAGTTCTCTTTTCCTGTCTTTCCCCATGGTGTCCACAGCACGTTCAACTGGACGATCCCTTTCCTCTCAGTCTTGGCTTGTTTAGTACTTGCAGTGGCAACAATTATGCTGTATTACATACCACTAAGGTATATCATTTTAATCTGGGGTAAGTCCATCTTTCATGCGATTGGATCTGGATAATTCAGCTATGCATTTATGTGAGAGTTTATTGGTCTATGACAGGGGTGTTGACCCTCCGGCCCATGGGCCAAATCTGGCCTGCCTGCGGTCCCAGTCTGGCCCTCCAAGGTTCCCCAGATGGCCATGTCCCCTTCCCCATTCTGCAGCCCACAGATTGATTGGTGGCTTCTCAGCTTTTGTGCCATTTCTCCCCCCACCCATTCTGAAAGGTTGGAATGCCTGCCCTAAGGCTTAGTTACTGACAGTAAGCGCGTCAATATTCATTCATTCATTCATTCATTCATTCATTTAATTTCTATCCCACTGTTCTTCCATCATGGAACTCAAGGTGGCTACATGTGGTTCCCAGGTGGTCTCCCCTCCAAGCACTGACCAGACCCAGACCTGCTTAGCTTCAGCAAGGTGGCTGCCTCCTGTGCCTTCAGACCATGTCTTGTGTCCACCAAAATATGTGGACATTTTGGCACTGCCGCTTTTGCCTTTGGCCCCGCCCGCCACTGAAATGTGGCCCCCGAGAGCTTCTCTGGAATGGAATGCAGCCCTTGGGCTGGAAGAGGTTCAACACCCCTTTTTCTTTGGTGAAGTCCATGCATTGTGTGCAGATGACCCCTGGCATCTCCAGTTTAAAGGTCTGCAGGATGGGAAATAACACTGCCTGTAATTTAGGAGATCCAGTGCCAGTGGAGCTATACTAAGCTAAAACTTTGGGAGGGGGGAATGGCCAGTGAGGGCACAGGAGTGACTTAAAGACGACCCCTTCAGCCCTCCCTGTGCCCTCAGTGGCCATGCTCCACCCCCCATCCCCCTGACAGGGTCCATTTGGTTCAGGTTGCTGCTTCTCAAAACATAAGGGGAAAAAAAGTTTTGCTTTGAACTGGCATGCTGCGGGCTCAGCTGGTCAGCTCCTGCAGTGCTTCCTTCTGCCAGTGGGGCTGGCCAGGTGAGGAGAAGGAGACAGAAGGAAGAGCAGCTGTCACTGCCACAGTCCAGCCCTGGTGGCAACAGCGGCAAGCTCGGCGGTGGCAGGATCAGCCCAGGGAAGGGCCCTTCAGAGTCTCTGGGCCCTTGGCAGCTGCCCTCCCATGTCAACCCCTGAGGCCGGGCCTGTCTTTGGTCAGAGGCACACCTAATAAAGGAGTGGGGAGGTTTGACTCGTCACATCCACACACAAAAACTGACGGATGCGTGCAAAGGCCCTCTCCCCAGCAAATGGCGGGGGATCCTGGAAGAGGGCCTCTGACGACCTTCTCAGAGTATGATCATGCACATGGGGGGACGGGCTACCCTTCAGGTACCTTCCATGGGGCAACCCTTTGGGTACCTTCCATGGGGATGTTAGTGATATTCACTAGAACCAGGCACAGAAATCATAGAATAGTAAGGTTGGAAGGGGCCTACAAGGCCATCGAGTCCAACCCCCTGCTCAATGCAGGAATCCAAGTCGGAGCATCCCCGACAGATGGCTGTCCAGCCTCGTCTTGAATGCCTCCAGTGTGGGAGAGCCCACCGCCTCCCTAGGTCATGGGTTCCGTTGTCGTGTTGCTCTAACAGTCAGGAAGTTTTTCCTGATGTTCAGCCAGAGTCTGGCTTCCTGTCACTTGAACCCATTATTCCGTGTCCTGCACTGGAATAACATGGGATGATCGAGAAGAGATCCTGGCCTTCCTCTCTGTGACAGCCTTTCAAGTACTTGAAGAGCGCTATCATATCTCCCCTGAGTCTTCTCATCTCAAGGCTAAACAGGCCCAGTTCTTTCAGTCTTTCCTCATAGGGCTTTGTTTCCAGTCCACTGATCATCTTTGTTGCCCTCCTCTGAACCCTCCAGTTTGTCTGCATCTTTTTTAAAGTGCGGTGCCCAGAGCTGGACACAGTACTCCAGATGAGGCCTAACCAGTGCTGAGTAGAAGGGAACTAGGACTTCCCAGGATTTGGGAGCTATGCTTCTATTAATGCAGCCCAAAATAGCATTGGCCCTTTTTGCAGCCATATCACATTGTTGGCTCAAATTCAGCTTGTGATCAACAACAATTCCAAGATCCTTCTCGCTTGTAGTGTGGTTGAGCCACATATCCCCCATCTTGTAACTGTGCTTTTGGTTTCTTTTTCCTAGGTGCAGAACTTGGCATTTATCCCTATTCAATGTCATTCTGTTGTTTTCTGCCCAGCGCTCCAGTCTATCAAGATCACTTTGAATTTTGTTTCTGTCTTCCAAAGTATTAGCTATCTTGCCCAGTTTTGTGTCATCTGCAAATTTGATCAGCATTCCCTGCACCTCCTCCTCCAGGTCATTAATAAAAATGTTGAAGAGCACTGGGCCCAGGACTGAGCTTTGCGGTACCCCGCTCATTACGTCTCCCCAGTTTGAGAAGATCCCATTGATAAGCACTCTTTCAGTCCAATTCTGTAGCTAAATGAACTTCAGGGGCTCATCGTTAAACCTGCTTTCAAAACTGGCTCACTTGAACCAGCTCCCAAAGTCTCCTGTGGCTCAAATTTTGATTTGAGCTGGAGGAGAGTGACTACCCACCAAACACACACACACACACACACACACACACACACACACACCGTTAGGTCCCTGGCAGAGATTCTGAGGGTGAGGTAGGATGCCAGGCCCAAAAAGGTCTCTTCAGGGTCTGTGCTCCTCACACCAGGAATTTTCCCCTGTACACCTTTTTGTCCTATCCATAAGATGTCATGGAGCAAACCGTTCCATTAGGCCGTGTGTGTGTGTGTGTGTGTGTGTGTGTGTGGAGTTAAGAGGCTGTAGGGGCAGATTCAGAGGGGTGTGGGGAGATCAGCCCCTGCAGGGGACCTACCGGGGTTGGACCTCCCACCCAACCCTCTTAATTTGCCCCTTCAGCCTTTTGACCCTCCCCCTACCTTTTTGAAGAAGGCTACTAGTCCTGATGGTTATGTGCTACCTCCAGTATCAGAGGCAGTATGCCTATGTACACCAGTTTCTGCGGAACATGAATGGGCCACTGCTGTTGCACTCATGTCCTGCTTGTGGGTTTCCTGTGCACAGATGGTCTGCCACTGTGTGAACAGAATGCTGGATGAGATGGGCCCTTGGTCTGATCCCCCATGGCTCTTTTTATGTTCTTATGTTCTAAAAGCGGGGAGGGCATGCCATGATGGGCTGGGTCTAATTTTTCTGAGCCCTCAGATGGGGTGATTCCTTCTGATCATTTCTTCTGATTCCCCCCAGCCTCCGACCCCGGAAGAACGTGGGGTGTTTCCAAGTTCCTCTGAGATGATCTTTGGAGAGCTTGCCCATCTCTGACCCTCACTAAGTGAATGCTCCATAGCTTGAGGATGGCTTCTCACACTACCTTTTGTGCTTGTGTGCAGACATCTGAGCACAGAGTATTTGAGAAAGGTCCCCATGTATAAATTACCTCTTTCCCCACGTTAGAACGCACAGAGTTGATATAGGACCTTCACAGCCGACGTGGTGTGTGCATAGTTTTGACTTTTGGTGTCTGTTCCCAAGGCCCAAATGCAGCCTGCAAAGCCACCTTCAGTTCTGTGTGATGGCTGTTCCCGCTTCTCTGTTGCTATTTTTGAACAATGGGATTTTTCATTGCCGAGGCAAGCTGGGCTGTTTTGTAATAAACCTCCCACTGCTTCCTTCAAGGAAAGATGTTGGTGAATGATTCCACATGACAGCAACATGTGTCCAGCTTGTCTGTGTTTTCACACTAATTTTTTCTTGTAAAACACATCGCTCCCCCCACCGCACATCTTCCTGCCTGAGCACGTAAGGCTTTCATATGCGGTAGTTATATGTGTGTGTTTTCACCCTTTTTCTCCCTTAAAATAAAAAAACTAAAATGGCTTTTTGTTTTTTTCTTTCCCAGGCATAAATAAATTTACTAAGAAGCTTAGAAATCCGTATGCCATTGACAATAATGAGCTGCTGGATTTCCTCTCCAGGGTACCATCTGATGTTCAAAGGGTAAGTAATGAATGGCCGCCTCCAACTGAGACAGCAGGCCAGGCCCAAGGAGCTACCAGGTGTGAATCGTGATGCTCAAGGAACACAATGCGGGGCAGTTTGACCGGCAGACATAAGGCATTTGAAGAAACCATGAAACAGGGTGGGAAGGGAAGGGAAGGGGGCAGCCAGCCACAGGAAAAGGGGAGCTTGAAAACCTCAAGAAGAAATTGTATCCCCAAAAGTCTTCTCTTTTCTCAGGGACTCAGTGTGATTTCTGAACAAGGGTTCTCACTCCCAACCTGATCTTTATATTACTCTCTCTGTGTGTGTGTGTGTGTGTGTGTGTGTGTGTAGCTTTTACACACCTGTGCATGCATTTGCATCTATTCAAGTAGATTCTAGTCCATGCAAGCTTACATTGTAATAAATTTGTTAGTCTTTGATAGAGATGAATTTGTCCATTTCGATTTCTCTCAGTTTCTCAGTTTTCCAATGTTAATTTCGGTTTGTTCTGAACTTTGAGGGTTTTTTCTTTAAAGTTTGTATGAAAATTCATAAGCATTTCTGCTTACATGTTTTCCAAATGCATGCATTTTTGTATGTGTTTATGCCTAATATACACCTTTTTTGCAAGCATTTTTCCTAAGATAAAGCATTTCTGAATGTTATTTTCCCTTTCGTACACATTTTTGTGCAGTTTTATTTGGCCAGAGAACTCCATTGCAAAATTGAGAGCGGTGCAAATTTTGAAGGATAACTGAGTTTTGGTTCACATAGTGGTTTGAAAGGGCAAAATTAGGCCAATTCGCATTAAAATGCAGAATGAACAAATGCCTTCCCCATCCCTAGTCTTTTAGGTGTCACAAGACTCTACAACATAGTGTTGCTGCAGCAGTCAAACACGACTGCTACCCCTCTGGAAATTGTTAGGTGTGTGTGTGTGTGTGTGTGTGTGTGTGTGTGTTAGGGATGTACGAAAATCACTTACCTTTCGCGGATTATGCTGATGGTGGGGGGGGGAGGCGCTCCGTTCCTCCCCCCCCCAGAATCCTGGCCGGCCAGCTGTGCTCCGCAGCGATTCTGCGGAGCCGCCAGCCGGCTCCGCCAGCAGCTGGACATCCGGCCGCTGGCTAGCAGGGATGCAAATGGCGGCGGCCGTAAGCTGCCGCCGTTTGCGTCCCTGCAGTCAGCCATGATAGGCTACGTAAATGTTTATGTAGCCTATCACGGCTGACTTAAAAAAAAAACACACGCGCGTACGCAAATGGCGGCGGCCATGGCCGCCGCCATTTGCGTTCCTTATTTTGGCACGTCTTAGTCTATGCAAACATTTACGTAGACTAAGACAGAGAAAATAAGGGGAACGCAAATAGCGTAGATGCTACGCTATTTGCGTTCCCCTTATTTTCACCGTTTTAGTCTACGTAAATGTTTGCATAGACTAAGACGTGCCAAAATAAGGAACGCAAATGGCGGCGGCCATGGCCACCACCATTTGCGTACGTGCGTTTTTTTTTTTAAGTCAGCCGTGATAGGCTACGTAAACATTTACGTAGCCTATCACGGTGTTTTTTTAAAACCTAGCCGTGATAGGCTACGTAAATCTTTACGTAGCCTATCACGTTTTTTTTTTTTAACCTGGAAATGGCAGCGGCGGCAGCCGGTCAGAAGACTGGCCGCCGCCAGAGCCGCCGCCAGAGCCTCCACCGCCAGGAGGATCCGTCCAAGGTAAGTCCCGTCCTGGGGGGGGCGGGCCTTTCCACCACCAATTTCGGGGAGCTGAATGCGCTGGCATTCGGCCTCCCCGAGATCCGTGGCGGAACTTTCATACATCCCTAGTGTGTGTGTCTATCTATCTATGGCTCACAATAATAATAACAACAGTAAACCACATAAAAGAAATAACAACAGCAACAACAACAATAATTAATAAATAATAACATAAATAACAACAACAACAATAATAACAACAGTAAACCACATAAAAGAAATCCAAGAGGAAGGGCAAAAGGTAGGGGGAAATAGAATGTCTACATATTGATCTCCCCCAAAATTGACAAACCTGCCAAACATGGAAGCTGATTCATTCCCTTAACACACATGGGAAGTAGTAAAGGGGGCAACCTTTCACTGATTTACTTTCCGACACGTTGTGTGTTTGTCTTTGCTTCTTCCCTCTCACATGTGGCATGTGAGAGTAAAGTGAAGGCCAAAACAGACATTACTTTAAGGGCGCAATCCTATGGGGATAGTCAGCTGTCTCCGAACTCGGAGGTGGGCAACTATCCAATGCAGGGTGGGCAGAGCGCAAAGGGGATCTAACCGGGGCACTGCCAGGGGTGGGGGAGGCCAGATGATGCATTCTCCGCCCCGTCCCCCAGAAGTCCCTCTTTTCGGCCACTCCATGCTGCTCTTCCAAGCGCAGAGCCAGGGATGACCTGCACCTCCTACAAGGTGGCGGGGACAGGAAGTCAGATTTCTGGGAACCGAGAAATCCGATCGCCATCTAGACGCAGTCTAGCAGCCATAGGATTGCACCCTAAATCTGTGTCTAGCAGCTATGTCTTTTTTCCATTTCCCTTCAAAAGTAGGTGCAGGGGGCTCAATCTCAATCTAAAAAGCCTCCTCCCTACTTGTACCTCCTCTGGTTGTTTCCATTGGCTCTACGGTAAAAATGAAAAAAAAGAAGACATAATTGCTGGACACAGATTTAGAGAAATGTCTGTTTTGGCCCTAACTCTCTCTCTCTCTGTCTCAAAAAAAGAAGAAGAGAAAACCATGGAAGAAGAGTTAACAGGGACTGCCATGCAGTGAACTGCTTCAGGGAGCTCAATAGCAGTGGTGAATGGGGAGACTGGTGAAGGCAGGATTCGCGGTCTCGGTGATGCCACTTGTTGAAGTATTGGTCCTAGCACATTGCCAGGGGGTGGGGTGCCATTTGAGATCTGCTTCATGTCTTTGGCTTGCATTGCTCCGTAGTGGTTTTTTTTTTAAGTTTATAAACTTAGTTTACTTTGTTCTGTTTTGTGAATACCTCTTGACCTGAAACATCAAGTCCAACAGGATAGTCATTAGGGAGGCGGAGGGAATGCCATCTTGGCAGACTGAATCCTGATTTATTTTAGATTAGTTCTTCCCAGTCTATAAAGTCATTAAGCTTAAGTGTACTTTCCACTCCCCTCTCACTTTCTGCTCCAGCTTTTTCTTCTAGAGGACACAGGATTTGCAGTGGCAGTATACATTAATATTTATATTTGAAGATAAGCTGCTTTTCTGTTTAGGTTATATAGAAGGTTTGCATTTACACAATTTGCCTGAAATGGTTTCTCTTATCCTCAGTGACCTTAAAGGGAGTTGGTGCTACAGGGAATGGGGTCTGGGGCTGGGAGGAGGAGGGGAGAGAACAAGGTGTTGGAAACTCTGACGATGGGATGTATCACTTGAAGAAAGGGTTCTACAGTAAGTATTAAAAATGAGAAAGTAAAGTATGAGTGAAGTTCAGTGTAGATGCGACATTTCTGATCTCCTAACCATGTTTAGGAGGTTGGGAGCACCCCACAAATTCCTGAACTCCCTCCCTGCTCCATTCTCATGCATGAACTTCCAGCTCATTTCCTTTTTAAGAATTAACCATTACGCAACATTGCATCTGCGACATTGTCAGCACTATCCATGGTTAGCTTGACACACATATTTGCAACCATGGTTAGAAGAATGTTCACAACTCTTGGTTTGAGCTAATTCTGGTTGGTTACATTTCAGGTACAAGTACAAGTCTAAATGTGGTTAGCTCTGATAAGGAAAGGGGTATTTGCACAGATGAGGTTAGGAGGGAGGGGCTTTGCCAGCACATACGGTGCTCTCCTTACTATGGTTAGATGATTTGAAGGTTTATAACTGGATCGGCCCAAAGTTTGTGCCTGCCATGTTAACACCTCTAGATGGGAGATATGTAGAATCACCTGCATCCTCCCATTTGTTTCCATATGTGCGTGCAGGAGAAATTCTTAGCACGTAATTCCAAGAATCCTGCATTAGATCAACACTAGTTATTTCATAGTGTTCTGTAAGCTTTTCACTTGTGCAAAGTACTTTGAATGAAGATCTTTTGCAGGGCTCAAGTTCAATTTATAACCAACTCTATTCCCTCAAAGGCAAAGGGATTGGAGGGTGGAATGGGGTGGGGGATCCAGAAAGATGGATAGATATGTACAAATGTGTGCAAGCATTGTGAGCATTGTAAATCTGGAATTGTAGCATATGTTTAATCATCCTGCTGCAAATAAAGTTATCTTTTGTTTTTTTTAAAAAAATGTGTGAGGATGGAAACAAAGAATATCACTATTGTGTTTGTTTTGATCCTAGAAGAGTAGCTCTGTAAGTAAGTCTGCTGTAGCAAAAACAGAGAGTCATGACACCTCAAAGGCAAACAATTTTATTGTGGCGTGAGCTTTCAAATGCAAGAGCTGACTTCAAATGTATAAAGAGAAATATATTCATTTCGGTCGAGGTGGGGTTTGGGAATGGATGTTTTGCAAGATGAAGTTTAAAAAGAGTGAACACACACTGAAATGAGAGATTCTATATATGAGTCAATCTGTTGAAGTAAACAGGATTCCGTCACAAAGGGTCAGCAAGTCCAGCACTTCCAAGTCTGGGTGAAGTTTGACTTTTCTGTGCCAAATAAGCAAACATGGGCATATCTCACTATATTCCTAAGATCAGAAAACAGCACACATGTATCACATGTGTGTGTGGTGGTGGTAGGGGAAACCTATTTCTTTATCAAACTCTGAGAAACAGAAGTAAAAAATATTCCACAGAAGTGGAATAAGGCCCTTCCTGCCATATGCCGAAATCAGGTGGAAGCCCCCATCCCCCATCCCGGTGCATCTCATTAGGAAAAAAAAAATCTGGTTTTAATATTTTGGTTTTCAAGAAATGATGCATGACTTTTCAAATCCTTCCTGCAATTAATCCCCCATGTTACTGTGTTTAGAAAATGATTCATTACTTTTGAACCTTCCTTAGTTTTCCCTTGGTTTGTCCGTGGGGAGCCATTAACGCATGGTGGAGTGAGCTTGAGTTACCTTGTTGCAAACGTGACGTCTGTTTGTTTTTACAGGTGCAATATGCTGAATTGAAACCATACAGCGGCTCTAGTCCCATTAGGAAAAAACGGAGTGCTCTGTAGGATACGGAGTTTGGAATGTGGCACCCCCTCCTGTATACCAGCGCACACGGGGCCTCCCCCACCCCTTTTGGATCAGATCAATGCTGTTCTCACCGCTTCGTATCCTGGATATTTCGTCTGGAAGATATGCATGGACTTTAAAAAAAGAAAGAAAAAGAAACCTTCCTTGTGTGTTTGGCTGTTTCTCCAAGTGCACTGATTTGCATCTGTAAGAATAGAATTAGAACTGTAGGGTTTTTAACATGGATATTGGAGTCAAAACCATGTAAGGGACTTCCTCTTGTTTTGTATAATAGAAAAAAAACACCCTTTTTTCTTAGCACAGCAGATCAACAAAGCTGATTGATATAGGCATTCTGGACTTTTTCAACAAACATATCTGACAGATTTACATCAAGATACAAAAACGATTCATTTCTTGCCCAAATTACCATGTGTAGATGGTTTTAAGTGCTGAATTAATAAATCTTTGATACCTATCTTCAGCTTTAAGCAATGCACGGTTTACAATTTTGTTTTATCATAATCACAAGAAATTCTGCAGCCCTCATACATCTTCTGTTTTTCATCCCGCAATTGCTGCTGATGTATTCATTATAAACTGCCAATAACTGCTAGAAACCAGAGCTGTTGCTCCTGGGAGAAGTCTGTGGCTGGCCACAGGCATCCCTTAAGCTGCCCCCCTACAAAAATACAAGGACAATCTCCTACTGAGCCTGCAGATGCTATATTTCTGGCTTCCCTTTTAAGATTTCATCTTATCAGATGCTTCTTCTCCCCCCCCCCCAATTAATCCAAGGAGATTTCAACACTACATATGCAAAATCCTTTTTCTAACCTTACAGACATGGAGGAACACAGGTTAAAAGGACATGTGAAAAATACTATAACAAAGATACCTGTGATTTTTAAATGGGCTATTATAGTTTAAACATGCAGTCCAGGGCACATTGTTTACTTGGATTTAGGGCAGCAAGGGAGATGGCTTTTGAGCTCTAGTCTGCCTTGCTAACTGCCAGTGTCTTGTGTAGTTATCCCTGTTACTGAAAAGCTTGTATCCATATCTGAGCACAGAAGTGCCTCCGATGAGCAGTATCCTGGAATTCTGAACTCCCTGGGTCTTGCAAAGTGAGGAGAGAAGTTGATTGTTGAATCCATTTTTTTAAGCTCAAATCCCACTGAATATGTTTTGAGTTATTCCTTTAATACCACATGTTGGCTTAGAGCAATGGTGTCCGACGCTCGGTCCCCAGATGTGGTTGGACTTCACCTCTCATAATTCCCCTGAGTTGGTGATAATGAGAGTTGTAGTCCAACTTCATCTGGGGACCCAAGGTTGGGAAACACTGCTCTAGAACATAATTCTTGCTTTGGGTGTGGAGGTTCTATGCTTTAGATCCTAAGGATTCATTTCCCAGACAAGCCCATCCTCCAAGGGGAAGTGGGAAGCATACCTTAAAAGCAAGAACCTCAGACATGGGATTTGGCTAGCCACTGTTGGGAGCAGAATGATAAGACTAGATGGATCTTTATCTGATTCTGCAAGGCAATTCTTATGGTCTTAAGTTCTTACGAAGCAAGACAGTGAAACAGGTGAAGGAACGTCCCATCGAGATAAGCTAGGGATGTACAAAAGTGCCCTTACCTGGCTCCGCTGGGTTCCGCTGGGGGGGGGGGGAGGCACTCTGTCCCTCCCCCCGGAATCCTGGCCGGCCGGCCCCGCTCCGCAGGGATTCCGCGGAGCCGCCGGCTGGCTCCGCCAGCAGCCGGTCATCTGGCTGCTGGCTAGCAGGGATGCAAACGGCGGCGGCCATAGCCACCGCCGTTTGCATCCCTGTAGTCAGCCGTGATAGGCTACGTAAATCTTTACATAGCCTATCACGTCTGACTTTAAAAACGCGCGTACGCAAATGGCGGCGGCTACGGCCGCCTCCATTTGCATTCCTTATTTTGGGCCATCTTAGTCTATGTAAATATTTACATAGACTAAGACGGCAAAAATAAGGGGAACGCAAATAGCGTAGCGGACGCTATTTGCATTCCCCCTTATTTTCACCATCTTAGTCTACGTAAATATTTACGTAGACTAAGACGGCCCAAAATAAGGAACGCAAATGGCAGCGGCCGTAGCTGCTGCCATTTGCGTACGCGCCTGTTTGTTTGTTTTTTAAGTCAGACGTGATCGGCTATGTAGCCTATCACATCGTTGTTGTTTTTTAAACCTAGCCATGATAGGCTACGTAAATCTTTACATAGCCTATCATGTATTTTTATATATATTTTTTTACAACACTGGAAATGGCGGGGGCGGCAGCCGGTCGGAAGACAGCAGCCACTGCTGCCACCGCCGCCGCCGCCACTGCCCGGAAGATCCTCCCCAGGTAAATCTCATCCTGGGGGGATCCGCGGGGGGGGGCGGGGGGGCAGGCCGTTCCGCCACAGAGTTCGGGGGGCCGAATGCACTGGCATTCGGCCTCACCGAGATCCATGACGGAATTCTCTGCCATCCCTATGATAAGCATGAAGATAGCCCTGATGGTTTACTATCAGATGATGATGCAAATACTTAAATAAAATTATCAGTCACGTTCTAGAGAGATTAGATTTGAGGCTGGTACAATTAAGGTTCAGTGCATTCAAAGTAGGGATGTTGGAGAAATCCTCCGCAGATTCAAATGAGGCCGGATTCTTTTGAATCCGGCCTCAGGAATCCACGGCGGATCGGCACCACTTACCTCCACTCCAGGAGAATTGGAGGTGGAACGGCGCTTGGCTGCTTCCTGCAGGCCAGAGCCATTCGCCTCCTCTCTGCCGATCGCCATTTCTTTCTCTTTTTTTAATGGCGATCGGCAGGATGTACCCATAGACTTATACGCAAATAGCATCATGAATCTTGCGTAAAAGTCTATGTGTCCATAGACTCATATGTGTCCACAGACACATAGACTTTTTTAAAAAGAAATGGCCATCGGCAGGGAGGAGGCGAACGGCTCTGGCTGGCAGGCAGCAAGGTAAGCAGCCCCCAAGCTGGGCTCCCACCCTGGAATCCTCCAGGAGCGGAGCCTCTCCGGAGGATTCTGGGACGGGAGGAATGGATCGCCTCCCCCCTCCCCATGGATTCCCCACCAGAATGGACGGTGGGGAATCTGTACATCCCTAATTCAAAGACAACAGGCTCTAAATCTTTATCTGAGCACAGAAGTGCCTCTGATGGGCAATATTCTGGATTTCTGAACTCCCTGGGTCTTGCAAAATTCATGTCATCAACTTTCAGTGGTAAATTCATACTGCATCACTTGTTTTTGGATCCACTTGCTTTCTGTCAGATATAATAAGTGACTTTAAGCAGCTTTCTGGAATGAATTGGAGGCTTGGTTTATGGGAGATTTTAATTTTATAAAGAAGATATTTTGATGACACAATAAAGATCAAAATGGAGTACACTTTATTTTACAGGACTGATTCATCTTCTCCCCTGCCCCACGTGCGTGCGTGTGTCCCTCTCCATTTCTGTATCTCTGTTTATATGCAAACATGTTCTGTGATCCAGTGGTGCCTTATGAGCATGGGGGCATTGAATTGTATACACATGGCAACCTTGCATGGCTTTTAAGTTCCTGTCAATAGAGAGGGCAGCTCTCTGTATGTTCTCCATGGAAATGAATGGAGAAGCCCCCTAATATAATGACATATTATTGTATCATTAGATTAATAGTATAATTAATGTAATAGTAGTAGTAGAAGGAAAACACATCGGAATATATGCGTAGTCCTAGATTAGGTGTGTGGGTTGAGAGCCATGCATTTTGTTTAGAGCATTGAATAAGGTGGTTCACATTCAAAACCCTACTCAGCCAAAAAGCTTACTGGGTGACCTTGAGCCAGTCAATATCTCAGCCTAACCTACCCCAAGGGTTGTTGTGTGGATAAAATGGTGGGTGAGGAGAGAAGCATGTACTTCTCAATGCCTTGGAGGAAGGATAGGATTAAAAATGTAAGTAAGTAAATAATCCTGCAACTTCTGATACACACTTGAGCCAGCTGGCTCCAGGAGGGCTAAGTGCAAGTAACGAAGCTTAACATTTGCAGCCATTCTCTCTCTCTCTCTCTGTGTGTGTGTGTGTGTGTTTTATAAAACATAATTTCTGAGACAAACTCTTTCCAGGAAGTGCCAAGGATTCTAAAGTTTTCCTTTATTGTGTTGTGTTTACAGTGAAGCCTCTGACATCGTTTGACTGAGCCATTCCCATATTAGTGCCTTCCAGATGTCTTGGACTTCATAGAATCATAGAGTCATAGAATAGTAGGGTTGGAAGCGGCCTACAAGGCCATCGAGTCCAACCCCTGCTCAATGCAGGAATCCAAATCAGAGCATTCCTGACAGATGGCTGTCCAGCCTCGTCTTGAATGCCTCCAGTGTGGGAGAGCCCACTGCCTCCCTAGGTCATTGGTTCCATTGTCGTATTGCTCTAAGAGTCAGGATGTTTTCCTGATGTTCAGCTGGAATCTGGCTTCCTGTCACTTGAGCCCATTATTCTGTGTCCTGCACTGGAATAACATGGGATGATTGAGGAGAGATGCTGGCCTTCCTCTCTGTGACAACTGTACAAGTACTTGAACAGCACTATCATATCTCCCCTGAGTCTTCTCATCTCAAGGCTAAACAGGCCCAGTTCTTTCAGTCTTTCCTCATAGGGCTTTGTTTCCAGTCCACTGATCATCTTTGTTGCCCTCCTCTGAACCCTCCAGTTTGTCTGCATCCTTTTTAAAGTGTGGTGCCCAGAGCTGGACACAGTACTCCAGATGAGGCCTAACCAGTGCTGAGTAGAAGGGAACTAGGACTTCCCAGGATTTGGGAGCTATGCTTCTATTAATGCAGCCCAAAAGAGCATTGGCCTTTTTTGCAGCCATATCACATTGTTGGCTCATATTCAGCTTGTGATCTACAACAATTCCAAGATCCTTCTTGCTTGTAGTATTGTTGAGCACATATCCCCCCTCTTGTAACTGTGCATTCGGTTTCTTTTTCCTAAGTGCAGAACTTGGCATTTATCCCTATTCAATGTCATTCTTTTGTTTTCTTCCCAGCGCTCCAGTCTATCAAGATCACTTTGAATTTTGTTTCTGTCTTTCTTCCAAAGTATTAGCTATCCCACCCAATTTTTTGTCATCTGCAAATTTGATCAGCATTCCCTGAACCTCCTCCAATTCATTAATAAAAATGTTGAAGAGCACTGGGCCCTGGACTGAGCTCTGCGGTACCCCGCTCATTACGTCTCCCCAGTTTGAGAAGATCCCATTGATCAGCACTCTTTGAGTCCGATTCTGTAGCCAACTGTGGATCCACCGGATCGTTGTTTCATCTAGCCCACTTTGAGCTGGTTTGCTCATCAGGATATCCTGGGGCACTTTGTCGAAAGCTTTGCTGAAGTCGAGGTATATGATGTCCACAGCATCCCCACAGTCCACAAGGGAGGTTACTTGATCAAAAAATGAGATCAGATTTGTCTGGCAGGATTTGTTCTTGACAAATCCATGTTGGCTTCGAGTCATCACTGCATTGTTTTCAAGGTGCTTCCAGATGGATTGCTTTATCATCTGCTCCAGAATTTTCCCAGGGATTGATGTCAGACTGACTGGTCTGTAGTTCCCAGGTTCCTCCTTTTTTACCCTTTTTGAAGATAGGGACCACATTAGCCCTCCTCCAGTCATCTGGCACTTCACCCGTCCGCCATGAGTCCGTTCTCCACTTCAACTCCCATTACCTCCATCCAGCCTGGCCAGTGGTCAGGAATGCTGGAAGTTGTAGTTGAAAACATCTGGCGGGCTGGTGTAGAATGTTCATTGAACATTCTGGCAACCCAGTTGTCCGATGTTTACCGTCCAGCCTCTATGAGGGAAAAGAAAATACTCGTCAGGGAGTAATATGTCATATACACCTTAGGGATAGGAAGAGCAGTGTGTGGGAGGCTGCATACTAGGAAGATTTCCTGGGAGATGGGAGTCTAAGCAGTGAGGTATTCTGAGGAGGAGGAGGAATAGTTCACAGGGGAGACATGAAGCCATATAGGACGGGGCTGAATTTCTTATATTGATTTGAAGTAGATATGCTATGAGCATCTGAGGAAGATTGAGGTGAGAGGGCACGTCTTCCCCAGCCTCAAAGGCCAAGGACTTACCTTGGGGTGTAGCAAAAGGGAAAGCAGTGGCATGCACTCTCTGAGCTGTGTTGGAGTGTATTTTTCCACCAGGGATGGGACTGGAACTACTCAGAGGGCACCCTTTTCGTGCCAGGAATCCTACGACTGGTACTCCCAAGTCTCATCTCCAGAGGGTAGAGAGGCTCTGCTGGGGTTCTTGGGAATTCCTTGGCCCTTGATGACCAAGAAGGGGGAGGTGGTGGAAGCCAGTGCTCAACATGAGCACCTCTGAGCCTTTTGTAACTGCTTATATTGGGAACTTGCAGATGTGCAATCCTAGGGATGTATGGATTTTGTAAAACCCATTCTGTATGTGTTTCGTGGGTGGTCATGTGCTTTTGGTTCCATCATCTGCTTGTTGACTGGATTTTTTCCCGTTTCCCCAAATTTGCAGAAATTCACATTTATGCAAATTTACACTTGCGAAAATGTGCAACCCCACCCGCCATGCACAAATCCCCTCCCCCATGCACATTTTCATGCTTCAGCCTATATGGGGGAAATGTCCATTTTCCGACAGTGGTTTTTTAAAAATTTGTGTAAAATTCTGGAAAGTAAAAAACTTTCTGCAAGAAAGTCTGCAAGTCTTCAGAATCTGTGCAACTTGGAAAAAGCCACTCTGCTGCAGAATCATAGAAATAGAACTCATTTGATTCTGTTGCAGATTTTCCAAGATCTCTATGCAACCCTTTTCAAGTCAAACAATGGGATGCATGTGCATCCCTAATTTGCAGTAATTCTTTGGCTGCAGGCTTCAAGTCTTGCCTGTGTTCTTAATAGCACATCTTGCTTTTCGTCCTGGCTTTCCTTTCTGACTTAGCCCGTCAGCTCTGTCTGATTTGCTTTGCTTTTAAGTTAATAATGCTCATTGGAAAGAATCACAAAAGTTCCAGCAAGTGTCTGTTGCTTGTACATGTAATAATAATAATACCTCCCCATTCTTTTTGTGCAACTGGTTATGCAATCCTCTGGGTCAACAATGCCTCATTGTCTCCCTCCAGGTTCTCATTTGGTTTCCTATACTGTCAATTTGTCAAAACAAAACCACATAGAGAAGTATTTAAAAGAAAACCTACGAGTTCCAATCTGCAGCTTCAATGAAAACAACCCAACAGCAGCAAATCATCTAAATTAGTCAAAAAAAAGGGAGACAGCTATCTTTAAATCCTGCCCCAGCCCTGCCCGCACACAACTTGCTGTTTTTTTCAACCCTGATATGCTGTTGGAAGTAAGTTCCCCCCTCCCTTACTAACAGTCTGCCAAATTTCAGTTTTAATTTTGTGTATGTGCATACCAGGAGGTTTAAAAAAAAAAATCTAGGAATGGTAGATGGTGGCAATACTCCTGGTGGTACTGAGTGGGACTACTTATATGAGAAAATGGCTTTAAAATGCAATAAACATAGATCTGAGTCATAGCAGACTGCATGTGTAAGGGGCTTCATTTTAGAAATGAAGCTACAACCCTCCATAGTAAACTGACATGTGGCACTCGCTAACATTTGTTTACGCATTTCTGCCACCAAGTTGGCGCCCATCTGTCTAAAACAGGGGTGGGCAGAAGCAGATTTAGATCTACTGGTATATTTCTGGGTGATCTGCAGTAGATCAGCAAGGGCTTCTGACTCCCCGCTATTTCACAAGAGCGACAACAAAAATACACCACCACCCAAAATCAGACTGCTGAAATGAAAGAAAGGAAGCTTGCAGGAAAACCTGGAGTGCATTTTCATATGAAAGGACTATGTTTGTAGTATTGAAAAGAAATTCCTGGATGAAACGTGCTCAGAAGCCTTTTCATTATTTCCAAGTACATACTCATTTCTCCCCAAGCCACTATTTTCCACCCATTTCTACCAGGTGGATCTTAGAATTCTATTAAAAATCCAAAGTTGATCCCACAAGCTTGAAGTGTTCCCACCCTTAGTTTTTAAAAGATGTGCCACTCAGTCATATGCCTTACTGTGGGGGCTGTCCACATGATCTGGAATGCTGGATAATCAGTGTTTGGGATCACATGGAGAGCTCTCATGGATACAGAAGAAGGCTCTTCCCTTCAGACAGTTGTCTTCCATGCATACAGCATGACTAGAGTGACAATGGAGGCAGAGGGCCTAGTACATACCTCCTCCTTGCATGTTCACACTTTTTAGAATGCTTGACTAGGGCTTAAGTGTTCATAGAATCATAGAATCATGGAACAGTAGGGTTGGAAGGGGCCTACAAGACCATCGAGTCCAACCCCCTACTCAATGCAGGAATCCAAGTCAGAGCATCCCTGACAGGTGGCTGTCCAGCCTCGTCTTGAATGCCTCCAGTGTGGGAGAGCCCACCGCCTCCCTAGGTAATCGGTTCCATTGTCGTGTTGCTCTAACTGTCAGTGTTAGCCACTTCACATGCTCAAGCCATCATAGACAGACCTACATTGGTTTTCAGCAGCATTAATTCTCACATCCAGAGGAATCAGGTGAGATATATATGTGTGTGTGAGCCAGCAAAGAATGCCTAAGGGAGAACCGGGGATGTTCAGGCTTAATGCTCATTCGAACAGGAAAAGTGCATTTTGAAGAGGGAAAGTGCGTGTTTCTGTGTACATTTTTCAAAAGTGTGCACTCCCCCCCCATTGACTAAAGTGTGAAAATGCATTTTTTAAATGTGCTTTTTAAAGTACGCATTTTAGAAAAAAAATGCATTTTTCAGACATGATCGCAACTTCAGGATGGTGCAAGCATTGTTCAAAAAAAATGTGTTTTTGTTTGCATTTGGGGTTACAAACAGGGTAAGTTTGGTTGTTTTGCAAACTGAAATGAGATTCTCATACATGCCTAAGACCACCCAGGGCTTTTCTTCCAACAACTATTTACCAATATAGAGAAGTTGCTTTGATGTCTCACTTTTTCTCCAGTTGCTGCTGTGACCTGAGCAGGGTGACTGCGGTAGTGCAGTGTTTCTTTCACCTGACACTTCATCCTGTTTTAATCAGAACAATCCACACATTGTAACACTTCCACTGCCTGCCTTCCAAGGGTTTCCATCCCACTTTTGGACTGTAAAAAGATTCCAAAGCAGCATACAAAAAGAATAAGGAAAAAAATTAAGATAAACTACCAGGAGGTGGGGGCATGACAACTGGGTTATAAGATAATGTCCTAGAAACAGAAGATAATAGCAGGTACAACAGCAGATCAAGGAGCGAGCAAAACTGCAGATCCAACAGTCTATATCGACAGATAAAACCAGGGTCACTGTTCTTGAAGGACCACGCTGCTGCTGCTGCTGCTGCTGCTGCTGCTGCTGCTTCTTCTTCTTCTTCTTCTTCTTCTTCTTCTTCTTCTTCTTCTTCTTCTTCTTCTTCCTCCTCCTCCTCCTCCTCCTCCTCCTCCAACAGCAGCAGCAGCAGCAGCAGCAACAACAACATCTGAAACTGGTGCCTAAAACGTAATAGTGAAGGTGGAAGGCAGACCTCTCTGAGGAGGGTATTCCATACTTATTCTCAAAATGCAAAGTAAGGGATAGCCATAGCTCAGGGGAAGAACACATACTTTGCATGCAAATGATCTGCATTTCAGTCCCCAGAATCTCCAGGTAGTGTGGAGAATAACCCTGGTGAGCATTCACAGTACTGGGCTAGATAGACCGAGAATCTGCCTCACTACAAGGCAGCTTCCTATGTTCCTCGCTTTCCCCAAAGAAGTGCAAATATAGCAAGGGGAGTTACAAGTTTCTCTATGTCCCCCATTTTCATCTATTTCTTATGTGCGAGTTGTAACTGGGACAGGTATGGAACACACATCCGTCTTTCCAACTGTGAGGCCCACTGCAACCTTTCGAGCAGGGGCGCACAACATTTTCAGCCCCAAGGGCTGTACCTGGTGTTAGATGAGAGGTCAAGAGCCCCACATAGGCCTGTATGGACACGCATCCCCTCATCACACCCATAAAAGAAACAGCATAGAAATTGTATATAGTTTGCCACCCCAGTAATGCATTTAACAGACATGATGTGCTCCAGTAAGGAGCAAATGTGTCTAAGGCTACCATGTGGTTGTCACTGGGAGGGTGTCCCAGGTGCCATGGAATTATGGATGTCAGAGAATTCCACCATGGACTGAAATGGGATCGAATTCCCTTCAGTCCGTGCCACAGAATCCTCTGCGGAACGGCACCACGAGGTCCTGCGGAGCCAGCAGTCATGCGGCTGTTTTTTCGTCGTCCGCAAAGAGTCACGGAATTTTCGTAAATAAAAATGCAGTGTAATATGTTCCGATAATAAATACATAAGTTTTTTTTTAAAAAAATGAATTGTGCTCACTGCCTTGTTTGTGGGTGTTCTTTTTAAATTGAAATCCTCCGTCTTCATTTACTTTCGGCCAAAATACTTCCTCTTCCTAGGGGCTTCCCAAAAGAAGGCTGTCTTAGGTGTGCCCGAGCGATGCACTCCTTGTTTAAAGCAACGCTGTTTTAAAGGAAGAAAAAACCTTTTAAAATGGTCATGCCGCTCCAGGAAAACAGCATTGCTTTAAACAAAGAGTTTATCGCTCAGGCAGGCACACCTAAGACTTGTGGATCCACAAGCCTTTGGATCCACAAGATCTAATGCCCTCCTATTCCCTTGTCATGCACCTGAAAGGGAGAGAAAATACACCAGCCTGAGAGCTTCTTTTGGGAAGCCCCTAGGAAGAGGAAGTGTTTTGGCTGAAAGTAAATGGAGACTGAGGATTTCCATTTTTTAAAAAAAATACATAAATATTTACAAAAAAATAGCGATTCTTACAGAAGTTATGCAGATTCATGGAGATGGCTGGGCACCAGAATTACGGTTTTCAGTACGGATTTATCTTCATAATTTTTGGAGCGGAAAAAAAAAGAGGAGAATTCCGGGGGCTTGTGAACGGTGGAACAGAGCACTGGCCACAAACTGCGGAAGTCAAGCGGCACTGAAGGTGCACAATTCGTACATCCCTACATAGAATAGAGCAGATCTTTCTCTCTGCCCACAGAGAGGGAGATCTTCAGGCAGAGAAGGACTCCCCCCTCGCAAGCCTCCCCATGGTAGGTGCAGAAACCCTCGCTGCCCTTGCCACTCCACCATTGGTACTCAGTCTGTCAAAGAGGGCAAAAAAGGTCACATGCCAGGGGTTGATTGGCTGAGCCTTTGGATCCACAAGATCTAACGCCCTCCTGTTCCCTTGTCATGCGCCTGAAAGGGAGAGAAAATACACCAGCCTGAGAGCTGGCATATTTATTTAGCGATGTTGTTGGAGAAATTCACAATGGATTCAAATATCTTTGGATCCCTGTGAATCTGAGCTGCAGATTCTGCAGCAGACCGGCTCTTTCTAAATCATGCGGATTCTGGAACTGTACGCAAATTTCGTCATACAAAAATAGGATCGTGCTGGAAAACTCACTAAGATAAACACTGTTTAAAAAGCAACATTGTACATACATCTGATTTCTCTTCAGCCTCTGTTGTGTGTGTGTGTGTGTGTGTGCGCGCGCGCGCGTGTGTGTGTGCATGTGCGTGTGCTCTGCTCATTGTATTCTAAGCTAAGAAAAATGTACAAAATGCTGCGTGCCACTGAAAGTTCCATAAGTTGTGTTGGCTTTTTTTTATGTACCTTTCCAAAGAGGGGAAACAATCCAAAGCCAACAATGAGCGGAGGACAGAGTGGAAGACATCTGACAATGTGCAAACACAGATGCATTTAACAAAATCTATACATCCTTGTACTAATTTTCCTTCCAGCCACTCCCCCAACACACCCCTTTTGTCCTGCCAGCATGCCCAGTAGGGCTTTGGACTGGGTAGTTTGGCCACCAGGACCTCTCTTTTCCCTACTCCCCTTGGATTACTCTGCCCATGGGTTAATAGCCTTCCATGTTCTGGTGTCCTCCAGATGCATTGGACTACAACTCTTAGACACCCCCCCCCCCAGCCTGCATAGCTATAATCTCTTGCCATATATTTGAAATAGAATTGCCACTGGCATTTCTACAGGAGTTTAGGAGTTCTGAACCCTGCTCAAAAATTATGGCAGCTATATCAACATCTGCCACGTTTTTGATGAGTTGGTGGGGTGTTCATCTGGCACCATGACATTTTTCATTGTCGCACATTTACTTCAGTGGCCCTCATGTATTCTTGAGGTACCTGTGTTCTTACAGTACTTTGGGCTGAAAATGGGAAACTTCTGCCATCTCTTAAAACCCCATGATACCACAGAGACATAAATATGCACATTCAAGAATTAGGGATGTTGGAAAAATCTGAAATGCATTGAAATGAGTTTGGATTTTTTGTGACCACAGTGTGAACAAAAAGTGGCCCAAACTGGCCAAAACTGGCATAAAAAATACACAAAATATTACAAAAAGTGTTACATAAATTCTGTCCGTTTGCAACTTGCCATGGAATTTGCATTCTTTGGTACAAATCTATTTACATAATTTTTGAAGCAGGGAACAAAAGATCCACTTGCGTGGGTTTGTGAATGAGGGAGGAAAAAACTACATGCAATCCACAGAACGCATGCAGAACAGATTACATAACATCCAAAGATCCCTAGCAAGAATCTATATAATGCAGCCTATAACGCAGCATGATAAAGTAACATTCACCTAAATGGTGGCAAGTAGAACTACAGTCCCCACGATGCATTGCACTAGTGCAACGTACAATTGACAATACTGAAGGAAAGGCCGTGAATTGGAGCCGGCTAAAAATGGAGAAGGCACGCAGATTATTCATGGAAAATCAAACTGTGTGGGGTTCAACTGAAAATAGAATTCCTGCTGGATACTTTGCTTATTGTTGATGCGAAGGTGAAGGTTTGAGCCGGTGCCATCCCAAGTGGTCATTTTCAAGGGGCCTCAATTCTGTCCCCTTCTACACAAGCTTTTTTTATCGACTGAACTGAAGGAACAATTTCCCAACTTAACCCCCGAAGAACACATGTGCAAAGGAAATCCCAGCGCTCTCTGAGGTGTCGTGCTGTGGCAAGTTCAACTGTCGCATGCTTTCAACCTTGCTTTGATCTCGATCCTCTTTCCTCCTCCTCCTCTCTGTCTCCCCCCCTCTCTCTTAACCCACCCACCGGTATGTCTTGGGATCCCCTTGAGCACTTCTCGAGCGCAGCAAACGACTTCCTAAGAAATGGGGAAGTGGGGGGGATGAGGTAGGGGGCAGGACCGCAGCCTCCTACCATTCCTGGCAACGGTTGACTTTACTGAAAGTCACTGCCACCAGCTCACATTTATCACTGCCAGTCTCCCTCCGCATATTTTTGGTATTCGCCATGCATTGTTAACGGTGATTGTCATGTAATTAAATCACTGCTCATCATGAGAGCCTATTTTTATGCTGAGATAAGCATCAGAAGTCTGCAGCAACCTCCCCCAGATCAATAAAGATATTCCCTGTAGGATTACAAATAGACTGAGGTTGTGCAGGGCACCAGAATTAATTAGGAATTATTTCTCTCTCTCTCTCTCTCTCTCTCTCTCTCTCTCTCTCTCTCTCTCTCCCCCCTTTCTACTTCCAAGACATTTTTAATTGTTTATCCATCCCCCCTCCCCCCTCTTAAGAATGCCTATCCTTGAGTCATTGGCAGCTTTTTTTGCCTATGGCATCCTGGGGCCTGCCTGGGCATTTTATTGCTGGGGCGGGGAAGTCATGTGCATAAAGGTTTAGATCAGAGGTGTCAAATCTCTTTCAGCTTGAGGGCTGAATTCCACTTCGGAGAAGCTCTTGGGGGATGTATTCCAGTGGTGGGTGTGACTGAAGGAAAAAGGGGTGTGGCCAAATATCAAGAATATTGTCATCTTTTAGATTCAAGCTCTTGCTGTCAGCAACAAAGCCTTAGAAGAGGCATTTCAACCTGTTTAGAATGTGGGGAAAATGGCACAAAAGCAGGGAAACTACCCAATGATCAAGGGGCCCGGGCCACTGGGGACCTTCAGAGGGCCAGAATTGGCCCATGGGCCTGACCTTCAACACCTCTGTCTTAGATAAAGAGTTATACTTGTTAACTGCTGGGTGGTTGCTGTCTCTAAAAAATGGAGATGCCATGAATCCTTCCCTGTTGAGCCACTCCAACCACATCCACCCTCAAACCTACCCCCATTTCTGCCTACCAGTCCTGCCCCAGCTCCCCTGTGGAAGCCCTTCTACTCAGCCATAAGAGTTACATGGGACCTCCACGTTCAGAAGCAGTATGCTTCCGAAGAGGGATGGACGGACCACCCCGTGTGGTGCTCACCACCCCCCCCGCACTTACCCGAGTGGCATGGGGGGGAGCTGCTGGGCACTCCGTGGCATGCTCAGTAGCAGCATGCATGTGCCTGCTCTCTCAGCGAGCTGCCATTTCCCACTCAAACGGCAGCTTGCTCTTGTCCATAAGTATCCCATTTACACAAGTGGGGGCCTTAAATGCAGGGGTGTACGAAACCCCCTTACCTTCCATCTGCTGTGGGCCTGGGGGGGAGGTGATCCGGTCCTCCCCCCCTGGAATCCTCCCTGACCGGCTCCGCTCTATGGCAAGTCCGTGGAGCCGCCGGCTGGGGTCAGCCGCTGCTGGACTTCCAGCCGCGGCCGTCTCTGGATGCGAATGGCATCCGGCCTAGCGGATGCCACTTGCATCCCTTCCTGTGTTAGGCTACGTAAAGCTTTATGTAGTCTATCATGGTAAGGGGGAGGGACGCAAATGGCATAGCGCATGCCATTTGCATCCCATCCCCTGACCGTGATGGGCTATGTAAAGCTTTACGTAGCCTATCACCAAAGGGGAAGGGACGCAAGTGGCATCCGCTAGGCTGGACGCCATTCGTGTCCAAAGACCGCCTGCGGATGGACCTGGCCGGTTCCAGACTCGGCGGTGCCTGCCAGGTAGCCTGCCAGGTAGGATCTGGCCGGGTCAGACTTCGCAGGGTGGTGGGGTGGGGTGGTCCATTCCACCATGGACTCCAGGGATGTGTGGATTCTTAGAATCTGCCCCGCCCCCCGGGAATCTGTGGTGGAATTCTCTGCCATCCCTACTTAAATGTCCACAACGTAAGCAGCGGTAATGTTGCAGAGATGGCCCCTTTAAGGCCTCAATTTGCATACATGGGATAAATATGGAAAAGAGCAAACTGCCATTTGAGTGGAAAATGGTGCTCAGAAAGGGAGTGGATGTCCATGTGTTTGCTTGGCATGGCACACGCCAAGTGGCACAAGCGCTGAGGACTGTGGACTGGAGTCCAGGGGGCCAAGCTGGCTATTTCTTGCTGGTCTTCGAGCCCCAGCCAGATGCCCACACCATCCCTTCTTCCAAATACCAAATGCCAGGGAACAAACAACCAGGGAACCCTGTTGTACTTGTGCCAGGCTTGCTAGCTTCCTAGGCATTTGACTAACCAGGATTGGAAACAAGATTCTAGATGCAGACACGGAACTCGCGGACAGTTGCATACTGAATATGTGCAAGAGGTGCACATTTATTGCACTGAATATGTGCAAGAGGCACACAATATGTACAAGAGGTACACAGTTGCGTACTGAATATGTGTAAGAGGTGCAATCTGGGACCCAAACACCCAACCATTCCTTTCATCCAGGATATGGCTTAAAGGATCAGGGCCAGGGGGCATCCCCATCCAGCCCCTGCCCCTATCTCTGATCAGAGAGAAGGGATTTCCCTTCCTTCCTCCCACATCACAAGTGAGGCTTTCCAAAAGCCTCCATTGGTGACCATAGGGGCTTTTAAATCCTGAATTACAGCGTAGAGGCTGTTTTCAGGGCATTGCTGCCAGGGAAGGAAGGAATAACCCTTCCCAGCCCTGCGTGCTCCCCGCCATTCACCCCTTTCCCTGCTGCATTTCGGTTTTCAAAGAGCCCTCCGCCCCGGTCCTAATGAAGTTTTTTTTTCAAAGCCTAATTACAGCATGGGGGTCATTTTCAGGGGGGATGCTGCTGGGAAGAGGAGGGCTAGCACGCCTATGACCTATCTGAAAAATTGCCCCACCCCTGCTGCAAACAGGCTTTTAAAAAGTTTCACTGCAGTGCAAGAGGGGGATTTTCGGGGGTGGGAGTCACTGCTGGAGGATCACTGCAGCCCTTCCAGTGCTGCAACCCCCTTCCCAAACCACCCCTCCCATGCTGCAATACAGCTTTTTAAAAGCCTCCATTAGTGTCAATGGAGGCTTTTAAAAAGTTTCTTTGCAGCGTGGGTGGGAGGCATTGAGGGGAATCACTACTGGGAAGTGGAATGCTAACCCTCCTCAGTACTGCAACCTCCCCATTCACTCCTCCCCAATCACCACTCTCAAAAAGCTGCAATCCAGCTTTTGAAAAGCCTCCATTGGCACCAATGGAGGCTTTTAAAAAAAAGCCTGATTGCAGCAGGAGAGAGGTGATGTGTGGGAATGTATGTGAGTGCATGAGCGAGTCTGTCATGCGTGTGCGTGTGTGTGTGTGTGTGAGAGAGAGAGAGAGAGAGAGAGAGAGAAAGAGAGAGAGAGAATGAATAGGGTCTGGGCAATCATGTTGGGGCTGCATGCCTGCAGTGAGGCCTGCCCCATTTGTGGTGCAGCCCCCAACCTGCTTGAGTAGAACCAATTCAACTCGTGGGTAGGGATGCTGCAAAAATTCAATATGGACTAAAACGTGCTCAGATTTCTAAGAATCTGACCTGCAGAATCTGCTGCAGGTGCCCCCCCCCCCCCGGCCGCGTAGAGTCCATGGACTTTCGGATCTTTTTTTTTATTTTCCCAAAATTTATGCAAATTTATTTGTAGATAAATACACACATTTCTGCTGAGACTGGTAAATATACGTGGAGGAAAGTGGGATGAAATTAGGGATGTCAGAGAATTCCGCCATGGATCTCGGTGAGGCCAAATGCCAGTGCACGCGGCCCCCCGAGCTCTGTGGTGTAATGGCCTGCCACCCCCCCCCCCGTGGATCCCCCCCAGGATGAGACTTACCTGGGGTGGATGTTCTGGACAGCGGCGGCTCTGGCGGCAGCTTCGATGGAGGCGGCGGCTGGTCTTCCGACCGGCCCCCACCGCCATTTGCAGTCTTCCCCCCCCCATTCATGATAGGCTATGTAAAGACTTATGTAGCCTATCACGTCTGGGTTAAAAAACAAAACAAAAATGCGTATGCAAATGGCGGCGGTTACAGCCGCTGCCATTTGCGTTCCCTATTTTTGGTTTATTTTCACCGTTTTAGCCTACGTAAATATTTACGTCGACTAAGACAGCGAAACTAAGGGGGAACGCAAATAGTGTAGCGGACGCTATTTGCGTCCCCCCTTATTTTCACCGTCTTAGTCTATGTAAATATTTACGTAGACTAAGACGGTGAAAATAAAGGGGAATGCAAATAGCGTCTGCTACGCTATTTGCGTTCCCCCTTAGTTTCGCCATCTTAGTCTATGTAAATATTTATGTAGACTGAGACGGCCAAAAATAAGGAAGGCGTTTTGTTGTTTTTTACACAGATGTGATAGGCTATGTAAGTCTTTACATAGCCTATCATGGCTGAATACAGGGACGCAAACGGCAGCGGCTACGGCCGCTGCCATTTGCATCCCTGCTAGCCAGCGGCCGGATGTCCGGCTGCTGGTGGAGCTGGCCGGTGGTTCTGCAGAATCCCCGCGGAGTGGAGCCGGCTGGTGAGGATTCCGGGGGGAGGGACGGAGCGCCTCCCCCCCCAGCAGAACCCGGCAGAGCCAGGTAAGGGGGGTTTCGTACATCCCTAGATGGAATAGGGGACAATACGCTAAATGTTACATACTAAGGTAAATTATGAAAATTGATGCAAACCCTCTTACAGAATTATTTGCATATTTTTTCCACATAATGAAAACTATTTGAATCTGTCTATGAATGGACAATTGAGCAAAAGGTGCTTGACAATCGGAACACAGGTGGAGCGGATTTTACACAATCCATACATCCTTACTCTTTGGCTGGTAATGGTTCCCATCCCTGCCATAACCCCACATTTGCTGCTGTAACTAGGGATGTCAGAGAAATCCGCTGCAGATTCAAATGAGGCCGGATTCTTTGGAATCTGGCCTCAGGAATCCACAGCAGATCGGTAGTTTGTGTCTACCTCTATGGGCACATCCTGCCGATCGCCTTTTCTTTTTTTTAAGGAAAGACATGGCGATCGGCAGGGACAGGGAGGAGGTGAATGGCTCTGGCTGGCAGGAGGGAAGGTAAGCAGCCCCCAAGCTGGTTCCCCTCCCTGGAATCCTTGTGTAGTGGAGCCGCTCTGGAGGATTCAGGGGGGAGGAGGAACGGATCGCCTTCCCCCCCACAGATTCCTCACTGGAACGGACGGTGGGGAATCCATATACCCCTAGCCATAACATCTGTTTCACATGAGGCTTAGAGACTCATGGATTGCTCAAAGCTGCACACGCTGAGTGGCAGGCAGAGGTACAAGCTACTGATGTGGCCAAATGTTGTGATTGGTCAGTCTTGTATGACGAATCTCGCCCATGTGTAATTCTTGTATGTCTAACAGGCCCTGACTCTGATGCACTGAAATATCATTTATTTGTAATCAGAACGGACATTTATTGCAGGTGATCCCGCTCCTGCTGCTTGTTCCCCACACGTCCACAACCTCCATGTGCGGCTCCGTGCCAATCCATTTGTAAGCAAAGCACATGTGACAACAGCCAGTGAGGGAATGATACGTTGTGATGCAGGAGGCTGTGCAGCACAGGAGTGGAAAGGGAATGCTGCACGAAACCCAGCACATTCCCAAGTTGGTGCCCTGCTCTCGGCTGGCGCCCATGTGCTAAAATTTGGCCATGATTCAAAAGCTCAGAATATAGGGAGCTTTTGTCCACATGTATAGAGCTCGACTTGTAAATCAGCTGCCTAATTCATCGATAGGGCATCAGTTCACCCATCACCAGTGCAGACCCCCAAACGAGAGCTATTACCTTCATGTGCTACAGTACTTGTGGGCTTCCTGGAAGCATATCCCTGGACTAGATGTTCCTTTTGCTCTGTCTCAGCAGGGATCTTCTAATGCAGCCCTCGCCTATCTGGGTCCCCCTAGAATGTTCTGACCTACAACTCCCATTAGTCCAGGGTGGCCATGTGTCTTCTTTAACAGTCCTCTATTTAAAGAGCTGCCTGAGGACTGTCCTCTGGTTTGAAGGCATCTTCTTTTTGAAGGGCGGTCCAGTCCAAGTCCAGTTTGAAGATAAAGAACCACAAGAAGGGAGATCAGGAGCCATGAAGTTGCCCACCAAGAGTGAGCCGCATCTGGCTAGTAGGCTGAGCAGCACACACAGACGTCCCCTGGTCGACACAGTCTTCTCCACCATGGGGAGATGTTCTTTTGTACTTGGTCTACTCTTAACTTTTGTAAACTGCCCAGAGAGCTTCGGCTATGAGGCGGTATAGAAATGTTAATAATAATAATAATAATAATAAACAGCAATATCAACACCAACACCAGCGATGATGTTCTGTGTTTCTATTTTAATTATCTCTACATTTGCATCTACATATACATTAGCATATGCACATTTTTAGGCAAATGGGTGTCCTCTGTTTTTGGTGATGTGTGTCCTCTTTTTTAGCAATCGCTAAGTGGCAGTGCAGGCTGGTGGCTCTGGTTTCGGTGGGACTGTAATTCCATGCTGGGTTTCAGTCAGAACCAGCCAGACCTCCAATGGAGCTGCCCAAGGTGCTGAACCTATTTTGGGGGTAGGATTCTACTGCGGCTATTTTACAGATTCGTTTCCAACATATGTCCCTTCCACAATGCTCTTAGATATGTGGGGGAGGCTTTTTCATTATCCCACCACAGGGGGAACTACATCAAGTGTTCCCACAAAATAGGGCCTTCTCTGTGGTGGTGCCCCAATTTCAGAATACGCCCCTGGAGAAGCACACCCAGCCCCATCTTTACTAACATTTTGGAGTCAGGCTAAGACCCATTTGTTTACCCAGGTGTTTATGAGTAGTTATTTGCAACTGCAATGAATAGGACTGGATCTGCTGTTCCACACAGATTTCCTCCCCACCCGCTAACAATTTCCCCCTGGAATGTTCATCCCCCCCCCTCCAGACCTGCACCTTAACAAAGTAAGACAAGTCTCCATTCCTTTCACCTTATTCTGTCAGGTGACAGTTGCATGTGAGCTCTTGAAAGAAGGGAAAGCGAGATCCATTGCTGAGCCCCACACACTGCCAGAAATGCTGGGCAAGTCACCCAGTCCAGCCCACGACTCCACCAAAACTACCACCCTCAAGAGCAAGGATTCTACAATGAAAAGTCTGCAAAGATAAAAGATATTAACAGACACATCTACCATCCATTCAGCAGCCAGAGCCAGACCCGCCCCCCCATCAATGCGTCCTCTGCCTATGGCCTTACCGCTCTTCGATGAACAGCAGTGCAGGTGTGTGGTCCTCTGACAGGCAGGGAAACAATGCTACAAGCTTAGGGATGGATGACTCTGGGTTTATTTTTTGTCTCTCAGTTTCACTTTTTTCTAGTCTTAAGTTCGGTTCATCTCAAACTTTGACAATTTCTCCAGTTTGTCCTGAACTTTCAGATTGTTTTTTAAAGTCTGCTTGAAATTTCATAAGCATTTTGTGCACATTTCTCCTAATGTATGCGTTTTTTGCACTGTTGCCTGATATACACAGTCTTGCAAGCAATTTCCCCAGTTTAATGCATTCTGTGATTTTTTTGATTGGAGATCTCCATTGCAAAATTCAGAGAAGTGCGAATTTTGAAGAATAATTGAGTTTCACTTCACACAGTGGTGTGAAAGTGCAGAACTAGGTAAGTTCACATTAAAATGTGAACTGAATGAATTTTTCTCCCTTCTCCATTTAAACTCCATTTGCACACTTGACTTCTGCCAACCAATGGGATTTCTGAACTTCTGGATTATTTAATTTATTTAAACTGCTTCTATAATGCTTGACATCCCAGGAGTTCCAAGCAGTTTATATGAAAACACATACAATACAATATAAAACAATCAATACCTTTAAAACATTACTACAAAAGTAGTAAACCAGAGTAGTGTCATGATCGATTATAAATCAGGGAAAACCTGAGTAAACAAATGCATTATCAACAAGAGGTGTTTGAAGCTCGCCACAGTTTCCACCTCAAAGCACATGTGGGAAAGTGTTCCAGAGGGTGGGTGCTCTTACCGAGAAGGCCTCCTGACTTGCTTACGTGCTGTTACTTCTTCAGAAGATCTCAGAAGTAGAGTTGTTTTATATAAGGCTAGGTATCCTTGTTTAGGGATTTGAATAGCAACAACAAAATCTTGAATATGGCTCAGCAGCTATTAGGCAGCCTAGACTAGAGTTATCAGGGCAGTTCCCTTCCCAGTTACCTGGTTTTGCATTTTGTTACCTTTAAGCTGATAGTTTACTGCACTGTGTGCACTGGTCTCAGTCACAACAAGGGTGTGCAGATTTTATTAAATCCGTTCCATCTGTGTTTCTCGGATTGTCAGGGGTCTTTTGTTCCATTATCCTCTTATTGATGGAATCAGCATTTGACGGAAATCAGCATTTGATTTGATGGAAATCAGCATTTGATTTGATGGAAATCAGCATTTTCTCCACCTTTGGAAAAGTGTGCAAAGCCCACCACAATTTATGCAACTTCTGCTAGTATGTAACATTTTGCGTATTATTCAGCATACAATCAATTTGCAGAGCACCCGAAAAAAAGAGAGTGCTGTACAGCAGAGTCTGAAGAGAGGTCAGAGATGTAAGCAATGGTGTGTGTGTGTGTGTGTGTATTTTAAATGGTATACATCTTAGCATATTTTCCAGTAGCATTCATTTTTTCATACAACTAAAGTTTAAGAGTGACAGTCACTTACATTATCTAATTCTTACAATCACCTTGTTAGGTGGGCAGTATTGTCACTGGAGTTCAACGCCAGGGCCTACGCAGCAGCGGCTGGCTGAAATCTATCCTAGAAAGTTCATGGCAAGGTGACACATAAGCCCAGAACTCCCTGACACTCTTAGCAGCTGTGCTACACAATGCCTTGGAGGTGTGCAGCCTGAGCAGCATCTCTAGTTTTCGACCTGGACCCTCTCTTCAAATGTCTGATGCTCTGCTGGTGGAGCTAACTGGGCAAAATTCATTCTGCCAGTGGTTACCACCTAGGGCAGACATGGGCAATCACTTGGTGTCGGGGGGACTGCATTGCCCCCTAGTACCCATTGCCGATTGAACCCCTACGCCCCGCTGCCATGCCACCAAATTTGCCACCAAAATTCAGTGATGCAGTGGCAGCCAAAAAGCAGCAGTTTTACTTGAACACAAGGCACATGACGGGTGTGTGTGTAGCTTGTTTGAAAGCAAAAATGCACTGCTGGGAGGCCTGTGTGTGTGTGTGTGGGGGTGGTATGTCATGACTAGGGGTGTCGGAGGAATCCATCCAGGGAGTGGAGTTCGCCGAGCTTTTGGCAGCTCTGCCCCCTGAACTCCAGCTCACTTCCCTGCGAGCTGGCCCGACTTGGACCATCGAGTTGGACCAGCTTGCAGATGTTCTGGGTTTTTTTTCCTTGTCAATAGAAAGTTGCACAAATTGCAAGAGTAATCACTTGCTTTCTATTGCTGAGGGGTACAAAACATGCAAAACGTTCCCAGACCTTGGGAAATGCTTGTGGCTTGGCTTGCAAATGCAAGCCAAGCCAGGTGGGCAGCTGGTTTCCATCAGGCCCCCAAAGGGCCGGATTCTCAAATGACAGACATCCCCAGTCGCGATGGTTGCAATTCCCAAGGATTGTAATGGGTCTACCCTAAGTATGACAAAGTCTGGATCGAGCCATAATATTGATTTGCTTGGTTGAAGCAAAGCAAAATCAGAATCCGCAAAGTTGGCTTCACGAGAATGAAGGCAGAGGAATGGGCGAGGGCAGAATTGCTCAGTTGTGAAATGCTACCAATTCATCTTGGTGGAGTACTTTCTTTTTGGCTTTGCAAGGATGACTGTTGGTTGCAACCGTACCAAGTGGAGGGGTAGCTGAAAAAACAAGTTCATGGTTTCTCTCTCTGTCTCCTCCCCCCGCCCCAAGCTGTCAGGATCCTTTAGAAATAACACACTCCTCTGAGGAAGTCAGAATAGCAACGGGAAAATGAGTAAAACCTATTATAAAACAGTTGTCCAAGAACTTAGGCACGGCACAGGGTAGAGATCGATATGCTGTGAAGGTTAAATCTATTTTCACACTGTGTTCCATTTCACAGTTTAATGGTGTTTTAATGTGTCTGTCACCGATTCTCCCCTTCATGTAACACAGGTAGAGCTTTTACAAAGGAGGAAGGGACTTGATTTTCCCCCATGCTTTGCACGGTAACATCTTATTTACCAGCTGAGTTCTGACACCTTCCCTTCTTTCCTCTCCAGAGATACACCAGACTCTGGTTATTTTAACTTTCAAAGGCATAATGTAGGGGCTGCCGATACAGTAATTTCAAATTATCTTTGTCAAAGGCCTCTGGGGTTGTGAAGACTGTATGGCAATGAGGTTTTGGGATGGGGGAAAGAATCTAATGGATTTTTATAGCAGCTGAACGCATTAAGGCAAATCAGAATCACGGTTTACCCCTAAGCTAGCTCCAACAGATCTGGGTTGGTGTGGTGAAGTCAGGCCTTCTTTAATGATGAACAAAGAAATAGAGTCACAAGGGTTGTGCTTGATCAGCTCCTCCAACCAAATGGGCCTTTCTCATACAGCCTCAACAGAACCTGTGTAGCTTCCTCATACTGAATCAGACTATTGGCTCAACTAGCTAGCCCAACACTCCCCTCTGGCTGGCACTGACTTTTCAAAGTCTCTGGAAAAGATCTTTCCCAGCTTTATGATCTGAGATTCTTTTAGTTAGGGAGGTTGGGGACTGAACATAGGATCTGCTGCATGCAAAACCTGTGCTCTTCCATTGAGCTCTGGCCTTCCACAAGCAAAAGCTGTGCCCTTCCATTGACCTCTGGCTTTCCGCATGCAAAAGCTGTGCCCTTCCATTGACCTCTGGCCTTCCACAAGCAAAACCTGTGCTCTTCCATTGAGCTATGGCCACTCCCTGAGCTATCTGATTGTCTTTTCACATCCTTCAACCCCAAAAGCTCATGATATTGGGCTGGTGCAGTGGCTACAGTGCTTGACCAGTGAGACCTGGACTGAAGTCCCTATTCAGCCATGAAGCTTACCAGGTGATCTTGGACCTGTCATTCTCACTGTAAGCCTGAGCTTTTTGAAATCCTGCCTGTCAACGTAGGCAATATGGAGCTAGGTGGACCTATGGTCTGATTTAGTATAAGGCAGCTTCCTATGTTCCTTATTTCCTCGTCTTGTGACTGTAATAAACTATTACTTACTATATTCCTTGGAGGCATACACATGCGATGATTATTTTTAAATGATACAGATGGGTTGGCTAGAGGAGAACATCTACATGAAACCAAAGGGCATTTGTTGACTACTTTATGGTCTTGTTTTATGTGAAATTCTAACTCACCTTCAGTCCATTCCATTGAGAAAAATGGACTGTAAATGGAGAGTGTGTCTGATGAACTAAAAAAGTTACAGCCATTTGTTGATTTCCGGTGGCTGGCAATGGGAGGCATGACGATTTGGATTTCCAAACTGAGATTTAAAGTTGGATCTGAGTTGAACTGGGTGAACTCTGAATCGGGCTGAGGTGAATAGGGCTGTTTTCATCAACAAATTAGAATCTGAATGGAATACTGTGGTCAGTGCCCCTCCCTAGCTGAATCTATCTGGGCCATTTTGTATTTTATTCCTCTCTTCTGAAGTGTTAACTATTCCTCCCACTTTTATGTCTTCCACAAATTTGATGAAGATTTCCTTC
The DNA here is from genome assembly GCF_057233095.1 of Heloderma suspectum. Lineage (NCBI taxonomy): Eukaryota > Metazoa > Chordata > Lepidosauria > Squamata > Helodermatidae > Heloderma > Heloderma suspectum. The sequence goes on along the minus strand of NC_139468.1, from coordinate 37,381,967 downwards.
ACTGATTAAAAAGTTGAACAGTACTGGGTTCAGGACAGAGCCCTGCAGCATCCCACTTGAAACCTCCCTCCAGTTTAAGGAGGAAACACTGATGAGCACTCTTCAAGTATGGCCATCCAACAAGCTGTGTGAATCTATCTGACAGAATTGTCATCTGGCCTGCATTTAACCAGTTTGCTAACGAAATGTTAGGGGGAATTTGTCAAAAGCATTGCTGAAATCAAGAAAAATTACTTCTGTGGCATTCCCACAATCCACTAAACTAATAATCAGAGAGAGAGAGAGAGAAGATTAGTCTAGCGGGATTTATTCTTGACAAATCCATGGTGGATTTTTCTACCCATCACTGGGTTGTTATCGAGGTGCTTACAGACTCCTTTATCATCTGTTCTATCATCTTCCCTGATATATCAAGGTCAGACTGACCAGTCTGTAGTTTCTTGGATCCTCCTGTTTTCCATGTAGCAGGTTTGGACAGCATTTGCCTGTCTCCAGTCTTGTGCCCTCTCACCCATTATACAGGATTTCTCAGAGATGATAGAAATTTCGAGAGTACAGCAGCAAGTTTCTTTAGTACCCTTGGATGCAATTCATCTGGCCTTGAATACTTGAACTTGTTTAAGGCAGCTAGTTATTTCTGGACCACTCCTTATGATCCATCTTGCACTGCAGTCCTGACCTCTTTCCTGTTCTACTTTTTGCAGGTGGTTGCACAGAGAGTATCCCTTTGGGGAGAAGACAGAGACAAAACAGGAGTTGAGCAGTTCTGCCTTCTCTTTGTCACCCCTTAACATTTCACCACTCTTACTGGACAGTGGAAAAGTCCTTTGTGGTGTTTTTGGCATCCCTTGCCAGTCTCAGCTCATTCTGACCTTTCCTGACACTGTCCCTGAAAGTCTGGGCTATTTGTCTGTACTAGTCCTTGGCAATCTGTCCATTTTTATACAAATCTTTTAAAAAATATTTTCAGCTCATCACTAAGCTTTTTTTTTTTTTTGCAGCCACCTTGGCTTTTTTTTTTTTTTAACATGTCTCCCTTTTTTCTCATTGGAATTCTTTGTGATATTGCATTTAGTAACTCCTCCTTCAGGAACTTTTAACACCTTGGGCTATTTTGTCCATATCAAGCCATGAAATCCTATCAAGCATTTCCTGGAGCTTATTCAAATCAGCTTTCCTAAAATCCAAGTTACATGTTTGACTACATTCACTTTTAGCTTTCCATAAAATCATGAATTTCAACATTACGTTGCCACTTTCCCCAAAACTTCCTGTTACTTAGGATGCAATCCTATGCATGCTTAGAAGGAAAAAAAATCCTACAGCTCCCAGCATTCCCCAGGCAGCCATGGGGAAGTATTTCCTTTTATCTGTCCTGAATCTCCCACCAATCAGCTTCATGGGATGACCCCGGGTTCTATTATTATGAGTGTCAGGGTTGGATCGGAGCCCATAGAGCCCCACAGCAGTTCTGATTCTGAGGAAGAGACAGAAACCGTGGGAGAGGAACCCGCGTGCTGTTCAGAGGTGCCACTGGAGGGAGAGCCCCTCCCTGCTCACACTCCTGAGAGTGGTAGCGACCCTGGCAGGCAGGGGGAGGGAGGGACAATTGGAGGTTCGGGATGCGAGGCGCCGGTGCAGGGACAAGTGGGAGAAGGAGGGCGCCGAGAGGAGGTGCTCAGCCCACTTGGCACGACGTCAACAGCTGTGCCCCGATGCCCCACGGGAAAGGGGCGGACTTTCGCCTCCTAGCCCTTAAATCCAGAGGTTTCCCACCTCTGCCCTCCAAACAGAGATCAACTGATTCATTAAGGCTAGAAACCTCTGGTAGGCAGCTCTCTTAAGTTTCCCTCATTAGTTTCATGCAGTTAGCGTCTGTAAGCGTCATTAGGTTGAATGGAAATAAAGCCTTGGAAAAGAGCCCTTTCTTCTGTGTTGATTCTGGCTATTTGAGGATTTCAGAAGGCAGCAAGGGTGCTCCTGACCCTTGGAGAAAAATGAGGAGGGAGAAAAATGACTCCCTATCTACATTTTCCACACCATGCATAATTTTGTACAGCCCTATCATGTTTCCCCCTACTCACATTTTTTTCTGAGCTAAACAATAAGAACATAAGAAGACCCCTGAAGCTGGATCAGACTAAGGGTCCATCTAGTCCAACATCCTGTTCACACAGTGGCCAACCAGCTGTCGACCAGAAAACCATGAACAGGACATGAGTGCAACAGCACCCTCCCACCCATGTTCCCCAGAAACTGGTGTACATTGGCCCACTGCCTTTGGCCATGCTATCCATCATCCCAGAAACAATTGTCTGCTGTGGTTGTGCAATCCCCCCCGCCACCCCCCTTGTCTATTCTCACTAGAATATGATGAGAATCTGCTCTGAGGGATGACCCATTCAGTGCTGTGGGTGAAGTTCTGAGGGGTAATAAGTCAGCTCCATTCCTGTTGGGCTTTGAGCATCTTGCCCAATCTAGGGGGATTCACTCAGCACCTTCCAGGACTAAAGCTCTGTAATAGCATTGGAAGAGTTACTTGGATTAGAATTATTTTCATTCTTTATTTTGGAGTCTCCCACGGTGGATTTGAAGTGATCTCACAGGCTTGAAATGCAATTACAGCAAACAAATCTCTGGACAATGTTTAGATAAGATTTTTTTTAAAAGAGAAAATAAAGGAGAAAATGCCTCACGGTGCCGAAATGTTGCCCGGTACAAAATCGTCAGCCTGCTTTCACTGGGGAATGGCTGTAGCTCGGTAGCACTTCATTTGCATGCAGAAGGTCTGAAGTTCAATCCCTGGCAACTCCAAGTAGGGCCAGGAAAGACCCCATGGCTGAAACCCCGGAGAGTTGCTGCCAGTCAGTGTGGAATATACTGAGCTATATCGACGAGTGGTCTGACTCCGTTTAAGGCAGTTAGGGCATGTTTCTATCCTTCCATATTCTGCACAACCTTTTGCTTATGAAATGCCATGTCTCAGCAGACCCATTGGTCTTCACTTAGGGTGGCCAGTGCATCTGTGTTTTTGTGGGGGAGTGTCATGGACCAGGAGCCCAAACCCTTGTCCTCGGAGGATCATGACCCCTTGTTCTCAGAAGAAGGGGCTCCGGGGTTAATACTTCAGTGAGAAGATTAGGTTACATAAAGGCATCGTGAGGTTTCCATCCCCCCAGGACCCAGTTCTCCAAGACGTTCCCAGGGACCTGCCCCTCTGCATCCAGAGGGGGTTGCATTGCTGTCCTTGGACTCTATGGCTTTATTTTGTTTTGTTTTTCACTCCCAGCATTGCCACCTCCTATGGGGAAACTGCTTTTTTACTTGGCAAATCTACCTATGGGTTTTCTTATTTTTAGCAAATGCCTAAGGAACTCTCTGCCACTATAACTTAGAGTTCCAAAGGCAGAAAAGTTCCTTTTCTGCTGCTACCAATTCTCTTCAGGTGCAATCCTATGGGGATAGCCTCAAGCCTCCGAACTTGGAGGCTTAAGGCCACCCAATGCAGAGCGGGAGGAGTGATGGGGCAATCTTCACTTCCGCACTCCTCCCACTCTGGATTTCAGCTAGACAGGCATTTTCACCCATCTAGCTGAGGAGGGGGAGTGAAAGAGGCTGGGGAGGCCAGAGGATTCCTCAATAGACAGCCTCCCCAGTTCCCTCCCTGTCCATGGGAATGTCCTCTTTCCCTCATCTCCGAGGTCACCTTTGTGACCTGGGACAGGCAGCCAGTGCAGTTCTCTCCGTGCCAGCTGCAAGGGGGAGGGGGAGGGGGAGGGGTTGGGGAACTTGGACTCCTGGGTCCAGGGTTGGAGCGCTGTCTCTGACTTCGGATCCAGGAATCCAAACTATCCTATGGCCCCCAGACGCTGTCTAGGGGATCATAGGATCACTCTCTTAGAATATTTAAAAACCTTCTAGTAGGTTGGTATATAAGAGTCTTAGGCATGAGATGGGCACCAACACTAGAGACCTGATGAACTATTAAGCAAATCAATGTATTAAAGGGATATTTTGTACATAAGGGGATACTGATATTAACTTTGGGTTTTTCAAAAGACTGCTTATTGACAGTTCTTAAGGATTCAAGAGGCACTGTTGCTACTAAAAGCCTCTCAATGACTTCTTTTACCTCAGGTGAAATTCCTTGAGCCTCCATTCCAGTGAAATACCCTTAGAACCAGGTCCAGCTCTTGAGTCCACCCTTCTTCTGACTCTCAAAGCTCCTCCTGTTGTATTGCTTGAACCATTTATGTGGGTTTTAATGCCTATGTAATTTCTTCTGGCAAGATCTCAGTGTAGCCCCCTGGCATAACACAGCCACCTGTTCCCTATTCCTGATCTTCACCCGGCACATACAGTCAGGGCCAGAAATATTGGAACAAGGATAACTGTTTTGGCAGTTGGCCTCTGTACACCACCACATTGAAGTTGAAAGGAAACACACCCAGATGGGAGTGAAGCCAGGGCTTTCAGCTGTAATTCAAGGGGTTTGGCAAAAGTGGGGCACTAACCATTCAGGAAGGACAGCCAGTGGCAGACACACACACACCCATCGTTGGTGGCTTATAAGCAATGGAACAAACCAACATCATTTCAAACTTAAGAATCGCCTTTAATACCTGGATGAAAATCCTTTGCAGTCAATGACTGCCTGAAGTCTGAAACCCATGGACATGACCCAATGCTGAGTTTCCTCCCTTGAGATGCTTTTCCAGGCCTTTACTGCAGCTGCCTTCAGCTGCTGCTTATTTGTGGGTCTTTCTGCCTTCTGTCTTGTCTTCAGTAAGTGAAAATCATGTTCTATTGGGCTGAGAGCAGGTGACTGACTTGGCCATTGAAGAACATCCCACTTCTTTGCCTTGAGAAACTCTTGGGTAGCTTTTGCTGTATGTTTTGGGTCATTATCCATCTACAATATGAAGCAGCGTCCTATCAGTTTGGCAGCATTTGGCTGAACAGCATAGTAAGAAGCAGAGACATCACCTTGCTGACAAAGGTCCGTCTAATCAAAGCTATGGTTTTCCCAGTAGTAATGTATGGCTTTGAGAGCTGGACTATAAGGAAGGCTGAGCGCCGAAGAATTGATGCTTTCGAACTGTGGTGCTGGAGAAGACTCTTACAAGTCCCCTGGACTGCAAGGAGGTCAAATCAGTCCATCCTAAAGGAAATCAACCCTGAGTGCTCATTGGAAGGACAGATAATGAAGCTGAAGCTCCAATATTTTGGCCACCTAATGCGAAGAGAAAACTCCCTGGAAAAGACCCTGATGCTGGGAAAGACTGAAGGCCAAAGGAGAAGGGGACGGCAGAGGATGAGATGGCTAGATAGCATCACGGATGCAATGAATATGAACTTGAGCACGCTCCAGGAGAGAGCGCAGTACAGGAAGGCCTGGCGTGCTATGGTCCATGGGGTCACGAAGAGTCGGACACGACTGAACGACTGAACAACAACAACGAGCAGAAAGTATAGCCCTCTACACTTCAGAATTCATCCTGCTGCTTTTATCAGCAGTCAGGTCATCAATAAACACCAGTGACCCGGTTCCATTGGCAGCCATACATGCCCATGCCATAACACTGCCTCCACTATGCTTGACAGATGATGTGGTATGCTTTGGATCATAAGCTGTTCCTTTCCTTCTCCATACTTTTCTCTTCCCATCATTCTGGTACAAGGTAATCTTGGTTTCATCAGTCCAAAGAATCTTATTCTAGAACTGGGCAGGCTTTTTTAGGTGTTTGCTGGCAAAGGCTAATCTGGCCTTTCTGTTCTTGAGCGTTACCAGTGGTTTGCACCTTGTTGTGAAGCCTCTGTATTTTCATTCATAAAGCTGTCTCTTGACTGTAGATGTTGACAATGACATGCCTACCTCCGCAAGAGCATTCTTGACCTGGCTAGATGTTGTGAAAGGGTTCCTCTTCACCATGAGCAGAATTCTGCAGTCATCCACTTTAGTTGTCTTCCGTGGTCTGCCAGGCCTTTTGCTGTTGCTGAGCTTGCCAGTTAATTCCTTCTTTTTCAGGATGTCCCAAACTGTTGTATTGGCCACTCCCACTGTTTTTGCTATCTTTCTGATGGGTTTAGTTTGTTTCCTCAGCCTAATGATGGCCTCCTTCACTTGCATGGACACCTCTTTGGACCTCATGTTGGGAGTTCCAGTGAACAGCTACCAAATGCAAATGTAACACTCAGAACCATCTCCAGGCCTTTTCTCTGCTTCATTGGTCATGGGGTACCCATGAAACAGGCCACACCTGGCCATGCAGCTGCTTGTCAGCCATTCGTTCCATTACTTATGAGCCACCAACGATGGGGGGGGGGTGTCTGCCACTGGCTGTACTTCCTGAATGGTTGGTGTCCCACTTTTGCTAAACCCCTTGAATTACAGCTGAAAGTCCTGACTTCGCTCCCATCTGGGTGTGTTTCCTTTCAACTTCAATGTGGTGGTGTACGGAGGCCAACTGCCAAAACAGTAATCCTTGTTCCAATATTTCGGGCCCTGACTGTATGGTTAACCCACAGAAAAGGAATAGCTTAGTATTCAGGCCTTAGCTATTCACTTTCTCCTCCTTTCTCTTAGCCCTTCTATAACACTCACTGAACAACCAGCAGACCTTCTCCCTCACTGACTACCAACAGACTGTCTAGATCCTCAACTGTCAACTCCTTAACTGTCATTTCCCGACTTCTCTTTTCCACCTAGTTAGAATCTCCCAGCCAATCAAAACTGAATTTACCTGACCCAGGCCCCATCAAACAATATTCAAAGCAATTGCCTCTCTCTCCCTCTTTAGAACATCACTAAGGAAGTACTACACAGGCCTTTGACAGTAACAAAGCAAGCCCACAGGCCTATTCAGATACAGTATAGCCTCTCAGAGGCCACACAAAGTGAACTTTACAAAACAGCAACACATATATACATACATAGCATTTCTTAACAGACTCTGAGGACTCCAGCCACAAAGAGTCTAGCATGTCACCGTCACCCCTGACCAACAGGCCAAGCCCCTTTACAAGACAAAGCCTCAGTCAGTGTGGAGGTGGGACCAACAAGCCTAAAGGAAGACAACTCTCTACTTAAGGTTCAGTCTCAAACTGCTTCCGGCTGGAGGAACATACAGACAATCTTTTCTGGCTTCCAGTCCCAGCACCACTTGGTGTTCAATAAGGTTCTCTCCTGCTCCAGTCCGTATACATCCAACCCTCAGCAGAACCCTGCAACCCAGATCTCACCAGCACCCAGCAACATAAAGCTCTCATCAGAGAACAAAGAGGGAACTTTGGCAGGTACTGCTTCTCATACAGAGGCATGAAAAGTTGCACCTGATGTAGTTCTGTCTTCTATGCAACTAACTGAAGTTGCCAGACTTGTCTTGCATCTATCATCAGGTCACACCATTTCCAGAATGCTCCTGCACTTTTGGGGGGGTCATATTGAACATAGTGCTTAAATTAAGAAGAGATGTTGGGTTTGTCTGCCATCTTTATTCCTTTTCTCTTTCCCAATCTGTCTCCTGATTCACCCTAGCCTTCTTTTAATTAAAAGACAGGAAGCACAACAGGAAATTAATATTTCCTGTCCTCCTATGTAATGTGATGTTAAAATCAGAGGAGTGTGTATGTGCACGAACGCACTAGCATTTAATACTCCACAATATTGCTGGGTTGTTTTTTTTTTACACTTGCTTGGATTCTGAAATGTTGTTACAGCTGTCCTGAAATCCCAACAAAGGGGAACGTTTCTTCTAAACCTTCTCTCATGCATCCCATCAAAATTGCTTTTTGACTCCTCTCTGAACCGTAACCATAGTGATCCATAACCATTTATCAGAGGGATCTCTTGTTTCCCTGGTGTGAATGGGGGAGAAGAGCAGTGGATGGGGTAACAGGAGGTTGGGGGTGGAGGGAAGAAAGGAGAGAAACAGTATTCATAGTAGAACTTTCTAAATTTCTTCTCTCCCCCCACCCCCCTAGAAATCATTCAGCAGAAATCAGTTCTTGGCTACAGAGTTGTGGGTCTTTTGTTTTCACGAGGTATGCATGCATGAGAGAAAAAGCCTATTTAGAGCAATCGCTTTTGCTGTGGAAAAAACCCACCAAAGTTGTTGCCTGGTCCACTTGAAAGGACGAATTGTTCTTCAGAGCGCCAATATGAAGGTTGAATTTTTGTTTTCCTCTTTGAGATTAGTGATAATTGTATCCTTGTTGGGGGAAATTCTTGAGTGGAAGGGGGCTATCAATTTAAAAAGGGTCACTAAATTTCTAGTTAGGGGGTGTTCTTCTTAAAGCTTTTGGAGTATCAGATCAGATGCCCTTGGGACTTGAGATTAAATAACTCAAATGTGGGAGAAACTGAAACTGTCAGATCCGTACCCAGGGCTCTGAACTCTTAGCTCTTAAAAGTCTGGGTTTGAATCCCTGTGTACTCAACCATGCTAATGCACCTCTATTTTCTGACAGGTTCCTCATCTTTAACTGATATATGGCAGGCAGGTAAAACATGTCCCTAGAATCATAGAATAGTAGGGTTGGAAGGGGCCTACAAGACCTTCGAGTCCAACCCCCTTCTCAATGCAGGAAACCAAGTCAAAGCATCCCTGACAGATGGCTGTCCAGTTTCATCTTGAATGCCCCCCTCTGCATGCTGGGAGGAGATATACTTACTGAATTTGGTTTTTTTTCAAGACGGGTGAAAATTTTGTTTCAGTTCATTTTTAAAAATAATTTACCAAAATTGACAAAGTTTTCATATTCACAGGAGAAAGAACTTGAGATTTGAAAAATCAGAATGCAGGAGAAAGTGAAACTGAGAGATTTGCTCATCCCTATAATGCATCCAATGTTACAATGAATTCCACTGGAATATCGCTGAGCGGCTGCTACAGGAGGAGGTTTCTGATGGTTATTCTCAGTGCAGCATTCAGAAGGCACATGTGGGAGGGGGTGGGAAAGCTGTTATTGTCAGGAATGCAGTGAAATGCACAGCTGAAAATTAATTTTTTGTAATTAAACCCCACATCTGTGAGCCTTTTGCTGGAAGCCCCTGTTCTGCTGATAAATGACATTAACGCCACAGGGCCATGCGTACCAGCAAATTTAAAACCACTTTTCTTCCCGGGTGTGCCACTTAGCACAGCTGGGGGAATGGGCTGTTTAAAATTTAAAGGGCTGCCGAATGCTTGCAGAAAATGGTTAGAAAAACAGCATTCCAAATGCATTGGATACAGCGTTCTTCCTCGTTAGCAAGGAAATAGTGGCCCTGCAAGTTTTAACTCAGGGTGGGCAAGCATTGAAGAGGCTTGTTTTCTGGCAAAATGACTGAAGGAAATTATACCCTCCAATCTCTCACAAATGAAAATGGGGACAGACCTGTAATGCCCCTGATCCCATACCCAAGGTCCTCTCAGCTGCACGTTAAGAATTTAAGAACATTTGGGGCACAATCCTATGGGGATAGGCGGCCGCCTCCGAACTCAGAGGGGACTGCCTATCCAGTGCAGGGCAGGAGAAGCACGGAGGGGATCATTCCCTCTGTACTCCTCCTGCCCTGCATTTGCATCTAGACAGCCGATTTTGGCTGTCAAGCTGCGGGAAGGTGGAGCGGGGGAGGAGGCTGCTGGATGACCCATAGGATGTGTCGTACTGGCATTTCTGCCCTCCCCACCCTGGAATGCCCCCTGGAATGCCCCATTTTGGCTGCTCTGCACTCATCTTCCGAGCGCGGAGCACTAGGCCATTCTGCACTGCCTGCAAGGCAGTGTAGAAGGGCAGTGGGGAAGGGCAGGTCTCCAGGAACCAATCTCGGCGCGTGGGCTCTGAGGCTGATTCCCAGAAAACCACATATCCTATTGCTGTCTAGCCGCTGACTAGCGGCCATAGGATTGCTCCCTTGATCACTTAAAGGTTTGCAACCTGCCAACAGAGCTCTCGTAGCAGCCAACACTGGGCAAAATCCAACATAAGCCCTACTTAAAGTAGACACATCAAAATGAATGGGACTTAATGTGGTCACGGCTAACTTAAATCCCATTCATTTCAATGGGTCTACATTAAGTAGGACTTATGTTGGATTTCACCTATTAAAACAACACGCTAGAGCCCTTCAGTCATTCACATATGAAAATAGCCATCTAAAAACTCCAGGGAAGGGATGCCTCACCGGCTCAGACCCAAGCTGCCTAGTCCAGCATTTTGGTTCCAAAAAGGGCCAGAGGGTGCTTGCAAGCAGGGCATGATGGTGATGGGCCTGTGTGGTTTGTCCCTAAACAAGTTGCAACTATGGATGGAGGTTCAGCTAATTCTCCATGAATTTTCAAATGTTTTTCGAAAACTATCTTAAGTTAATGGCCACCATCACATCTTCTTGCACTGAGTTCCATGTGTTAATTGTCCTGAACCTTCTCTCTCACTTGGCTTTATCAAGCAACCTTAAGTTTCATAATATTATGAAAGGGGGGGGGGATTTCCTTCTTTCCATACCATTCATCATTTTGGCCTAGTTTTCACGGAGGTGATCAATCTGCATCTGAGCTATTCCACTTCAGGATGTAGCGTGGGTGCACATGACTGAACACTCCACTATACAAAAAGGAAGGCTCTGCTTTGTGTCCCACCATTTTCTGAGGTATGCTTGCTGATTATACAGGGCAGAGCCTTTTTGGTGGTGGTGCCTTTGGCTCTGGAACTCCCTCCTTCAGGAGGCTCATGGAGCCCCTTCCTTCCCAGCGTTCAGTGTTCAGTGTTTTCAAATGCTGTATTTAGGCATGTCTTTTATGCTCTTTGATCTCCAGAGTTGTGTTTACAATGCTGATGATTTTAGTAAGTGCTTTACTATACGGATCCACCTTGGAACAGCATCTGGAACATTCAGATTGTGCAGAATGCTGTGATTAAGAACCAACAACATGAGAATTTGCATTCATTTTTTTGTATACATCTTTCTGTAAACATACACATCTTGTATGCATCTTTCCCTAATATATGACTTTCTGTACAGAGTTTCAGAGCTGAATACCATATTGCAAAATTCAGAGAAGTTTGGAATCTGAAGGATAACTGTGTTCTGGTCCACATATTAGTCCAAATTAGGTTGGTTCACTTAAAAGCACCCACTAAACAAAATTCTTCAGCATCCCTAGTGTATAGTATTTCTTTTTGTCATTAGGCCTTTTCCTTCTGAGGATGCCTCATATTTTCTTTTAGGCTGATGTCCCAACATCTGCTAGATCCTAGCTCTGCTCTTTGTCAATGGTAACAAAGGAAGAGACTGGAGGACAGATGTTCTTCAGAGTCCTCTCCCCAGTCCTCTGGGTGTTCCTGCTGCCACTGCTGCTACTGCTATGGGCAAATGGCATCAGTGCCTCCCAATGGTCAACACTCTTGCTGGCTCTTGGATGCATTGCGAGACAGTGACAGGGCCGGCCCTACCATTAGGCAGAATGAAGCAGTCATCTCAGGTGGCAGATGATGGGAGGTGGCAGAAAGGTGTTAGAGGAGAGAGCTGTGTGCCAAGAGGCCTGCCTTGCACCCTCAAAACTAGCCTTCAGGTGCAGTGGAGGACACTGTCCCACCCACAGTATTGAAGTTAAATTGAACTGCCAGTCCAGTTTGGCTTTTATACATGGAATGGGTAGGGGGTAGCCGCCTTGTTCTTCACCTCAGGCAAGAAAATGTCTTGGGCCAGCCCTGGATAGTGATTTATGAAGTCTTCTCCCCAGTACTCTTGCTGTTTGTTTGACTGTTTATCTGTTCGTTCGTTTAACATAGTTTTATACTCCCCTTCATTTAAAAACTTTCAGGATGGTTTACAATAGCTTGTGAAACTCAACAGAACTGCAGAAATCAGTAAAATAGTTTATAACAGAAACACAACTGTGGTAAATAAACAGTCACAGGTGACACTAAAAAACAAACAAACATTGGTCACAGGGGAAATCCCCCCACCCCTGTCTCACCAACATAGGCTGCCAGCCTGACACTTGTTAGTAGGGATGTGCAAATCCACCCCTGTCCTGGTTCTCTGGGCACCTGCCCAACCCATGCCCCCGCTCGCTGGTCCCTGGACTGCACTTGAGCCCCTCCCATGCTCAGCAAGCAGCCCCCACTCACCCCGGTGGCCTCCTTGAGCTCCGCAGTCATTATTTTTTGAAAAATAAAACGGCGACCACAAAATGTGCATATTTGCTCATGCATGAAAATGTGCATTTTTGTGAATGCCCAATTTGTGTATGTGCGGAGAAGCAGATTTTTTTGCAAAACTGCGCATTTTGCACACATACAAACATGCACATTCTTGAGATCACCATTTTATTTCTCAAAAATGGCGACCATGGAGCTTGACCAGGATGAGTGTGGGCCATTAGCCAAGTGTGGGCAGGGGGCGAGCAGGGGCTCAGCGAATGGGGTTTGGGGGTGCAGGCAGGGGCAGTTCCGTTTGGTTTCTGGACAGAATTGGGCACCCGCACCATCCCTACTTGTTAGCTGGATATTTTGAGTCTCTGTAGCAGGAAGGCTTCCTCATCCAGGCTGTAGGCCAACTCTTGCATTGCCTGGTTCTGCTCCTCAGATGTCCATCTGATCTCCCTTATGAGGTTATTGTTGCAAAGATTTCTGAGATGATGTGTGTAAAGTAGTGTGATCACTTGGGAAAACTGCTTTATCAAAATGTGAAATAATAATAATAATAATAATAATAATAATAATAATGTGTTTTAATTATTTATGTCCCCAAATTCCTTCGTGCACACAGACAGATATCATTTTTATTTGGGAAAGACCCTGATGTGCTGCATTTTTTAAAAAAGCATGAGGTAGAGTTAAAAAAAAAAAAGGTGAGGGAAAGGATGAAATACTGGGAATAAAAGTTAATTAAAAAATAAAAATCAAGAGAAATGTGTCTCGGAGGCCATGTCTTGCTTAGTGGCCACCTGTCAGGAATTTTGCTGCCTATAAACCTAAGACTAGAACCTCCAGCCCTGTTCTTTAATTTTTAATGTCTCTCTCTCCTCTGGTCTCCGAGGTGGCTCTGACAGACGGAAGCTGTCATTTGGATAGGGACAGATGCAAGCCATGTAGCCAGGCACATAGATTCACCATTCAGCAGGTGTATGCTGATATTGTTTGCATGAAATGGGGCTTGGGTATGGTTTTGGGGTCAGGGGGAGTACCTCAGGGTTATTACCTATAGCTATTTTCTCAGGACTGTTGCTTTTCAAGGGCAAAGATGTGAACTCATAGTCAGACAATTACAGAGGCAGATGTAGTTTGCAAGCACCCAGGTGCCAGAAAGTTTTTGCTTTTCAATTCCTTTCCTCTCCCTGAAAAGCTGGTGGGGTGAGGGAGGAAGTCCCATGCACACCCAGAGGCCTGTTGGCTCATGGAAGAACAGGACCTGGAATACTTACTTCCCTGATTCTTGGGGTCATGTGGGAAAGGTCAGTCAGTTAATGTTTGCAAGTACTTTCCATAGGAGTAATGATAACACATAGCAGGTAAAAGCCTAACAATACTGTCATAAAAATAATGGCTAGGTAGGCACCTTGAAGAAAGAACACATGCACAAGGAATAACAGCAGTATATATCATGCTGTAAACACATGTTTGTTTTCTTATGTGGCAGAAAGCCTAGATTTGCTTTATATCTTGATTTGAGACAGCGGGGCAGAACTTCTTTCAGCCAAAGGGCCCAATTCCAGTTCAAGGATGCCCTAGGAGGCTGCACTCCAGTGATGTGGGGGGTAGGGGGTCAAGGGCAAAAATGGTGGGGACAAAACACCAACATATTTTAGATTAAAGCTCTTCCTGCCAGTCACAAAGCCTTGGGAGAGGCATTCCAACCTTTTAGCATGGGGAAAAACACTGCATAAAAGCGGGGAAACCACCAAACTATTGGTTGTTGGGGTGAAGGGGGTGGAGCCAGGGGAAGTGGGTGTGACTACCTGGGGAATCTGAGGTTCTGCACTCCTGCTTTCAAAGCAAGAACATAGCAACAAGGTAAGCACATTTGCCAAGCAGTCCAGCATATAAGTAAAGTCAACTCTAGCCTTGACAATTAAATTAAATCAGCCCCACATCCCAATGGAGTCTACTTATTAAAGAACCAAGCCGAGAGAAATTCAGAAATAGGCAGTTGCTTATTATGAAGGGTCAAACTAGCTCACTAAACTCACTTATCAGGATCCTGAGAAGAACAGACCACAGCAGCGTACAGGTTGTGGTGATGGTGGGGGAGAAAGTAGGGCCCCTCCTGGGACTCCAGAGCATGGTAGAGTTTTGCCTTGATTTTTTGCCAACCGCCTGAAGAAGACAAAGAAAAGATTTCACAATCGCTGGCATTTCCCTGTGTTAGGGATGTACAAACCCCCTACCTGCCAATCCGGAGGGAGGTCTGTGGGGGGAAGGAGGCGATCCGTTCCTCCCCCCGAAATCCTCTTCAGCCGGCTCCACTCTGCAGCAATTCTGCAGAGCTGCTGGCCAGCTCCGAAGTGCCAGCGATACGGCCGCCATGCCATATCGCTGGCTGAAGGGGACTATTGACTGCAGCCGCAAATGGCGTCCTGGATGCCATTTGCGTCCGTGCTTTTCATTAATGTGAATGAAAAATGGCTGCATTTACCTTAAACTAAGGCCTTTATGGCTGCAAATGACATCCTGGACGCCATTTGCGTCCGCAGTTAGTCCCTTCAGCCAGCGATACGCCATGGCGGCTGTATCGCTGGCAAGCCGGAGCCGGAGGTTCCGGCTGAAGAGGATTCTATGGCAGAGGTAAGTCTTCCATTCCACCATGGACTCTGGGTGGCTGGATTCTTTAGAATCCGGCCTCATTGGAGTCCATGGCGGAATTCTCCACCATCGCTACCCTGTGTGCTGGGGACCTCCCAGCATGTTACAGAGCATGTACTGCTCAGAGAGCTTATGCTATTAGTAGGGTGGCCACTTACACACTGTCAAAAAAGAGGAAATACTTCACCCCCCCCAAGCTCTCCCTTCTTGTGGTTCTTTAGCTTTAAACCTAAGGAGGTATGATAATAAAACACATAAGCGTGCCCCATTCAAAGCTCTGGACATGAGCATCAGCAAATTCCCCCCAATATTCATAAATTGCTGAACATATGCTTGCATTTGTCTCGTTCCTGATTCCCAGTTCAATTTGCGGAAAAATTGTAATTTGCAAAAATTTCCTCCATGGACTGAATCAGCCCCACATTAGTCTATGGAAGAAAGTTGCACAAATTAGGAAATCTCTGCAAAATTGGGGAAATTTGCACAAATTTGGGGAAATCTCCCATTCGATTGCTCTTTGGTTCGCGCAAGTTTCCTGTTCACACAGAGCAAGCATCGATTGCTACAGATGTACGGATTGTATAAAATCCATTCCATCTGTGTTTTGTAGATCATCAGGTACCATTTTTTCCATTGTCCATGCATTGATGGAATTGGATTTTTTTTTGTTTCTGAATTTGTGCGAATGTGCATGTGCGAAAATGTGAAAATTCCCCCCCAATACACATTTTCACACTTTAGCCTATGAAGGAAATGTTCATTTTTGGCCAGTTTTTAAAATTTTGCATATTTTTCTACAATAAAATTTGCGCAAAATTTGAAAAAGTTAGAAAAACATTATGCAGGCCTGCAGAATCTGCCCAACTGGGGAAAGCCAGTCCACCACAGAATCCATGGGTCAGATTCACAAAAAAACCGAACTCATTTGATTCCCTTGCAGATTTCTTCAACATTCCTAGTGATCGCAAATGCGAATGAGAATCGGGCACTAATTTATTTATTTATTTATTTATTTATTCATTTCATTTCATTTCTATACCACCCAATAGCCAAAGCTCTCTGGGCAGTTCACAAAAATTAAAACCAAACGGCACACAATAAAAAAATCTAAAATATATAGAACATTAAAACCACAATATAACAATACAGCCACAATAAAACCTAGCAGCAGCACAGGAATTTAAAATACAGATTTAAAACAGCAAAGCTAAAAGTCTAGAAAGCTAAAATGCCAAAATGCCTGGGAAAATAAAAAGGTCTTCACCTGGTGCCGAAAGGAATACAGCGTAGGTGCCAGGCGAACCTCACTAGGGAATAAATGGCAAGATGATATTTGCAGAATTCTGGTGATCTTGAACAACACTCATTTGCCCATCTCTATTTAAACCAGACTCGGTCAGGACTGCCCTTCCAATGGAGGATGCCTTCAAAACAGAGGTCAGTCCTCTGGCATCCCTTGAGATAGAGGACTGCAAAAGAAGACACATAGCCACCATACATTGTTGTTGCTCAGTCGTCAAGTCATGTCTGACTCTTCATGACCCCATGGACCATAGCACGCCAGGCCTTCCTGCCCTCCGCTCTCTCCCGGACTGTGCTCAAGTTCATCACCATACATTAGGCAGTATCAAAATATAAGAAATGAATTTCTGTAGGCATATGCCTCCCACCCACTTCCACAATTGGAAATGTGCCTGAATGGCGGTGAAAGGAGCTTAGCTGATGAGCCATTGAACCTCCCTTTAAACACCCAAAACTTTGCACCACTCTCTGGCATCTCGGCAGCCTCTCGGGATGGCCTTGCTTCCTGGAATTAGGGGTGCACGAAAGTCACTTACCTGGTCTCGCAGCTTTTCGCGGTGGGGGGGAGGTCCTTCGCTGCTCTCCCCGCGAAGTTCAGGCCGGGGGGGGAGGCTTCCTGCCTCGCCCGGCCGAAATTCAGGCTGGGGGGGAGGCTTCCCGCCTCGCCCGGCCGAAATTCAGGCCGGGCAGGAGGCGCAAATAGCGTTGCCCTTATTTTCGCCGTAGTCTACGTATTCTTTACGTAGACTACAGCGACCAAATAAGGAACGTGAATGGTGGCTCCCTATGGGGGCCGCCATTAGCCGTACACACTTTTTTTTTTAAAGTCACCCGTGATAGGCTACGTGACGATTTATGTAGCCTATCACGGCTGACTTTGCAAATCTAGCTGTGATAGGCTACATTAATCGTCATGTAGCCTGTCACGGGGGCTTTTTTTTTTTAGTTTTATTGGAATGGCGGCGGCGGCAGCCGGTCGAAAGATCGGCTGCCACCCCCGCACCTGACGAAGACCCGACGAACCGCTGCTGGGACCCGCCACCGGGAGGGACATTCGGGAAAGGTAAGTCCCGTCCCGGGGGTGTGTGCGGGGGGCGGGGGGGTGCGGAGAATTTCTCCCCGAAACTTGTTCGGGGGGCCGAACACGTTGGCGCTCGGCCCCCTGAAGTTTCGGGGAGAAATTCTCCGCCATCCCTACCTGGAATGTCCTCATGATGTAATGTCCTCCCATGGGCATTCCAGGAATTGTGAGAGCCTGCACAGATGCTGGGGTGAGGAGAATGAGGAGGCTTCTCTTTCAAAATTTCAGGGGAAGAAGAACACTCAGTCACCTGGTAACGTTATTCTCCCCGAAAGAGACCCCAAATATCTCCTGAATTGTGGTGGTAGTGGGGCTGGGGGCGGGGGAGGATGTCGTGAAATTGTGCGGGAGGGATTCAGCACAGCATTAGTTCAAGATGACATCAGGGAAGAGCCATAGCTCCGTGGTGGAGCTCCCACTCTGTATGCAAAAGGCCCCTGGTTCAATCCCCAACATCGCCAGGTAGGGCTGGGAAAGAATCCCACCTGAAACCTGGAGTGCCGCTTCCAGTCAGTGTTGATAATACTGAGCTAGATGGACTGGAGGTCTGATTCACTATGTTTCCTATTTTCCAGGGGATGATATGAAAGTTCTGTCTGTGGGTGTTGGGATCAGTGGTCGCTTTTTCACAGAACTAGGAATCCAGGTATCTGAAGAAATGCCTCTCCCTCTACCAGCCTTCCCAGCTCTTGTTTCTGCGTGGAAGACCTGCCTCCCCCACCACTGGGGGAAGTATATTGAGTGGTATTATGAGATAGGGCCTTCCCCATGGTGGCACCCTGACTCTGGAATGCCCCCTCTCTCTAAGAGGTGTACCTGGCCCCAACCTTACTATCATTTCAGCACCATACTAAGATCTATTTGTTTACCTGGGCATTTATGCTGGTTACCTGTGATGGGGATTGATTAATTTGTTTGTCAGACACACACACACCCCTTGGATTTTTCTTTTCTGAGAGGGGGAATATAAATGGAATAAATCAATAAATCAATAAATAAAATACGTAAGTAATTATGTAATTCTGGGGTCATTGAGTAATGAACATGTGATCAAAAGAGAGCCTGAAGCTGGGCTTGTTCTCTTGCCCTTCCTTTGCAACAGGATAAGAACATAAGAATTAAGAAGAGCCCTGCTGGATCAGGCCAAGGGTCTATCTAGTCCAGCCTGCTGTTCACATGGTGGCCAACCTGCTGTTGACCAGGAAGCCACAAGCAGGACACAAGTGCAACAATACCCTCCTGCCCATGTTCCCCAACAAAATGGTGTACGTAGGCATCCTTGTACTAGTAGCCATTTTACTAGTAGCCGCTGATAGCCTTCTCCTCCAGGAGTATGTCTAACCCCCTTTTGAAGCCATCCAAGTGGGTGGCCATCAATACATCTTGTGGTAGCAAGATGGCTTTAGATCACATCAGAAACCACATTAATGGGGCTTGGGGGACCACGTAAGATGTCAGAAAGTTGTGAACAAGGTTTTTTTTTCAGGCTGTATGTTAAACAAACAAACAAACAAATGGTGGTGGGGAGAATGATGCATGAAGCCCAGACTTCTGAGCCTTCCTATCATGCCCAGCTCTCTCTCGCTCTCTCTCTCTCTCTCTCTCTCTCTCTCCCTCCCTCCCTCCTTTCCTCTCACTGTTCTCAGCAATCTACCTGAAAAAGAGTTCTGGAGAACTTGACGGCTTGCTCACTTTCCTGCATTAGGGCCTACGGTTGGCCCCAGAAAAGGCCCTACCCTACTCCTGTGGCTTTGAGATTTTTTCCGAATGGATCAGCAGGGTTACCTGCACTTTTTTTTTAACCATTTCAGAATTTATCATAAGAAATATTTCAGAAAGAACTTCTATCCATTTGTGATGACATAATGACTCCTGTAAGCCATAAAGAGTTTGTCTCTATTCTAGGCAGCAGCACGTATGGAGGCAGCAAAAGGGTGGAAAACAAAGTCGGGCTAAATGGTCCAAGGGTGGCATACCGGGTTTGGCAAGTGGCATTAGTCAAAATGCTCACTCATCACAGCAGATGGATTAGGGGTTGACCAAGCAAGATAGCTTCATAAAGTCATGGCTTCCACTTTTGGCTTTTGCGAACAAACAAGAAAATGACTTCAGACCACCACACAGAGTTCATTTTGGAGAGAGGTAATGTCTTAACCTTTGCATATATACCTTGTGTAACTCTTTCTATCTAGAGTGACTTTGGCGCTACAAAACCGAATGTGGGTGTTTATGCTGCATGGTAAACTCTTGTACTCTAATGGTAAAAGTTTTGCTTATCTGTTTAATGGAGGAGGAGGAGGAGGAGGAGAACATTAAGAACAATAATAATAATGAATACACCATCACTTTGGAGGTTCAGAGTAGCAATGTGGATTCCCAACTGATGGTCAGATGTGGCTCTTGGACCACTCTCATATGGGGCTGGTCTTACTGGCTTCTGTGTTGGCTGCATAGGAAAATGTTTCCCTTCTTCCTCAGCCAGCAGAGAAAAAACAGCAAATTGCAGACACTGGGCCCTTGATCTGGATTAAGACCCTGTGTGTGTAGGGGTGTTTAATCCCTTCTTCCTTGCTGTGGTTCCATTCTGGATTGGGTGGGCCCCCACCTTCATTATTTCCCAGTGCACATTACCAAATCTGGGCTACTGTGTGTGTGTATGGGTGAAAGGTTAAAACCCCTCTACCCCCACACCAGGATCCTGATGCAGATCAGCCCCCCACCTCATGGCCTGCAGGATAAATTCAAGTACCACCCCATTGGAGTAAATGGGGTTTGTTTACAATGCAAATTGCAGTGTGTGTGAGAGAGTGAGAATTAGTAGTTATTAATGCTGGATTCGTAGGGAGTGCTTGTGTGTGAATGGATGGGGATGGTGCATGTGAGAAAGAAAGTGTGTGTTAGGCCTGGCTCCCTTGCAACATCAGCAACCAAACTTGTGTTAAAGAAACATAAAACTCCTTTATTACTGCAAGACCTAAACACAGGCACAGGTAAGACCCATCCAGAGTCCATGGATCAGAGTCCTTCATAAGCCCAAGTTTTTTTTTAAAAAATATATTTTTATTTATTTTATTTTTATAAATGAAATAAACAATACCAAAATTACCAACAACCTAATCAATACTTCAATTTCCCAACAGTACAATATTCTGATGAGGACACTACAATAACAAAGAGAGAAGAAAAAAGAGAAAAAAAGAAAAAAAAAGGGAAAATGGAGGAGGAAAGGATGTGAAGAAAAAAGAAAAAATCCCTCCCCTCCCCTTCCCTCCCCCTCTCCCTCTCCCTCCCCCTTAAAGAACTGAGTTTAAACTCCAACACCCCCCGGCCTCCGATGCCATTCTATTTTAAAAACTATATCTATAACCTTAACAATCTTACAGTTTAATAAACAACCTTACATTTCAATATCGTATCATCAATCGTGTATCAAAGAAACAGGTCTACAATTCATTCCCAAAAGCTTATATTATTATTATTAGTAATAATAATAATAATAATAATAATAATATAGTATTATATAATAAAAAAACTTAATATAAACCTTTAGCCATCAGTAATATATTTTATACTAGATATATTATCTATTTTAAAATAAAAATATAAAGAAAAGCAATAAAAAATAAAAGATGAAAGAGAGTAAATCAATATAAATATAATGATTTATCTTCTGAATTAGCCTGGATCATGTAGACTAAACACAAACAGTTAACAAAGCTTGTTTAAAGATTCCAGTTCATGGGGTTGTAACAGAATTCTCATGCATTTTTACATTAAGACATGCCTCTGCCATTTTATGATTTAGAAACTTCTTCATCTGACCTTCAGACACAATACAAAGTGTAGCAGGATATTTTAAGTAATATTGTAAGTTCATTTGTTTTGCCATGTTCTTTGCATTGATAAATTGCCTTCTTTTATTCTCCACCTCTTTGATGTAGTCTGTAATAACATAACTTTATCTCATTTCCAGGAAAGGCTTCCAGCCTCCCTTGCCAAACGCAGGATATAATTCTTTGTGGAGACTTTTGCAAATTGAGCTATGATTGTGTAATCAGTCCCTTTAGCATTTGGCACATGAAATGCCTGCTCAATATCAAGTAAATAATCAGATGGAATAGGGAGTATCTCATGCAAAAGTTTATCCACAAAAATAGGCAATTTTACATCATTAGGCAGATTTTTAATCCCAGTAATACATACATTGAATCTTTTCATGAAGGCCTCCAGTTGAGAGATTCTGTCAGAGATATTTTTAAAACAAATTTGTGTCATAGTTTCATTTCCTGTAGGGATGTACGAAAGGTACTTACCTTTCCGCGGATTATGCTGATGCTGGGAGGGAGGCGCTCCATTCCTCCCCCCTGGAATCCTGTCCGGCCAGCTCCGCTCTGCAGGAATTCTGCGGAGCCGCCGGCCGGCTCTGCCAGCAGCCGGACATCCAGCCGCTGGCTAGAAGGGATGCAAATGGCAGCAGCCGTAGCCGCCGCCGTTTGCATCCCTGCAGTCAGCCGTGATAGGCCACATAAATGTTTATGTAGCCTATCACGGCTGATTAAAAAAAAAAAGTGCGTACGCTATGCTATTTGCGTTCCCCTTATTTTCGCCGTCTTAGTCTACGTAAATGTTTACATAGACTAAGATGTGCCAAAATAAGGAATGCAAATGGCGGTGCCCATGGGCGCTGCCATTTGCGTACGCACATTTTTTTTTTTAATCAGCCATGATAGGCTACGTAAACATTTACATAGCCTATCAAGGTGTTTTTTTAAAATCTAGCTGTGATAGGCTACGTAAATCTTTACGTAGCCTATCACTTTTTTTTTTTTTTTAACCTGGAAATGGTGGCGGTGGCAGCCGGTCGGAAGACCGACCGCCGCCACTGCACCGCCGCTGGAGCTGCCACCAGAGCCGCCGCCGCCAGGAAGATCCGCCTAAGGTAAGTCCCATCCCGGGGGGGCAGGGGGCCGTTCTGCCACCGATTTTGGGGGGCCGAATGCGCTGGCATTTGGCCTCCCCGAGATACGTGGCAGAACTTTCATACATCCCTAATTTCCTGCCACTCAGTCTTCAAACTCATTAATTTCGTCTCCATTTTTTGCCGTGACTCATTAATTAAATCTACAGCTCCTTGCAGGGCAGTGATGGAATTTTGGATTAAATCCAACCTTTTGACTTGTTCCATAAATTGCGAAGATAAAGTCTTTATCAGCGTAAACAATTCCCCTATATCTTCTCTTTTCGACACTTCTGACACAGAGGATGTGGGGGGAGTAGCTGCCAGCTCCTTTCTTCTCCTTGGTGCATTCATGTTTCTCTCAAACAGATCTTACAGGTCCTCAGATGTTCTCAGATATTGTTAACATTTCTTAAATCATCCCTCAGAGGTTGTTGATATTTCTTAAAGCATATATTATTATGGGACACGTCAGCCCTGTTTTCTCCTATAAAATAGGAGTCTCAGTACAGCTGTTTGCATTGGTAAAGCTCTGGGAAGATAATCCTGGAATCCAGCCCCGCCCATCTTGTGGGGGTTACTTTTCTCCAAGATGTTGTCCAGAGCTGCCTTGCCCCCCCTTTAAATTCCAGGGGGGAGATGAAAAGGTTTCTAAACCTTTTAAAAAGCTGTTTGAGAAAGCTCCCACAGAGATCTGTGGGAAGCTGCCGGAGCAACATCGGTCCCAGCCACCATAAGCCCAAGTTTAGATAAACTCAAATAATCCAATCAGGAGCCAGAAACTGGGTGTTAAAGCTAAAGATGTCAGATAATTCCGCCACGGATCTCGGTGAGGTCGAATGCCAGTGCATTCGGCCCCCCGAAATCCATGGCAGAATGAAGTTCCTGCCCCCCCAACCCACAAAAGGCATGTGAAATGGAGCACTTACCTGCTGCCGTCCACGCTTACTTGTGAATGGCGGCCGCCCTGCTTCTTCATCATAGCCGTGATAGGCTACGTAAATACTTACATAGCCTATCACGGCTAATGCAGGGACACCTTTTGCATCCCAGTGGAGGCTGTGATAGGCTACGTAAGTATTTATGTAGCCTCTCACAGCAAGCCAAAAAACACACACCAGTGTACGCAAATGGCGGCGGCTATGGCGGCCGCCATTTGTGTTCCTTATTTTTAGCTATTTTAGCCTACGTAAATATTTACGTAGGCTATTATGGCGAAAAAAAGGGGGAATGCAAATAGCGTAGTGGGCGCTATTTGCATTCCTTTTTTTCCCACCGTAATAGCCTACGTAAATATTTATGTAGGCTAAAATGGCGAAAAAACAAAGGAACGCAAATGGCGCCCACTACGCTATTTGCATGCCCCTTTTTTTCCACCGTAATAGCCTACGTAAATATTTACATAGGCTAAAATGGCTAAAAATAGGGAACGCAAATGGCAGCGGCCGTAGCTGCCGCCATTTGCGTACGCTTTTTTTTTTTGGCTTGCCGTGATAGGCTACGTAGATACTTATGTAGCCTATCATGGCAGCTTCGCAGGACGCAAATGGCGGCTTCTACAGCGGCCGCCATTTGCGTCTGCAGCAGCCTGTCCGCGGCCAGAACTCTGACTGTGGACGGCCCTGGCTGGCGGCTCCTCAGAGCTGCCGTGGAGCAGAGATGGCCCAGGGAGGATTCCGGGGGGGGAGACGGAGCGCCTCACCCCCACCGCAAATCCAACCTGCGAAAAGGTAAGTGACTTTCGTACATCCCTAGTTAAAGCCCAGTAGTATAATCCAAGACAGGGTCCCAAGGCACAGGATTCAAGGCATGCAATAGTTCAGGTTTCAAGAATAGTCCAGCGAAGGAGTGTCTTCATGGGTGGGGCGACTAGAGTTCTTCACTTGTTAACCCAGCCCTATGGCAAAATATAGCCTGGCGTTGAGAACTCCACCTGATTCATTGTTTTTCCTCTCATCTTTTTAGCCATCGGCATTGCCTGGAGACAGCATTAGGCACGCTCCTTCTTTGGCTGAGTCTGCTTCCTGATCCTCAGGCAGAGGCAATTTGGCCACTTTTTCCCAGGCTAGCTCTGGCTATAGGTAGGGATGTACGAAACTCACTTACCTTTTTGCGGATTGATTCGTGGTGGTGGGGGAGGCGCTCCGTCTCACCCCCCGGAATCCTTGATGGGGGGAGGCGATCTGGTCCCCCCAGAATCCTGCCTGGCCAGCTCCGCTCCATGGCAGCTTCGCAGAGCAGCTGGCCAGGGCCGTCCGCACCTGGATTTCCAGCCATGGATGGGCTGGTGTGGACGCAAATGGCGGCCGCCGTAGCAGCCGCTATTTGCGTCCTGTGAAGCTGCCGTGATAGGCTACATAAGTATCTACGTAGCCTATCATGGCTTGTTGTTGTTGTTCAGTCGTTCAGTCATGTCCGACTCTTCGTGACCCCATGGACCATAGCACGCCAGGCCTTCCTGTCCTGCGCTCTCTCCCGGAGCATGCTCAAGTTCATATTCATTGCATCCGTGATGCTATCTAGCCATCTCATCCTCTGCCGTCCCCTTCTCCTTTGGCCTTCAGTCTTTCCCAGCATCAGGGTCTTTTCCAGGGAGTTTTCTCTTCGCATTAGGTGGCCAAAATATTGGAGCTTCAGCTTCATTATCTGTCCTTCCAATGAGCACTCAGGGTTGATTTCCTTGAGGATGGACTGATTTGACCTCCTTGCAGTCCAGGGCACTCGTAAGAGTCTTCTCCAGCACCACAGTTCGAAAGCATCAATTCTTTGGCACTCAGCCTTCCTTATAGTCCAGCTCTCACAGCCATACATTACTACTGGGAAAACCATAGCTTTGATTAGAAGGACCTTTGTCGGCAAGGTGATGTCTCTGCTTCTTACTATGCTGTCTAGGTTGGCCATAGCTTTCCTCCCAAGGAGCAAGCGTCTTTTAATTTCATGGCTACAGTCACCGTCTGCGGTGATCTTGGAGCCCAAGAAAGTAAAATCTGTCACTGCTTCCATTTCTTCCCCTTCTATATGCCAGGAAGTGATGGGGCCAGATGCCATGATCTTCGTTTTTTTAATGTTGAGTTTCAAACCAGCTTTTGCACTCTCCTCTTTCACCCTCAACAAGAGGCTCTTGAGATCCTCTTCACTTTCTGCCATTAGGGTGGTATCGTCTGCATATCGGAGGTTGTTGATAATTCTCCCAGCAATCTTAATTCCGACCTCTGATTCATCCAACCCGGCATTTCTCATGATGTACTCTGCATATAAGTTAAATAAGCAGGGTGACAATATGCAGCCTTGTCGTACTCCTTTCCCAATTTTGAACCACTCGGTTGTTCCATGTCTGGTTCTTACTGTTGCTTCTTGACCCTCGTACAGGTTTCTCAGGAGACAGGTAAGGTTGTCTGGTAGTCCCATCTCTTTAAGAATTTGCCGCAGTTTGTTGTGATCCACACAATCAAAGGCTTTAGCATAGTCAATGAAGCAGAAATAGACATTTTTCTGGAATTCTCTTGCTTTCTCCATGATGCAGCGAATGTTGGCGATTTGATCTCTAGTTCCTCTGCCTCTTCGAAACCCAGCTTGTACTTCCGGTAGTTCTCGGTTCGCATACTGCTGAAGCCTAGCTTGTAGGATTTTGAGCATCACCTTGCTGGCATGTGAAATGAGCGCAATTGTGCGGTAGTTTGAACACTCTTTGGCGTTGCCCTTCTTTGGAACTGGAATGTAAACTGACCTTTTCCAGTCTTGTGGCCACTGTTGAGTGTTCCAGATTTGTTGGCATATTGAATGCAGCACTTTAACAGCATCATCTTTTAGGATTTTAAATAGCTCGGCTGGAATACTGTCATCTCCGCTAGCTTTGTTGTTACTAATGCTTCCTAAGGCCTAATGTTTCCTAATGCTTCCTAAGGTTGTTACTAATGCGATGCAGTTGAAGGCACACTTGGAAGAATCCGATTATGTAGATCCATTTCAATCAGGCTTCAGGCCTGGGCATTGGACACAAACAGCCTTGGTTGCCTTGGTGGATGATATGAGGAGGGCTCTGGATAGGGGTGAATGCTCCTTCCTTGTTCTCCTCGATCTCTCAGCGGCTTTTGATACCATTGACTACGGTATCCTCCTGGACCACCTGGAGGGGTTGGGCCCTGGAGACACCATATTACGGTGGTTTTGGGCCTTTCTCTCTAGTAGGTACCAGAGGGTAGCACTGGGAGAGGAGTTTTCAGACTCATAGCTGCTCACTTGTGGGGTGCCACAGGGTTCCATCCTCTCCCCGATGCCATTTAACATCTACGTGAAGCTGCTGGGGGCTATCATCAGGAGGTTTGGGGTGGGGTGTCATCAATATGTGGATGACATGCAGCTCTACCTCTCGTTCAAATTTTCACCAAGGTTGGTTGTAGAATCCCTGTCCAAATGTCTGGAGATGGTGAGTGGCTGGATGGGGAGGAATAAGCTGAAGCTGAACCCTGACAAGACTGAGGTACTTTTGATGGGAGACAAGAGGAGGTTGGGGGATGTTGATCTGGTGTTGAATGGGGTATGGCTACCCATGAAAGACCAGGTCCACAGCCTGGGGGTCATTTTAGACTCCCAGCTGTCCATGGAGGCTCAGGTGTCAGCTGTGAGCTGGACAGCGCTGTACCAACTCCATCTGATACGGCAGCTGCACCCCTACCTTCCCGACCATCTGCTCCCATCGGTAGTACATGCCCTGGTCTCCTCTCATTTAGACGACTGTAATGCGCTCTCTGTGGGGTTACCCTTGAAGACAGTTTGGAAGCTGCAGCTGGTATAGAACGCAGCTGATTAAAGGCAGCTGCCAGCATGATCACATCACTCTAGTGCTGAAGGAGTTGCACTGGTTACCAGTTGTTTTCTGGGCCAAATTCAAGGTGTTGGTTTTGACCTTTATAACCCTATATGGTTCTGGCCCAGCCGATCTCAAGGAGCACCTCCAGCAGCACCAGACAGGCTGCTTAACAAGATCAGCCTCAGATGGCCTCCTCTCTGTTCCATCAGCCAGGACAGCTAGGCTGGTGAGGACGAGGGAGAGGGCCTTCTCTGTGGTGGCCCCCACTCTGTGGAACTCCCTCCCTAGGGAACTCTGCCCTGCCCCCTCTTTGATGAGCTTCTGCCATGCATTAAAAATGTGGTTGTACAGGCAGGCATTTGGGGTGGGTTAGGGTATTTTTTAGAAATATGATGTTTTAATGTAAATTTTTATTGTTTTAAAACTGTATTGATGTACATCGCCCAGAGTGGCTGGGTGACTGGCCAGATGGGCGATTAAGAAATTAAATGAATGAATGAATGAATGAATAAATAAATAAATATCCAGAAGTCCACAGACTCCATGAGGCCTGCAGGGGTCGCTCCGCAGCAGATTCCGCAGGTCAGATTCTTAGAAATCCGAGCTCATTTTAGTCCGTCTCGAATTTCTCCAGCACCCCTATGTGCACCCACTCAGCCTGCTGCCAGGTTGCTGCAACCTCTGGAACTCCAAGACCCCTGCTGCTCTCTCTCCTTAAGGTTCTTTGACTTTAAACCAGACTTTGACTGGATGGACACCCCATCAAATAGAGGACACCCTCAAACAGAGGGTGGCAGCCCTCCAAAACAGAGGACTGTCTTCAGTAATGTAGGACACTTGGCAACCCTACAGTAGGGGTGCATGGCCTGTGTAAAACCCGCTCTGTCTGTGTTTCGCGGATTGTCAGGCGCCTTTTGTTTCAATGTCCACCCACAGATGGATGCGGATTTTTTGGGCATGCAGAAAAGTACGCAAATAATTGCATAAGAGCTTTCATATCAATTTACATAATTTACCTTAGTACATAACATTTAATGTATTGTCCCCCCATTCCATTCCACTTTTCCTCAGCAGAAACGTGTGGGGTTCCCTACAAATAAATATGCATACATTTAGGGAAAGGTTTTTTTTTGTTTTAAACCCTTCCTCAGCGGACTCCTCAGGCTGGATTCTTCAAAATCTGAACTCATTTTAGTCCATCTCAAATTTCTCCAGCATCCCTACCCTACACGGATGCCATCTTCTGGAGGTAGTTCCGTAATTCCAATAACATGCTGATCTTCCCACCACCACCTCGAAATGCCCACGGTTCTTTGCCACAAATTGGCGTCTCTTTCCTGTGCAGTCTGAGTGGGAGCCCAAATGGAGTCTCCGGAGGGGTGGGGGATATGTCTTTGCTTAACAGCCATCATTTTTATATAAAATCAAAGGTATTCATATTACATCTTCATCACTTCAATCTCCAACTAGTAACACTGTTGCAACTACTCCCTCCTGACAACTATATTCATTTCTCATTAAAGATATTTCATGTTTTATTCAGGAATTTAAATGAAGCTATCAGAGCCTGTAATAGCATCAGTTTGGGATAATTGTATCTCAATGTTGCCAGCCTCCAGAGTTCTAATTAATATATATTTAGATCCCTGACTGTCTTTGGAATGAATGGCTGAATGTAGAAGACATGAGAAAGGAAATGATTAAAAAAAGAAAAGAAAAGAACCTAGTGATGTTTGGATGAGAAAATCTTCCAAAGAGGGGAATTTGGGTAATAGCCCACAATTCTAGTCATTTTTTTTTCTTTGTGACTATTTTCTGATCAGAAATGGCTTTCAAAGCTGCACAGACTTTTTCAGAAAGGAAAATTATTGCTGTATCACTTGTAAATTGGGGGGAAAGTTCCCCATTTTCTGTTTCTCCCTCCTCTGGCATCCCCTCCCATTTGCATTCCTTGAGGTCTGATATGTTCTTCTGCAGCCACAGTCAATTAGAATCAAATGTTCATTGGCACAGTCTGAACTGCAGCTTGACTTCTGTTGTCCCCTCTTTAACATGAACAGGACTGCACTCACCCAAATTTGGTCTCGCTTACTGCTAGACCTCACCAGAACCATGCCTGGGTTTGGTGTGCTGATGAACGTTCATTATGTAACATCCAAGATGCTGAACTATTAGTCAAATCTCATCCTCCTGTTATGAATTCACTAGGTGATCTTCAAGCAAGTTATGGGTTTAATCCTATGCACATTTAGACAGAAAAATGTCCTACAACTCCCAGCATTCCCCAGCCAGCACAGCAATTATTTAGATTTAGATAAAAATATTTAGATTTTTTAGTCTAAATATGCATAGGATTGTGCCCTTAGTCTCTCTGTGACTCAGCCCCCATCAGCAATATAAGAACATAAGAAGATCCTTGCTGGATCAGACCAAGGGTCCATCTAGTCCAGCATTCTGTTCACACAGTGGCCATAGCTTAACTCCATAGCTTAACTCTGCGCTGTGTGGAGAAGCCCTTCCTTTTATCTGTCCTGAATCTCCCACCAATCCGCTTCATGGGATGACCCCATTGGGTTCTAGTATTTTGAGAGAGGGAGAAAAATGTCTCCCTCTCCACATTCTCTACCCCATGCATAAAGATAATACTCACCACCATTGAAGGTCTGTTGTCAGGCAAGGATGAGGAACCTCAGGCCTGGAGGCCAAATCTGATCATCTGGGGTCCCAATCTGGACCATGCCCCCTTCCTTGGCCCCACTCCTTTCCCTAGATCATTTGTTTGTTTGTTTTTCAGGCTTTTGTGCTTTTTTTTACACATTCCTTGGGCTTCCCAGGGACCATAGGGTTACTTGGAAAAACACTTCCCAGCTCAGAGACAGCACTCTGACTTCAGAAGGAGGAGTTGGAGATCTGACACCCCTCCCCTTCCCCTTCCCAACCAGTGTGGAAAGAGCAGCATCAGCTGCCCTCTGAGGTTAGAAAAGCAACCATGGATGACGAGGAAAAGGGGGAGTTCCAGTGAGTGGGGAGAGGAAGAGACCAGAAAGGCCAGGATATGAGATATCCTGAACCTCCTCCAACCTCCTTTGCTCCCCCTCCAAAGCACCCTTGCTAGATGGCCTGAAAATCTTTGGTGGCTAAAATCACCAAAGATGGAGGACAAGGGAGGCAAAGATTCAATCCGGCAGTGTATAGGAAACTTGGAATCCACTGAGGGCAGAGGTTTCTGAGCAGTGAGGGCACAACTGATCAGATTGTGCCCTTAAACTACAACATGCTGCTGTTGTTGTTTTTCCCCCCTGTATTTTTGGCCCTGCCCCTTTTACCTTGGTTTTGCCACCTTTGCCTTCGAGCCTACCCACCACTGGAATGTGGGCCCCGAGAGGATCTCCAAAACCTAGGCCCTTGGGCTGAAAGAAATTCTCCACCAGTGGAGGCTGGTAGCCCCAATGTTGGTGTGGTGGTGAATCCACTCGAGGTCTCACTTAGAACCAGTCAGAACTCTAAAGGAGCTCTCCAATCTTTGGAGATCTGACTGGTTCTGAATGAAACCCAGGCCAGATTCACTGCCACCAACCTCCCCGGCACTGTTATCAGGTTTTCTAGAGTAATGTATAGAAACCACTGTATGAATGATTATAAATTCATATTATATTATTATAATATCATTATCATCATTATTAATAGTGATTTAAATTGTTATTTAGTTATTATTATTATTAGTATATTATTATTATTATCTAGGAATGTGCAAATCAGCAAAACTTAAGCTTGCGGTGGTTCTCTGCCCTGCTTGTGGTTTCCTGGTTGACAGCTGGTGGGCCACTATGTGAACAGAGTGCTGGACTAGATGGACCCTTGGTCTGATCCAGCAGAGCTCTTCTTATGTTCTTATGTTCTCTGAATTCCACCTTGGATCTTGATCCCACTTGTAACTGTATCAAATTCTGAGATTTGCCTCTTTTTTTTTGGTATGAAAATTTGTGTGCATTTTTGTGCACGTTTCCCCAGATGTACGCATCAACTGTGCACATTTTTCAAAAGTATGCATTTTCTCCCATTGCTTAAGGTGTGTGTTTCTGCATCTTTTTCAAATGCTCAAATCAGTTCATTCACATTTCGAATGCATTTTTTTTGTTGTTCTGCGTGTTGCATTGCAAGCTCAAAAATGTGCCGACCTCAATCGCAGATTGTGGGGCAATCTACATTACAACTTTAAACTGGTTTCAAACCGGTTTATCTAAAGGGATCCTGCGGTTTCATAAGGGTACTGAGAATTCTTTGCTAGAGACCCCTGTCCCCTGCCCAAGCGGCCCCTCTTCCTAGAGCTACAGTTCCCAGAATTCCTGTATTTGGTAGCCATAATCACTAAAAACAGGTTTGAAACCAGTTTAAAGTTGTAATGTAGATTGCCCCTGTGTTTGGGTTCCAGGAGGTCCAAACTGGGTGAATTCTGATCAAAAACAATCTGAAATGAATTTCTCATACTTCCCCAGTATTATTCCGGGAATCCCAGGGAAGTGGCTGGCATATGTACTTTAAACGCCCCTCTTTATAACCTCTGTTTTTCCTTTCTCTCCTACTGACATCCTTTAGGAAAAATGTCCATCTTTAGCTGTAGAAAGAGGGTGGAAAGGGAAGTGGGAGAAAAACCCTAATGTGTTATTCTGTCATCGGAATTCATAGCTCTTGTATTCGCTGATGAGCCCCGAAGTATTTTCTCAAATCACTTCAAGTCTCTGAGACACTTTTAGACTGCAGTTTATAAATCACTCCCATGATATGTGATGTGGGAGAGATCAAGACCCACCGGAAAGAAGCTAGAGTCATATTGAATTGCATTGTGTAACAGTGTGTCATTATGAATTTAGACAGGAAGGAGGGCATAATGGTTTGGGAAGGCATATACAGTGAGTCTTCTTCAGCTAACACTTATGTGAGTTAAGAGTGCTGGAGAAGATTGGGGATGATTGCATTTGTCCCCCAAATCCCCCCACCACCACTAGTGAAACTTCAATGGGAGGGTGTCACTTTAACAGATGCTCAAAAGAGAGCGCATGAGTCCAACTATGAAGCAGTTCTCTAATAGCAACCTTAGATAACAAGGTCCAACAAAAAAGAGAAATGAGAGGGGAGACACCAACATGCTTGGGGGAACCCCAAAGTGTGCGCAACTACAAAAAATCTATCCCGCGTGCCTATGGGCAGTCCCCCTTCCAAAAACAGACACATGAAAGAACAGTCCAGTGAGGACTGAGAATACTCAGTAGTCACAGGACACTGAAAAAAAAAAGGCTGAGGGGATGCAATGCAGTGTCATAGAGGAGGTCATGGCTGGCTGGTTGAAACTCTGAACAGGAATACTCCTGTTAGATGGTGAGGATGGACAGCAACCCTTCGTTACAGGTCCCATTTGTTTTTAAGCACTGTAGAAGTTTAGAATGATTTATGGTCATCGCT
Source organism: Heloderma suspectum (assembly GCF_057233095.1). NCBI lineage: Eukaryota > Metazoa > Chordata > Lepidosauria > Squamata > Helodermatidae > Heloderma > Heloderma suspectum. The sequence goes on along the minus strand of NC_139468.1, from coordinate 37,349,567 downwards.
AGGGATGGCACATGCACCTGTGTCCGTCCAGGAGTCCGGCAGACCACCTGCACCCCCCCGAGCTGTTCCCACTGATCCTCAACCCCCACTCCCTCATGCTCGCTCAGCTGCCAGCACTCCCCTGGGCCCCGTTCTCCTGAGCCACAATTGCCATGTTGTGAAAAAACATGGCGATGGCAAAAATGCACACATAGACTTGTATGCAAAATAGCACCACGAATCGCTCATATACACAAGATTACAAACATAAACAGCCCATTTACGCCTGTAATGTTGCATATATGGACAATTCATGGTGCCATCAGGAGGGCAGGGCCTGGGAGAGTGAGTGTGGGGCTTGAGTGTGGCTCTGGGGGTGCGTAAGTGGGGCAGGGGCTGGGCGGGCTCCTGGAGAATCCAGACCGGGGGCAGGAAGGTTGCTCATCCATCCTTAGTCATTACATAGTGAACGTATATGTGCCAAGGGGCATTTACTAGGGACATTTATGGGAGTGTCCCTATTTTGAGGGAGATGTTGGGGATGCTCAGTGGAGAAGAGTGGCTCCCATTTCAGTGGCTCTGATTTAAAATGGGCTCAGCACCTTGGATAGCTCCTTTAGAGTTCTGAGTGGTTCTGAATGAAACCCAGAATGGATTCCCAGCCTCACCGAAATCGGAGCCTCCCCTGGGGATACTTTTGGGAAGCGATTCATTAGGAAGCACATAGGTATATGAGAATATTTAGAAGGGCTGAAAAAGATGCTGCATATTCATGCTGGGGGACGGGCTGGGTCGTCATTGCTAAGCTAAGAGGGCCAAGGCACATTCATTTAAGCAATGCTTTACTGAACTTAAATAAGCTGATGTTTTGCCTTCAGTTCTGCTTAGGTGGTGATTGGAAAGAAAAGACAAGAACATACAAAACTGCCTGATATAGAGTCAGATTCTTGGTTCATCTAGCCCAATATTGTCGACGCTGACTGGCAGCAGCGGCTCTCCAGGGATTCAGGCAGGATTCTTTCCTAGCCCTACCAGGAGAGGCCAGGGATCGAATCTGGGACCTTCTGCTTGTGAAGCAGGGGCTCTGTCACTGAGCTATGGCCCCTCCCCACACAGGATCTGTGTGACTTGCTCCAGCCATATGGTACTGGGTTTCAAGGGCTGAGAAGCATCTCTCCCCCCACCCCACCCATCACTGCTAGAATGTATAATAATGAGGTGGAAGAATTCTGGACTTTCCTACTTCAGACCACAGGTGGAAGGATACCATAGGGATGTACGAGACTCATACCTGGCTCCGCGCTGGGCAATCCGCGGTGGGCGGGAGGCGCTCCATCCCTCCCCCTGGAATCCTCCCCGGCCAGCTCTGCAGCAACTCTGCGGAGCCACTGGCCGGGGCCGCCCACAGCCGGACATCTGGCCACTGGGCTGCACAGGGACGCAAATGGTGGCCGCTGTAGCCACCGCCATTTGCATCCGTGTCTTTAGCCGTGATAGGCTACATAAATATATATGTAGCCTATCACGGCTAAAGACATGGACGCAAATGGCGGTAGCTACGGCGGCCGCCATTTGCGTTCCTTCCTATTGCCATGATAGGCTACGTATATATTTACGTAGCCTATCACGGCAAACGACAGGGGCGCAAATGGCGGCCACTATGCCATTTGTGCCCCTGTCTTTTGCCATGATAGTCTACATAAATATCTGCGTAGCCTATCATGGCTAAAGACACGTATGTAGATGGCGGCTACGCCATTTGCGTCCCTGCCCGGAGCCATGATAGGCTACATAGGTACTTACGTAGCTTGCCAGGGACGCAAATGGCAGCTGGCATAGCGGCCACCATTTGCGGCTGCAGCCAGGCAGCGGCTGGAGTTGCCAGAGCCGCCGCTGCTGCCGGAGCCTCCATAGCTGCCGCCGCTGCCATAGCCATAGCTGCTGCCAGAGCCACTGCAGCCGCAACCAGGTAAGCTCCATTTCTCAGGGCTTTCGCAGGGTGGTGGGGTGGGTTGCTCCGTTCCACCATGGATTCCGGGGGGCCGAATTCACTGGAATTCAGCCTCCCTGGGATCCGTGTAGGGATGTAAGAAATTGGCCTTATCTGGCTCTGCTGGGTTCCGCTGGGGGGGGGGGGGAGGCGCTCCGTCCCTCCCCCCCGGAATCCTGGCCGGCCAGCTGTGCTCCACAGGGATTCTGCGGAGCTGCTGGCTGGCTCCGCCAGCAGCCAGACATCCGGCCGCTGGCTAGCAGGGATGGAAATGGCGGCGGCTACAAAAAACGTGATAAGCTACGTAAATCTTTACGTAGCCTATCACATCTGACTTAAAAAAAACAAACAAACACGCACGTACGCAAATGTAGCCGCCGCCATTTGCGTTCCTTATTTTGGCCCGTCTTAGTCTACGTAAATATTTACATAGACTAAGACGGGGAAAATAAGGGGAACGCAAATAGCGTAGCGGACGCTATTTGCGTTCCCCTTATTTTCGCCATCTTAGTCTACGGAAATATTTACGTAGACTAAGATGGGCCAAAATAAGGAACGCAAATGGTGGCGGCTGTACTGCCGCCATTTGCGTACACGCGTGTTTTTTTTTTTTAAGTCAGACTTGATAGGCTACGTAAAGATTTACGTAGCTTATCACGTTTTTTTTTTTAACCTAGCCGTGATAGGCTACATAAATCTTTACATAGCCTATCACGTCTTTTTTGGTTTTTTTTACATGGGAAATGGCGGCGGCGGCAGCCAGTCGGAAGACCGGCCGCCACCGCACCACCGCCAGAGCCGCCACTGGATTCACCACCCCCCGGAAGATCTGCCCCAGGTAAGTCTCGTCCCAGGGGGATCTGCGGGGGGGGCGGGGGGGGGTGGCAGGCCGTTCTGCCACAGATTTCGGGGGGCTGAATGTGCTGGCATTCAGCCTCCCCGAGATCCATGGCGGAATTCTCTGCCATCTCTAGATCTGTGGCAGAATTCTCTAACATCGCTAGGATATCATAATTTTGAACCAGTGGTACTGCTAAGTAATTTTAGACTCTGGACATAAGAACCTTATCCCCTCCCCATTACATAGCCATGTGTATTACTTCAGCTGTGAAGCATGCAACTAACATTTATCTTCTCCGCATGTTACAACTGCTTCTGCATTACTGATATGTTAGAGGGGTGGGGGTGGGGGAACTGTTTGCTAACCCTGATCGTTTTTTTTTTAAAAATAATACTTTGAGCATGTGCAGTTTCACATTTTAAACCCATTTAAATCAAAGCACCGTTATGATTACAGCAATAAAACGGAGTTTGCTTCTGCTGCCCTGAAAAACACATGTTCTTGGGGAATTGGCACCATTTTGTTGTAGAAAAGGATGTAAAAATAATAAAATGAGCATCTGTAATCATGTGCATGCCCAGTTAGCCGCCCCTTGAATACACACAAGCACCCCCCCCCATGCCAGTTTAGGTGTTGAAGCTGGGCCTCTTTGCTGCTGTCCCAATGGCAGAATTGCATAATTTCACCACTGCACAGTTTTGCAAATTTAAAAAAAGAAAAGAAGTGGGAGAAACTGAACTGCTAATAAAATTTTGAGGGGAAATATACAAACCCTGTTCTTTCAAAAGGTTAACAGTTCAGTTTCCCCTCAGAAACATCCCCAAGCATGGCTCTCTATAATCCAACTGGATTGCAGCGCAAGTTCTGATCTGCACACCATTCTGGAAGTACAGAACTATAAAAGTAGGGATGTTAGAGAATTCTGCCATGGACTCCAGTGAGGCTGGATTCTTTAGAATCCAACCCCCTGGAGTCCGTGGAGGAACGGAGCAATCCTCCCCACCACCCCGCGGAATCCCCCCCCCCGGATGGGCTGCCCCAGTCGGCGGCTGCCATTATCATTCCACTTTAGCCATGGAGTTTGCTTCTGCTGCCCTGCAAATGCTGCCATTTGCGTCCCTGACTTTTGCCGTGATAGGCTATGTAAATATTTACGTAGCCTATCACAGCAAAAGTCAGGGACGCAAATGGCATAGCGGCTGCCATTTGCATTCCTGCCTTTTGCCGTGATAGGCTACGTAAATATATACATAGCCTATCACGGCTACCGCAGGGATGCAAATGGCTAAATATATTCCACGGCTAAAGTGGAATGATAATGGCAGCCGCAGACTGGGGAAGCCATTCGCGGGGCAGTGGATGGCCGAGAAAGGTAGGCTCCGTCCCAGGGGGATTCCGCGGGGTGGTGGGGAGGATTGCTCCATTCCTCCATGGACTCCAGGGGGCTGGATTCTAAAGATCCTTACCTGGGTGCTTGGGACACGCACCAGCTGCCGTCTTGTTCCAGGGAGTCACTATTTTTAAAATGCCAACTCCCTGTATTTCTGGAAATAGACCCTGCACAAATGGCAGCCGTGAAGTACACAACATTAATGTAGTGTACTTGACAGCTTGACGGCTGCCATTTGTGCAGGATCTATTTCCAGAAATACAGGGAGTCACCATGGCGACTCCCTGGAAGAAGAAGACAGCTGTCAGCGCACGTCCTGAGGGTCTAGGTAAGGAGCTGGGGGCTTGGGCAGCAGGGACATCTGGTGGGGGCATCTGGTGAAGTGGAATTTGGAAATCCAAATCCTGCTTCATCTCCAGAGGCTGAAGTAGGTCAGGGCCCCCTAAATCAGCCCAAAGTGGGTTGGGCCTGCCTTGGAAGCCCCGAAGTGGCCTACAAGGTGGGTCGGGGTGTCCCTCCACAGCCCTAATTCCTAGTCTCCAGCGAGCTATCTAATTACTAGTTGCTGTTGCCCTGGAACTTCCCACCACTCAGAAGTGGGGAGCATAGATACTGCATAGAAAAAGAGAACCACACCAAGTGATTGACGCTGCTGGTCCCACCATGCACACTTGATTGGTGGGTGATTTCTCAGGCACATGAGGAAATGTCTCTTGAGTTAAAACCCCTGTGCAGTTCTGAGACCACTGTGCAGCTGTAGGGAACTCCCTTTCTCTCCTCGTCCTCAGTTTCCCTTTTCCAAAATGAAGCTAAGGATAACAGCAGCCTACCTCTCAGTGATGTGATTGGGATGGGGAAGAAGCTAAGTGCAAATGAAGAATGTTCTGTACATCTTTAACAATTAGAGTTTCATATCCATCTTATTTTAATTTCTCAGCATCCCCTTTTCAGAGAACCTTCCTGTTACCATGTTATCTCTTCTTCTGTGTTTTTCTTTGAATCATTCATTCTTAATTTAGAAATGCATTAAAACTTTTCACAGACACCGATGTGCAAATCTGAGAGATTGCAGAGGGAGAGAGAAATGCACATGTTTGGGGGAAATAAATATTGAAAATCTGCTGAAAGGATAGAGAGGGAGAAAAGGAGGAGATTAAGAGTAAATCCCAGACTGAATCCATCCTTTTGTTTGATGGTTCCTGCAGTACTTCTGTTGATACCCCCCCAGAGAGAGAGAGAGAGGGAGAGAGAGAGAGAGAGAGAGAGAGAGAGAGAGAGAGAGAGAAATGGAAGGGCCCAGGAAACATCTGATATGTTCTAGTGGATGCTGCAGGAAATCCCTCCTTTGCTTTCAGGAGCTAGATTTTCTCTCCCCCTGCCCTGTACCAATGCTCTCTTGCCAGTTTTTTGGGCTGATACTACTTGGAAACATGTTCAGAGGTGAGGAATCAAGCCAGTGGATGCTGATGTTAAAAGGACATGACATCTGTGCCAGGCAAGGCAGAGGTGTTGGCTGCACAAATGGAAGTTGAACACATCATAGTCTGATGATTAAAGATGGAGTGTGTGTGGTGTGTGTGTGTGTGTGTGTTTGTATTGTTGATGGATTTTTTTTAAAAAAATCAATCCCCCGGTGCTCTCTTTTATTGATTGATTCATTTCCCTTCCCTATTCTTCTGCTTTTCTACCCACATTTCTCCCTGTCCGCTTCTCTTTCCTCCTTTCTTTCATCACATCACACGTGTGCATACACTCCCCCCTCCAGACTCCTTTCATCCTCACTTTTACTTCCTGCACTGCGCTTCTGGACAGGAGAGTTCAAAGTGACCTGGAATTGGGGAAAAAATGGAACAATTGCTAATGCATCAAGCTCTCTAATCTCTTTCTGACCTGGCTGGCTTGCATCGCAGCCGATTTTCTGCCAATGGCGCATGAGCGTGAGAAACCTCCTGAGTTGGAAAGCTGGCCAGCAAAGTGAGGGTGCAGGGAAACAGTCTACATGCAAAAAGTACATTAGATTGTGGTGGGGGATTTAACCTGGGTGCTTAAAAAAAAAAAAAGAACATTAAATTAAAAATCCCTGCTTCCTTGGCAGACACATAAATGGAAATGTATTCCATTGCAATTGGTATGATAGAACTCTTCAAATACCAGATGGGGTGTTCCACAGAAGAGGATAGGACTGGATCCAATGAGTTTAATTTACTAGAGGGTTTTTTTGGGTGAACATTAGGAGAAGCCTCTTGATGGTAAGAGCAGTTCCACACTGGAGCCAATTATTAGGGAGGGACAAATCTGTCAGTATTGCTTTCCCCCACATCAGATTTTTTTTTTTTTTTTAATATCAGGTTCTTTCTGTCCCATTTATGAAGAAATCTGAGAAAGTCCTTGTCAAGAAAGAAATAGAATGAAATTCTTATTCATCCCACCAATTTCCACAAGGGGGTGGGACTCTCTTTCATTGGAGGTCTGAAGCAGAGAACCTGGACAGCCATTTCTTGGGAGTGCTCAAGTTCTGGATTTCCTACATCAAACAGGAGGGCAGATTAGATGGCGTACAACCCCCCCCCCCGCCCAACTCTATGATTCTGTGTATTTCTAAATAATGCATTTAGGATCAAATTGAGACACTTTCCTCCCTTTTATTTGCATTGCTTATCTCAGCATATATTAACTGGAAGCCATAGTGCAATAGATATGTTGAATGAGGAGACAGGGATTGAATCCCTATTCACTACTAGGGATGGAGGAAAAATGTGTTTAGTTCACATTTTAATGTGCACCTACCTAATTCATACTTCTCAAACCAATTCATGAGTCAATGCACAGTTATCCTTCAGTATTACACATCTCTGAATGTTGCAATGCAGTTCTCTAATAATTGAATATGTGCAAAACCCGCAAATATTAGGGGAAAGTGCAGAGAGCAATGCATATAGTTGTGAGATCTTGGGGTTGTGGTGGACAGCTTAATGAAGATGTCAACCCAGTGTGTGGCCACTGTAAAAAAAGGCAAAGTCCATGTTAGGCATAATTAGAAAAGGAATTGAGAATAAAACTGCACATATCATACTAAAAAAAAAAGGTAAAGGTGTCCCCAACCAGTCGTGTCCGACTCTAGGGTGTGGTGCTCATCTCCATTTCTAAGCTGAAGAGCCAGCGCTGTCCGAAGATGCTTCTGTGGTCATGTGGCTGGCATGACTGAACACTGAGGTACACAGAATGCTGTTACCTTTCCCGCCAAAGTGGTACCTATTTATCTACTTGCAATTTCTTGCTTTCGAACTGCTAGGTTGGCAGGAGCTGGGACTGAAGACAGGAGCTCACTCCATTACACAGCACGCGGATCTCGAACTGCTGTCCTGCCGACCTTCCGGTCTGCAGTTCAGCGTCTTAACCACTAAGCCACCATGGCCCCACATATCATACTGCCCTTATACAAATCTATGGTGTGACCACACTTGGAATACTGTGTACACTTCTGGTCACCACACCTAAAAAAGGATATTCTGGAGTTGGAAAAAGTGCAGAAAAGGGCAACTAACATGATCAACAGGCTGGAGCAACTCCCCTACAAGGAAAGGTTATAACAATTGGGACTGTTTAGCTTAGAGAAGAGGCAAGTAAGGGGAGATGTAATAGAGATGTGCAAAATTATGCATGGTGTGGAGAAAGTTGATGGGGAGACTTTTTTTCCTCTCCCCCTGTCATGATACTAGAATCCAAGGTCATCCCATGAAGCTGATTGGTGGGAGCTTCAGGACAGAGAAGTGGAAGGACTTCTTCACACGGCTCATAGTTTAAACTATGGAATTCACTACTACAAGAAGTAGCAATAGCCACAAATTTGGATGGCTTTAAAAGGGGGTTAGACAAATTCCTGAAGAAGGCTATCAATGGCTACTAGTCCTGATGGGTATATGCTACCTCCAGTATCAGAGGCAGTATGCCTATGTACACCAATTGCTGGGGAACATGGGCGGGAGGGTGCTGTTGCACTCATGTACTGTTTGTGGGTTTCCTGTGGGCAGCTGGTTGACCACTGTGCAGTGAAGAGAACATTGGACTAGATCAACCTTAGTCTGATCCAAGCTCTTATGTTCTTAGGAAACGAAGATACAAAATGCATTTTTAGAGAAAATTGTTTTCAAAAATGTATTAGGCAAAATTGCATAGAAAAATGTGTATGTTAGGAGAAAGGTGCACATAAATGCATCCACATTTTTGTGCAGACTTTAACAAAGTTCAAACTGATGTGGAAATGGTATGAAACAAACTTAAGAATGGAAAAATAGTAAACCAAGAAAAAACAGAATGGATAGATTCATCCATTCCTACACATTGTCATAGAAAGCACGGTGTGTTGGACTTAAATTGGGTTCAAATCCCTACCTGGCCATGAAGCTTACTGGGTTATTTTGGGCCATCTCACAACATCTCTCAACCATGAACATCTCTCAACTAACCTACTTCAAATTCGTTGTTCCTCTCCAAAATGTATAGTGCATCTTTATCTGTATCTACTGGATGACATTGGGGGTAGGTGGTGGGTGGGAAGGAAACAGACAATACCATGATGCTGGGGCACAGGTATGTAGATTATGTAAATTTGGTCCTGTTTAACCTCAGAACCTGCACCACATGGGTCCGAAGCACCCCAGTGGGTAACCAAGCTAATCTCAATGGACAAACGTCACTACAGACAAAAGCGTAGATTGAAATCTATTCAAGGCTTTATTTCAGGAAAATGCAAAATAAAGAAAGTGGCATGGTGGTTATATGAGTGTCAGAAACTTTCTCTATAATTACAGGGAAAGAGAATGCAACAAAAATAGATGATTAATCAAAAGGATTGCAATTGCCAAAGTTAGTATAATGAATTTGGCCAATAAGATAATGGCTTGAGCTTCTAACATTGTTAGGACTCCTCTTTCCAGCTTTCTCCTGTTTATTACTTGCAGTCCAAAGCTAAACTAAAACAACCTAAACTAAGTGTTAACCCTCCCGTTACCTCCTCCTCCTGAATATAAAAGTTAAAGCATTACTAAGTTCCTCTAGGCATATGAAGAATAGAGGTAGGAGTTAGAATGAACGGACAACCCAAGACCTGGAAATAATTCCATTTGCCACCTCTGAAGATGGGATTCCAAATCCCCTCCTCAGAAATAACCTCCAAGTCTCAAGCTTAGAAAGCACTCTAAGTCCTAAACTCAGAAATAATTCTAAGTTCTACTTTCAGAAAACACCTTAAGTTCCAAAGTCGAAGAGTCTAAAGAGGTCCATAGTTACCCATATCCTTGGGTCTGGTGGCACGGCAGAAAGAGGGAACTGGAGCAGCAGCAGCAGCAGGAACCAGAACAACAGGAACAAAAGCACCCCCCCCCCCCCGGAGCTCCCATTCCCTGGGCTTTTATACCCCTGCTCTGGTCAAAGGTGGGGCCAAGGAGCAATGAGATGAGCAGCCTCCAATAAAAATGGGGTGCACGGGGTTAGAGCATTTGCCCACCAATCAGAAGCAAGGTGTCTCATTTACGTATCTCCCACAATTTCATGTGTCTGGGGAACGTGTCTGGCACCATTACAAATGGGTTACTTTGAAATGTCCCAAAATATGACCCCAAGTCTGCCATCTGAGCATGTTATCTTGACTGATGCATTTCTCTTTGGTATATCTTCTTTGAATTCCTGGTCATTTTTGGTCATATCCGCCCAAATGCCTCCTCCTAGTTGTCGCTCATGCTCAGGGCTACACTTCCCTGCCCAACTAGCATTGAGTAGGGACATTCTCTTATCAGCAGGTGTGCACCATGAGATGTCAAAACAGTACATCTCCTCTCAGGAGGCATCTGAGCATGCTCAGTTCTGCTCTTCATCTCACTTAGACACTCTGCCAGCATGTTGTGGCCTTGAGCAAGCTCTGTGAAGCTGCTTGTAAAGACAGCTGCATTTTTTTCCCCTTTCTGCAAAGACAGTCCTGCAAAATCTCAGGTAGAGTCTCAGTGAGTGAAATAATATCATTTAGCATAGAATCAAACTCCAAGGTCTTCTCGCCCAGGGGTCAAGAGTCTGGAATATAAAGCTGGTTATGAGTCTGGGGTCTTCTAGGGGCTCTTCTTGTAGGCTTCCCCCAGATCAAATCAGCCATCTTAACTCTTGGTTGACCCTTTTAGTAACAGATTAACAGACTGTATTAGATGTTACAGAGAGGAGAGCTAGACAGCTGCCATTTCCACTGATTGTGGAGGGAGGAAAAACGTGAGGCTACCAGGAAGAGGGCCGTTTCTGCTGTGGCACCCCGGCTGTGGAATGAGCTCCCTAGAGAGGTTCGGCTGGCACTTATGTTGTACTCCTTCCAGTGCCAGGTGAAGACCTTTTTATTCTCCCACTATTTCAGCTTCCTAGTCTTTTAGCTTTGGTGTTTTCAATCTGTATTTTAAATCTCTGCATTGCTGCTAGGTTTTATTCTGGTTGTACTGTTGTTATATTGTGGTTTTAATGCTTTCATGTTTTATATTGTTTTATCCTGTGCTTTTTGGTTTTAATTTTTGTGAACTACCCAGAGAGCTTCAGCTATTGGGCAGAATAGAAATGAAATGAAATGAAATGAAATGAAATGAATGAATCAATCAATCAATCAGTCAAACAAACCTCAATGGATTCACAAGGAAAGCCTTGGAGTGCAAACAAACCAGTTGCAATTTTAAAATGTGATATTCTTATTAGGGCTGTGCACGGACCCCCTGATCCGCTTTGGATGCCGCTTCAGATCATCCAAAGCAGCCCCCATCCACTTCGGACCGATTCGGACCTCTTCCGATCCAACTTGGATCTGAATCCGAAGTGAGATTCAGAAATCCGGTTCGCGTGTTTTGGGTGTTTTCCCATTGACTTGCATGAGAAAACACAAATGGTCATAACTTCTTTAGTTTCTGTGATACAGGCATGAAATCTGGGGACCTCTCCCTGCCCTGGAGAGGAGGCCACCTGCAAAATTTCAAGCAGTTTTGCCCAGCGGTTTTTGTGCTAGGTGGCGTTGAAATCTGATGTTTTCCACAGAAGCTCTCAAAGCAAAGAGCTGTAACTTCTCCCTGTTTCCACACACGCATGTGACACCTTGGCCTTTCCCAGCTCCCATCCAGGGCATTTCACCCCCAAAGCCCAGGCGGTTTTGCCCACTGGCTTGTGTGCTAGGCTCTAGTGAAATTTGATTTTTTTCCAGGAAAACCGCCAAAGCCAATGGATGTGTGTGAAACCTAGGTCCTCCCTGGGACCTCAAGGAACGAGAGAAGGGAATGCTCCCAGTACAACCAAGCTGTTTCCTTTTAATTTAAATTCTGAGGAAAGCCTAAAGGAGATCAAAATTGAATAAACTGAAGGAATAACTCCTAGGAATGCACACGTGCACAAACCATCATCTACCCACACCAGCCCTCTCTCCCAAAGACACAACTAGCGCAATGACTGTCTGAATGTAGCCTTTCACCAAAGTATAGACTCCCTTCCTCCAACGCTCTCTCTGATTGGAGACGGTTAGCGTTGGTTCTGGCTGAGGGTCCCTATTCGCCATCGCACACTCCCTCCTACTCCTGCTTGCCTTCCCTCCCTGCCCCCTCCCCCTCCCCCTCCTCCTCCTTATGCCCTTCCACATGAGCACTGAGAAGTTGATACATTTTGGGGACAGCCTGTCTGGACTGCTGAGGCATTCAGTAGATTTCTGAATATACGAGGTGGAGGAGGCGTTTAGTGGGGTGTGCACTTCGCCCTGGGGCACCTTCGTACTGCTCTGAACTGTCTTGCATCACGAGGCTTTTGCTCCAAAACAGCTTGCTTCGCCTCGTTATTCAGACTTCGTAACGAGGAGGTGCACAGACCTAATTCTTATGTCTGTCTGTTGCATCGCTAATAAACATGGTGCTTGATGCAACCAAGAATGCATATTTGTCATTTCCCTGGGGCAGGCGTCTTACCTTCTGTGTCAGCCTTCCCCTTCCTGGGTCCCTGCAGATGTTTTGGACTACAACTCTCATCAACCCTGATCATTGGTCATGCTGGCTGGTGCTGATGGAAGCTGTTGACCTGAAGGATCCACTATATTGGAGAAGGGTGCACTATATTGTAAACCTTGAATTTCTGATTAGCAGAGGAGGCTGGTGACTCTGATGTCATGGCAAGACCTTTGTGGCCTACTGAGTCTCTTTAGCATAAGCCCTGGATATATTTCCTGCACATACTGCAGCTAGCCTGTACAGCTCTAAGTTTGCATTTAAAATACAAGCAAATGGAGGCGGATGTTTCATAACTCACAGCGTTATAAGCTACCCAAACCATCAGTTCTGTCTGACTTGCATGTGCTCCAAGCTTGTTAGGAGTTGTGTGAAACCCTCAGCTATAGGAAGATACAACCCAACAAAACCCATCGTGGGTCTCATAGGGGTGGAACAAATGACTCTGAGTCTTGAAACCCCCTTTCCATATCCTTATTAATTCTCAAAGATTACTCATTTAAATTAATTTGTTAACATTAAAGACATTGTGTGGGTTGGGGTGGTGGGAGTTGACGTCTTTAGGTACTATGAAATTACCTGGTTTAGTTGATACAGAAAAAAAAACTTTTTTAAAATAATGTCATCTGCATTTATGTCCAACTCCATTGAGTTTGTAATAACAAAAAGAATAATCCATGCTGCTTTAATTTATAGAACACATTACTCCTTGGTAATTCCAGCGACACTCCTGTGAGGAAGGCCGGTAGTATTATTTACTGCAATGGTTTATCTAAAGGAGACTTGGAGAGAGAGGATCTGGGATCTTTTAAAAATGCAAATTTCCTATACTCACATTCCCATTTTGCAGCATCCTCATCTCAGAACCCCTGAGGTCTAGGGGTTGGATCAAGGATCTGCCTTCCACGAGAGGAAGGCCTCCACATGCAGAAGGGCCATCAGCCCAATTTGTGGAGATCCCCCTTCCTCCACACCACAGCTCTCCCCATCCAGCAGGGACTCCTGACTCCCGCATTTCCAGGGATTTCTGACTGGTTCTGACTGAAACCCAGAACGGATTCACCGCCCCACTGACATCAGAGCCACCAGTCTACACTGGCTCATTCTCTGTAACTCGGAGACAAAACTAATTAGCAATGGAGGCTGGTGGCTCTGATTTCGGTGGGGCTGTGAATCCATTCTGAGTTTCTTTTAGTATTCTAAAAGAATTCTAAAGGAGCTGTCCAACGTGCTGACCCTACCCCCAAAATAGGTTCCGCAGCTTGGATAGCTCCTTTAGAGGTCTGACCGGAACCCAGAGTGGATACACTACCCCAATCAGACCCACCAGCCTCCATTGCTAATTAGTTCAGTCCTCTGATTTACAATGGAAATATATTTGCGCATGCGCGCGCACACACTAACATGTCTTCTAAGAGGCTCAACTGATAAAATTAAGGCATCAAATCCGGATCCTACATCAGAGCACAACACATATACTTCGCTCTGTCTTCTTCAAAGTGGGCTGAATGTTCACTAAGTGAAAGGCCGGGCTTGTACAAAGGCTGGGTACAACGCCAACACTTTTACCCACAAAGTACTCCATCTAGAGAAGAAGGTGGAAGAAAACTGGGCAACAAGGATGGAAGGCTTGCTACCTGACTGGACATTTCTACCACCACCACCACCACCACCACCACCACCACTCCTTCCTTCCTTCCTTCCTTCCTTCCTTCCTTCCTTCCTGAAAGTTCCTGCTTCTCTAACAGCAACACAGATGCTTCTTACTTAATCCTGGCTGCAGCTGCAAATCTCCACTCAACTGTCCTTGGTTTCTGCAATTACTGTAGCTGTTACTGCCATATCTCATTCAAAAAGGGGTTTCTTTTTTCTTCCCTGGAAACCTTGCACATCATGAAGTTTTTAAAAATGGGAAACAAAAGCCTTCCCCCTCCCTGCCTTTTAAATGTTCCTATGAATATAATTCTTCAGCCTTGGGTGGTTACTGACACCCTAAAAAACAAAATAAAATGCAAAACTAACGCTGTAGCCCAGACTTCCTCAACCTGCTGTGCTTCAGATGTGTTGACTACAAGTCCCAACAGCCTCAGCCAGCATGGCTAATGGTTAGGCATTTCATTTCATTTCTTATCTTTCTATATTGCCCCATAGCTGAAGCTCTCTGGGCAGTTCACACAACATAAATAAATAAATAAATAAATAACATTATACAAGGTGCAAAAACCATTTACATAGGGATAGGTGAATTCTGCCACAGACCCCAATGAGGCTGGATTCAAAAGAATCTGGCCTCCGGAGTCCATGGCGGAAAGGATCCCTTGCCTCTGCCTCCCCGTGGAATCCTCCCTGGCAGGATCCTCCCCGCAGGTGGCTCCGGAGCACCAGTGATACGGCTGCCATTGCCGTGCTGTATTGCTGAGTGAGGCTGACTCTGGATGCAAATGGTGTCCACTATGTCATTTCTGGCAGTAAAGCCCTTAGTTTAAGCTAAATTCAGCCATTTACGGCTGCATTTAGCTTAATCTAAGAGCTTTACGCCCACAAATGGCATAGTGGACGCAATTTGCTCCAATATGGCATGGCAATGGCAGCCGCCCGTATCACTGGCAATATGGAGCCAGCGACTGGCTCCGTGGAATCACCACGGAGCGGCGTTGGCCAAAGAGGATTCCGGGGGAGCGATGGATTGCCTCCCCCTACTGCGGAACCCCTACCGAAACAAAAGGTAGGGGTTTTGCTCATCCTTACATTTACATAAAAACATATACACAGACAGCACACACAGAGACAACATATACCTAAAATCAATTTTTAAACAATCAACCACAGACAATCCAGGACCTGATTAAAAACTCATTGCTGTTGTTGTTCAGTCGTTCAGTCGTGTCCGACTCTTCGTGACCCCATGGACCATAGCACGCCAGGCCTTCCTGTCCTGAGCACTCTCCCGGAGTGTGCTCAGGTTCATATTCATTGCATCGGTGATGCTATCTAGCCATCTCATCCTCTGCCGTCCCCTTCTCCTTTTGCCTTCAGTCTTTCCCAGTATCAGGGTCTTTTCCAGAGAGTTTTCTCTTCGCATTAGGTGGCCAAAATATTGGAGCTTCAGCTTCAGTATCTGTCCTTCCAATGAGCACTCAGGGTTGATTTCCTTTAGGATGGACTGATTTGACCTCCTTGCAGTCCAGGGGACTCGTAAGAGTCTTCTCCAGCACCACAGTTCGAAAGCATCAATTCTTCGGCGCTCAGCCTTCTTTATAGTCCAGCTCTCACAGCCATGCATTACTACTGGGAAAACCATAGCTTTGATTAGACAGACCTTTGTTGGCAAGGTGATGTCTCTGCTTCTTACTATGCTGTCTAGGTTGGCCATAGCTTTCCTCCCAAGGTGCAAGCGTCTTTTAATTTCATGGCTACAGTCACCGTCTGTGGTGATCTTGGAGCCCAAGAAAGTAAAATCTGTCACTGCTTCCATTTCTTCCCCTTCTATATGCCAGGAAGTGATGGGGCCAGATGCCATGATCTTCGTTTTTTTAATGTTGAGTTTCAAACCAGCTTTTGCACTCTCCTCTTTCACCCTCAACAAGAGGCTCTTGAGATCCTCTTCACTTTCTGCCATTAGGGTGGTATCGTCTGCATATCGGAGGTTGTTGATAATTCTCCCAGCAATCTTTATTCTCATCCAACCCGGCATTTCTCATGATGTACTCTGCATATAAGTTAAATAAGCAGGGTGACAATATGCAGCCTTGTCGTACTCCTTTCCCAATTTTGAACCAATCGGTTGTTCCATGTCCGGTTCTTACTGTTGCTTCTTGACCCTCGTACAGGTTTCTCAGGAGACAGGTAAGGTGGTCTGGTACTCCCATCACTTTAAGAATTTGCCACAGTTTGTTGTGATCCACACAATCAAAAGCTTTAGCGTAGTCAATGAAGCAGAAATAGACATTTTTCTGGAATTCTCTTGCTTTCCCCATGATCCAGCGAATGTTGGCAATTTGATCTCTAGTTCCTCTGCCTCTTCGAAACCCAGCTTGTACTTCCGGTAGTTCTCGGTTCGCATACTGCTGAAGCCTAGCTTGTAGGATTTTGAGCATCACCTTGCTGGCATGTGAAATGAGCGCAATTGTGCGGTAGTTTGAACACTCTTTGGCGTTGCCCTTCTTTGGAATTGGAATGTAAACTGACCTTTTCCAGTCTTGCGGCCATTGCTGAGTGTTCCAAATTTGTTGGCATATTGAATGCAGCACTTTAACAGCATCATCTTTTAGGATTTTAAATAGCTCAGCTGGAATACTGTCATCTCCGCTAGCTTTGTTGTTACTAATGCTTCCTAAGGCCCACTTGACTTCACTCTCGAGGATGTCCGGCTCAAGTTCAGTGACCGCACTATCATGGCTATCAGGGACATTACTATCATGGCTATCAAGGACATTAAGATCTTTCCTGTATAGTTCTTCTGTGTATTCTTTCCACCTCTTCTTAATCTCATCTGCTTCCGTTAGGTCCCTGCCTTCTTTGTCCTTTATCATGCCCATCTTTGCACAAAACGTTCCCTTGAGATCTCCGATTTTCTTGAAGAGATCTCTAGTCTTTCCCATTCTGTTGTTTTCTTCGATTTCCTTGCATTGTTCATTTAAGAAGGCCTTCTTGTCTCTCCTTGCTATTCTCTGGAACTCTGCATTCAGTTGGATATATCTTCCCCTTTCTCCCTTGCTTTTCGCTTCCCCTCTTTCGTGAGCTACTTGTAAAGCCTCATCAGACAGCCACTTGGCTTTCTTGCATTTCTTTTTCTTTGGGATGGATTTCGTTGCTGCCTCCTGAACAATGTTACGGACCTCCGTCCATAGTTCCTCAGGCACTCTGTCTATCAGGTCTAATCCCTGAAATCTATTCCTCACCTCCACTGTATATTCATCAGGGATATGATTTAGGTCATACCTGAAAGGTTTAGTGGTTTTCCCGACGTTCTTCAATTTAAGCCGAAATTTTGCAAGAAGCAGCTCATGATCTGAGCCACAGTCAGCTCCAGGTCTTGTTTTTACTGACTGTATGGAGCTTCTCCATCTTTGGCTGCAAAGGACATAATCAATCTGATTTCGATATTGACCATCTGGTGATGTCCATGTGTAGAGTCGTCTCTTGTGCTGTTGGAAAAGAGTGTTTGCTATGATCAGCGTGTTCTCTTGGCAAAACTCTATTAGCTTTTGTCCTGCTTCATTTTGTACACCAAGGCCATGCCTGCCTGCTATCCCAGTGATTTCTTGACTTCCTACTTTAGCATTCCAGTCCCCTATGATGAAGAGGACATCTTTTTTTGGTGTTAGTTCTAGAAGGTGTTGGAGGTCTTCATAGAACCGATCAACCTCAGCTTCTTCGGCCTCAGTGGTTGGGGCATAGACTTGAATTACTGTGATGTTGAATGGTTTGCCTTGGATTCGTACTGAGATCATTCTATCGTTTTTAAGATTAAGATTTTAAGACTCATTACATGCTGCCAAATGCCTGAGAAAAGAGGGCAGTTTTAACCTGGCACTGATTTAACCTGATCCGCGGAGCAGCCGGCCGGGCCGAGGCCAGGGCCGTCCTCCGTTGGATTTCTGGCCGCGGAGGGCTCTGGGTAAAAACAAAAACAAAAAACTAATGCGTACGCAAATGGCGGCGGCTATGGCTGCCGCCATTTGCATTCCTTATTTTTCGCCGTCTTAGTCTACGTCAATATTTACGTAGACTATGATGGCGAAAATAAAGGGGAACGCAAATAGCATAGTGGGCGCTATTTGCATCCCTTTTTGATTCGCCGTTTAGCCTACGTAAATATTTTTGTAAATATTACGTCGAGGATTCTGGGAGGGAGGACCAGATCGCTTCCCCCCATGTCGAGGATTCTGGGGGGAGGGACGGAACGCCTCAGCCCCCACCATGAACATAATCCGTGGAAAGGTTAGTGACTTTCGTACATCCCTACTGCAAAGCAGATGATGTACCACTGGACCTCAGTCCCCCCCCTCCATAATGGGAGTAAGGTTTTAACCTTATTGATGCAATTCCTTAAAATACACCAAAACCTGGAGATATTATTATTTATTATTTATTTCATTTCTATACCACCCAATAGCTGAAGCTCTCTCGGCAGTTCTCAAAACCGCAGACCACAAATACAAGATAATAAACACAGTATAACAGTGTTAACATACAAAATTATAAACAGTTTAAACAGCTAAAATAATTTCAATAAAATACTGGACCTGATAAAGACAGCTGACATAAATGCCCATTCATATGCCACTAAATGCCTGGGAGTAGAGGATGGACTTAACCTGGTGCTGAAAAGGTGACAGTGTTGGCCCCAGCCAGGCAGGCCTCAGTTGGGACATCATTCTATAATTGGAGGGTCCACCACTGAAAAGCCCTTGTTGCCACCTTCCAGGTCTCCCTAGGAGGAGGCACTGTCCCAGTACCAGAGGCAGTGAGCCTATGTACACCACTTGCTGGGGAGCGTGGGTTGGAGGGCTCTGTTGCACTCATGTCCTGCTTGTGGGTTCCCAGTCAACAGCTGGTTGGCCACTGTGTGAACAGAATGCTGGACTAGATGGACCTTTGGTCTGATCCAGCAGCAGGGCTCTTCTTATGTTCTTATGTTCAGGTGTTGTTCTTCGTAGAGTCTGGGTAGGTTCGTTTGGGTCAGGAGAGGTGCTCTGTCAGGTGCTGCAGTCCTGAACTGTGTAAGGCTTTATTGGTTAAAAACTAGCACCTTGAATCAGGCTTGGAAACATAAGGGGGAAGCACTGAAATCAGAACACTACCATGGGATCTTTTCTTTGCAGGGTATTATATAAATTCCCTACATAATAAATAAAATAGAACTATTGCAAGGGATGAGAAACCTGTACGAAGGTCAAGAAGCAACAGTAAGAACCAGACATGGAACAACTGATTGGTTCAAAATTGGGAAAGGAGTACGACAAGGCTGCATATTGTCACCCTGCTTATTTAACTTATATGCAGAGTACATCATGAGAAATGCCGGGTTGGATGAATCAGAGGTCGGAATTAAGATTGCTGGGAGAATTATCAACAACCTCCGATATGCAGACGATACCACCCTAATGGCAGAAAGCGAAGAGGATCTCAAGAGCCTCTTGTTGAGGGTGAAAGAGGAGAGTGCAAAAGCTGGTTTGAAACTCAACATTAAAAAAACGAAGATCATGGCATCTGGCCCCATCACTTCCTGGCATATAGAAGGGGAAGAAATGGAAGCAGTGACAGATTTTACTTTCTTGGGCTCCAAGATCACCGCAGACGGTGACTGTAGCCATGAAATTAAAAGACGCTTGCTCCTTGGGAGGAAAGCTATGGCCAACCTAGACAGCATAGTAAGAAGCAGAGACATCACCTTGCCGACAAAGGTCCGTCTAATCAAAGCTATGGTTTTCCCAGCAGTAATGTATGGCTGTGAGAGCTGGACTATAAGGAAGGCTGAGCGCCGAAGAATTGATGCTTTCGAACTGTGGTGCTGGAGAAGACTCTTACGAGTCCCCTGGACTGCAAGGAGGTCAAATCAGTCCATCCTAAAGGAAATCAACCCTGAGTGCTCATTGGAAGGACAGATCCTGAAGCTGAAGCTGAAATATTTTGGCCACCTAATGCGAAGAGAAAACTCCCTGGAAAAGACCCTGATGCTGGGAAAGACTGAAGGCAAAAGGAGAAGGGGACGGCAGAGGATGAGATGGCTAGATAGCATCACGGATGCAATGAATATGAACTTGAGCACGCTCCGGGAGAGAGCGCAGGACAGGAAGGCCTGGCGTGCTATGGTCCATGGGGTCACGAAGAGTCGGACACGACTGAACGACTGAACAACAACAACAACAATTGCAAGGGAAGTGGTGCCCTAAAGGGGCACATTTTGAGATGGGATTCTAAATTTTCTCACTTCTGTGTTTTCCCTTTATTCTGTGTTTTCCTCAATTAAATGATTTATAGCACAATCCTATATGTGTATGCAGAAGTAATTCCCATTGAGTTCAGGGGACCTAAGCCCAGGGAGGAGACCTAGCTCAGTGGTAGAGCTCTTGCTTTCTTTGCGGAAGGTCCCTGGTTCGGTTCCTGATTCCTGCAGAACTTTAAAGGGAGATCCAATAATCTCATATAGTTTGGCAATGAACGGGGGGATGAGGGAAGGGAGTTGTCTTAGAGAGGCAAATTTTATGAGTGTAGGACCAATATTCACAAAGCAGTGTGTGTAAGCTTTTGCGCTATGCAAAACTCTTCCTGAGGCTAGATGTTACTTAAAAAACAAAACCTTGGCTGGGATGTGTGTGGGGGAATGCTTTTTGGGGGAAGCAAGCATGGTGTTAAACCCCATCTACAATTTCAATCTTAAAACAGTAATGTGGAAACTGCTGAAAACTAATTAGGTTAGAATTTTAACTGTGCCTTGTGCAAAAGATCTCAGGTTACACAGTGGCCTGGTGGGACAGAGAGCTATCAACAGAAGATCTCCCTTTCGGACGTGCAAAAACAGCAGCTAGAAGCAGCTGTCTTTGGTGGTAAAAGGAAATCACTGGTCCCTTTTGAGGCAAAGAAAAGAAGTGAGGAAAAACACGGGAGTCTTTATATTATTAGCAAAGCTGGAGGTTAATTTTAGAAAATGCAGCAGGAAATATGTCTAAGCAAAACTCTCCTGACATGACAGATTTTTGCATGGCTAAAGCAAGAGGCAAAGTTATTGAATCTGTTAGCTTTGGGGCTTGTTGATTTCTTTGTCATTTCATGTAGCCTGACTAAATTGTCACAAATTGATTCGTTTTTATGATAAATAATGACCTACATAATGCATTGGGCTGTTCTCTTTTTATCTGTTTATTTGCTTTGTGGCAAGACCTACCGAGCCTCTTTAGCATAAGCCCTGGATATATTTCCTGCACATACTGCTTCTGTACAGCTCTAAGTTTGCATTTATACAAGCAAATGGAGGCAGATGTTTCATAACTCACAGCATTATAAGCTACCCAAACCATCAGTTCTATCTGACTTGCATGTGCTCCAAGCTTGTTAGGAGTTGTGTGAGACTCTTAGCTATAGGAAGATACAACCCAGCAAAACCCATCGTGGGTCCCATAGGGGTGGAATGAATGACTCTGAAGTGTTGAAAGCCCCTTTCCATATCATTATTAATTCTCAAGGATTACTCCTTTAAATTAATTTGTTAACATTAAAGGCATTGTGTGTGTGTGTGTGTGTGTGTGTGTTTGGGGGGGGGGAGTTGTCATCTTTAGATACTATGAAATTACCTGGTTTAGTTGATACAGGAAAAACTTTTTTAAAATAATGTCATCTGCATTTATGTACAACTCCATTAAGTTTGTAATAATAATAAAAATAATCCATGCTGCTTTAATGTACAGAACACATTACTCCTTGGTAATTCCTGCGACACTCCTGTGAGGAAGGCCGGTAGTATTATTTACTGCAATGGTTTATCTAAAGGAGACTTGGAGAGAGAGGATCTGGGATCTTTTAAAAATGCAGATATCCTATACTCACATTCCCATTTTGCAGCATCCTCATCTCAGAACCCCTGAGGTCTAGGGGTTGGATCAAGGATCTGCCTTCCGCGAGAGGAAGGCCTCCACATGCAGAAGGGCCATCATCAGCCCAATTTGTGGAGATCCCCCTTCCTCCACACCACAGCTCTCCCCATCCAGCAGGGTCTCCTGACTCCCACATTTCCAGGGACCTGGAGGGGCTGCCATGGAAAGGAGGGGGCAAGGAATCCTACTTTTGCCAGCCTAGTTGCTCATGCTCAAAATGAGTCCAGTTCTAGCTTTGCAATATTGACATTGCTATACTGCTCCATAGCCAAAGCTCTCTGGGGTTTTTACAAAGATCAAAAATAATTAAAATATATTATACAAAATATAAAACCATTTACATAAAACATATAAACATGCTGAATAAACATGCAGATGTTGCATAGCATGGGGACAAAACCAACCCCTGTGGAACCCCATAGTACTCCATTCCATCATAAGATTGTAACAAACTGCACCCTATGCAACTGATCCACAGCACTGCATATGCACCAGTGTTGGTTAAGGCCTCCCGTTATTATCTCTCCTAACTCAAAAATCACATCCTCCTCAGTTTCCCATGTATTGCCTTCAGCACCAATTTTGGAAGCCTGTGGAAAAACACTGGAATTAACAGTGTTCTTCTGACTCTGAGATGCTTCCCAGACCTTAAAATTTCTCAACCCATGAAAAGAAGTTCTCTGAATATCATGGGTAATAAGAATATAGACAAATGCTTGTCCCAATGGAATGCAAAGAACAGTTCATTGTCATTACCATCCATCTAAGAGGGAAGGTGAAGCAACAGAGAGGGTTTTTTTTTAAAGCCATTAAAAGCTGATGGTTCTATTTTTAAGGGGATATAGCATTGAGCGCACCAACTTCAGAACCGTTTACAATCAGATTTCCTGCAGGCAGAAAGTAATTCTACTTCTGCTCTGTAGAATCTTAGAAAGAGGGAAAGAAAAAGGTCTTCCAGGTTATCTAAGATGTCTCTTGCCAATACAAGCTTGTTTCTTTACTGCATATTCACATCCATGAATGCTTTGTCCACTCTACTTTAAACTACATCCAGCGATGGGCCTTCCACCGTCTCCCCTGAGAACCCGTTCCATTTATTCTTCGCAAGTTTGCTTTATGGATTTTTCTTTTAAAGTATTATATTCATTTTCATCGACAAACCAAGCAACACAGATTGATCTGCCAGTCTTAAGCTTCTGTGGATCTCTTGATTTGGAGGGGGTAGCTTTGAGAGCAGAGACACTCCTTCCCCACCCCATCCTCCACTTCTGGCAGTGAACCATCACAGTTCCCTCTTGTCCACGGAATGGATCTTGCTCATCTCTGCAGTGTAATCCCATCGGTGTGTGTGTATGTGTGTGTGTGTGTATATATATATATATATATATATATATATATATAAATACTTTTGTAACCTGAAAATAATATTTGTTCCTAAGGGCACAATCCTATTGAGATAGACGGTCACCTCTGACTTCCTCTGGAGTCAGAGGAGACTGCCTATACAATGCAGGGTGGCTGGAGCATGGAGGAGAGGATTCCTTTCATGCTCTGGCTGCCTTACAGTTTTCCTTAGATGACCCATTTCAGGCATTTTCCTAGATGTGACGATTTCGGGCATCCAAGTGCAGCTTTGGGGAGGGGCAGGAATGGGGCTGAAGACCGCATAGGAAGCTGTGTAAAACAGTTTCTGCAGTCTCTTCCCCTCCCCTCCCCTCCCCTCCCCCGGGAATGCCCCCCTTTTGCCCTGTCCATGCTCCAAGTTATGAGCACAGACAGGCACAGAGGGGCAGCCACCGCGGTTCTCTCCACCCCAGCTAGGAGGGGGCGCGGGCGCGGAGCATGGTTTCCTGGCTACAAGCTCGTAGTGCTGTCTACAAGCTTGGGGCTGGGAAACTGAAAAATCCTCTCTCCCCAGATGTTGCCAGGGACATAGGATTGCTCTGTCTGGAAATGAACATAAGAAGAGCCCCTCTGGATCAGACTGGAGATGCATCAGGTCCAACATCCTGTTATCAACCAGATGCTTTGGGGAAAAACACCAGCAGGGCATAAAGATGACAGCCATTCTATGGGGAAAACTAATGTGGACAAAAATTCACTTTTTCAGGGAAGTGTGCACAAAAATGTACATATTACTAGTGGAAAAGTACATAAGGGCTTGCAAAAATACGTATGTTAGGAAAAATGCACACAGAAATGAATATATTTGGAGAAATGTGCATGGAAATTAGTGATATGTGAATCAGCAAAACACAGGCTTGTTAAGGATCTGCAAACTCCACTTTGAAGCTAGTTCTAACTCACATCCATATCAAATGGCGAGCTTTGGTGTGGGTTTTTTTGCACTAAAATTCATGCATATTTTCATGTGCATTTTCCAAATGTATGCATTAATTGTGCTTTTTTAAAAAAATGTATGCAGGTTATTTGCGTTGCCCTTATTTTCGCCGTAGTCTACGTAAATCTTTACGTAGACTACAGGGACCAAATAAGGAATGCAAATGGCGGCGCCCTATGGGGGCCACCATTTGTGTACGCGCTTTTTTTTTTTCAAAGTCACCCGTGATAGGCTACGTGACGATTAACGTAGCCTATCATGGCTGACTTTGGAGATCTAGCCGTGATAGGCTAAGTAAATCGTTACGTAGCCTATCACGGGGGTGGTTTTTTTTTTTTTTACTTTTTTTTTTCGCAGCCGGGTAGACGGGGCGCTTCTACCCGGCCTGAATTTTGCCGGCGAGGGATGGGGCGCCTCCCCCCCGGCCTGAATTTCGGCCGGGCGAGGTGGGGCGCCTCCCCCCCCTTTCATGAACTTCGGGGGGAGAACCAAAGCGCCTCCCCCCCACCGCAAAGCAAGCTTTGAGAACAGGTAAGGGACTTCCGTCCATCCCTAGTCTGGACTTGGGGAAATGTGATGTATGGATACCATTTTTGTTGTCCTGGTTGTCTTTTAATGTTTTAATATTTTTACAATTTTAATATTGATGATTTAATTATATTTTTAACTTTTGTACAGTTGTATTTATATTTCTATTTATAGGTTTTAATTGTAGCAGTTTTAATGTTGTAAGGCCACCTTGAATGCCAGTATTGGGAAAAGGGCAGATATAAAATAATAATAATAATAATAACAACAACAACAACAACAACAACAACAACAATAATTTTACATAAAAATAGCAGCTTGTCATTCTGTGTAAAAGGCCTGTTACGGAAATGGTGGCCATAAAGCCGCCTTTTATGCAAGATTAGAGGTGTGAATGGACCACTCACCAGGCAGCTGGGTGGCGGTTGCCAGGCACTCATTGGGCCATCCAGCAGTGAGCGGAGGAGGTGGAGTCCATGGAGCCCAGTCCAGCAAGCTGCGCAGGCTGAATCCATCAGACTCCACCCCTGTGTCAGATGCCTGCAACATCCCTAGTCACACTCCTTATGGTCACACTCACAGTGGTCAACTAGGTAGACCTTTCATCTGATCCAGCAAGGTGATTCATCTATCTGTACTGGAACGTTCGGGATGGATGGAGTTAAACATGTAAATGTATCCATCTGTATTAGGGATGTACGAAAGTCACTTACCTTTTCGAAGGGTGGCATTCACGGTGGGGGTGAGGCGCTCCGTCCCTCCCCTTGAAATTCTCTCCGGCTGGCTCCGCTCCACGGAGATTCTGCAGAGCTGCTGGCTGGGGCCGCCCACAGCCGGACATCCGGCTGCTGGGCAGCCTGCAGGGATGCAAATGGTGGCTGCCGTAGCCACTGCCATTTGCGTCCCTGTATTTTGCCATGATAGGTTATGTAAATATTTACGTAGCCTATCACGGCAAAAAACAAAACAAAACAGTGAACGCAAATGGCGGCAGCTACGGCGGCCACCATTTGTGTTCCCTTTTTTTTTTTGCCATGATAGGTTACGTAAATATTTACATAGGCTATCACGGCCAACCCCTTCATGGATCACTGCCTTGTTGTGGCGAAGGGGCTTGCGTAACTCAGTGAAGCCATAAGCTATGCTGTGCAGGGCCACCCAAGACAGACAGGTCGTGGCAGAGAGTTATGACAAAATGTGGTCCACTGGAGAAGGAAATGGCAACCCACTCCAGTATTCTTGCCAAGAAAACTCCATGGAATGTATGACAAGGCTAAAAGATATGATGCCGGAAGATGAGACCCTTAGGTCGGAAGGTGTCCAATATACTACTGGGGAAGAGCAGAGGGAATTTCCAAGTAGCGCCAGAAAGAGTGAAGCGGCTGGGCCAAAGCCAAAAGGACACTCAGCTGTGGATGTGTCTGGTGGTAAAAAGAAAATCTGATGCTGTAAAGAACAGTATCGTTTAGGAACCTGGAATGTAAGATCGATGAATCAAGGTAAGCTGGAGGTGGTCAAACATAAGTTGGCAAGATTGAACATCGACATCTTGGGAATCAGTGAACTAAAATGGACAGGCATGGGCGAATTTAATTCAGGTGACCATTATATCTACTACTGTGGGCAAGAATCCCTTAGAAGAAATGGTAGTCAACCATTTCATAGTCAACAAAAGGGTGGGAAAAGCAGTACTGGGCTACAATCTCAAAAACGATAGAATGATCTCGGTACGAATCCAAGGCAAACCATTCAACATCACAGTAATTCAAGTCTATGCCCCAACCACTGAGGCCGAAGAAGCTGAGGTTGATCAGTTCTATGAAGACCTATAACACCTTCTAGAATTAACACAAAAAAGGATGTCCTCTTCATCATAGGGGATTGGAATGCTAAAGTAGGAGAGCTTCAGCTATTGAGCGGTATAGAAATAAATAAATAAATAAATAAATAAATAGGAAGTAAAGAAATAACCAGGATAATAGGCCCACATGGCCTTGGTGAAGTGATGTACGAAACTCACTTACCTTTTCGCGGAATTTTTCACGGTGAGGGGAGGCGCTCCGTCCCTCCCCCCGGAAACCTTGACAGGGGGGGGGGAGGCGATCAGGTCCTCTACCCCGGAATCCTGCCTGGCCAGCTCCACTCTGCAGTGGCAACGCGGAGCAGCCGGTCAGGCCCGTCCGCAGCCAGAGTTCTGGCCACAGACGGGCTGCTGCAGACGCAAATGGCGGCCGCTGTAGCAGCCACCATTTGCATCCAGGCAGGCTGCTGTGATAGGCTACGTAAGTATTTATGTGGCCTATCACGGCTAATGCAAAAACCCCACAAAAACAACCCCAGCATATGAAAATGCGGCAGCTACGCTATTTGCGTTCCCCTTTCTTTCGCCGTAAGAGCCTATGTAAATATTTACGTAGGCTAGAACGGCGAAAAATAGGGAATGCAAATGGCGGCTGCCATAGCTGCCGCAATTTGCATATGCTGTTTTTTTTTTGCATTAGGTGTGATAGGCTACGTAAATACTTAACGTAGCCTATCACAGCTGCAAGGATGCCAATGGCGGCAGTAGCAGCCTGGCCGTGGCCGGCCAGGAGACCAGCCACCGGAGCCGCTGCTGCCGCTGCCGCTGAAGCCGCTGCCACCGTCGCCGCTGCCGGAACCGCCGCCGCCGCATCTGCCGCATCCGCCCCAGGTAAGTTCCGTCCCTGGGGATTCCATGGGGGGGCGGGGGGGGCAGGAGGCCGTTCTGCCACGGATTCCAGGGGGCTGGATTCTAAACTGGAATCCGTGGTGGAATTCTCTGCCATCCCTACCTTGGTGTACAAAATGAAGCAGGACAAAGGCTAATAGAGTTTTGCCAAGAGAACACGCTGATCATAGCAAACACTCTTTTCCAACAGCACAAGAGGCAACTCTACACATGGACATCACCAGATGGTCAATATCGAAATCAGATTGATTATGTCCTTTGCAGCCAAAGATGGAGAAGCTCTATACAGTCAGTAAAAACAAGACCTGGAGCTGACTATGGCTCAGATCATGAGCTGCTTCTTGCAAAATTTTGGCTTAAATTGAAGAACGTAGGGAAAACCACTAAACCATTCAGGTATGACCTAAATCATATCCCTCATGAATATACAGTGGAGGTGAGGAATAGATTTAAGGGATTAGGCCTGATAGAGTGCCTGGGGAACAATGGAC
Source organism: Heloderma suspectum (assembly GCF_057233095.1). NCBI lineage: Eukaryota > Metazoa > Chordata > Lepidosauria > Squamata > Helodermatidae > Heloderma > Heloderma suspectum. The sequence goes on along the minus strand of NC_139468.1, from coordinate 37,321,698 downwards.
GGAGGTCCATGACATTGTTCAGGAGGCAGCAATTCAATCCATCCCAAAGAAAAAGAAATGCAAGAAAGCCAATTGGCTGTCTGATGAGGCTTTACAAGTAGCTGAGGAAAGAAGGGAAGCGAAAAGCAAGTGAGAAAGGGGAAGATATATCCAACTGAATGCAGAGTTCCAGAGAATAGCAAGGAGAGACAAGAAGGCCTTCTTAAATGAACAATGCAAAGAAATCGAAGAAAACAATAGAATGGGAAAGACTAGAGATCTTTTCAAGAAAATCGGAGATCTCAAGGGAACATTTTGTGCAAAGACAAGCATGATAAAGGACAAAGAAGGCAGGGACCTAACAGAAAGAGATGAGATTAAGAAGAGGTGGAAAGAATACACAGAAGAACTATACAGGAAAGATCTGAATGTCCCTGATAGCCATGAGAGTGCGCTCACTGAACTTGAGCCGGACATCCTCGAGAGTGAAGTCAAGTGGGCCTTAGGAAGCATTACTAACAACAAAGCTAATGGAGATGACAGTATTCCAGCTGAACTATTTAAGATCCTAAAAGATGATGCTGTTAAAGTGCTGCACTCAATATGCCAACAAATTTGGAACACACATTCAAATGTGTACATTTGAAAAATATGCATGAAAACTGTATACTTTTGGAAAAATGCATACTTTTGGAAAAAATGTACACAAATATGTGTTGATCAATGGGAGAAAAATATGTATATTTTTAAAAAGTGCATAATTGGTGTGTACTTTTGGAAAAATACTCTTGAAAATACCCATGGATGTTAATGTGAAAAAAAGCAAGAGAATTCCAGAAAAGCATCTATTTCTGCTTCATTGACTACGCTAAAGCATTTGATTGTGTGGATCACAACAAACTGTGGAAAATTCTTAAAGAGATGGGAGTACCAGACCACCTTACCTGTCTCCTGAGAAACCTGTACGAGGGCCAAGAAGCAACAGTAAGAACCAGACATGGAACAACCGAGTGGTTCAAAATTGGGAAAGGAGTACGACAAGGCTGCATATTGTCACCCTGCTTATTTAACTTATATGCAGAGTACATCATGAGAAATGCCGGGTTGGATGAATCAGAAGTCGGAATTAAGATTGCTGGGAGAATTATCAACAACCTCCGATATGCAGATGATACCACCCTAATGGCAGAAAGTGAAGAGGATCTAAAGAGCCTCTTGTTGAGGGTGAAAGAGGAGAGTGCAAAAGCTGGTTTGAAACTCAACATTAAAAAAACTAAGATCATGGCATCTGGCCCTATCACTTCCTGGAATATAGAAGGGGAAGAAATGGAAGCAGTGACTGATATTGCTTTCTTGGGCTCCACGATCACCGCAGACGGTGACTGTAGCCATGAAATTAAAAGATGCTTGCTCCTTGGGAGGAAAGCTATGGCCAACCTAGACAGCATAGTAAGAAGCAGAGACATCACCTTGCCGACAAAGGTCCATCTAATCAAAGCTATGGTTTTCCCAGTAGTAATGTATGGCTGTGAGAGCTGGACTATAAGGAAGGCTGAGCGCCGAAGAATTGATGCTTTCGAACTGTGGTGCTGGAGAAGACTCTTACGAGTGCCCTGGACTGCAAGGAGGTCAAATCAGTCCATCCTAAAGGAAAGCAACCCTGAGTGCTCATTGGAAGGACAGATACTGAAGCTGAAGCTCAACTATTTTGGCCACCTAATGCGAAGAGAAAACTCCCTGGAAAAGACCCTGATGCTGGGAAAGATTGAAGGCAAAAAGGAGAAGGGGATGGCAGAGGATGAGATGGCTAGATAGCATCATTGATGCAATGAATATGAACTTGAGCACACTCCGGGAGAGAGCGTAGGACAGGAAGGCCTGGCGTGCTATGGTCCATGGGGTCACGAAGAGTCGGACACGACTGAACGACTGAACAACAATAATCACGGCCAAAAAAAAAAGGGAACGTAAATGGCGGCCACTGTAGCCGCCACCATTTGTGTTCCCTTTTTTTTGCTGTGATGGGCTACGTAAATACTTACGCAGCCTATCATGGCTTCTGCAGGGACGCAAATGGCGTCCTTTTTACGTAAGTATTTACGTAGCCTATCTTGGCTATAGTGATGAAGCGAATGGTGGCTGCGGATGCGGCCACCATTCGCAAGTCAGCGCGAATGGCAGCAGGTAGGTGTCCCGTTTCGTGCGCCTTTCATGGGGTGGGGGGGTGGGGGGCTTTGTCCCACCATGGATTTCGGGTGGCCGAATGCACTGGCATTCAGCCTCACCAAGATCTGTGGCGGGATTCTCTGACATCCCTAATCTGTTTACATGTATCCATCTCTATCCATCCATCCTTATGGTGACCCTCACAGTGGTCAACTAGGTAGACCTTTCATCTGATCCAGCAAGGTGATTCATCCATCTGTACTGGAATGCTTGGGATGGATGGAGTTAAACATGTAAATCAAATAAATATCCAAACAAGACACGTGGTTGCCCAAAGCCTTAACAGAATGATGATGTAAAGCTAAGATATTAGTTCAAGTGACAGCAGGGCTCTGATTGAATGAATCTTTGTGTCCCAAACCTGAAGCCATTCAGCAAAAGGATGTGCTGGAAATCTTTCTTGGGGATTTGAACGTCTCCACAACAGGCTGAGGGGGCCATAATGATATGTTTGCTTATCATCCACTTAACCTGCTTCACATCTCTCTAGGCCCACTCTGTAACCTCAGGTCAAAACTATTTGGGATGGCTGCAACTTGCGATAAACACATGCTTTGCAAGGTGAGCGAGGGACACCAGACTCACTTCTTTAGTAGTAGTGGTAGTATTCGCAAGCATTTGGGTGGGGGCGGAGGGGTGATAATTTCGACAATTACAAGAAGTGCCTCGTTTTCATACATAATGTGATAAAAACTCTTTCCTGGCCTTGAATTGTACCGCTTATGTGGCAAATATTTGCCTTTGCAGATCGAAATCCGTTGCTGCTTCTACATTTAAGGCGAGAACTGGTATCCTTGTGCCATGTGCTTCAGAGCGTGCATCAGCATGTCCTTATCTAATGTCAGCACTGGGTTGCAGACAGCTGAGGCTGAATCTGCAGGGCTAGGAACAAGGGTTCACAGGGAGCATGAAGGCTCATTGACCCAAGATTCCAGGCATTGCTAAGAAAAGGGGTATAAAGAATGGCCTGGTTGGGACCTAACAACAAGCCATAGCTTAGTGCTACATGAAACAAGTCTCAGAGTCATGTACTTCAACTGCTGTCATCTCCTCCAGCACAGCCACATGGCGACTGGAAGCTCTCGTTTCCTGTTTTTAACTAAGCGCAGTTTATTTTTGCATCTGAAAAGGACAAACAGTGGATAGTTTAAACTAGGGCTTATTGGTCATAAAACCATGGTTTGATCCTGGCCTGTTTCAAGCAGCCAGACTTTAAACTAACCAGAGTGTTCCAGGTTCAGATGTAACAATAAACACAAGTTTAAGCAAGGAGCAAATGCATCCGATCTGTTCGTCATGGCCATGCTGGAGGGGAGGGGGGAACCCCAAGACTATCTGCTGCTCATTCATTCAATGCTAAACTATGGTTTAGGTTTACACTTGAACTGGGCCACAGAGTCATTCACCATCCAGTGTCAAAGCTGAGGCTTCAGTCTGAAAAGGGCATGATGATTTCAGGAGCTGGCAGGGTGTCAAACTAGCAGGCTGGATGCAAAGGGACATCAGAAACTGCCTTACAGTGTACCTGATCATATTGTCCACACCAAGCATAGGCAACCTGATATCCTCCAGATGTTTTGGACCTCAACTCCCACAATCCCTGACCACTGGCCATGGTGGCTGGGGCTGATGGGCATTGTAGTGTAAAGCGTCTGGATGGCACCAGGTTGTTTCTCAACTCTACCTGGAGATGCTTGGGATTAAACCTGGGACCCTTTGCATGCAAAGCATGTGCCCTACCACTGAGCAATGAGAATGAATGAGGAAGTAGAAGTCCAGAAAGACAAACCGTAACAAGACAACTTCCTGCTGCCCAGCCAAAAGATCCAGATGTGACTGGAGATATTGGATTTTGGGGGCTGGAGCCATTCTAGAGGCTAAAGAGAATAATATCGCCTGTTCTGCCCACTTGCTTTATTTATTTATTTATTTGATTTGTGCCCCACCTTTCCACCAAGAAAAAGGGCACTCAAGTGGCTGTCTGTACTCTGCAGAGTACCAGAAGGTCTCCCATTCAAGTCCTGGCTGATGCTGGCATTTTACAATGGATGCATTTCTGAGCCAAAGTAGTTCTTCTTTCATTTTGACTCTTGTTATTGTCAAAGAGCACCCCTGCTTTTTGGTGTGCTCACGACCTCCTATTCAATTTCTTTTTATGTTTTTCACCCATGTCCTAGACACTAGGGGGAAGTGTGCAATCGCAGTTCAAGGGCTGGCTTGGAAAGCTCCAGGGAACTTGCAGAATCTGACTGAAACCACAGAGCACCATTCGAGGAGCTTCTGCACCTTGGGAGCTCTGCAGCCCCTGAGCTTATCTGATGAAGTTCAGGAAAGCTCCCCATCTGACTGAGCTAAAGCTGAAGCAGGGTCCCTTTGCAGCAGGGGCGGTGAACTTTAGGACCCTGGACCAAATCCAGTCAGCCTGGGGTCCCGATCCAGCCCTCCATTCATTCATTCATTCATTCATTGCATTTATACTCCACCTTTTTTCCTCTTGCAAGGAACCCAAGGTGGCTTACATTATCCTCCTCCTCTCCATTTCATCCTCGCAACAACCACCCTGTGAGGTGGGTTGGGCTGAGAGTCTGTGACTGGCCCAAAGTCACCCAGTGAGCTTCCATGGCCAAGTGGGGACTAGAACCCGGATCTCCCAGCTCCTAGTCCAACACTCTTGCCACTACACCACACTGGCTCTCCATGGCTCTCCATGGCCTCACCTCCATGGCTTTTCCCATCACTGTTCATTTTGTGGCTTCCCAGTTTTTGCAGATTTTCCCCATTCTAAAAAGGTTAAAAAGCCTCTGCTAAGGCTTACTAATTGGAATTAAGAGCTTCAAGCTAAAATAAGTGGATATGTTTGGGATTTCTGGCTCCACCCCTTTCCTTTTGGTCCAACCTTTTTGCCTCCAGCCCCACCCACCACTGGAATGTGTGTCCCCCCCCCCCGAGCAAACTTGAATCTGGCCCTTGGGCTGCAAGAGGTTCAACACCCCTGTTTTGCAGACTCTCTGTGAACCTGCCCTTCTCCCAGGCCACGTGGCTGGTAACACCCCACCCCTGTCTATAGCCACTTGGGCTGTGGGGGGAAGTGTGCAGAGTATATCTAACAGGATCCTTCCTAAGCTTTATTTCTGTCAGGTGGGGGAGCGTCCTTGGATTACACAGGTTCTTTTCTCTCAAGGAGCTGTGTGTCCCCGTAGTGCTCTGGAGCCTTAAAAAAGGAAGCTCTTGGATATTGTCTCAGTACAGGACAGCACTGACTATTCATATGTTCAGCGGGATGGAAACTTAGGCCCAGCTCTCCCTGAAGTGGTCAACCTGTGTCTAGGCTAGGGTTGTCGGAGAAATCCTCAATGGAACCAAATGAGTTGAGATTTTCATGAATCTGCCCGGTGGGTAGGGATGCCGGTAGGGATGTACGAAACAACTTACCTGTTGTGTAAGTGGCATCCGTGGTGGTGGGGGGAGGCACTCTGTCCCTCCCCACGGAATCCTCCCTGGCCGGCTCTGCTCTGCGGAAACTCCGTGGAGCTACCGGCTGGGTGCATCCACAGCCGGACATCCAGCTGCGGCAGGTCTGAGGACGCAAATGGCTGCCGGCGTAGCGGCCGCCATTTGCATCCCTTCGTTGAGCCATGATAGGCTACGTAAATATTAACGTAGCCTATCACGGCTCAGCAAAGGGACGCAGATGGCAGCTGGTGTAGTGGCTGCCATTTGTGGCCGCCGCCCAGCAGTGGCCAGAGCTGCTGCCGCTGGAGCCGCCGCCAGAGCTGCCGCAGCCGCCAGGTAAGCTCCATTCTGAGGGGCTTCTGCGGGGTGGTGGGGCAGGTTGCTCCGTTCTGCCATGGATTCCGGGGGGCCGAATTCACTGGAATTCGGCTTCCCTGGGATCTGTGGCAGAATTCTTTGACGTCCCTAGATGCCGGAGAAATTTGTGATGGACTAAAATGAGCTCAGATTTCTAAGAATCCGACCTGCAGAATCTGCTGCGGAGTGATCCTCTCAGGCCGCGTGGAGTCTGTGGACTTTTGGATCTTTTTTTTTTTTACTTTCCTGAAATTTACACATATGAATTCATAGTAAAATACGTAAGTTTCTGCTGAGGAAACGTTGAATGGAATGGGGGACAATACGCTAAATGTAATGAACTAAAGTAAATTATGTCAATACTTATGTAAATATTTATGTGACTATTTGCATATTTTTCCTCATGATGAAAAAATAAATAAATTCGCATCCATCTTTGGGCAGACGACGGAACAAAAGGCACCTGACAATCTGCAAAACACAGGTGGACCAGAGTTTACACAGTCGGTATATCCCTACCTGTGGGTTCTGCTCTGAACCAGTTTTTCCCCTATCAGGTGGATTCCATGGATTTGCGGATCAGTTTTCTAACTTTCCCGAATTCTGCACAAATTTTGTCTTAAAAAAATACTCAAAAAACCCAAAAATAAAACCCACAGCCAAAAACGTGAATTTCCTGCCATAAATTAAAGCATAACAATACGCATTTGGGGGGAATTTGTGCATCTTTGCATGTGCAAATTTGCGCACATTCAGAAACAAAAACAATCAAATTCTGTTGATGGGTGGGTGATGGAATGAAAGGTGTCTGACAATCCACAAAACACAGATGGAATGGATTTTACATAATCAGTACATCACTGGTCTAGGCTGTGCCACTTTGTACTGTGGGTAGAAGTTCACATGATAGAATGCTCTACCATGCCATCAAATAAAATAAAAACAACTCTGCATGTTAGGGTGGCCGTGTGTCCTACTTTACAGAGGGTAATCCTGTATTCTGGAGGGCTATTACAGGACAGTCCTCTATTTGAAGGTGTCCATTATTTGATGGATTCTCCTCCAGTCCAAATCTGGTTTAAAGTCAAGGAACCATAAGGCAAGAGAGCAGTGGGGGGAGGTTTGACACTGACCCCCCCCCCATGGCAGCACCTGGAGAGCAGACTGAGCAGGCACAGAAGTCACCTGGTCAGTCCTTCTCCTTCACTTTGGTGAGATGTATGGAATTTCCATTTAAATTGCAGTTATCATTTCTGAATTACTATATATACAAATGTTATGCAAATCGGTGTCCTCTTTTGTCCTCTGTTTTGGTGATGCATACATGGCCACCCTACGTGCACATCCAGAAGTAGAATCATAGAATAGTAGGGTTGGAAGGGGCCTATTAGACCATTGAGTCCAACCCCCTGCTAAATGCAGGAATCTGAGTCAAAGCATCCCTGACAGATGGCTCTCCAGCTTCATCTTGAATGCCTCCAGTGTGGGAGAGCCCACCGCCTCCCTAGGTCATTGGTTCCATGGTTGTATTGCTCTAAAAGTCAGGAGGCTTTTCCTGATGTTCAGCCAGAATCTGGCTTCCTGTCACTTGAGCCCATTATTCTGTGTCCTGCCTTCTGGGATGATCGAGAGGAGATGCTGGCCTTCCTCTCTGTGACAACCTTTCAAGTACTTGAAGAGCACTATCCTATCTCTCCTTAGTTGTCTTCTCTTCTCAGGGCTAAACATGCCCAGTTCTTTCAGTCTCTCCTCATAGGGCTTTGTTTCCAGTCCCCTGATCATCCTTGTTGCCCTCCTCTGAACCCTCTCCAGCTTGTCTGCATCCTTCTTAAAGTATGGTGCCCAGAACTGAACACAGTACTCAAGATGAGGCCTAACCGGTGCTGAGTAGAGGGGAACTACTATTTCACATGATCTGAGAGCTATACTTCTATTAATATAGCCCAAAGGAGCATTTGCCTTTTTTGCAGCCACATCACACTGTTGGCTCACATTCAGCTTGTGATCTAAGTAGCATCTCAAGCCTAGACATCTAGGCTACAGTCCTTCTCCTTGACATAGAGTTTTCTACCTGGAGGAGCATTCAATCATGTGAGCCCCCATGCAAGTATTCCACCTCAGAAAGAATTATCTCCTTGTGTGTGACCTATTCTCACTACTTTTCTTTTATATAGCATTTATTGTGGGTTCATAGTTTTTTGCAAGGATTGTCTCAGTAAGCCTTATGACAAGGTAGATCACAATGAATGCCCTAAGTGACACAGGTCAGATACAGGTTTACCACCTGAGTGGGAACTAAGTCTTAAGAGATTAGAACATACTCCTTGGTTGGTTCACTGGACCCTAGCTGCTGCTACCTCATAATATTCCTAGTTTAAATATCTACCAATTGTCAGTAGGCTCCACCCCCTCTTCAATTGTCAGTAGGCTCCACCCCCTCTTCAAGAGTTTGAAGAGGGGGTGGAGCCCGATGGACTCGCCCCTGCCTGACCACCTGGACTCCACTGGCTGGGCTGTGGTGGGCTCGCTTGCCCACTCAGTGACCTGCAGGAAGCATTGCGAGGCTGCCCATCACCATACCAAATTGTCATTGTCCGCAGAAATCAGTTGCTTCTGCAAATCTAACATTGTGTCTATGGCTCGAAATAATACAATGAGTACCTGTAACAGTGTACATGGCCATGCCTGCTCCTCCCTAGGTATAAAATGTTGTGTAAATATACAAAGTATATAATAATACACAACATTTATATAGTAATATACAAAATTTATAATAATGTATGTGTAAATATATACACAAATTTTAAGTCGAAATAATAAAATGAGCACCTGTAACAGTGTACAGGTGTACAGGGCCATGCCACTCCTCCCGGGATATAAAATGTTGTGTTTTGTTTTAAATGCCCATGCTGGCCCAGGCACTGCTGGGGGATGTGTTTTCCACTGTACCAATCAGTTATTACTCTCTGGGTGGTCATTTTGGGGGGGGGTCATTTGGGGGTTCCCCCCCCCCAGGACTTTGGCCCCAACATTCAGCCCCAGATGCACCACTGCTCAGGCTCGAACACTACGGCATAATTTCCAGCCCCGTTTTACTGGTCTGTTCCATGCCCAACTTTCAAGCCTTGCCCAGATTTCCCTCATCTATATTCCCCTTCAACAACTTTGAACTGCTAATTCTTCTCTAAAAGTCCTCTCCATAAAAGCGAGAAATGATGTCCCTCAGCGCCCCTTCCTATCTCAGTCAGAAGGAGCATATTTCTCTACCCCTTCCAGTAAAGGACATTCTCTTATTCTGTGGCTCTTTTCCTTTTGTTCTCCAGCCCAGACACAGCTACGGCGCGCACAATAAATATACTGTATCTGCCGACAACTTTCCGGAGCAATTATAATAATCCTATTGTATGAGGCTTCCTACAAAACTCAACAGCAGCAGGCCTACCGTCGTCATCAAAAATGATAGGGTTTCTTGTTGTCTCATTTGTGGCAGCATGAAGACCGAGTTTCTGACACACACAGAGAAAAAAGACATCCAGTCTTTGAGAATGATAAACTCCCCCTGGGTTTACTGTCTTCTTTCTTCTTCTGACAGTCTCATCTGTAACAAGAACTGAGGAGAAACCAACAATATATAATTTGTAGGATGATATTTTAAAAATCTCCACATGACTGGCTCCTTAGCCTGGAATTCCCTCCCACAACATTTCGTGCTACTTGTCCCTTTTCCTCCAAATCCTTCCTTGAAACCCAGCTCTTGCATGCAGCCTTTGGTTCAAACCCTTAACCCTTGTCTCCTGCTGGAACTAATTCTAAATTAGTTAAAAATTAAGGGTGTGGGTGGCTTACCATTACCGACAAGGCTCTTGAGGGTTTCTATCTAGGTTGGACCAAATGGAGTGACACATAATCATCCCGTGTTATCTTTGTTTCATCATTTCCAACTCTGCCTCTGTTGTTGTTAGTGCTGCTGCAGCTCTTTCATTATTAATGAAATATCCTCTGCTGTCCTTCTCCTGGCAGGCAAAGAATGCTTTACTTAAGAAGGCTTTTAGTCTGTAGATGTGTCTGCTGGGTTGGGTGCTTTTTTAATAATAATTTTTCTGTAATTGTTATGTTGAATTGAGCCCGGAAAGCAATTGGCAACCAGTGCAGTTCTTTCGAGACTGGTGTATCATGGACTCAGTAGAGTGCACTGGTGAGCACTCTCGCTGCTACATTTTGCCCCAGTTGTAGGTACCAGATGCCCTTCAAGGATAGTCCCACATAGAGGGCATTGCAGTTGTCTAACCATGATGAAACCAAGGCATGGATAATTGCTGCCAAGTCATATTGACTCAGGAAGGGTTGCAGCTGGCTCACTGGGTGGAATTGTGTAAATGCACTCCTTGCTACTACCATCAACTGAAGATCCAGGGACAGTGTGGGACCAAACTGCACACCTGATCCTTCAGGGGGAATGCAACCCTTTCCAGAACAGGTGGGATCTTAATCCCTGAGCCAGGCTTTCTAGTGACCAACATCTCCACCTTGTCTGGCTTCAACATCAGCTTGTTCACCCTTGTCCATGTTTGCCCTACTGTAGAAATTTAGATTGTAAGCCCCTTGGGACAGAGACCTGCCTCACCACGTAGGTTGATGGTGTTGTTATAAACAGTAATAAAACTTGCTTGGAATAACTGAGAAAAAGGCTAGTTACAATCAGCAGTTAAATTTAATAAATAAGAGATACTAAGCTGGACTTTGAGTGGAAGGATGGCTAACGGAGACAGTTATCCCTCCCCCACGAACACCCACCCACCAATAATGCCTTTGGGGATGATGTACTGTTGTGTCAAGGGCTCCTTGGAGGCCTCTCTCAGTCTAATCCAGTAGCCAAGTCCAGACACAGACAAAGGGATTCTTTTCAAAGCTTTATTCCTCTTTTACAACTTAACAACTCTACTGTTAGCAACTAGATATGAGCAGCAGAGTACCTATGCCCTAAGTTGGAACAGTTGGTCCCCATTTGAAGGAGAATCACTGGCAGACCCTGAACTTATGGGCTAGGGAGAGTCTCTCCCCTTTTCCCTTGGATCCTCTGGGCGCAACCATTGTTTGCACGCCAACCGGGCACTACGCCTCCTTTCTGCGCCCTCCATTTGGCGCTGCTCCCTGTGTCGTGCATCCAGCAAGTCTGCTTCCCACGCTCTCTCACTCCCGGGACTGCTATCTGTGCTAGGAATGCCAGTGGGAGGAATCCCTGCCAGCTGTTGGCCCTGGGAAGGATGAGCATGCTCCTCTCCCAGGAGCGACTCCTCTTCCTCAGAATCAGAACTACTCTGGGATTCTATGGGCTTAGTGTCCACCCTGACATGTTGTTCCCATTGTGGGATTCACTACAAAATAAGAAAGGGATGCTGCTGGGCTGCCCTGACCCCTGCTTGGCAAAGCATTTTTGTGTGAAAAAGAGAAAAAGACAGAAGCCCTTGGGTACCTTGTTAATAGTGGTATGCCGCCCCCTGAATGTTATTAGAATTTGCCCACCCATCAAACATCATGGAAAATACCCTGACAAAAGTGTGTGTGCACGCGTGTGTGCATGCGTTGTGTGGTGGGGAAGTATTCAGTCAAATTCTAGGCATGGATGAATCTGTCAATTCTCATTCCTCCCAGTTTCTCATTTTTCCAATCTTAAATTCTGTTCATCTCAAACTTAGTGAGTAGTGTAGTGAACCTTTATTATTCAAAGCCATAGGCCATCACAATTAAAATGCAATAAAATATAAAACCAGTTTAAAAACAGTACACAAACAATGATTAAAATGACACATTTGCATCTCACTTCCCCTCCAAAGCGACAGCCGTAAAGTCCTTCCCCCTAGATTTAAAGGAGGGTACACTCGTGTGGCGCAGAGTGGTAGGCGGCTGTATAGCAACCAAAGCTCTCCCCACGACCTGAGTTCGATCCCAGCGGAAGCTGGGTCCCAGGTAGCCGGCTCGGGTTGACTCAGCCTTCCATCCTTCCGAGGTCGGTAAAATGAGGACCCAGCTTGCTGGGGGGAAAGGTAGTCACGACTGGGGAAGGCAATGGCAAACCACCCCGCTACAGTCTGCCACAAAAACGCTCGCGCAAGCGGCGTCCCTCTAGGGGTCAGCAATGACCCAGTGCTTGCACAGGAGGAACCTTTCCTTTTTCCCCTTCATGGATCACTGCCTTGTTGTGGCGAAGGGGCTTGCGTAACTCAGTGAAGCCATAAGCTATGCCGTGCAGGGCCACCCAAGACGGACAGGTCATGGCAGAGAGTTCTGACAAAATGTGGTCCACTGGAGAAGGAAATGGCAACCCACTCCAGTATTCTTGCCAAGAAAACCCCATGGAATGTATCACAAGGCTAAAAGATATGACGCCGGAAGATGAGCCCCTCAGGTCGGAAGGTGTCCAATATGCTACTGGGGAAGAGCAGAGGGTATTTCCAAGTAGCGCCAGAAAGAGTGAAGCGGCTGGGCCAAAGCCGAAAGGACACTCAGCTGTGGATGTGTCTGGTGGTGAAAAGAAAATCCGATGCTGTAAAGAACAATATTGCTTAGGAACCTGGAATGTCAGATCAATGAATCAAGGTAAGCTGGAGGTGGTCAAAGATGAGATGGCAAGATTGAACATCGACATCTTGGGAATCAGTGAACTAAAATGGACAGGCATGGGCGAATTTAATTCAGGTGACCATCATATCTACTATTGTGGGCAAGAATCCCTTAGAAGAAATGGAGTAGCACTCATAGTCAACAAAAGGGTGGGAAAAGCAGTACTGGGGTACAATCTTAAAAATGATAGAATGATCTCAGTACGAATCCAAGGCAAACCATTCAACATCACAGTAATTCAAGTCTATGCCCCAACCACTGAGGCCGAAGAAGCTGAGGTTGATCGGTTCTATGAAGACCTACAGCACCTTCTAAAACTAACACCAAAAAAAGATGTCCTCTGCATCATAGGGGATTGGAATGCTAAAGTAGGAAGTCAAGAAATCACCGGGATAACAGGCAGGCATGGCCTTGGTGTACAAAATGAAGCAGGACAAAAGCTAATAGAGTTTTGCCAAGAGAACATGCTGATCATAGCAAACACTCTTTTCCAACAGCACAAGAGGCGACTCTACACATGGACGTCACCAGATGGTCAATATCGAAATCAGATTGATTATGTCCTTTGCAGCCAAAGATGGAGAAGCTCCATACAGTCAGTCAAAACAAGACCTGGAGCTGACTGTGGCTCAGATCATGAGCTGCTTCTTGCAAAATTTCGGCTTAAATTGAAGAATGTCGGGAAAACCACTAAACCGTTCAGGTATGACCTAAATCATATCCCTGATGAATATACAGTGGAGGTGAGGAATAGATTTCAGGGATTAGACCTGATAGACAGAGTGCCTGAGGAACTATGGACGGAGGTCCGTAACATTGTTCAGGAGGCAGCAACGAAATCCATCCCAAAGAAAAAGAAATGCAAGAAAGCAAAGTGGCTGTCTGATGAGGCTTTACAAGTAGCTGAGGAAAGAAGGGAAGCGAAAAGCAAGGGAGAAAGGGGAAGATATACCCAACTGAATGCAGAGTTCCAGAGAATAGCAAGGAGAGACAAGAAGGCCTTCTTAAATGAACAATGCAAAGAAATCGAGGAAAACAACAGAATGGGAAAGACTAGAGATCTCTTCAAGAAAATTGGAGATCTCAAGGGAACGTTTTGTGCAAAGACGGGCATGATAAAGGACAAAGAAGGCAGGGACCTAACAGAAGCAGATGAGATTAAGAAGAGGTGGCAAGAATACACAGAAGAACTATACAGAAAGATCTGAATGTCTCTGATAGCCATGATAGTGCGGTCACTGAACTTGAGCCGGACATCCTCGAGAGTGAAGTCAAGTGGGCCTTAGGAAGCATTAGTAACAACAAAGCTAGCGGAGATGACAGTATTCCAGCCGAGCTATTTAAAATCCTAAAAGATGATGCTGTTAAAGTGCTGCATTCAATATGCCAACAAATCTGGAACACTCAACAGTGGCCACAAGACTGGAAAAGGTCAGTTTACATTCCAATTCCAAAGAAGGGCAACGCCAAAGAGTGTTCAAACTACCGCACAATTGCGCTCATTTCACATGCCAGCAAGGTGATGCTCAAAATCCTACAAGCTAGGCTTCAGCAGTATGCGAACCGAGAACTACCGGAAGTACAAGCTGGGTTTAGAAGAGGCAGAGGAACTAGAGATCAAATCGCCAACATTCGCTGCATCATGGAGAAAGCAAGAGAATTCCAGAAAAACGTCTATTTCTGCTTCATTGACTACGCTAAAGCCTTTGATTGTGTGGATCACAACAAACTGTGGCAAATTCTGAAAGAGATGGGAGTACCAGACCACCTTACCTGTCTCCTGAGAAACCTGTATGAGGGTCAAGAAGCAACAGTCAGAACCAGACATGGAACAACCGATTGGTTCAAAATTGGGAAAGGTGTACGACAAGGCTGCATATTGTCACCCTGCTTATTTAACTTATATGCAGAGTACATCATGAGAAATGCCGGGTTGGATGAATCAGAGGTCGGAATTAAGATTGCTGGGAGAATTATCAACAACCTCCGATATGCAGACGATACCACCCTAATGGCAGAAAGCGAAGAGGATCTCAAGAGCCTCTTGTTGAGGGTGAAAGAGGAGAGTGCAAAAGCTGGTTTGAAACTCAACATTAAAAAAACAAAGATCATGGCATCTGGCCCCATCACTTCCTGGCATATAGAAGGGGAAGAAATGGAAGCAGTGACAGATTTTACTTTCTTGGGCTCCAAGATCACCGCAGACGGTGACTGTAGCCATGAAATTAAAAGACGCTTGCTCCTTGGGAGGAAAGCTATGGCCAACCTAGACAGCATAGTAAGAAGCAGAGACATCACCTTGCCGACAAAGGTCCATCTAGTCAAAGCTATGGTTTTCCCAGTAGTAATGTATGGCTGTGAGAGCTGGACTATAAGGAAGGCTGAGCGCCGAAGAATTGATGCTTTCGAACTGTGTTGCTGGAGAAGACTCTTACGAGTCCCCTGGAGTGCAAGGAGGTCAAATCAGTCCATCCTAAAGGAAATCAACCCTGAGTGCTCATTGGAAGGACAGATACTGAAGCTGAAGCTCCAATATTTTGGCCACCTAATGCGAAGAGAAAACTCCCTGGAAAAGACCCTGATGCTGGGAAAGACTGAAGGCAAAAGGAGAAGGGGACGGCAGAGGATGAGATGGCTAGATAGCATCACGGATGCAATGAATATGAACTTGAGCACGCTCCGGGAGAGAGCGCAGGACAGGAAGGCCTGGCGTGCTATGGTCCATGGGGTCACGAAGAGTCGGACACGACTGAACGACTGAACAACAACACAGTATGATGGCTGGCTCTTAATTTTTTGGCAGCCAGGGCAAATTTTGCAACCTGGGTGGTAACATATACATAATTGCCTGCAAGCAATATACACATCTGATCCAGGGGAGGTCTTTGACAGAAAACAAAGGATAGGGTAGAGAAATTTATATCTTGGGGACTCATACAAATGGCAGTGAAGTAAACAGTGCTCTCCATTGAAACGTGCTTATTTTGCACTTGTCCTATACTGGCTGAAGCTGTCTTGTATGAATGATTCCCACCTCCCCTCCCTCCCAGTTTCTTAGAGTATTTCTGTTAAAGTGTGCATGAAAATTCATATGGAGTTTGGTGTAGATATCTCCTAATGCATGCATTTATGTATGCAGTTTTGCCTAATATAAGTAATTTTCCTAATATAACAAGATTGTTTTTCCCTGAACAATCAATGCATTTTTGTGTGCAGTTTCCCCTAATGTACACATTTTTGAATGCATTTCTTTTATTGGGGACCTCCATTGCAAAAATAAGAGAAGTGTGAATTTCAAAGGATAACTGAGTTTAAGTTTTTGTATTACTTCAAAAGGGTAAAATTAAGTAAATTTGCATTAAAATGTGAGCTGAATGAATTTCATCCCAATCCCTATTAGGGATGTAGGAGAAATCCACAATAGCACCAAATGAGTTCAGATTCTCCTGAATCTGCCCCACGGATTGTGCAGTGGATTGACTTTCCCTCTGTCAGATGGATTCTGCGGACTTGTGGAACATTTTTCTACCTTTCCTGAATTTTGTGCAAATTTCCTTGTAGAAAAATACTCAAAATAATAATTAAAAAAGAACGGCCAAATATGTGCATTTCCCCCATAGGTTAAAGCACGAAAATACGCATTGGGGGAATTTGCACATTTGCAGAAAAGCAAATTTGCGCAAATTCAGAAACAACCCCCCACTTCCGTCAATGCGCAGACGACGAAACGAAAGGTGCATGACAATTCACAAAACACAGATAGAACAGATTTTACACAATCCATACATCCCTCATCTCTACCCTAGTACAGATGCCATTGTCAGCTCAAACAGTGTATCCAAACACATTTAGAAATTCCTATTTTGTGTGGCAGTTCTCTTGGGACAAGATCTCCGCAGAAATTAGCAATATCACCAAACAAAACATTGCCAAGATTTCAATACTTACAATTCTGGGTATTGACCTGGTGTTGAATGGGGTATGGCTACCCTTGAAAGACCAGGTTCGCAGCCTGGGGGTCATTTTGGACTCCCAGCTGTCCATGGAGGCTCAGGTGTCAGCTGTGAGCCGGACAGCGCTGTATCAACTCCATCTGATACAGCGGCTGCGCCCCTTCCTTCCCGACCACCTGCTCCCATCGGTAGTACATGCCCTGGTCTCCTCTCGTTTAGACTACTGTAATGCGCTCTACGTGGGGTTACCCTTGAAGACGGTTCAGAAGCTGCAGCTGGTACAGAACGCGGCGGCTCGCCTGATTAAAGGCAGCCGCCGGCGAGATCACATCACTCCAGTGCTGAAGGAGTTGCACTGGTTACCAGTTATTTTCCGGGCCAAATTCAAGGTCTTGGTTTTGACCTTTAAAACCCTATATGGTTCCGGCCCAGCCTATCTTAAGGAGCACCTCCAGCAGCACCAGACCGGCCGCTTAACAAGATCAGCCTCAGATGGCCTTCTCTCTGTCCCATCAGCCAGGACAGCTAGACTGGTGGGGATGAGGGAGAGGGCCTTTTCTGTGGTGGCTCCCACTCTGTGGAACTCCCTCCCTAGGGAACTCCGCCATGCCCCTTCTTTAATGAGCTTCCATCATGCATTAAAACCGTGGCTGTTCAGGCAGGCATTTGGGGTGGGTTAGGGTATTTTAGAAAATGTTTTTATTGTAGAATTTTATTGTTTTATTGTATGTTGTACATCGCCCAGAGTGGCTGGGTGACCAGCCAGATGGGCGATTAATAAATTAAATAATAATAATAATAATAATAATAATAATAATAATTTTCTGCCCCCCCCCAAGAAAAGAACTTACAGTCTGCCCTGCATGAAATATTTATTTTGCACTCTTAAGCAACAACAGCAGCTATCATTACAACTTACTGGAAAAGTTCTGCACACTTATCTATCATTGCTTGGCTTAGGAGGCTTTGGACAGCTGGTTTGATGCAGTGGTTAGAGTGCTGGAATGGGTTAGAGTGCTGGACTGGGTTAGAGTGCTGGACTCAAGCAGCCTAGGTTCAAGTCCCCGCTTGGCTATGAAGTTCACTGGGTGACTTTGGGCCAGTCACTGATGCTCAACTTAACCTACCTCACACAGTTGTTGTGAGGATAAAATAGAGAGGAGGAGACTCATGTATGGCATTTTGGGCTCCTCGAAGGAAAGGAGGGATAGAAATGTAACGAATAAACCAGTACATTTATTAATGGAGACACTCATCCACCCCATGGAAAGTTAAAGAGTTCATGCAAATTCTGTAACATTTTATTCAATATAGCACCCATTTTTGTGATATGTCAGTTATACATCCCAGATCCAAAATCCCCCGCACCCCCAATCAGCATAACGTTTCCTGGACCTACTAAGAGAAAATAACGATAGCATTTGATTACAGAAGGTTTTGTGATTCCGTACTGTAGACACTGGATGCGTTTGGGTGTTGCTGCTGCTGGGTTTTTTTGTTGATTTTCATTTATCAAGCTATGTTTAGCAACCATACTGGAAAAACTCAAAATAAAATAAAACAAAGCTTTATACATATATATTGAAATGCATACTTTGAGAGTGTATACTTATAGCAATGCATATTTTGACAGAAACTATTGAGAAGTGTATGTGAGCATAGATATATGTATATGGAAAAATATGTAATGATACATATTTAAATACATATTCAAATGTGAATTGCCGTGTGAAAATTTACGGGTTTACAAATGAACACATCTGATCAGCACATCCGTTAGTAGAATTCTAAGGATCAATTGGAGGGGAGGCTGGGAGAGTTTTCATCCTCCTTATTTGTTTGTTAATTCATTAAGTGTCCCTCTAGAAAGAACAAAAGAATGTCCTCTGGCATTCTGAGGAATAGCAGATTGGTTGTGCTCTGGATTTCCATGGGCTAGTGTCCATGGAACATGGGATGGAAGTTCATGGAACATGGGTTCTCTTGCAAGCAAAGGCACTACTTTGCCACTGAGCTATAGGTCCCCTTCAGCAGTACACCAAGCATGAGATGCCTGGAGTCTCATCTTCACACTACTCTCCCCCTCTCTGTCTCCTGTTCCCAACCAATCCCAAAGGCTATTAAACTAAGCATATATGATATTACCCTTAAAGCTGTTCATTTTAAGGGGGATGACATTTTTGCTGACCATAACTGTGCCTTTCTCTTTTCTTCGTGGTCTTCTCCAGAAAGATGAGCACCTTCCTTTATACCTCTGTGGGTTTTTTTTTTTTTTTTTGCGGAGGGGCATTCTTCAGGAGACTTAAAAGGATAAAAAGAATGGAGGGTGTATTGGGGAGATCATAATGCCATTTCTTTCAGAACTGCATCTTTTCTACCCTGTGCACAATAGATTTTCCACATGAGATGAAAGGGCAAACACAATTTGCTATCAATTTTGACTCTGTAGAGTGATGTAGCATATAATCTCTTTATTTTTTGCTTGCAATTTGTTAGAGATGGTTGCTAGGTGATGCCTTCCCCCCCCCCCCCACACACACACTAAGCATCAGTGATCTAATGTGGGAATATGTTGTATTATATAATTAAGCCCTCAGTGGTGCCGACATCCGCGTGAGAAAAGCCTTGAATATCTCTTTCACATTAGCAGGAATGTTATTAAAGCGTTATGCGTGGGCACATGACAAGTGTCACTGAAGTCTACGACACTTTCTGCCTCTCCCTGTATTAAGAGCATCCATGGCTTAGTTCTCACACAATCAACAAATGGGCTATATCGATTTTCTGGACTATATCTCTTTGAGGTCACATGGCAGGAAAAGTTCTATCTGATCCTTCTCCCTGACATCCTAGTCTTCTACAGGCAGGGATGGATTTATTTATTTATTTAGGTATGAAGGGGCATGCAGTCGTGTGAGTCCCCACATGGTACCTGAAGCTGTGTGAGCCCCCACATGGTCTCTAAGGGTGCAATCCTATCTGGACATTTGCCAGCCTCCAAAATCGGAGGCTGCTGACTATCCTATGCAAGATAGCTGGGGTACGGAGGGGACCCTCTCTTCCATGCTCTGGCCGCCCTGCATTTTTCACAATTTTGCCTATCTACGCAAGGCTTCAGGGAGGAGGAGGGAAGGTGCCTGGAGACAGGATAGGATGCCCCAGGGAGTGCCCCCTTTTCCCCATCTCTGCACTCCATTTCAAGCATGGAGATGTAGCCAGCATGGAGAGAATTGCACCGGCTACAAGGGAGAGGGGCGGGGGGTAGGGATCCCCATTTCTCGGAACCAAGGTTGGAACCCCGGGCTCCAACCTCAGTTCCCAGAAACTGAACAATCCTATGGCCCTCTAGATAGTGTCTAGTGGCCATAGGATTGCTCCCTCCACCATCCAGAAATAGGCTTAGCACTAACACCTGTTAGGAATGGGCAAATCAGTCTATTTCTGGCCTGTGTCACTTTTGCAAATGCTGACCCATATGTCCATGCCATCCTGTTTTTGCATTACCCTGCAGTAAAAACAACCTCAACGTGCATGAAAATTCACATTTAATTATGCATGAGAACATAAAAGGAACCACGCTGGCTCAGACAAAAGGCCTATGTAGCTCTGCATACTGGTCAGCCAGCTGCCTGTGGGAAGCCCACAAGCAGGACATCAGCTGGTATCGACAGGCATCCTGGTGCATCCTTGAGAGGCAGCTTCTGCAAAGTGCAGCAGCCAGATTCGTAACTGGGGCTTGGAGGTCTGAGCATATAACACCAATTCTGGACAGCTTGCATTGGCTGCCTGTGCGTTTCCAAGCTTGATTCAAGATGCTGTTTTTAACCTATGAAGCCTTACATGGCTCAGGACTGCAGAGTGTCTCTCCTCACCTGAACCTATCCAGACCCTACAATCAATGCCAGAGGCCTTCCTACAAATGCTTCCTCTAAGGGAGCCTTGGAAGGTGGGAACAAGGGACAAGGCCTTCTCAGTGGTGGCCCCAATTGTGGAATGCTTTCCGCACAGAGGTCCGCCTGGTGCCAACACCATCATCTTTTCAGCACCAGGTTGAGGCTGTCCTCTACTCCCAAGCATTTGATGGCATATGATGGGGCATGTATAACAGCTGTTTCTATCAGGTCATTTGTTTTATTGTAAACATTTTAGCTGTTTAAATGGTTTTAAATTTTATAAATTGAAACTTTATGCTGGATGTTATTATTGTGTATCTGTGGTTTATGGTTTTTGTGAATTCCTGTCCACTGCCCAGAGAGCTTTGGCTATTGGGCAGTATAGAAATGAAATAAATAACACCACTACCACCACATAATGGAGGTAACACATAGCCATCCTGACTAGGGATGTACGGATTTTGTTAAACCCATTCCATCTGTGTTTCATAGACTGTCAGGCATCTTTCATTCCATCATCTGCTCATCGACAGAATCAGATGTACAAGAATTTTGTTGCTGCCTGCAAATGCACATTTGTGCAAATCCCCCACCCACCCATCATAACAATAATAAAAAAAACAGCCCACAAATCTGCAGATTCTGCACAACTTGGAACAAGCTAGGGATGGACGGACTCACTTGTGGTCACCGCTGCAGCCTGCAACTGCAAGCTGGGGCAGGGGTGGGGGGAGGAGGAGATGGAGGTGCTCCGTTCTGCCCCTCTCATCCCTGCTACAGCGGTGGCAATGGGGACAGGCTGGTTGTTTTATGTAAGTCTCTTACATTGGCAAAATATGACTGGCCTGTCCCTGCTGCCCCTGCTGCAGCAGGGGTGGGAGGAGGAGTGGAGAGGAGCTCCATTTATGTCCCCTCCTGTGCCTGCTACTGTGGTGGTGGTGACAGGCAGCTCACTGAGGGGCCAAACACCTGCACACTTGCCCAACTCAGCACACGCCAAGTCTGGCAAGCATTGGGGTCCATGGACTGGCATCTGGGGGGCCAAGAGGGTGATTTCTCACTGGGTCTTGAGCCCCAACTGGATGCCTACACTACCCCTAGAACAAGCTGGTCTGCAGCAGAATCTCCAGGTTGAATTAATAGAAATCTAAATTCATTTGAATCCAGTGTGGATTTCTCCAACATCCTTACTGTCAGGTCCAGGGAGGGGTGGCAGGTGTCCTGGGCAAGAACACCAGGACCAGGAGGGATGGAGGTGGGTGTAGAACAAAGGTTCCGTGGGCAAGTGTCAGACCCAAACAAGGCATGGCAGGATCAGAGGAAGAAGCAGAGGCCAAACAGGCAGGGGTCAAGAACCAGCAAGGCATAACAAAGATCAGGAATGAGCAACTGTGACACAATCCTGCCACCACAACTCATATTACTGGAGCAAGGTTTAAACAGAGGAGGAAGCTTTTTATAGTGCTCCCTGAGGCTCCCAGCTGGTCTGCATTAGAGGACCTGGGAGTACCTGCAGGGCTAGGGCCTAATCCTGCAAATACTGTGAGCCAGGCTGGGCAACCCCAGGTGGAGTTGCAGAGCTTACCAGACTGAGCAGATCCTGATGTTGCAGAACCCAGAGTCAGAGAGACCACGGAGTGAAGGAAAAAGGGATTCTTTATTTAACGCGCGGGCTTAAGGCTGGAATCATTTCCAAAGAGCCAGAAGCCCCGAAATACATCAGCGCATTGTTTTTATAGACATTGTGACACACATGAAATGGCTCCTCCTCCCCCTCCCGTGTGGGGTTGCAGTCCTCAACATTTCTTCTCCTAGCACCATTGTTTATAATACAAGAACTGGGTTATAGGGTAGCCATGATAAGGAGAGAACAGAAGAGAACAGCAGAGAACAAGATATACAATTATATGACCTTTAACAAGACAAGGAATTCCTGTGTCTCGTCAGCTTACAACAATATATTCAAGGGAGAAATAGCTCAGCAAGAACATGAAGCATGAGACTGCATGAGGCTACTTAGTCTGACCCCCGATATGGCTGCTACACTGACACCTACTCATGACTAGTACCCATGCATTTAAACATATATTTTAAAACATATTTCTCTCAAAACATATATTTTCGAATGTCCTTTCCCTTAAGATGTACAATTCCAAATATATTTTGATATGATGGTGTTCTTTTTTGCCTGAATTTTGTTTTTGTTTTGTTTGTTCTTTGTTTGCTGTTTGAGGTCAGCACGGGGAACAGCAGAAATATCTGTAAAGGATCATGCTGAGGCCAAGTGACAGTGTGGGACGGTGGCTAGCGTGTTGGACATAGGCTGGGGAGACCTGGATTCAAATCTCCCTCCAGATATCATCCTCAGTGGTTGGCCATGTGCTATTCATTCTCTTAGCATGCCTGACCTACTTCACAGGGTTTTTGTAAGAATACAAGAGGAAAAATTTGTGTATTGGAGGAAGGGTGGAATAATAAAAGTGTGATTGTAAAGGTCTGAGGCCTACAGAGGCAAAGGGAAAAAAGGTCAAGCTTAAAGGCCTGGAGTTTTCTGTCTGGAGGAGGTAACTAGGGATGTACGAAAGTCATTCTTTTCGCGGATTCTGTTTGTGGTGGTGGGGAGGCGCTCCGTCCCTCCCCCCGGAATCCTCGACGGGGGGGAGGCGATCCGGTCCTCCCCCCCGGAATCCTCGACGGCTGGCTCTGCTCTGCGGCGCCTCTGCGGAGCAGCCGGCCAGGCCAGGGCCGTCCGCAGCCGGATTTCCGTAGCGGCCACCATTTGCATCCAGCCAGGGAGCCGTGATAGGCTACATAAGTCTTTACGTAGCCTATCACGTCTGGGTAAAAAAACACAAAAAAATGGCGTACGCAAATGGTGGCGGCCGGCTACGTCGGCCACCATTTGCGTTCCTTATTTTTTGCTGCTTTAGTCTACGTAAATATTTACATAGACTATTACTGCGAAAAGAAAGGGGAATGCAAATAGCGTAGTGGGCAAATAGCCTAGTAGCAGGCTAAATCGGCGAATAAAAAAGGAAAGCAAATAGTGCCCACTATGCTATTTGCGTTCCCCTTTCTTTTTGCCGTAATAGTCTATGTAAATATTTACGTAGACTAAAACAGCAAAAAATAAGGAACGCAAATGGCGGCCGACGTAGCCGCCGCCTTTTGCGTATGCTGCTTTTTTTTTTTTTTACCCAGATGGGATAGCTACGTAAAGACTTAGGTAGCCTATCACGCCAAGACCAGACTGCAAATGGCGGCCACGGCAGCTGGTGGAAAGACCAGCCACCGCCAAAGCCGCCGCTGGAGCCACCGCCATCCAGAATGGTAAGTCGTCCACCATCCGCCCCAGGTAAGTCTCATCCCGGGGGGGATCCGTGGGGTGGCGGGGGGTGGCAGTCCGTTCTGCCACGGATTTCAGGGGGCCAAATGCCAGTGCATTCGGCCTCACTGAAATCCGTGGTGGAATTCTCTGCCATCCCTAGAGGTAACCCTGAGAGATTAGTTTAACTTCTCCAGATAAGTGTCAGTTTCATATCCCTACTTAGGTTCATTTCTTCAAGTTTGAAGTAGTACTTTTGGTTTTGAAGGAGCAGGGTACATAAAGAGAGGGAGAGAGCCAGTAAGAGTCAGAAAGACCAGGCTACAGCCAGAGCAAGAGGGAGACAGAGAGACAGCCAGAGCCTGAAGTGAGAGCAGAGTCTGAAGGGTGAGCAGGAAGAAGCAGCCTAGAAAAGTCTAAGGACAGCTACGGTAAAGGAACTTGTGTTTTGCAACTTTTATTTTCTTTTAATGCCTCTTTTCTATCACTCAGCTCTATTGTGTAAATACCTTCAGTTGAAATTGGATTGCTTTAAGTTGACTAGTACACTGTTATGGTTAAACCCTGTGTCTAGAGTGTCAGTCACCCCACATCTACAGCCTAACCCCCATGAAAACATTAAAAGAAGGAAGGTGGGACTCTTAAGGAGGCAAGAGATCCTTAAGTAGTTGCTCAGTGGGTCCAGGTCATAAGGGGAACCTTGACAGTGATAGATAAATTTACTGAAAATAGATTTTTTTATTCATTCAGGAGGAGTGGTAGGAAGGGAGTGGGATGGCAGCACACTTGTATGTTAGGACAGTGTATGATATGGATTTTATTGCACTGTTTAAATTTTGTATTTGCATTAACATTTATGAGCTGAGATGGGGGCCTTCTTGGCTGAAAGTTAGCATAAGAATTAAGGAATGACAACATGGTCAGTTATTTAGCATTATTATGTGTTTTCCTCCCTGACTTCTGAACTGTGTGCAAGACGTGAGTGTATTTTTGCTGCACCAGGGAATAGGGAATGAGTACAGGGGCAGCGGCGGGTGTGTGTGTGTGTGCTATGATGGAACACTGTCTTGGGAGAAATGTGTTTGCTCTCTTGCTCCTGCTGGTGTAATGTAACAGAAAATGGGCTGAACACACCTTTTTTGAAACTCTACGCTGTACCTGCATTGTATATTCAAGAATATCTGTGAGTAAAACTGTTTTCTTTTCTTCACTAAAGAAAGGTGCGGTCTCCTTTATTGTGCTATGATAGCCTGTGTGGATGTGGTACTGGTAAACACTCATTCTGTTTTGTCTTTTGTTTTCTCTGCCAGTTGCCTTTCTAACAGAAGGCATCATGACTAAATAATCCCATCACCTGGGATCTTCTTCAGGCCAAGGCCAGGCTCAGCTGCTCAGCCGCTGAGCTGTGGACTCCCTTTACATGCACGAACAACATCTCATGTACACAGTCACCCAATACATACTGCACAAGGCATATGGATAAAGGAGTGAGATTCTTCCCAAGCTGGAAGAGGAATGACACACAGAAACATTCTGCCTACACCTATCAGCACATTGCAGTATACGTAGCTCTGATCAGATCATGGCCAGTAGCATTATTTGTCTGTTTAGAGAGCAGGAGGAAGGAAAAGGGGACCTACTGTAGATGGAACCCCTCTTCCCTTAGCTCTAGACACAGATTGTTGGTACTACTGTTGATGATATCACCAGGACTGTGAGTATAGTTGCATCGGAGCCAGGATGTCTGGTGTATGTTTGGTTAAATATGTGAGGACACGTAACACAGAGGAGGAGGTGAAATAGCTACATCTCATGATTACCTCATTCTGCATCCCGTAGCCTCCGTTTTCCCCTCAACAGTTAGAGATTACAAGTCAATCAAAGCACTTCTACTTACACAGCGTTAAGTAATACGGCACTAAAACCAGCCGATTTCCACGGATGGACGCCTCATGTTGACAGATACACTTATTGATTGTTTAATGGGACAAAGCTAGCATGTTCAGTTGATGTAACAATGGGAGAAACAGTAGGTAGCTTTGGAAGAGGGAATGTCTATTATTTTAAGCTCATCTGGCATGCAATTTCTGATCTACCAATTGCTCAAAGCCTGAAAATCATTCATTTTATAGCAAAAGGAGGCTGAAATTTTCTTCTTCAATTTGCAGGCAGATTTTAAAGATGCTGGCTTAATCTGCCTGCCTGCCTGCCTGCCTACCTGCCTGCCTGTCTTTCTTTCTTAGCCTGCTGGAAAGTCAGCTTTTGCAAAACAGGAAAGTATCCATCAACCTTAATAACAAATGTTGAATGCTTAATGGAGGGAAATCTTTCCATGATGTAAAAAAATGAAGCTTCATTGATGTCAGCAGAGGGAACCTTTTGATGCATGCCATTGAGTATTGATCACAAAAGATGGAGTCAGGTAGGGTTGGCGGAGAATTTCTCCCCGAAACTTCGGGGGGCCGAGCGCCGTGTTCGGCCCCCCGAACAAGTTTCGGGGAGAAATCCTCCAAACCCCCCCGCACCCCGCACCCACCCCGGGACGGGACTTACCTTTCCCGAATGTCCCTCCCGGCGGCGGGTCCGGCCGGCGGTTCGGCGGGTGTTCGAGCGGGGCGGGAGCGGCAGCCGGTCTTTTGACCGGCTGCCGCCACCGCCATTGCAATAAAAGAAAAAAAAACACACGCCCCCTGATAGGCTACGTGACGATTCACGTAGCCTATCATGGCTAGATCTGCAAAGTCAGCCGTGATAGGCTACGTCAATCGTCACGTAGCCTATCACGGGTGACTTTAAAAAAAAAAAAAGAGTGTACGGATAATGGCGGCCCCCATAGGGAGCTGCCATTCCCGTTCCTTATTTGGTCGCTGTAGTCTACGTAAAGATTTACGTAGACTATGGCGAAAATAAGGGCAACGCTACTTGCGTTGCCCTTATTTTCGCTGTAGTCTACGTAAACATTTACGTAGACTACAGCGACTAAATAAGGAACGTGAATGGTGGCTCCCTATGGGGGCCGCCATTAGCGTACGCGCTTTTTTTTTTTTTTAAAGTCACCCGTGATAGGCTACGTGACGATTGACGTAGCCTGTCACGGCTGACTTTGCAGATCTAGCCGTGATAGGCTACGTGAATCGTCACGTAGCCTATCAGGGGGCGTTTTTTTTTTTTTAACTTTCGCGTTCGCGGCTGGGCGAGGCGGGAAGCCTCCTCCCCGGCCTGAATTTCGGCCGGGCCAAGGCGGGAAGCCTCCCCCCCCAGCCTGAACTTCGCGGGGGGACCAGAGAAGCGCCTCCCCCCCACCGCGAACGTCCTTCGAGGACAGGTAAGGGACTTTCGTCCACCCCTAGAGTCAGGCATTGCAAACAACGTAACTCAGAAAGGTGGAACTGTAATGCTGGAACTACCCGGCAAAATGATAACTTTGTTTACATATGCAAGCCGTCTTTTATGTGAAGAAATGTAATATATAAGTGAGGGAGGTTTATCAGGGATAATAACAAAGTGTCTTGTGGCACCTTAATAATAATAATAATAATAATAATAATAATAATAATAATATTCATTTCTGTACTTCCCAATAGCCAAAGCTCTCTGGGCAGTTCACAACTATTCATCAAAATAAAAACAAACACTACATTCTAAACATTATAATACAACTTTATAATAAAACATAGTCTATTTTTTTTAAGATACACAATTTAAAACAATTAAATAGCTAAAGCCCATTTCAGTTCACAGTTTCAATAACAGACCTGTTCAATACAGCCATCGTAAGTGCCCCATCATATGCCATTTAATTCTATTAAATGTCTGGGACTAGAGGGCAGTCTTAACCTGGCAAGGAAAAGATGACAGTGTTGGTGCCAGGCAGGCCTCAGTGTGGGGCTCCATGGTCGGGAGGCCACCACTGAGAAGGCCCTCTCCCTTGTTGCCACTTTCCGAGCCTCCCTTGGAGGTGGCAGTCAGAGGAAGGCCCAAAATCTTGATCATAGTGTCTGGGTAGGTTCATTAAAGATGGACATATTTATGATGGCATATATTTCATGGACAATAGTCCATTTCATCATGTCAATTAAGTGTTACCCTAAATTGGCAGGTCATGTTACATCGGTGTAGAGGGGATGGCTGAAGAGCTATGGATCCACAGTAATCACAGCTATTGATCCACAGTAATTCCCATAATCATCATAGTACTTCTTTCTTCTAACCACTGCATTTGTGGGGCTTATCAGGTCTTACCATGAATGATCATAAAGCAGTTGCTTCGGGCAGCAGATTTCCTAACCACCAAGTTTAATCTCTCTGTACATCACTAATACAAACAAGCTTCCCTTCCCTCCTTCTCTTGCAGGGGTCACCTTTCTTCTGACATGTTCATATCTAAAACAGGCTTGTAGTAAAGAACCACTTGGGCCCCGTCTGCATGTGGGATTCACTCCAGTGCTACCCCACCTCACAGACGTTTGTGCCACATGATGTCCGCCCCTTTCGGCAGCAACTGCAGGTTTTCATGCCGTAAGACCTGCATTTTTGCAAAGTCGTTTTGTGACGGATTTTCTCGTTGAACCGGCTTCAGTGCAGTTTGGGAGTCTGTGTGATTTCAACCAGCGATACTAGCTTCCGTAGCTCCTTCCTGTTTGGGAGGAGCAGTGCTGAAAGGAAGAAGGGAAAGTTGTGTCATCTGCACCTATCTGGAGGAGTGGAGCTTCACAAAAGGGTTAATGACTAGGAAAGATGCTCCCCCCCCCACCGCAATAAGTCTTAAAGTCAGTATGTTGCTTTGGGATGACTGTTGTTCCTCTGAAATCTCCACTTCTGCCCCGAGAACAGCCGCAGAACATGTCTACTCAGAAGTAATTCCCATTGACTTCCACAGTACTTTCTTAGCACAGAGTGGAGAGAGGGGTGGAGAAGCCTATTGTTTCAAATCTGCACTTATCTGGAGGAGCACACCTTTGCAAATGGGTTAATGAGGTGTGTGTTTTTTAAGGAATCTTGTTGATGCTACAAGACTCCACCCACATATGCCTGAACTTAATGCCATTTCTCTTGTAGTCTGCCATGCAAAAGTGGTTCTCCCCCCCCTTTTTTTTTTTTTTGTATATGGCACTTTAATTGGCTGCGTCTGCCATGGGCAGAGCAAATCCAATTTGACGGAAACACAGTTTCAAACTGAATCGCATTGGAAAGCATCTCTGTGTAGATTGCCCCTTGGTTTGATCACCCGGTGGTGAGTGTGAAATTCCACCAGGCAATAAAATGGGGACATGTCATTAAGTGGGGAAAGAGTTGGTTCTTTTTCTTTTTAGTGCTATGCATAGGTACGTCTAAGCAAAAACATTTTCGGACCAGTACCTTCGGTGACTTTGTTTGCAGGTCTAACTTTAAAGGAAGCAACAGTATTCTAATTCTCCCTCTCTCTTTTGTGTGGGTGGGGGTCCACTCTTGTTGCCATCAAGTCACCTTGAATATAGCAGAGTGATGTTGCAATGAGTAGCTTACTCGAGTATTATTGCTTACTTCCTTATATAAGACAGACTGGACATGCCCCCTAGAGAAGCACAAGGATTTCACAAGGCACAGTCCCAAGAAAGTCTTGAACTGAGTTATGCCTTGCATTTTATTTTTCCTCTACATCAGTGTCTTATAACTCCCCAATTTCTCATTTATTTCATAGACGTTTCTACCTGTACTGTCCGCTTTCTTAAGGAAGCTGTCTCACACTGCCTTTGTTATATCCTTGGGATTTTGCTCATAGTTTATGTCTTCGGCACTGTGCAAAAGGCTGATGGAATCAAAGCTTGCAGAGAATGTGATCCATTGTAGACCTTAATTTGAACAGCCACTGGCTTTGACTCAGCCTTGGTATCTGGATGCAATGCCGGTACTGAACTCTGAAACATTTACAATGGGATACGAATGCATTTCTATCTCCGAGAGAAGATAATCTTGCATTTCCTGCCAATGTCTTCTCTACACACTGCTACTCCTGTTGTAGGAAAACAGAACAGGATTTAGCTATCCAAAGTTGTCATTGGGGTGGGGGTGACATCTTAGTCTAACCAACTTGAGTTCTTCATTTGAGCCATGCATCTCTGCAGCCTCAATGTATGTTTCCTGCAGACTTAATATTTAACTAGGGTGGACGCTTGCGAATTGCTCCCCCCCCAAGAGAGGAAATGCATCATCAAAAAAGAGCTCAAAAGAGGGCTGCAACTTTCATAAAATGTGCATATGTTAATGTATAAATCTAGATGTACATTTAGAAATAATTCAGATAGAAATACAGCACATCTCGCCATAGTGTGAAAGATTGTGACCAGGGCCAGATCTACACCTTGTGTCACAGCAATATGATCCCATCATGGTAAGATGGTAACCATCTTGCCCATTTATGCAAGATGGCACACCCAATGGCATCTGTTGTGGTATTTTGGATAATATGGAATAAAAAGCAGAAATAACAAAAGAAAAGTGATATGCAGAATACATAATGTGCCCCAGCAGTTATCAATGCACTTCCACACTGATAAAAAGCACTAGTGCAGGTCTAGCCCAGGTGCCCTGCTGTTCAGTCTGTTGTTCAGGGGCTACCTGTAAATGGGCAACAGTTTATTTGTTTCTTTCACTTTAAACCAGAACTGGACAAGGCAGTCCTTCAAGTAGGGGATGGGGGTTCCTTCAAGTAGGGGATGGGGCTTCCTTCAAGTAGGGGCTTCCTTCAAGTAGGGGATGGGGCTTCCTTCAAGTAGGGGATGGGGCAGTCCTTCAAGTAGGGGATGGGGCAGTCCTTCAAGTAGGGGCTTCCTTCAACTAGGGGCTTCCTTCAAGTAGGGGATGGGGCTTCGGCAGCCTTTCAAATAAAGGACTGTAAAAGCGGCACCTGCCCACCATTACGACTGGTGGGGAAGGAATACCTGTATACTGCAGAAACCTGGGAGAAAGACCATGCCTGCAAAGACACGCAGACGCAGATGCCTCCGTGGGGTCCCCTTCATCGGACACTGTCAGGGGCAGGAACTGCTCCGAGGGAAGCAGTGTGTTTTTAGGAAGAGAAAATGGGTGTGGGATAGCTTACATGTAAGCAGAGCTCCACTGTTATTCCTTGGAAGAAAAGGAATCATGGCTACAGTTGTTAAAAAAAGAAAAAGAAAGAAAAACCACCTTTACATCTGATCGATTTCTGTGCTTCCAGCTGTCACGACTCAGTAGGTTTGTTCTGGCAAAGACAGCAAGGAGCCAGGCCTCCAGTCTGCACTGTTCTTGCCCTTTGACCAGTCAGTGGGAGGCTGCTGTAGCAAGCCGGGCCGTCTCTCCAGGAGATTCAGGCATCAGTTCTATGGCAGCAGCCCGGGCCTGCTCAATGAATCCAATGCGTGCCGTTTTGAGAGGTTTCACTTGGAGCTGTGCTTCGTGCCTTGCCTCGGAGCCCTTTGGCCTGGTTTGAACCTCCACACAGTCACACGAGGCAGCAGCGTGGAGAGCGTGCCAGTCTGCAAGTCACCCAGCAAGCACAGAACTCAGACGAGATGCTAATGAGATGATAAATGTGCTTGATTCTGCTTATGCACCTTCAATAATCCACCTGAAATTAATTCCAGAAGAGATCCATTACTATTATCTTTTTGTAGAGTGATGGAAAAATAGACAGATAAGCAGCTGGGGAGATGATTGAATACAGCAAGAAGCAAATAATAATAATAATACATTATCTCTTCCAGAATTAATTATTATATCTTCTATAAAATATTTAGGATAACTAGAGCAAATTCTAGGGAGGGACACAAATATATGGGACAGATGAAGCAGCTCTGATGAGACTTTTGTGGCCCATTCTTATACGTGTTCTCTCATATATACATTTCACTAATTCCGGTGATAACTTGAACACGAAGCGGGCACATAGGTGTTTTAAAATAAACAAAAAGTGGGTCTGATCCTTTAATGACCATTGATCATATGTATTTCATGGGAGAAGCCCCGTATGATAACTTCACATCTGATATGGCACAGTGGTATTTTGTATTTTGTATTCTGCCATTGTACCTGAGTACAAAATGGAGTGTTGCCAAGAAATGGATTCCACATACTATGGAATCCTAGGGGTGAACGAAAGTCACTTACCTTTTCTCGCAGCTTTTTCGCGGTGGGGGGGAGCGCTTCGCTGCTCCCCCCGCGAAGTTCAGGCCGGGGGGGGGAGGCTTCCCGCCTCGCCCGGCCGAAATTCAGGCCGGGGGGGGAGGCTTCCCGCCTCGCCCGGCCGAAATTCAGGCCGGGGGGGGAGGCTTCCCGCCTCGCCCGGCCGAAATTCAGGCCGGGGAGGAGGCTTCCCGCCTCGCCCGGCCGCGAACACGAAAGTAAAAAAAAAAAAAAAAAAAAAAGTCCCCTGATAGGCTACGCAAATAGCATAGCTATTTATACGCTATATATAAATAGCGTTGCCCTTATTTTCGCCGTAGTCTACGTAAAGATTGACGTAGACTACAGCGACCAAATAAGGAATGGGAATGGCGGCTCCCTATGGGGGCCGCCATTCGCGTACGCGCTTTTTTTTTTTTTAAAGTCACCCGTGATAGGCTACGTGATGATTCACGTAGCCTATCACGGCTGACTTTGCAAATCTAGCCGTGATAGGCTACGTGAATCGTCACGTAGCCTATCAGGGGACGGTTTTTTTTTTTCTTTGATTGCAATGGCGGGGGCGGCAGCCGGTCGAAAGACTGGCTGCCGCTCCCGCCCCGCTCGAACACCGGACGAACCGCCAGCCGGACCCGCCGCCGGGAGGGACATTCAGGGAAGGTAAGTCCCGTCCCGGGGGGGGTGCGGGGGCCGGGGGGGGTGCGGAGGATTTCTCCCCGAAACTTGTTCGGGGGGCCGAACACGTTGGCGCTCGGCCCCCCGAAGTTTCGGGGAGAAATTCTCCGCCATCCCTATGGAATCCATGATTTGGCAAAGGTGTTCCTGGAATGTATCAGTTTAGACTGCTGGGTCACATGATAGAAGGCAGCTCTGTGTGTGTATATATATATATATATATATATATATATATATATATATACACACATGCATACATGTGTGTGTGTGTGTGTGTGTGTGTGTGAGTGTGTGTAATATAATATCCCTCCCAGATGCCTTTTATTTAACATATTAGTTACCTTCAAGATTTCCCTCTCTCCTGTAGGGAACTAAAGTGCAACAGTCCAGGCTGTTTTATCACAAGATATAGACCATTCCAGAGTATTTTCCATAGATTGCCAAGGCTAGTTTTTGCATTTCTAATGGTTGCTATTTTTGAAACTCTAGAGAATTATTTTCAAGTTATCCAGTTAAAATTTGACTTTTTTCCTGTTCTTTTCTTTTCTTTTTTTCTTTTCTTTCTTTCATGATTTATTTCTTCAATTTATGGTCCACATTCTCCCATCAAGAGACAAATACAGGACAGATATTTGCTTATTCCAGATTTATTGCCCATTACGTCAGTGGGCATTGTGGGCTAGCCATATGTAATGCTTCATAAATTACATACAAATGATAAATGTTACTGAATAATGTGAGTTTTGTTTGTGGGCTTTTTGAGTTGAGTGGGCTTGTTACCATCCCTTCAGCCCCCATTAATAACTTGTGCCTAATTTTTGTCCTTTGCAATTAGCATAAGGACATTACATATAATTTAGAATACTCACACACAGGCGCGCACATACACACACACACATGGATGTTGGTTCCTTGTAGTAGTTATTGTCCATATCCCATTTCCATTGCTTGCTCATCTGTCAGTTTAATTTATATATTTAAAATTGAGAACTCTAACAAGGGAGTTGTTGCTAAAAAAGCCATCAAGGGGGTGTACGCAAATTTAACACAATGAAGCTTTAACACAATTAACCCCCCCCCCCAAGAGCATTAAAAATCTGGAGAGATCAATCCTATGGCTGCTAGATACTGTCTAGACGGCCATAGGATGTTTCCATTTCTGGGTTCCCAGAAACCTCACTTCCCGCCCCTGCCACCTCATAGGCAGCGTGCGTCATCCCTGTCTCTGTGCTCGTAAGTGCAGCATGGATCAGGCAAAAAAGGGGCGTTCCTGGGAGCGAGGAGGGGTAGAGACTGCGGAAGGGTCATTATGACACTTCCTCTGTGCTGTCTGGCCTTCCCTGCCCCCCGCTTCGACGTCCCCAGCTACACAGCCAAAATCAGCTGTCTGAGGAGAAGATCTCCTCCGTGCTCCGCCCGCCCTGCATTGGATAGTTGGTCGCCTCTGAGTTTGGAGGCGGCTGACTATCCCCATAGGATTGCACCCTAAAGCATTAAAACATTAAAACAGCTGAGCTGCATATTTTAAAAGGCTACATTCACACCCTTTCTAAAAGCCAAATGACTGGGAGCCAATCGTCATCCTTAAGGGAATGCAATCTACAGCTTGGGAGTGACACAGGAGAAACAAATGGGCCTCTGTGGGTAATGGTGCCTGGAAAAAGGGCTTTTTTCTTCTGATCTTAAAACCCAGGCAAGTTCATAACGAAACAGGCAGGCCTTTAGAAATGCATCTTAGGACCTGGTTGCAATTTCACATAAGTAGAGTGAAAAAGGTCCATGTATTCCAGCATTTTGGGTTGTTGTTTTTTTCTCGGTTGCCCTTTTCCCTTTTCATTGTTTTTAAAGTTTGTTTCACCTTTACTATATTGAGCAATTGTTTTTATAGTATTATATTATGCACGTCAACCTTCCCCAAGGTTGCAGTCCAAAATATCTGGTGCCCTCCAGATGTTTTGGACTGCAACTCCCAGTCCCAGCATTCCTGACTACTGGCCTGCTAGCTGGGTCTGATGGGAAATGAGTTCCAAAGCATCTGGAAGGCACCAGGTTGGGGAAGGGTGATATAAATGTTCACTCCTCTTCTAATCTGCACTGTCCCCAAAGAATTAGTGTACTTCAAAACACTTTGGGCCAAATAAACCTTGTTTTGTCCACATTTGAGATTTCATCTCTCCTCCTTTCTTCTCCTAACACTGCCCAGCCAACTGCATGAAGGCAGTTTAGCATCTGATAATCGGAGGGATACTGCCCTTGAGCATGGGGCTCTACAAACGTGTTTGATCCTTTTTTGAAAGTCATCTAAGCTCATGGTCATCTCCAGTCGAGTGATGTGGTAGTGAATTTCATGCAAGAACATATGAGGGTGAGCAATACCTTGTTTGGACATGGGTGCGTCTTCCTATTCATCTTGCAGTGTGCATGGGAATGTGCAGCTTCATGCCATCTTTTGTGCACAACTAAAACTGGCTCGGTTTCTATTGGAGTGGAGATTTCAGTAGGTCTGGCTCTGTAATGGGGATTCCTTCTCAATCCCACCGTTTATGCAGAAAGCAATGTCTCTTTTCCAATGTCTGTGAGGGACTGGGACATCCATATATTCAAAGGTTCATGCATCCAATTTACTCGCCCAGAATCTGAAACAGGACTGCTCAGAATTTACACCACAGTCTGTCACTGTCGACAATACTGGGCTTGATGAACCAATAGTCTGACTCCATATAAGGCAGCTTCCTATGTTCCTATGGTCCAAAGGCACACAATATAATGACCTTGTTGAAGCTAAGCAGGTCTGGATCTGGTCAGCTACTAGATGGGGGACCACCTGGCAACTCCATGTATGCTGCCTTGATTTCCATGATGGAAGAAAGGTGGGATATACATGGATTCTATAAAAATAATCTATCTGTCTGTCTTTAAGTGTCAGAGCTCCAACATCATGAAACCTAGCCACCTGAAACTTGGCATGCATACTAAGGACACTCTAGGGTTGTGCAACTGGGGGTATTTCATTTTTAAATGCAATAATTAATTTTAATGTGTTCGTACGACTGAAGCCTGGAGTGCCATCTTTGGTCACCAGTGCATAGCTTTGCAGTCAATAGAGTTTGAAGTCAGGAGGGAGGGGGCAGCTGTATAACTCTGCTCCTTAGACTCCCACCCCTCAGGGGAATGGAGTGGGTAGATCCCTCCCTCAAGGGACTATAGGGGTCTACCAAAGCAAGGGCCATGTCTAGGGTGCTAGCAGCCATGGCTTTACTCAGGTGGGGCAGGCACAATGAATCTAGCTCTGCCTCTGACAGCTGGATAAGGTTGCTTGAAGGTTTGGCTGTATCAAACGAAGGGCTATTCCAACCTATACGAAGCTGGAGATATTCACTAGGGGGTTGGACTAGATGATCTCCAAGGAACCTTCTAGCCTTATAATTCTACTCCTGTGTTTGTTGTTGTTTATTTGGTCATTCGCTTCCGACTCTTCGTGACTTCATGGACCAGCCCACGCCAGAGCTTCCTGTCGGCAGTCGCCACCCCCAGCTCCCCCAAGGTCGAGTCCGTCACCTCCAGAATATCATCCATCCACCTTGCCCTTGGTCGGCCCCTCTTCCTTTTGCCTTCCACTTTCCCTAGCATCAGCATCTTCGCCAGGGTATCCTGTCTTCACATTATGTGGCCAAAGTACTTCAGTTTTGCCTTTAATATCATTCCCTCAAGTGAGAAGTCTGGCTTTATTTCCTGGAGTATGGACTGGTTTGATCTTCTTGCAGTCCAAGGCACTCTCAGAATTTCCCTCCAGCACCACAGTTCAAAAGCATCTACCTTCTTTCGCTCAGCCTTCCTTATGGTCCAGCTCTCGCAGCCATAGGTTGCTATGGGGAATACCATTGCTTGAACTATGCGGACCTTTGTTGTCAGTCTGATGTCTCTGCTCTTCACTATTGTATCAAGATTTGTCATTGCTGTCCTCCCAAGAAGTAAACGTCTTCTGATTTCCTGGCTGCAGTCAGCATCTGCAGTAATCTTTGTGCCTAGTGTTACAGGGCTGCATATAGGCTGGGTCCAGATGTGCTCTCACCCCAACCAGAAAGCTTTCCCCCATGGCCCCATGAACTTGTGCAGGGGGAGCAAGTACCCCATGGCTCTGCAGATTAGGGGGTCCAGTGACTCAGTACATGTGGGGTTTTAAGAAATGCTCTTCACCCATTAGAAAAGCCCTGGTGTGTACACAGCAGCATAGGCTTTCTGCTGAAGAGCACACACATGGCCACAGGGGCATTCTAGAAAATGCTGCCTGGCTACAGGGTTTGTTCACTACCGTGTGTGATTTTCTGCTCTCTGATTACAGCACAGCTATAGCCTGGTCTGACGTATGGACGGACGGTGATCTATGGGGCCTGATACCATGTATGGATGGTATTGTTTACTATTCTAGAGGATTTATAAACAAATGCAGTAGCTGTACACCATAGATGAAAAGAATGTACTGGAAGGCGTTATCCAGACTCTGTGAAGCAAGCAGAACGCATTCATCACTGTTTATACAAATCTTCATTTACTGGAAGGCCTTGTCCAGACTCTGTGCAGCAGGGGATTTTTTTTTATGTGCAAGCAAACACAAATGTGCAGTTCCAGGGGGAAAAAAAGTGCAGTTCCATAATAACTTGCGTGTTGTTGAAATATTCGGGTTATGCAAGAGTGGAACTAATGTTAGCTGATGTAAAAAATGCCTGATAAACATGTGAACCCCAAACCATGATCAGGCATACCCATTGATCTTCCCCCTGCAACATACACTATTCACAGACTCCCCTGTTACTCTCCATAGGGTGTTCACCAATGTCTCCAAGACTAAGGTAATCATCATAGAACATGAGGACTCTTTTCCCGATAAATCAAGTGAAGTTGTCATTGTCCTGCTAAGGTCCAGAAAATATCCAATGAGACAATTTTTTTTTTAAGAGGGACTGCCATACCGTGTTGTGCATCTCTTTTTCCCCCCTCTCTGTTACTTAGTTCATTTGTTTTTTTTTGCTTCAATATCCCCCACTCCAAATAAAGTTCTGTTGGCATTCATGATGCCACTTGTGTGAAGCTTGAATATAACACTCTTCTACTTTATAGTTGTCCATTCTGACGATTTTATGCTACTCTCTATAGGCTTCTAAACATAATGGAATGTTACTCTAAGCCACAAAGCATGTGTGTGCACACACAAGGAAAATGCACTGGTGTGTAGTAACATCACATACAACTGCCCAGTGCAACATTTTCCTTTTGAAAAAGCTTCGCTGTGTAGCAAGAGGATTTGGCTGGGCACTGTACATTCATTGTAGAAAGCCTTGAGGGCACTGGACTCTGTCCTGATCCTTAAGACTCCACCCACATTGGGGGTTCAGAAGTGTAGCCAGACTAGGGATGTACAGATTTTGTAAAATCTGTTCCATCTGCATTTTGTAGATTATCAGGTGAATTTCGTTCCATTGTCCAGTCATTGGCAGAAGCGTATTTTTTCCATTTCCCCAAATTCGTACAAATCCGCACCTGTGCAAATTTGCATTTGCGAAAATGTGCAAATCCCTCCCCCAATGTGCAAATCCCTCCCAAAATGCACAAATCCCTGCCAATTGTTCATGTTCATGTATTGGCCTATGGGGGAAATGCACATTTTCAGTGGTGTATTTTTAATTTTTTTGTTTTACAGATTTTTCTACAATTAAATTTGTGTAAACTTCCAGAAAGTAAAAACAAACAAACAAGGCAGTCTGCAAGTCTGCAGAATCCATGCAATTTGGGAAAAGCCGGTCTACTGCAGAAACTGTGGGTTGGATTCATACAAATCTGAACTCATTTGATTCCATTGCGGATTTCTCCAACATCCCTAGTTCAGACATGTGCACATTTTGTCTGGAAACTGTTCATTCATTTCATTTCATTTATTATATTTCTATACTGCCCCATAGTCAAAGCTCTCTGGGCGGGTCACAAAAATTAAAACCCATTAAAACCCATTAAAATACATTTATATATATATATATATATATATATATATTTGCAAGATACCATTGCTGAGGACATTCCACATTATTATATATTCTACTGACCCATGACTGAGGTTATAAGGAGCACATTTTGGTCTCAGTTATTGGTAAGAAGGTCTTATTTGCCTAATCAGTAAAAATGGGAATACTTACTTGCCAATACTAAAAAAGAGGTGACTTTGAAAGTTAGCAGTGTTGCTTTGGCCGCTGAAATATTTCACCAAACTTCTGTTGAAGCCCATGCTGACAATTCCAAAGTGGGTTATTAATGTTTCATACTGTAATTTGCATAGACTGTATATTCTGTTATGGTTTGCATGCCGTTTCATTTTTAAAAATAAATTTGCTATGGCTCAAAGTCAAACAAATAAAAGTATTTTTTTAAAAGTAATTATATAATGAATTAGCAATGGCATTAGTGAGAAGGGTGTGCATGTGAACAGACAATAGGAAGGGATGAACTGTCTGCTTTGGTTTCTCTAACTTTTGAACATTTTGAAGTACAAGTTCATTCCATTCTATTTTGTCATCTGTTTGAGATTTTTATTTATTTATTTATTTATTTATTTTTTTGGTAAAATGTCTGCATGGATTTTTTTTTTCTCCAACTTTTGAACATTTTGAAGTACCAGTTCAGTCCATTCCATTTTGTCATCTATTTGAGGGTTTTGTTTTTTGTTTTTGTTTTGTAAAATGTCTGCATGAAAATTCATGCACATTTGGGGATGCACTTCTCCCAGTTTACACAATTTTGTACACATTTCTCCCTAATCATGCAATTTTTGTGCACAATTTCCCCAAATGTATGCATTTTTGTACATTTATTTTGATCAGAGAATTGCTTTGCAAAATTTGGAGAAGTACAAAAATTGTATTCCGGTTTTCATATTAGTTCAGGAAGTATGAATTCTAAAATGCTAACCAAAAAAGTATCTTCCTCATTCTCAGCAGGCCACATCACCTTCAGAAGGTAAGACAAATAATACAGAGTAAGGCCCTGAAAAAAGCTTAGTGTTAAACATACCAGGAGCCTATTCATTATAATGATTTTAAATCAGAATTGGGATTTATTGTCTTTCTCCCAGTACAATGTATCATACATTCTGCAAATAGAGTTTCTTTATTTCTTGTTTATTTCTGTTCAGGGTTTCTTATATTGCAGAGTTGGCAAGCCAACTTAAAAAGAAAAAGTAAGAGTGGGACTGTAAGCAATTAATAATTCAAATGTTTAATTCCAGATTAAAAATTGCCACAGACACCCCTGATTGACTGGGGGTTGGGGTAAAAGACAGAACGCGCTTCTGGAAGCTGGTCTTCTTGAAGGGCCTGTTTCCACATTGCCAAAAACTGTTTCAAGAGGATCCATGATAGTGCTTATTCATAGATTTAGCAGATACGGTTGCCAGCAATCCTTTGGCTCAGTCCCTGAGATGCAGGGGTGTGCATTCATTTTTAAAATGAATGAAAGAGAAAACAAAGGCACCCACATTCACTTTACATTCACTCTGCATTAATAAAAATGAATGTGGGTGTATTCGTTTTTATTTTGGTTAATTGCCTCTAAAACAGCGATCCTTTGTCCCATCTGTCTGCACTTTGGCAAGCCTGGTGCCCGGGGGGAGGGAGCAGAATGCTTGCAGCAAACGTCAAGCCGTTTGGATGGAACCCACTGGGGATGTGAGAATCAGCAAGGCTCGAGCTGGTTGAGGTTCCCTGAGTTCCACATCAAAGTTCAGCTGAGCTGACACCCCCCCCCCTCGAATGGGAAAAGTACGTATTTGGGTGCACATTTTCTTAAAGTGTGAGCCCAAATGTGTACTTTCCTCCTATTGACTAAAGCCTGAAAAAAGGCCCATTTCCCCCCAATGCACATGTTTATAAAGAAGTACAGTTTTTGTGAATTAGCATCACACACTTGGGAATGTATAAGCTTTTCCCAGAACATGTGGGCTCGCCTTCACATTCAGGGGCGCAAAGGGGGCACCTTCTGCGCCCAGGGAACCCAAACACCTCATGGCATTGTCCCACCAGACAGGGAGCATGCGCAGCTTGCACTGGCTTAGTTAAGGTTGGCGTAACCCAGAGCTGAGAAGGATAGGCCTGGGAGAGGAGTGGAGAGAGAAGGCTGTACCTGAGAAAGACAGAAGAGGAGGGCCAAGGGTACAAACCTACCTCCTTTCTTACCAGGTCTGAGGCTCCAGGGGGGAATTGATAGGAGAAAGATCATAATGAAGGCCATGAGCGGGAACCGAGGCAGTCGAGCTGAGCTCACCACAGGCCTCTTCCCGCCCCTGCAGAGAGAGCAACCCTCAGCAACCCTCTCACCAATTTCTCGATGGAGGCATCCCAATAGCGGACGGGGGAAATGTAGCCTTCCTTAGAAAGGAGGCTGTGTGCTTGCACACACTGGCTCTGCAACAGGCTTGCACACCTTGGAACATGCCAAATGGGATGCAGCCCAACACCCAGCCAGGTATGGTGGCCCACCAGGGGTGCAAGAAATCTCCTGGTTTTGCTGCCTGCCTACAACAAACAGGAGCCTTTGCCACACTCCTGGAAGGTCACAATGAATCTCTGCATTTGGCTTGATGAAGGCAAGCAATGTTTTGCTGGCCTGTTGTTCTACATCTTTGGGGTAAAAGGATATATTGCCCTGGTCAGCAACTAATGTTTTTGAAGGGTCACTTGGAGAGCTGAGTGAGTGGAGATGGGCCAGCAATTCAAAACCCACCCTTGAACTGGCCTATCAGAGTATTTTGTTCCTATAAACATCGCTCATACCCTGGTCTCTTTTGTACCTAATGGGAGAATGGAAGGAACCAGGTGGCAGCCATGGGGCTGGCTTTGCCCCAGAGGCCTCCAGCTGCTGACCCCCCTCCCCAAATGCACTGCTTCCTGTGTGGGCCCTTTATCTCTTCTACTTCCACAGCTAGGAATATTTCAGTCAACTCTTTAAAACACACACACACACACACACACAGCACAAGGAAGCAAATACCTTCTGTTGTTGAATTTCCGAGAAATTGCACATTAAAGGGTGCCGTTGATTGGCCGTTTGTTTGTGAAGAAAGCTCAGCTGCCTTCAGCATCTAAATGCCACCATAAAACTGATTACTCTAGGAGTAATATATTTCTCGTTTGGCTGGCGATAGTCCTGCTTTCCTAAGCACAGTTAAAAATAGACCAGCCAGAGAAAAGTTACGTTTTGAAGAATGCACAAACCATTAGAGCTGCTTTGCCGAGGAACAAGATGTCATTCCCATCAAAGATAAGTCTGCTTGCGAGCTATTCTAACTTACCTACAGGACATTGTTATATGACAGACACACCAACCCCAGTAGATTTAAAAATATGCAGAGCTTCTCTCCAAATCCTTGTTTGAATAATTCACAATCCAGCAACCGTGTTTGCCTCCTTTTTTTCCAGTAGAGGGCAGTT
This sequence comes from Heloderma suspectum, assembly GCF_057233095.1. NCBI lineage: Eukaryota > Metazoa > Chordata > Lepidosauria > Squamata > Helodermatidae > Heloderma > Heloderma suspectum. Next base: position 37,279,601 of record NC_139468.1, on the reverse strand, counting down.
AGGTTACACGACAGAGAAGGTTCTTTTTTGTCCATGCCTTGAATGGAATGTCTCTCCAAATCTCCATACGGCATCCAATTGCTCAAATCATCTGTTCCTTTAGTTGTGTGAAGAAGAGGAAGAAAAAGAGAGAGAGGATCCGTTAAAATTTCCTGAAGATTTCAAGAAATAGCAAAAACCGTGGCGGCTTCTAAGGTGTTTTGTTTTTATCAGTGTTGAAGTGGATTTTTTTAAAAAAAATAAAAATGTTTTCATGGGAAGTTAAAAAGGAAAAGTTTAACTTTGGCAGCAAAAGCAGTTCAAGAACATTCTGTTTTCTATGCAAATCACGCTTTCCGAGATTCATCTATTACCTTGAAAAAGTTGAGTTGTGCTTGTTTTGCTTCTTCAGTTCAACTCCAGATAATTTTTTTTCCGTGTGTGTGTGTGTATGTGTGTGTGTGTTACAGCTTTGCTGTAAAGAAGGCATAGGAAAAAAAAAATAAAACAAATTATTATGCTACCACTTTTTTTTTCTCCCAGAATTTTTTCTTAAAAGAAAACATGGTAAAAAAACCATAGGGAACTGCCTTGCATTGAGTCAGACCATTCGTACATCGAGGTCAAGTATTGGGGAACCTGTGGCCCTCATAATGTTAGTGGACTACAGCTCCCACCATCCCTGACAATTAGCCATGCTGACTGGGGCTGATGGGAGGTGGAGTCCAGCATCATCTGGAAGGCCACAGACGTTGGTTTACACTGACTGGCAGTGGCCTTTGGGGGATTCAGACATGTTTTTCTCGGCCCTAGCTGGAGATGCTGGGGAATGAGGATGGAACCTGGGACCTCCTGCATGCAAAGCATGTGCTCAATTACTGAGCTATGGCCCATCTCCTTAAATTTAGAAAATATGGGAGGCTGGAAAGTAGAAAGTTGCTCAATAAATATCCTCAGGGATGTCACGGCAATCCCCTGGGTTTGATATCTGACATGCATGCATATAAGTGGCTCATTATGCTACTTACTTGCAACAAAGCATGCTTAGGATTGCAGCTTTAAAGAAAATCCACACATGTATGTTCATCGCTGAATGATGACAATATCAGGTAGAAGCTAGGAAGTTGCCTTATACTGAGTCAGATGATTGGGTCCATCTGTCTTAGTACTGTCTACACGGACTGGCAGACGGAGTCTTTCCCAATCCTACCTGGAGATGCTGTCTGGGTTTGAAACTGGGACCTTCGGTGTATAAAGCATAAGCTCTACCACACTTCTGCAACATCGGAAATTTCCTTGTACCAGATCAGACACTTTGTCCACCTAGCCCAGTATTATCTATTCCTGTTGGCAATGGCTGTGTAGCAGGGTTGTTCGTTGTGGGGAAATCTGGTCCTTTTTTGGCTCTGATGGATGCCCGCAAGGGACCCGGCTCAGCTTGCATTTGCGAGCCAAGCCACCCAGTAGTTCCTGAAACCTGGGAACTTTACCAGGTTTTTTTTGCACGTAATCACAGGCCAATTTGCACAAAAACATGGCCATGTGCAAATTAGACCACGGACAATTTGTGCAAATTAGACCGTGCATGGCACAATTTTGCACAAATTGCACTATTTATGGCTTCATTTTGCACAAATTGTGATTTGCGCACACATACACCCCTGAAAGATCCACGAGTTGGCCTGACTCATCATGCACTGAGTTGGGCCAATTCATGGATGATCAAGCTGGAGTCTAGGGATCCATGCCAGCGAAAACTCACTGAGCTCCAGCTCCCAAACAGATTCCTCCCACATCCCTACTCTGTAGGGCAGAGGACTTTCACATCACCTGCTACTTAAGGTCCTTTTGAATGGAGACACCAGTGACTGAACCTGGGGCCTTCATCATGCAAAACAAGTTTTTTAACACTGGGCTATAGCCCCCCTTTCTAATAATCAGAAACTGGATACGCAAATTTTGCGAACAAGCTAAACAAAAAGGGGTTGCGGGGAGAGGCTGAAAGTGCATCCAGACATCCGTTCCACTCCTGTATGTCCTGCAGCATTGTGTGGCTCTCAAGGGGATGTGGATTCCAAAACACATTCCCATTTGCAATTACCACAGCAGGTAAATGGACACGTGGTGCAAGCTCCCTGTTGTAGTGCACATCAGTTTGTGCAACTGATTTTTCTGAGGAAAACAAACAAACACAAGAGCTGGGGAGGTGTGAAACCACCCCCATCCGGGATTGGCAGGCGCCCGCTGAAGTGCCACCCCTGTTTGAGCCCACCCAGACCCACACTTGAGTCCCCACGAGCTTGGTGAGCCACCTGCAGTCACCCCAGGTCCTATCCGGCAAGTGCCTGCCCCCCCAAAAAGGCCTGGTTTTTTACTAAAAAAGGGAGCTAAAAAACCTGCACATATTTAAATATGTGCACATTTGAGCTGGGAAAGTTTAATCTACACAATGTTAGAGACATTATGCCTCTATTGCATAGATTAAGCTTTCCCAGCTCAAATGTGCTCATATAAAAATATGCAGTTTTTTTTAGCTCCCTTGTTCATAAAAAACAAATTGGCAAAATGGCAGGTGCTCGCCGGACAGGGCCCAGGTGAGTGTTGGGAGTGTCCAGGAGGGCACCTGTGACATCCCTAGAGGTGGCTGAGGCCCCATCCTGCCTGGTTGGCTGTCAAGGGAGCTTCCTTGACAGCTGACCAGGCAGAAGGAGGAGGAGGCTCCCTGCACGCCCCAGCCACTCTTGCCATTGGGGTGTGCACGGTGACAAGTCCAAGCTGTTCCCCGCTGCTCGCCGAGCTCCAATGCACTCGTCAGCTGGGTCGGCCCTGGAGTTTGGTGAGCGGGGTCCAGGCGCGGGGGATTTCGCCAGCCTCCCAGACTAAATCGGGTGCTCATGACATCCCTACCAAGAACGCACATGCACACAGATGTTGCTCAGAAAAGCAGGGATATCCAAGACATTCCAAGGACTTTTCATGGCTATGATGTGTGTGGGTGGGTAGGTAGGTAGGTGGGTAAAGATAAAATGGAAAACACAGTGGAAATGACAGGACAGGTTTTGCAGTTTCCTAGATATGTCATTAAACGCAGCACAAGTGTGCCACAAGTCAAGAACAGGATAGTGCTACTCTTGTGCATATACCGCCCCACGCATACATACATGCATGCACACACATGCACACAAACACATATCCACGTGCCTTTCGACTCTTTTTAGGGAGGCAGGGAACAGAGCATAACAGCAAAGGGTAGGCAGAGCAGAATGTAAGCCCAGCTCTCTGCCATGCCCACAGATCCTTGTGCTTTTAGGTGTTTGCCACAGACCCCTGCTGCATGTACTACTTGGGGCTTCCATGTTATAGGTTGGCCATTCATAGTATAGGAAAGGAAGCGCAACACATCTTGAGCCCAACATGTCTTCAATATAAATTCTTCTCCTAGAGAATCTTAGGCACAACCAACCTGAAGCTTTGGTCTCCAGCTCTGTTTCAAAAAGAGTTGGGGGCCAAAGACTAAAGTTGGGTGCGTGCACCTAACAGTCCCCCTGAAGGATTTCTATTTATATATTTATTTATATGCATATATATCACTCCAGTGCTGAAGGAGTTGCACTGATTACCAGTTGTTTTCCGGGCCAAATTCAAGGTCTTGGTTTTGACCTTTAAAACCCTATATGGTTCCGGCCCAGCCTATCTTAAGGAGCGCCTCCAGCAGCACCAGACAGGCCGCTTAACAAGATCAGCCTCGGATGGCCTGCTCTCTGTCCCATCAGCCAGGACAGCTAGACTGGTGGGGACGAGGGAGAGGGCCTTTTCTGTGGTGGCCCCCACTCTGTGGAACTCCCTCCCTAGGGAACTCCGCCATGCCCCCTCTTTAATGAGCTTCCGTCGTGCATTAAAAACGTGGTTGTTCAGGCAGGCATTTGGGGTGGGTTAGGGTATTTTAGAAAATGTTTTATTGTAGAATTTTATTGTTTTAAACTGTTTTATTATACGATGTACATCGCCCAGAGTGGCTGGGTGACCAGCCAGATGGGCGATTAATACATTTAATAATAAATAATAAAGTAATATTCAAAATGTGTTGGGCTCAATAAGTACACTTCTGCGCTGCTGGAGGCTTCCTCTCTTCCTGTCCTCTGACTGGCACCCTCCTGTTTTTCTTTTCCTCACCCATAGCATAGACCACAGAGCAAAAAGAGAGGCCTGATTATTCTAGCACAAGTTCTAGGCCTAATGATCTCATGTATAGACATTGTGCCTTGGCCAAGCTGGCACTCCAGAACCCTCCAATGGCACCTGCTCCTATATCAGGACACCATCACCAGAATATGCACATCAGAGTACCATTGACAAAGGATCTGAAGCAAGAGTGCACAACCCATGGCCTGTGGGCTGCATGTGGCCTCCAAGGTGTTGTTTGAAAAACCGCCCCCCCATGATCTGCCCAGCCAAAATGACCACCTAATTTTCTGCTGCCACATCCAAACACACTATAGGAATCAGCATGCAGAGGCCTGCTTCTGGGTTTCAAGGGAAAATGTGTGTGTGTGTGTGCATGAAGAATGTATGTGTGTGTGTGTGTGCTCACAAGCTCATTTGCATAGCCCCATCCCCCAAACTAACACTGCATGTGGTCTTCAGGGCCAAAAATATAGGGGTATATGACAATTTCATTTTTGCATGCAAAATATGTGAGTATGCCCCGTTTGAAATTCTGTAAGTGTGAGCATGTGTCTGCTGAAAATACTAGGAAATTGTCAAATGCATGCTCATGTTCGTCTCATTCCTTCCTGATTCATGGTTCAATTTGCACACATTTCCTCAGTAGACTGCATCAGCCCAGCTTTAGGTTATGGAGGAAATTCATGCAAATTAGGAAAGTTGCGCACATTTAGGGAGATGTGTGCAAATCTCCTGTTTGATCATTGCTCGATTCGCACAAGTTTCCCATTTGTGTGAAATGAGTGGCAATCACAAACACAAACAGGATCATGCACAAGGTGAGCAGCAAGATGATGTTTGGAGAATCCTAGTCATTTCAAACATCACTCGTTCACCCATCCTTAGAAAAATGCTGTGCTATAAAAAACAATTCTTAAGATGGCAGTGGAACCACGCAACCTGTCAAAATGGTTCCCTCACAAGAGCCCCCCAAAATACTTCTCACCACAGAGCCAGCCTGAGCAGATGGGGAGCCCACTCCAAAGACCACATCATCCAGGGAACATGCTTCACCCTAGCAATCCAGGCATAGTATCAACTGGCTCACCCTGAATGCAGTCAGAATGCCTCTGATACCCATGCCCCAGAAAGCTCATCAGGACCACCTATTAGTTGGAAGAAGAGGGCCGCACTAGCAAACTTGTCCTGCATCATGGAGAAGGAGTGAAGTTTCCATTAGGCCTGCAGATTGCTCATGTTATCCCTCAATAGGTCCTGCTTCTTTACATCCCTCTTAGGTTTTACTTACAGACAGTCATTGCCATATTTGATTACTCTTGGCTATGGCACAATTTAGCATCCTCGGAGAGAAGGAAGTTGGATTTTCATGCACAGCAAGAACAGCTTTTCTTTTTCTTTTTTCTTTTTTACCTTTTTAGCTCCTGGAAGAGTAAAAAGTGAGAGGTCAAACCTGTGTTGCCATGGCAACCTCGGCAGCGACAGTCTTTGAGCAGATGAAGGAAGGTGATACTGGAGCTGAAGTTTCTTCCCTTTGCATGCCTTATGCTGTTGGTTTCTGAGTTGTAGCCACACAGTAAGTGCACCTCCTACCTTCGATAGCCTGGTGATATTATTTTAACTGCTCAAGTAACTTAGAATTGATTCCATGTTCCCTTCCCTGGACATTTTGGGAGGTTCTCCACGCTATAGAATGTGAAAAAAATTGGCCAGGAACAATACACAAAGTGGGTCTTCCTAGCTTTTTTTTGGTCCTTCTCCTTCAGTGACTCAGAAGGTGTCACTTCTGTCTTTCAGCTGATTCCCAACCAGAACCCAGCACCCAGTGTCTGCCCTTTCTGCTGATCATGGCCTGTGTCTCTGAGCTTGTCTGCTTCTGCTCTACCCTGATTCTGCATAATGATGAGGTCACCATCATGGAGGACAAAAGCAACACATTTATCCAAGCTGCTGGAGCAAATGCTGACCCTCCCTAGCCTGGTGTCTTGCAAAGAACTTAGCCACAACTAGGGATGTCAGAGAATTCCGCAACGGATCTCGGTGAGGCCGAATGCCAGTGCATTCGGCCCCCGAAATCCATCACGGAACAAAGCCCCCGCCCCCTCAACCCACGAAAGGCGCGCGGGACAAAGTCCCCGCCGCCCCCAACCCACGAAAGGTGCACGAAACGGAACACTTACCTGCTCCCGTCCACGCTGCTTTGCGAATGGCAGCTGTCCTGCGGCCGCCATTCGCTTCCTCCTCTTCATAGCTGTGAAAGGCTACGTAAATACTTACATAGCCTATCACGGCTAACACAGGAACGCCATTTGTGTAGGGATGGCGGAGAATTTCTCCCCGAAACTTCGGGGGGCCGAGCGCCAACGTGTTCGGCCCCCCCGAACAAGTTTCGGGGAGAAATTCTCCGCCCCCCGCCCCCCGCACCCCCCCCGGGACGAGACTTACCTTTGCCGAATGTCCCTCCCGGCGGCGGGTCCGGCCGGCGGTTCGGCGGGTGTTCGTGCGGGGCGGGAGTGGCATCCGGTCTTTCGACCGGCTGCCGCCGCCATTCCAATAAAACAAAAAAACAAACAAAAATGCCCCCGTGATAGGCTACGTGACGATTAACGTAGCCTATCACGGCTGACTTTGCAGATCTAGCCGTAATAGGCTACGTTAATCGTCACGTAGCCTATCACGGGGGCGTTTTTTTTTTTTTTTAAACTTTGGAGTTCGCGGCCGGGTGAGGCGGGAAGCCTCCTCCCCAGCCTGAATTTCGGCCGGGGCGAGGCGGGAAGCCTCCCCCCCGGTCTGAACTTCACGGGGGGAGGAGCGAAGCATCTCCCCCCCACCGCGAACAAGCTTCGACGACAGGTAAGTCACTTTCGTCCATTTGTGTCCCTGCGGAGGCCGTGATAGGCTACGTAAGTACTTACGTAGCCTATCATGGCAGGCGGCGGGGGGGAACCCAGCGTACGCATATGGCAGCAGCTACCGCCATTTGCGTACACTGGGTTTTTTCCCTCCCTGCTGTGATAGGCTATGTAAGTATTTATGTAGCCTATCACGGCAGGGGGAAAAAAAACCCAGCGTACGCAAATGGCGGCAGCTACCACCATTTGCATACGCTGGGGTTTTTCCCCCTGCCGTGATAGGCTACGTAAATATTTATGTAGCCTATCACGGCTTAATGCAGGGACGCTAATGGCAGCAGCTATGACAGCTGCCATTTGCGTCCCTGCAGGGCTGCCCAGCGGCCGGATGTCTGGCTGCGGGTGGCTGGAGCCGGCTGGTGGCTCTGCGGCTTGGCTGTGGAGCGGAGCCGGCCGGGCAGGATTCCAGTGGGGAGGACCGGATCGCCTCCCCCTCCATTGAGGATTCCGGCGGGAGGGACGGAGTGCCTCCCCCCCACCCTGGATTGCTTGGCGTGGAGCCAGGTAGGTGTTTCGTACATCCCTAGTCACAACCCAGAGAGCCTCCAGATGACAACACAGCCACCAAAATATGCGCTCTCTCTCTCTCTCTCTCTCTCTCTCTCTGTGAACTTCAGACAGAGGACAGGTGAACTGTGGAGCAAAGCTCCAATCATGCCTGCCATCTTAGTTCCCTGGGTGGCCTCTGGACACACTTGGGCACAGGGCCATAGCTCAGTGGTAGAGCCCCTGCTTTGCATGCCGAAGGCCCCAGGCTCGACCCCCAGCATCTCCAGGCAGAATTCCACTGCCAGTGTTGACAGTACTGGGCTAGATGGGCCAAGGATATGCCTCAGTCTAAGGCAGTTTCCTGTGTTCCTGTGCCAGGGGTGCAGACCATCCAGCCCACAGGTCTAATCTGCTGTATTTAGACTCTGCATCTGCCCTGCAGAGATTTATGCCACCTCTGTGGGCCTTGCCCGCTTGATGCTACAAACCCTGCCTAGGGATGGCGTGGATGCCTGACTCAGTCCAAGAGTCCAACAGACTTCCCCCTGCTCACGCTGCTGAGTTGCTGCCCCTGTTCCCCCCTCTGCTTACCTACACTAAACCATCCTTCAGCTCCTGTCATTCCCGTGGTCACCATTTTGCTAAAAAATGGCACCTCGGGAACTTCCGTAAATCTAATATTGCACACATAGCGGCCATGAAGGCCACATCTGCACAATATCGCAGGGGTGAATGAGTGCTTGAGGATGGGTCAGGGTAGGTGAGGGTGGCTTGGTGAGCATGGGGGGGCATGCAAGCAGGTCTGGGGGCTTGCAAGTGGGGGCAGTGGCTTAGCGGGTGCCCAGAGGACCTGGGTAGGGGGTGTCCCCATCTCTAACCCTGCCCCTCCATAAGCCCCACTCCTGCCTGGGGAATGAAGGTGGCAATAATGCATGAAGTATGATGTAATAATGCCTTTGACCATATGCAGAGTTCCTCTGGCCTCTCCCCCCTGCGCTGCGTATCCACAGTCCAAGTCTATATATCTGCGATTACAGAGAAAGGGTATTTGTATTGAGGATATGGTTTTCAGGGAAGCTTTGGATAGTACCTGCCTTATGAGAAATTATCCATTGCATCTACTCCCACTGTGGTAACATCGAGATAAGCTTGCGGCTTAGACCAGCACAGAGGGCTTTGCACCCTACTCACACTATAGACTTAAAACTGGTCCAACCATCATCCTCTCTCTCAGAAACTGTAGTTTTGTATGTTGGGTGTGGGACCGGCTACGGATTTCTAGCACAGAGTTCTTAGCATCCTCACCAAATACAGCCTCCAGAAGCCTGTTGGAGAAGTTATAGCACTTAAAGTAGTATACCAGTAATTCTCGTTTGTCATGAAAAATGGGCCTGAGGGAATGCTTACCCAAAGCATAGTGGAATGGAATGACATGGATGCATGATGGAGCCATGTTGACAATAATAACAGAACTCCCTTGAAAATATGATCCGCTACAAGGACAAGGACAAATTGCCAATGACGTATAATTTTCAGGAGAAATTCATGATGATACTGTGTAGGATCTGTAACTGGTTTAAATCTTCATCTTTTAATCACATTATCTGTGAGGTAGGTGAAATGCCTTCTCCCTCCCTGAAAAGGATCACGTAACAGTTCCTTTTGAAGGGGCCGTAGCTCACAGGCAGAACATACACTTTGTATGCAGAAGGCTCCCGGTTCCATCCCTGGTGCAGCCATCCACTTTAAAAAAGATCAGGAAGTAGGTTCTGAAAAAGGGACACCATTCTCTACCTGAGATGGTGAAGTGCCAGTTAGAGTAGACAAGAGGAGGCCAAAGGAATGATATTCTGACCTAGGGATGTCGGAGAAATCCCAGTGAGTGGTCCTCCATGGACAGAAATACTCCACGGACCTCCCAAAGTCTGTGGAGGATCGGATCTCTTACCTCCGCCTCCCCGCAAAGTCCACACTGGCCAGATCCTGCCTGCCACTGGCTCTGAAGCCCCAGCGATACGGCCGCCATTGCCGTATCGCTGGCTGGACTGACGGACTGCGGATGCAAATGGCGTCCACTGCGCCATTTGTGTCCCTTCTCTTTGACACGATAGGCTACGTAAATCTTTACGTAGCCTATTGCGTGAAAAAACAGGGATGCAAATGGTGTATTTGCATCTCTGTTCCTTCGCGTGATAGGCTACGTAAAGATTTACATAGCCTATCATGTCAAAGGGCAGGGACGCAAATGGCATCCACTACACCGGACGCCATTTGCGTCCGCAGTATGTCAGTCCAGCCAGCGATACGGCAATGGCGGCAATATCACTGGGGCTTCGGAGCTGGACGTTGGCTCTGCTGAGGAGTGGAGCCGGCCGGTGAGGATTCCAGGGGGAGGGACGGATCGCCTCCCCCCCCTGCAGACACCCCCCCCGGTGGAACGGCAGGTAAGTAATTCGTGCATCCCTATTCTGACCTGGTCGAAGGCAGATTTCTGTTCAAAGACCGGTTACTCCCTTGTGTTGGGTTGCCACCCATGCATCATCACCAAAAAGGAAGACACCCATTTGCATAACATTTGCACGTGCTAAACACATAGATGCAAATTAGAAAGGACCACTATTCTTTAAAATGAAATACAATACATGTCACCATGGGGAAGACTGACCAGGTGACCTGTGTGACTGCTCAGTCTGCTGACCAGGGGCTAATTGTTGACAGGCCATTTCTCCTTTCCTGTGGTTCTTTATCGTTAAACCAGAATTGGGCTGGACAGCCCTTCAAAGAAAGGACACCTTCACACAGAGGGCTTCCCTGTCCTCTGTAAAGTAGGACACCCGGACACCCCACGTCTTCTGGCAGCCATTGCGTGGTGGAGGGTGCCTTCTAATATTTCTAATATCTAGTAGCTAATATTCTAAAATATTTAGATACTCAGGAGCAGTGCCAGGTTTGAGGGGTCCCTAGGCCAGGGGCCCTCGAGTGGCCTCTACACTGCCAACCTAGAACCGAGAATTTAGAACTAGGTTGCATTGCTCCCTGACCGCTCCCCCCTGAGCCAGCATGCTGTCCTTGCAAGTCCACTTTCTCCTTTTGCTCTTGTTCTCCTGTTTTACCCCCATGCCAGCCTGGCCCCACTTTCTCTGCCCCCCCAATCTTAGCCACTCTGCTTCCCCTCCTCCCCCTTCTGAGCCCACTGCCTTCAAACTTCTGGCTCCTCCTTTCTCCAAAGGCCCTGCTTCCTCCAAAAGAGAAGGAAGAGGGGTCCTAAGGATTGTGGCCAGAGAGGCTGAGAAGGACAGAGAAACCTTGTGGGGAAGGACAGAGGCAGGCCCAGCCTGGGGCGAAGGCTGCGAGGCTCAGAAACTCCTCCCGCTCAGCCGAGGAAGGGGCCCTGGAGGCGGTGGCAGCCTTGTCGCGGTGATGCCTCCTTCCCCACCAGCTTACCAGGCTGTGATGGGAAGGGGGTCCCTTTTTCAATCTTCTTTTTCTTTTAACCTTGTCCCCAAAGATGGCAGCAGATTGGCTGAGCTTGCTGCCATCATTGCTCTTGCTCTGTCTGCTGGCCTGGCACTCCCCCAAGGCATTCTGAGGAGTAAACGTGGTGGACATCTGGAGCCTCAACGGCCAGCGCAGAGCTCCCCGGTGCCTGCTGCAGCTGTGCCCCTGTCCATCTGCTGCTCACTGCCAGGCATCGTTCGAGCCGCAATGGGCTGTGGGGTCCTGGGCCTCTGTCCTGAGGTCCAGCAGTTACCAGTGTGGATAATCAGAAATACAGACCAATACAACAGCCTCTAATGCAAGGGTGGGCAGCCTGCAGTGTTTAGGGCTGCAGGCAGCCCTCAGCCTGATTTCCTGTGGCCCTTGGCCTGATTTTCTGTGGCCCTTGGCTCAATTTCCTGTTGCCCTCAGCCTGATTTCCTGCTGCCCTCGGCCTGATTTACTGCTGCCCTCAGCCTGACTCTCTGCGGCCCTCGACCTGATTACCTGTAGCCCTTGGCTTAATTCCAAGGGTCATCTGCATGTGGTCAGTTCAGACCTCTGGCAAGAGTGATCTGTCCCTTCCCTGGCAGCCTGAAGGCAGGAAGGAAGAGTGAGAGAAAGAAAAGGAAGTGGCAGAAAAAGAAAAGAGGTGACCCACCTGGCTGCTTTTGGTCCTTCCTCTGGCTGTGGCCATCACTGGCTTCAACCCTGCCCACTGCCAAAATGTGGCCCTGAACAGACCACTCACAGAGGAATATGGCCCTTGACAGAAAAAAATGGTTGCCCACCCTTGCTGTAATGGAATTCTTCAGGTTATATTGTAGAAGATGTAGTTTGACGTTATGGATAACCAAATAGTTTGATAGTATGGATGACCAACACCTACATGTAAAGTTCTGGGAATCTGTTGGTTTCTTCTTAAGCAACAGTTTTGAGAAATTACTCCGGAAGCCAAACGGGTTTAGACAGCACTATGGAAATTTACCAGGGAGTTTTTGCACCATTCCTGGAAGTCAGCCAGGGTACGAGTCAAGCATAAGCTAATGTCCAGTTGTGAGTGGCCCAAAGAAGCAGCATTCTCGATTCCCTAGTTTTCCTTAGCACTGCCTTTTCTCATACAATATACTGGAAGGATAAGTGTAATATTATTGTCCACAGGTTAGAGGGCAAACATATCACTTGAGTAAATGAAAAGAGAAAATGGGTGTCTGCTTCCTTTTACAGCACTGCTGTGTGTGTGTGTGTGTGTGTGTACACATATGTGTAGAGTAGGATGTAGATCATCACAGTCCTTGTGCAATAATTACCAGGAAGATTAAATACTTCTAACTGCGCACGGATGTGCCCTTTAATTATGGTCTCAACAGAACAATGAACAGCTTCCAGGAGGCCTACAAAACATCATCACTGGGGAGGTTGTGCTGTAAGAGAGCAACAAACAAGTCAAATCATCTATGTGGGGAAAATGTGGGGATACATAAAAATCAAGAGCTCTTCCCCTTGCAAACAAACATCAACAATGGAAACTTACTTATGCTGCAATCTTTTATATACCTACATGGGAGTAAGGCCCATTGAATCCCATGGCACCTACCTCTGAGTAGGAATGTATAGGGTTGCACCATTAGTAGCTCAGGTAGGTGCTGTTTGGAAAGTGGAAATGTCATCTCTAAACTGCAACCTTTACTTCAATATTCTCTCCTGCACCCTCAAGATTCCAGATCTAGATCACTAAGAAGGCACCAATCCAGACATCCTTGGGTTGGATCCAGGACCTGCCTTCTGTGAGAGGAATGGCTCCACTTGTGGAAGGTCCCTCTGCCTAATTGTTGGGGATCCCTAAAACAGCTCACACCTTTCAGTAGGGTCCTCTGACTCTCTGTGTAGCATTTTAAGGGGGCTGTAGGGGGCTGCCATGGAAAGGAGGGTGGAGGGAAGTCCCACGTCCGCCAGAACAGTAGATGCAGCTTAAATCTGGATCCAACCCCTTGTGTGTGCAAGCAGGTAGTGTGCAAGCTGCTGTTGTAAAAGATGTGTGTGTGTGTGTGTGTGAGAGAGAGAGAGAGAGAGAGAAGAAAGGATCCCCTTCTCCCACCACCCAGTCAAAACCTGGCTATACACAACTGATACATTCAGATGGAAAGCATTCATTACAGATGATGTCCTGTAGTGGCTAAGAAGTAAGAACACATTTATACCAGGTTGGCAGCAACAGCTGGGATCGGTGGGCCAGGAACCATACGGAGGGCTCACTGGTGTTGCCATTTTGTCCCAACCGCTAGGGATGGTCGGAACACTTACCTGCCATTCGGGGGGGGGGTCCGCAGGGGGGGAGGCAATCTGTTCCTCCCCCGGAATCCTCTTTGGCTGGCTCTGCTCCATGGCGATTCTGTGGAGCTGCTGGCCGGCTCCAAGGGCCCAGCGATACGGCCGCCATGGCCGTATCGCTGGGGTAGGCAGGGTGAGTCTCCAGATGCAAATGGCATCCGGGACGCCATTTGCAGACACAAAGGCCTTAGTTTAAGGTAAATGCAGCCATTTATGGCTGCATTTACCTTAAACTAAGGCCTTTACAGCCACAAATGGTGTCCAAGTCAGATGCCATTTGCATCCCCAGTCAATCCGTGCGGCAATCCATGGCGGCCGCATCGCTGGGGCTTCGGAGCCAGCGGCAGGGAGGATCCGCTGGCGAGGACTTTGCCCTGCAGGACGAGGTAGGGGATCCAATCCTTCACGGACTTTGGGGGGCCGGATTCAATAGAATCCGGCCTCATTGGGGTCCGTGGAGGATTTCTCCAACTTCCCTACCAACCACCCATTTGGTCATTTGGCTGTTGGCTTATGGCAGCAGCAGGGGTGGTTGGGAAGCCCCCCAACATTTTGATTTCTCCCACAATGCCCCGGGGTGCCACTCAGCCCACATTCTCCAATACGGGGATGATATTAAGATTGACCCAACTTTCATGGTCATAGTAAAGATCACTGAGATAATGCATGCTTAACGTTCTGCGTTCTGTGTGGTTTGAGGGTTAGACTGGGACGCCCGGGTTCTAGTCCCCACTTGGCCATGAAGCTCACTGAGTGACTGACTTTGGGCCAGTCATTGAAACTCCACCTAATCCACCTCACAGGGGCGTTGCCAGGATACAATAGAGAGGAGGAAGATCACGCATGCTGCCTTAGGCTCCTCGGAAGAAAGGCGAGAGCTAAATGTAATAGATCAAATAAATAGATGAACAAGCAAGCAAAATTCTAAAGCAGTCTGCCTCAACCGGTTGTTGTCCTCCAGATGTGTTGGGCCAGGGATGATGGGGTTTATAGTTCAACACTTGGGGTGGGGTGGGGAGCCAGGTTGCGGAAGGCTACTCTAAAGCACCATATGTACACTAAGTACTAATATTATGAGTCTGGAGAACAAATGCACGAGGTAACCACAAGGTCAGCCGGATCCTGTAGTTGCTCATTGTCTCATCATGACTGATTAGAAACACATCTGCCACTGGGTGATATAAAAACCTGATTATCCTTTGCCATTTTTTTAATGTGTTCTTGTTTCCTTTTGTTTGTTTTTTTTTTTTTCTGGATTTTTTGTTGTGTGTGGGGGGTTATGATAAGCACTTTACTTTTCCGCTCTCCATCCACATCCATTAGTAGGATGTTTTGCAATATGGTGCTTGTCATCTGTTTCAAAGACACAGCGATGTGATACAGGTATGCCAGATGGGTAACCCTAGTGTGACTAATTATTGTGTATTTGCCTTTAATTATTATCATTTATTACTGAGGAAAAGACAATAGAGGTTCTCAGACTAGGAGCAAGAGAACATTGGCAGAAGGGAGTTTGTACTCCCCCTACTTTCCAGAGGCCGATATATAATGAAACCAAATAAAAGACAAAAGGAATATGGCCCAGTAGGGACAGTCTACATGTAGGATGGAACCGTGCACAAAGAACTTCAGATTTATTTTGCTGTTGAAAGTAAGGCTGAGCTGTAACTTCTCACTGTATCCCTTTTCCGGGGTGATTTTTGGATATAGGTATATGATCATATCTAACGTCTGTGTTTTTCTAAAGTAGGAACTGCAGTGGGAGGAAGGCTGATTAGAATCAGGACCATGACATGCAGATAGAGCAGGGGTGGACAACTGTGGGAGGCCAGGGGCCATTCCCCCCCCCCGTCTGCATGGGCTGCACTCCCCCGGGGAAAAAACATAAATGGATGGTTGACCCTGCCACCCCCCTGCCACGCTGCCAAATTGTGCGGCAGTGATGAGGAAAAAAAATGTTTTTTTTTTAAATGATGTTCATACTATGGAGTAATGCAAGGGTTGAATTTAGCTTATTTTCATTCATTCATTCATTCATTTTATTATACCTGTATCCCACCTTTCTTCCACTGTGGAACTCAAGGTGGCTACATGTGGTTCCCAGGTCGTCTCCCCTCCAAGCACTGACCAGACCCAGACCTGCTTAGCTTACAGTAAGGTGGCTGCCTCCTGTGCCTTCAGACTATGCCCTGGAATCTGAAGAATTTTGCCACTGCTGATTTGTCAGGGGGGTGTATGAGAGCTGGGGGTTGGATGTTGCCCACTCCTGAGACAGAGGGTTAACCATCTGACTCCCACCACGCTATAGTTCTGATGAAAATTATATATATATATATATATACACACACACACACACACACACACACACGAACACACACATGCACACACATGCACACCCCTGCTATTTGCTGTGAAAAGAAAGGTACTATATAGCAGATGCTCATAGCAAGTTTCTCCCAACCCCCTTAGCAAATGACACCAGAGACTTTTCCTTGGGACTACTGCACGGGAAGAAAGGATTAACCCTTCTCCCCATGAGCCATGCTACAGTCCTTGATCACTTCCTTCACAGCTGAAATTTAACAACCAACCAACCAACCCCCGCCCCCCGCCCCCACCCCCAGATAAGTGAAATATTTTGATGCATTTCCCAGATCATGTTAATTTTTGGCACACCATAGAGGGCAGAGTGGGCGTGTGCATTTTGAACAGCGTCTCCCTGTGTCATTGGGCCAACCATTGTGGACACTGAAGGAAGTTGAAGTAGTATGTAATATAGGATGGGGGAGGGGGCTAAAGTTCAAAGGGAAAACACCCCCCCCCAACTAGGCACGTGCAAACCCTTCAACATGCCAAATGTGATGCTTTTGATTCCGGCCACCATTTTCTGCAATTTCCCAGCATGGCAACCAAAAAATGATTATGGCTGGATCTACACTTACCGCCTTTTTTCGCTTCCAATGAGGTTTCACTGCCAGCCTTTCACACTACGCAGTACCCGCCTTGAACTGGAACCGGAATTTCCCACTTCCGTACTCCCGCTTTCAATACCCTAATATCCCGGTATTTCCCCTTAATGTGCTCTGATTTTCCGCCTTCACTACCGTATCCGGTTGTAGTCCCCTCCCTCGCCTGTCAATATATGGCAGTGTTTGTATTTCCCTCCTGTCCAATCACAGCTCTTGACGGCCCCATGTCTTCTTCTGGCTACTGATCGCATAGCTTCCCCAGCAGCCCCCGTTTCCTCAGCAACAAGCGAAGGGCTGGATGTGCATGCGCTTGTCTGATCTTGGAAGCTAAGCGGGGTTGGCCCTGGTCAGTAGTTGGATGGGCGACCACCTGGGTCACAATTTCGAATCTTCGAAGATCATGCCTGAATTAGGAAAAAAAAACCCACAAACATTGTGGAGAAGCCCCGATTCTGCGAGGATAACGCCTTAATTTTTTTAAAAAACATCCGGAGCTGGGGATAGGAGGGGGTAAAACTTAATCTCATTTGAAGGGATACAACAACCCCCTGCTCAGTGCAGGAAGCCTGATTCCCAGGCGGTCGCCCATCCAACTACTGAATGGGGCCGACCCTGCTTAGCTTCCGAGATCAGACAAGCGCACACAGGAAAACAGCACATTTTCTTGAATGTGAACCGAGTGCGTGCATTTGATGGAGCACTGCAACGGGGAAAATGGGTGAGTGTGAATAATCATGTTTTAATGCGAGAGTGTTTAACCCGACGGGACACCGAATTCACTGCGATGGCGGGCGCAATGTAGATCGGCCCTATGTTTGTCCCCAGCAGTGTGGTGGTTAGTGGTATACTGATAATGTATACAGACTGAATAGCCATTGATAGATGTATTCCTCATGAATTTCTCTATATCCTCCCCGCCCCCTTAATATCTAAGCTTCCAGATAAACCTGGAAATCCTGAAAAATGCACAAGCAGGGCATGGAAGTTCCATTTAACGTTATCTAGCCCCCTCCCATGCCTTGGAACAACACTTGGCTTGGGGCATCGCGGAGAATAAAAAATGGTGGCCAGGGTCCCAGAGTGCATGCTGCTGCTATCATTTGCAGTGGCAACCACAAAAATGTAGGGGCGGGGGAAGGAACAAGCTGTGCTACGGCTAATGGTGGGCATTCCCTCCCATTTCCCCCCTGGAAAAATGGGGTGAAATGGTCTCCTTCCTGTTTCTCCTCCTCAAAGGAGGATGGAGAATTTTGAGAGGCCATTTGTGCACAGCTCTTGTGTGTGTGCCTAGCTGTAGTTTTATGACGTTTGTCACTCTGTCTAGCCATTTATTCTATTGTCATTGGTGGAGTTGGACAGGCTAAACAATATTTTTTATTATGTCTTTTAAACAATGGTAAAGCTGCAACATAAATAAGTAAATAAATAAATACATACATACAAAAATCCAGCCATGGGGACAATTGTTGATTTGCAGACAGTGATTCTTTAACATATTTGCTTTGCTACATTTCACTATGCTGCACACACATACACCATCATTGACTCTATAATTTTAATTCAAATGTAATGTCTTTCTCACAGATCAAGGGAAAACTCTCCTCCTCGCCAAAAGATTATTGCATTAAGTTGTCTGAGTAAGCTTTGACTAGGAAGCATCAAGCTAATGAAATGACTTGCCTTTGGTGGTGAGAGCTTTCCATGTTCCATAAGAAGATTTGGGGCTAATCAGACTTATAGCTCTTTCCATCCAAGTCTCTTCCTGCAACTTCCTGGGTTCCTTCCCCTCCCCTCCCTTATTCATATTATTGTTCGGGTATCCACAGGAATTTTTTTTCCTTTGACGTGGTAAGTGAATCAGAAATTGGTTCTAAACTATGCCTAAGCGGGAATAAATGCATTTCTAATCCAATTTTTTAGACAATTTCCTTTTTCTTTTCTTTTTGGCTTTACATAGAATGGCCCGTTCTGCTTGGTTATCTCTGCACAGTAGCATCTTGGGGGAGGAAATGAAAATTTCATTTTCTTTTCACTTTGGAAAAAGAAAATAATGTATTATGGGAATAAGGGTTGTTTAGCATCATTAGATCAATATGCTACTTCTGTAATGTATGACTAAAACAGAAAATGACAGCCTTGCCTCTTTCCTCTTGTTCTGATTTTCTTGTTCAGTTTTTCACAGGCTATGCTGGGTGACTGGGTCTGAAATGCACAAGCTGCCAGGGAAGTTGTTTGGAGCACCAATGAGGCATCTCACAGCCTATGCCAGGGGTGGGCAACCTTTTTTTTCTGTCAAGGGCTACATTCCCTCGGGTAATCTCTTGGGAGCTGCATGCTAGCAGTTGGAAGGGCTGGAGCCCAAAGTGGGCAGGACTACCCCTTTTCTCTCCCTCTTTCTGCCCCCTCTCTCTGCCACCCCTTTCTGTCTGTCTTTCTCTGATGCCCCTTCTCTCTCTCTCTCTCTCTGACACCCCTTCTCTTTCTTCCACTCCTCCTCCCTTTTTGCCATACCCCCCCTCTCTCTGACACCCCTTCTCTTTCTCTTTCTTCTACTCCTTCCCCCTTTCTGTCACACCTTTTCTCCCTCTCTCTCTCCCTGACACCCCTTCTCTTTCTTCCACTCCTCCCCCCTTTCTGCCATACTCTCTTTCTCTCTCTGACACCCCTTCTGTCTCTCTTTTTCTTCCAATCCCTCCACCTTCCTATCACCCCCTCCCCTCCCCCTCTCCCTCCCTGCCCAGCAGGCTACTGTGGAAAGGACAGATTGGTGGAACTGATAACTTGCAAAGGTCTGAACTGATAACTTCCAAAGGGCTTTTGGAATTAGGCTGAGGGGCACATACAGCCCTGGGGCCACAGGTTGCCCACCCCTGGTTTTACATACATACATTTAAGAGGTATGTCCCGCAATCACCCATAGAGTTGCCACCTAAGTTCACTTCAAGCATAATTCAAGGCGAATTTTGCTCATGCAGAAATGATGCTTTGTTAGACATTTCAAGGGAAGCTTAAATCATTTCAGTAAGACTAGCAAAATATTTCTAGGGTTTGGCCAGAGTGCCAAGAAGATTTAAATTAACATTCTGCTGCAACTCTGAATGAATTACTCTTATCCCACCCACTCCTCCCTCATGTCTGTCAGGGCCTGTGAGGGGTCAGGCTGCAAGTGTTGAGGTTTCTGTGTGTGGGAGGTTTAGGAGCCAGCTTTCAGTCCAAAGGGCTCAGACGCAAGTAACACTGTCCAGGGTAGACAATGCTGCCTGGAGATGTGTTGGACTTTCGCAGTCGTGGGAAAGAGGTAAGGAGGGAGCTGCAACAGGCCTGGCCAATATATTATTGTGAACCTGCCATCCCTGCCTCTGTTTGGAACACTGTGGCACCCATCCGTCTACCCGGTCATTAGTGCAGGACTAGCCAGTTGCTTCTGGGACTGTCAGGGACTCCTCATGTTAAGATGAGTTATTCTAATGGAAGGTCCCAGCCTTAGAGCTTGCTTTTATAGTGCCTGGTGGAGTTGGGTTGATCTGGCTGGGATCAGCTGACTGGGTGCTCCATTGCAGGGCAGGGCTAGTACTGCAGCCCAGTGGAGGCAGGTGACTCCGATGTCAGTGGGGTTGTGAATCTGCTCTGGGTTTCAGTTGGAACCAGTGAGAACTCTAAAGGAGCTGTCCAAGGTGCTGAACCTATTTTGGGAATAGGATCCAGCACCTTGGATAGCTCTTCTAGAGTTCTAACTGGTTCTGAGTGAAACCCAGAACAAGATTCATAGCCACACTGACATTGGAGCCACCAGCCTCCACTGCTGCACACTAAATGGTGATGGTGCCCTTGAGGAACACAACTGAGAATGCCAAGCCTGTGGCAGATGTAGGGGGTGAGGTGTTGGAACTTGGCTTCTGGGTCCCCAGCTCAAGATGAACATGGAGACACTTGGCACCCGGCAATGTCCAGTAGATCAAGCTTAATTGGGTCTAATGCAAACTGGGAGAGAGAGTCCCACTCTCTCCTGGTGGGACTCCTGTACACAGTGGGATAAGAACATCAGAACATCAGAAGAGCAATGCTGGATCAGACCAAGGGTCCATCTAGTTCAGCATTCTGTTCACACAGTGGCCAACCAGCTGTCAACCAGGAACCCACAAGCAGGACACAAATGCAACAGCACCTTCCCACTCATGTTCCCCAGCAACTGGTGTACATAGGCTCACTGCCTCTGGTACTGAAGGTGGCACATAGTAGGACTAGTAGCCATTGATAGCTTTTTTCTCCAGGAATTTGTCCAACCCCCTTTTAAACCCATCCAAATTGGTGGACATCACTACTTCCTGTGGTAGCAAATTCCATAGTTCAACTGTGCGCTGTGTGAAGAAGTCCTTCCTTTTATCTGTCCTGAATCTCCCACCAATCAGCTTCATGGGATGACCCTGGTTTCTAGTATTTTGAGAGAGGGAGAAAAATATCTCCCCATCCACGTTCTCATCACCATGCATAATTTTGTAGACCTCTATCATGTCTCCCATTACCCTCCTTTTCTCCTAGCTACACAATCCCAGCTGTTGTAACCTTCCCTCATAGTGGAGATGCTCCAGCCCCTTGATCATTTTAGTTGCCCCTTTCTGCACTTTTTCTAGCTCTACAATATGTCAATATCTTTTTTTAGGTGTGGTGACCAGAACTGGTTGGACCTTCCTCTCCTCTCCACCTCTGTAGTCATTTCCCTGTCTTATTGATTTTGTTGCTGTTGCTTAGCTCCCCTCAAATTTTCCTGGATAGTGCACCTGAGGGGGACCCTTTCAATTAGCTTTCCCTTTAGGTGACCTCTGGTGACAACCCACAAAGGAGTGGAGCATCCTGGCAAATTTCTGTGAGTCTTCCCAACATGCTTTCAGCTTCTCTTCAGGCATTTCTTTCTCCTGAGAAGGAGGCTCCAAATTCACATGGAATTTCACTTCAATCTAAATTTCACTTCAATCTAAATTTCAGCATAAGGTGTAAAACATTAATAATTATTATTTCTAAAATTGCCAGTAAATGAAACCTTGATCTGAGTTCTTGAGGAGCTTCAGAGATTTTCAATTTAATTATTTGGTGGGGGGGCGGTAGAGAGAGAAAACCTCCCAAATATTTGCTCTTCACCTTACATTTCAGTCTACCTTCTTTCTCTCCCCACCACTCCCCCACCTCCTTCTGTGCATTTCTTTATATATCTATGCCAGCCCTCCTCTTTCCAATTCTTCCTTTAAGGTTTAATTTAACAATAACATTTGCGATTGGGGTCCCACACATCTCAAGGGCATTGCGCTTGAAATTGCACACGCACCGCACCATTTATCATAGCCTGACATGTGTCATGTTCCAGACTGCAGCTTCGAGAGGTTACAGCTCGCGACTGCTCCTTTGTTGATCAGCTGCTGAGACAACTGAGACACCTTTTTTTTTTCTTTCATACCCCCAACCCCCATTATTAAAGCTGCCTTGTTCCCTTTTTTGAGTGCCCAACTCGGCTCCTGTTTAGGGAAAGAAGAACGCGGACCGCCTCTGGAAAAACAAACAGCATCTTGCGTGCCGAATGACTTCGAGGGCTCGTTAGATCCTCCACCTTTTCATCGGGCAGGATCACGTTGCTGAGAAGTTACTTGTCAAGTTCTGATGTGATTGTAGGAACACCTTCCCTGCTCCATTTTAATGGAAGGGTTCGTCAGGGTTCTGCATTCATTGTGACAAGGACACCCACATCATGCAAACTGAAAATAAGCAAATAAGTAAATAAAATAAAATGAGGCACACCAACAAGCATGAGGCAAGCTTGCTTCCTTTTCATGAATGTTTGCAATATTTATTTCAAACCGATATAGCATTCTGGTAATTTCTAAAAGGCCTGGGCTGCATTTGGCATGATGAGTGTCCATAGCTCAGTGGTTTGCATGCAGATCGTCCCAGGTTCACAGTCCCAGGCTTCTCCAGGTAGGGTAGGAAAAACCCCTGCCTGAAACCCTGAAACCTCTGCCAGTCATGTTGACAATACTGAGCTAGGTGGACCCAGGGTCTGAGTCAATATAAGGCAGCTTCCTATGCGAGTCACAACTTTTGCTAGACTGCCCATACGTTTGCGCCGGAGGAGCAAGAGTTTATAGTTTGTGACCCTCCAAACGGAACACAGCCCATCTCCATTATATGATGGATTGCCAAGAGATCAATAAACTAGTAATGCAGGAGAAATTCATTCTGGGTTACACATCTTAATGCGAACTAACGTAATTTCATACTTTCAAAGCACGAACTTAAATTCAGTTATCCTTCAAAATTTACACTTTTCCGAATTTTGCAGTGGAATTCCCCAGGCAAATGTGTGTGTGTGTGTTTTTTAAATGCATACAAAAATGTGCATATTACAGAAAAGTGCTGACAAAAATTGTGCATATTAATGAAAAGAACATTAAGAATGCATTCTGTTATAAACACTGCTTGCAAAAATCTCTGTATTAGGCGAAAATGCACACATTAGGATAAATAAATGTGCACAAAAATGATGATGAGTTGTCATGTTGCACATGGTTATAAAACAAATGCTCAACATTTAGGATGAACTGAACTTAGGAGTGGAAAAGTGAGAAACTGAGAGAAACCAGTGGGCCATGTTCACCTTGGTGGAGCACAGATTTGCCAGCCTGCACTGGAGAGTTTTGTCTTGTTTTTGAGCAGGGGTGTAAAACCTGAGGCCTGGGATCCAAATCTGGCCCTCCAAAATTCCCTGAAAGGTCATAACCCTTCCCCTTTCCTCCAGCCACCAATCGTTTGGTGGTTTCCAGTTTTTTCCCCCATTTTCCCCATTATAAAAGGTGTTGTTATTGGTGTTGTTATTGGCAGTAGGACCTTTAAGCTAAAATACACTGGCATAAAATACACTGATGTCATGACAGTCCGGGGAAGGGGTGGAGTCCAGCGGGCTCCTGCTCACTCACGTACCCTGGACTGCATTGCTGAGACTATGTGTGCACCCAGACCTGCTCGCAAACAGCCCCATGCCTGGCGAGCTGGTCCAGCATGTTCTCCCCTCCTTGCACGGAGCAGAGAACAAGCAGCAGGTGTGACTCCTGCCCCTCCCTCCTGGCAAGCCTTGTGAGGCGGCAGAGAGAGGAGTCGCCTTTAACCCTTTGTCCTCACCGATGGGGACTCAGGCAGCCACGATTGTGTGCAATAATGTCAGCTCCCAAATCTCCGTAATTTTTAATATTGGGTAAATGGTGCCTTTACGGCCACCAACTGCACAACATTAAAAATCTGCACATTGCAGAGCCACCATTGTTGCGCACAATGGTGGCTTGCTGCAAAGGTGGCCGGCCCCGTGGCTTCTCCAAGAGCTCGCTGGGTCTGTTTAGCAGCTCACACAGCTCTGCAAGCAGGGGCTCAGTGAGCAACTGAAGAAGCCGGGCACTGTTGAGTCTGTCCATCCCTAATTTTGCTCTTTTGCTTTGGGCCCCACCTACCACTGGAAAGTGGCCCCTGAGAGCTTCTCCAAAATGAAATTTGGCCCTTGGGAGGAAAGAGGTTCTGCGCCCCTGTTTTAGAGAGGATGCATCTTTTAAGTAAATGGGTACAGTTCTGATGATCATAGACTGAGTTTTTTGGCTTTACTTTTACTACCACAGGATATAGTGATGGCCAACAATTTGGATGGCCTTAAAAGGGGGTTGGACAAATTCCTGGAGGAAAGGGCTATCAGTGGCTACTAATCCTGATGGCTATGTGCCACCTCCAGTACCAGAGGCAGTGAGCCTATGTACACCAGTTGCTGGGGAACATGGGCTTTTGCACTCATGCCCTGCTTTTGGGTTTCCTGTCAGCAGCTGGTTGGCCACTGTGTGAACAGAATGCTGGACTAGATGGACCCTTGATCTGATCCAGCAGGGCTCTTCTTATGTTCTTATGTTTTTGGCACACCAGATATTCTGGAAATGAAAAAAAAGAAAGAAAAAAGTTCCATATGGCCAGAAGCAAACATGGGCATTTGAACATCTCATCCATATGATGCTTGGGTTTGACATGGTGTGTGTGTGTGTGTGTGTGTGTGTGTGAAGAATCAGTCAAATGTTTGGAGATGCCAAATGAATGTAATAACAGTACAAAGGTGTTCTCCCCCCTGCCCAACAACAACAACAACAACACTTTATTTTTAACAATTGTGCTTGTGGTTTTAATGTTCTATATATTTTAAATTGTTTTATTGTGTGTTGTTTGGTTTTAATTTTTGTGAACCGCCCAGAGAGCTTCGGCTATTGGGCGGTATAGAAATGAAATAAATAAATAATAATAATAACAACAACAACAACAACAACAACAACAACAACAACAACAATCTGCTGGGCAGGATCCAGTAATTACTTTCAAAGGCATTTAAATGCAATCATACCAAATGCCTGGGATGTTATAGGGAAGATTAATGACATGCATATGGTAGACGCACATTGCAGATTACGATTTATAACAGGATGCAGGAAATAGATGGGGCTATTTTATGAGTCTGTCTATATCTCCCTCCATGTGAGTTTCTTTGCCTTGGCCTATATGGTGCCAGCTGCTAATGGAGACACAATGGGTCTTCTGAGGAAATTGCCAGTTTGGGACCAATATTGTTATGCCCACCCTAGTACACTGCTCTTACTAGGAAAGACTGTTTCCATTCCCAGCCTTTTCCCATCTACCAGACATATAGAATTATGTGCTGATTCTGGTGTGATACCCAGAGATGGGCAAATATGGGGGCTCTGGGTACTAATTTTAACCCCCACACACACCCCACTGGCCACACCACATCCACACTCCACTGAATTTTGACAGTGGCAAAACAATGGATGGTTTACTGCCAGATTTCAGCAGCAAACTGCAACATGGCCTAAAAAGGCCACATTTTGCATTAAAAGAAGGCGCACACATTATTTCAAACTAATTGCAGCCTTTTCAGCCCACTTTTGTGGTTTGGCCCAAAATCCAGCAGCAAACAATTGATTATGTTGCCGCTGCTTCCACAGCAGGACCTTAGGGGATGACAGGGGCTATGATTAAGGCCAGGAAGGCCATGTGTGGCCTGATGGGTGCACGTTGGCCACCCCTGAATTAGGCACTGTTCCTTTGCTTTCTGTAGCATCATAGCTGCTGGCTGAAGAAGAGACTGCAGGCAGTGCAAGCTGAGGCCCTTGCACAAAAGCCCAGAATCATCTGGCTCAGGTCCAACCTGGTGCCATTGCTAGGGATGGCGGAGAATTCCACCACGGACTCCAGTGAGGCTGAATTCCAGTGAATTCGGCACCCCAGAGTCCATGGCGGAACGGAGCAATCCCCCCGCCACCCTGCGAAGTCTTGGTGGACCGGCTCCTACCTGCCTTTGGCGGGTCTGGATCCGGCCTCTGCTGTCTGCCTTCCGGTCTGTGGCCGCGAATGGTGTCCTGTGTAGTGGACGCCATTTGCGTCCCCGCTTTAGCTGTGATAGGCTACATAAATATTTACGTAGCCCATCACGGCAAAGAGCAGGGACGCAAATGGCGTTCGCTATGCCATGTGTCACTACTCTTTTTGTGATAGGCTACGTAAATACGTACGTAGCCTATCACGGCTAAAGCAGGGACGCAAATGGCATCCACTACGCCTTTTGCATGCCTTCTCTTTGCTGTGATAGGCTACGTAAATATTTATGTAGCCTATCACGGCAAAGAGCAGGGACGCAAATGGCATTCGCTATGCCATTTGTGTCACTACTCTTTTTGTGATAGGCTACGTAAATACGTACGTAGCCTATCACGGCTAAAGCAGGGACGCAAATGGCATCCACTACGCCTTTTGCATGCCTTCTCTTTGCTGTGATAGGCTACGTAAATATTTATGTAGCCTATCACGGCAAAGAGCAGGGACGCAAATGGCATCCACTATGCCTTTTGCATCCCTGCTCTTTGCCGTGATAGGCTACATAAATATTTACATAGCCTATCATGGCAAAGCAGGGATGCAAATGGCATTCCCTACACGCGACGCCATTTGCGGCTGCAGCCCAGCAGCGGATGGAAGTCCAGCTGCGGGTGGCCCCAGCTGGTGGCTCTGCAGACTTGCCACGGAGTGGAGCCAGCTGGGAGGATTCTGGGGGGAGGAACGGATCACCTTCCCCCCGGCTGACCCCCTGCAGACACAGGTAAGTGGGGTGTCGTACACCCCTAGCCATTGCTGGAAACTAGGGATGTATGAAAATCACTTACCTGCTCGCCGATTATGTTTATGGTTGGGGGGGAGGCATTCCGTCCCTCCCTCCGGAATCCTGGACGGGGGGGAGGAGCTCTGTTCCTCCCCCCCGGAATCCTCAGTGGCCAGCTGTGCTTCGCAGCAGCTTTGCGGAGCAGCCGGCCAGGCCCAGCCAGGCCAGAGCCGTTCGCAGCCGGATTTCTGGCCATGGAGGGCTCCGGGGGGGGGGGGAAGCGCGTACCCAAATGGTGTATGCAAATGGCATAGCCGCCGCCATTTCCAGTTTTTTTTTTTTTTACACACACGTGATAGGCTACGTAAGTTTTTATGTAGCCTAAAACATCTGGGTAAAAAAAAAAAAGGCATACGCAAATGGCGGCGGCTACGGCCGCCACCATTTGTGTACGGCTTTTTTTTTTTTTTTTTTACCCAGACGTTTTAGGCTACGTAAAAACTTACATAGCCTAAAATGACTAGGTTAAAAAAAAAAGAAAAAAGGTGTACACAAATGGTGGCGGCTATGGCCACCGCCATTTGCGTTCCTTATTTTGACACGTCTAGTCTACATAAACATTTACGCAGACTACGGCGAAAATAAGGGGAATGCAAATAGCGTCCACTACGCTATTTGTGTTCCCCTTATTTTCACCGTCTTAGTCTACGTAATTGTTTACGTAGACTAAGACAGCCCAAAATAAGGAACGCAAATGGCGGTGGCCGTAGCCGCTGCCATTTGCGTACGCCTTTTTTTCTTTTTACCCAGACGTTTTAGGCTACATAAAAACTTACATAGCCTATCACATGTGTGTAAAAACAAAAACAAAAACTGGAAATGACGGCGGCGGCAGCTGGTTGGAAGACCAGCTGCCGCCGCTGCCGCCGCCACTGCCGGAGCCACCGCCGCCCGGAAGATCCGCCCCAGGTAAGTCTCATCCCGGGGGGATCCACGGGGTGGGGGGTGGCAGGCCGTTTCGACACAGATTTCGAGGGGCCGAATGCACTGGCATTCGGCGTCCCCGAGATCCGTGGCGGAATTCTTTGCCATCCCTACTGGAAACAAAATGTCCAGATCTGTTGCTTTCCCTCCTTCTGGACAACTTGTCACTTCCAGCCTTTGGCCTGCCTGCTGGTCTCTCCCTGACTTCTGCCTGTCTGATTTCTGTCTGCTGCATGTCTGTCTTCCCAAGGCCCTTGGCTACACTTGGGCTCAACCGATTGCTCACTTCTGAATGTCTGGGGCTCTGGCTGAGTGTTCAAGAGATGCAGGACCATCGGTCCCCGCAACTGCCTGGAGTGGGGGATGCCTTCCTCCACTCAGCATTTACCCTCTCAAACCCACTAGGCATGTATGGATATTGTTAAATCCGTTCTATCTGTGTTTCACAGAATGTTGCATGTCTTCTATTCCGTCAATCCACTCATTGATTGAATCAGATTATTTTTACCAGAATTCCATGCTACTTGTTCTAATTTGCATTAGCGCTAACATGCATTATTGCTAACGCCCACTTTTGCAAATGTAGATCGTAATGCAATGAAGATTGGTGCATTTGCGCAAGTGCACATTAGCACTGATGCACACAATTAGTGAATTAGTGCACACACACCCAATGTGAAAAACCAGTCCATATGTCTACAGAGCCAGCACAATTTGGAAAAAGCTGGTCTGCTGCAGAATGGATTCATAAAAATCCAAACTCATTTGAATCCATTGTGGATTTCTCTGACATTTTCATGCACATGTTTTATTTAAAAAAAATATCAAAGTTCTGGATGAACCAATCTAAAGACTGGATAAATTCTCAAGGTTCAATGTGAACTGAACTTAAGATGGGAAAAATTAGAAATGGAGAGAAACTAATGGATAGGTTCATCCAGCCCTAACTGGGTGTGCCATTTCTTTGGCAGGTTATGATGGCTGAGGAGCATGGGATTTATAGTCTTCTCTTCCTTCTTATTTAATTTAGGAGGAAAACCACAAACCCCATGGTCCCCATGAAAATGATGGCCCAAAGCATACCTTTGAGCATGCTTAGGGACATCATTTTGGCTAAAGATACCCTCCCCAAGGCCTTTCCTTTGTCCAGTGAGCATTTCCCATCTCCCACTGTGCAAAAATAATGGGGGTTGCTTGGGAGGGGGGCTGGTGGAGGAGGGCAGTCTAGCAGCAGGGTCAGTGGATGAATCCTTCCTTGTGCTAGGTCAAGACGCAAAGGGGACTGGATTCAACTCACTACGTTTGAGGCTTTTTGAATGAGGTGGGGGAGTTCCCTTTGATGCCAATCCCATTCTAACTTCACATTCATCTATAGTTACTGTGATGGGGGATGAAAAAGAAAAAAGTAAAGGTGATCTAGTGGCAAATCATAGCTTTTGTTTCTTAAATTGGACGGGCTTTGCAATGGGGCCTGTTGAGCTTCCCCAGTGGGCAGGTTCCCAATGGGATGCTTGAAGAATTCAGTCTTCACAAATTCCTATCTGACAGAGGTGGGGAACATGTGACCATCCAGATGTTGGTGGACTGCAATGCCCACCAGTCCTAGCCAGCACAGCCAATTTTGAGGGATAATGGGAGTTGTAGTCTAACCACATCTGGAAGTCCATACATTTGACATGCTTGCTATATAAAACTCATATAAATATAATATAAATCTCATCCACACACCTCAACCCAAGAGGAGGAATGGGCGGGTGGGCGAGTGAGCGATGTTCTAGATCAACAGGATTCTCCGAACATTGTCTCACTGCTTGTCTCATGCCTGATTCCCATTCATGTTTGCAATCTCTGCTCACTCTGCATGAATGGGAAACTTGTGCAAATTGAGCAGCAATCAAATCAGAGATTGGTTGGTGGAAATCTCCCCCAATATGCAGAAATCTCTGCAAATTTGCACAGATATCCTAATTTGCATAACTTCCCTCCAGAGACTAAACTGAAGTTGATTCAGTCTACTGAGAACATCTTTGTAAATCAGGAAAATTGCACAAATTGAACTGGCAATTGGGAATGAGACGAACGTGAGCAAGTGTTTGACAGTGTGTGAATATTTTCAGTGGACACGTGCTTGCACTCATGTTCGGGGCTTCGAATGGGGCATGCTGATATGCTTTGTCAACAAAAAGTAAATTCTCATATATCCCTGCCCAAGAGACAGACCATGTACTGAAGAGGTTAGTGTGTTGCCTAACCTACTTCACAGGATTGTTGTAAGAATAAAATAGGGGGAAAATGTGTATGCTGCTTTGAACTCCCCTGGAGGTAGGGATGCATGAATCTTTCTACCTCTGTCTCACTGAGGATGTCATTTTTCTGTCACCAAGCCCATTCTGACTCAGCTTCACAACTCTTTTTTCCTCACTCAGGAATTCATTTGTATGCATTTCCTAAATGTATGTATTTTTTCCTCCCCCCCCCCAATTTTCCATTGAGAAAAGTGGTTCAGCTTGTATTGTTCAAATATACATATTCTTTGTTCACACATTTCAAATGCACGGGGTCTGTGCATCCCC
This sequence comes from Heloderma suspectum, assembly GCF_057233095.1. NCBI lineage: Eukaryota > Metazoa > Chordata > Lepidosauria > Squamata > Helodermatidae > Heloderma > Heloderma suspectum. The sequence goes on along the minus strand of NC_139468.1, from coordinate 37,249,525 downwards.
CCACCCCATCACCTCATTGTAAGCCTGAGAAAGGTACAGATTTTGTTAGCAATATTCATTCCATTCTGTGGTTAGTCTCAGGAGGTGCAAAGTGGGTATTCTCACATTAAAATGTGAACCCAATGAATTTCTCACCCATTCCTAGTGTTGATCGAACCATGGGATTTTGCATGATCCGAATATTGTGACACTGTTCTTCGCAGTTTGAAAGTATCAAAATGCACATTTAAATATAAATTTTCGGAAACACAGAGACACAAATATATACACACACATGCACATTTAAATACATATGTTCAGAGGGAAATACACATTTAAATGGTATTTCAATATGTATTTTGAGAGGGTTTAAAAAAAAATATCTGCAGATTAATGGAGAGATGGAATGGAATTATGAGTAAAAAACATGAGAATGTGACATGGATTCCCCCATACTAGGTTTGACACTGTCCGTGCTGGCACAGAAAAGTCATATCCTCCACTGCAGCTGACCTGAATACTAAAAATAAAGGGACATGGATCAAATACAGAGATTGACTCTTCACTCGACTTCATAGGAAACCATCCCAACATCTGTTGTTCAGACATGTGCAAAGATAAGGTGGCTGTAAAGCCGTTAGTGGCACTTCATGGTAAGAGACAAGCTGCTGCCAGCAGAGAGTGGGTTCGGTAAACTTTCCAGGTATTTTGGAGGTGAATCTTTTCATTGGCATACAGCCCTCATTTGACCCGGCTATTTCACATCATTACCAATTGCTTTGTTCCTCCGTCTCCGACTTCCTCCTTGCATTTTATTGGCTTCTGCTCCTGCTGACCTCTTCCAGCAGTTTACTTTCTAACATCCTGAAAGCTTCATCATCGCCGTCGCTCAGTTCGTCTCACCTTGGGCTGAGATTAAAAGGAGCGGGGTGGGGGGGGGAGAACATAACAACAAAGGGAACAGGAGAGCTCTGGGCAGCATCCTGGTGACAACGTGGAGAGGGCAAAATGGGCTGGGCATTCACCCAGAAGAAAAGCAGACGGGGAAAAAAATCAAACACGAATTGGTTCAAGCAGAAGGGGATGAGTACAGGGATTAGGGGAAATAGCATGTTGAGTAGTTCTTAAGAGAATGAAAAAGGCAGGGTTTTTATTTCTTACTCCAGTAAGGCAGAAGTCCCACTCCCTCCCACCGCCATGTGCACACACATTACTCCTGTACAAGGACAACTGAATAGAAAATTCACACTGGGAACTGAGGACAGTGGCTGGAGCTACATACATGGCTGTACAGTCTTTTGGTTTTGGTGACACAATCTTAGCACTGAGCACTTTGGTACTAAAATCTCCTGCCTTGGAAAATCCAGGGCCGATTTAAACATGCATGTTCATCAGTCGATTGCTCAACACAACAGTTGACAACAGATGTGCTATTTCAGAGTTCAGTGGGCAAAGAGAGCTTTTAGCAGGGCAAGGCAAAATTCATGAATCAGTCTCTCTCTCTCTCTCTCTCTCTCTCTCTGTATATATATATATATATATATATATATATATATATATAGTGGCTCAGGGGCTGCAGCTCAGTGGCAGAGCAGTTGCTTTGCATGTAGAAGATTCCGGGCTCGAACCCTGCATCTCCAGGTAGGACAGGAAAACATCTGCCTGAAACCCTGGAGAGCCATTGCTGCCAGTCGGTGTCGACAATAGCGGGCTACATGGACCAAGGGTCTCACTCATTTTAAGGCAGCTTCCTCTCTCTCTCTCTCTCTCTCTCTCTCTCTCTCTCTCCCTCTCTCTCTCTCTACACACACACACACACACACACACACACACACACAGTACTAAATTACAGAAGAGAGACCTGATTCAAAAGATCTGGCACAATTTCTTGGAATCTGCACCCAGATCTAGGAGTGTGTTCTAGAATTTCCAGGCTCCCCCTTCCTTCTAGGATGGAGAAACTCTGGCCCACAGGCCAAATATAACCTGTGGGGGCTTCCCATCTGTGCCATAGATGTTCCCTCCAAGCCCCTGGCCCCCTCTTTCAGCACTAGAGAAAGACTGTCCTTTTTCCATGCAGAAAGAGGGGAGGAGTGGTTGCCCTGTGCCTCTCTCTGCATAGACAAAGGGACCCCTGGGATGACAGGGGTTGGGGCTTTGGGAGGGAAGGGCACACCTCCTAACCTCATCTGGCCCTTGGGGAGTGAACCAGAAGGCAATCCAGGAAACAGTCCCTGACCGACCCTGTTCTCAGCAGTGCTTAATCGAAAGGTTCCAGCTCTCAGTCACCATGGCCAATTTTTGAGTAGACTGTTGGACTTGGACTGTTTAGACCTGGCCACTCTCAGCCTAATCTACGTCACTAGGGATGCCAGAGAAATCCGTTTCAGGGGTGGAGTTTAATGGGTTTCCTTTCCTAGGTTCGGCCCCCTGGACTTCATTTCACTTCCCAGTGTGGCACCTGATCCTGTCTGCAGCAAGCCGGGCCAGCTCACAGATTTTCCAGGTGTTCTGTACTTTTTTTTTCTCCACAGGTTCTGCTATTTGCACACATTTCTGAGCCATTTGTGCAAATTTGGCTGCACCGTGTGCAAATTGCTCAGAAATTTGTGCAAACTGTGGAACCTGTGGGGAACAAAATACACAAAAAAGGGTTCCCAGAGTTTGGGAGAAAAGCTTGCAGCTTGGCTGGCCAACAGTGATTGAGCCACACGTGGTGTGGAACTCCACCGAGTCAAAAAAGAAGTGGATTTCCCAGTGATGGACATCCCTACCCCCCACACATGTTGTGATAAAAAGGGGGGCAGGATCTATGCTGCCATGAGGTCTTTGGAGGAAAAGGTGAGATATAAATGTACTAAATAAATAAATGCCCCCTGAGTTCCGCTTCAAAGCACACACAGCCTACAGGTGCAGACAAGGGAACCTTCTTTCTACCGACTCTGCTTTTGCAGTCAGTGACACTAGAGCTAAGATATCCTAGAGGAAGAAAGAATCACCACACCTATTCTTTTTTGTTATGTTGTATGCTTGCTTCCCAACAAATTAGACCCATGACTCATCAGTAGCGCCATCTTCTAGACTACTGCATCAACCCAGGAACTATCAGCAAACATGATGCACCACAAAATGAAATACAAAGGAAGAGGCATTCCAGGGGGTGGGTGGTGGTGGTCAGAAATTCCTTCAAATGGGTAAGTGCCGGGCTAAATGACAGCAAAATTCCTTGCTGTGTGTTCATGGGCAGCTGAACCCAAATCCAGCTTGGAGAATCTGATATCCATCCCAGGAACTGGGACATTCAGCTGACAGAAAGTAGTTTTGAGGGCCAAAGGCAAGATGCCTACTATGCATATGAGATGCATAATCCAGAGGCCCTATAGGATGCACCAGTTGCTCAACTTTCATGCACCTGTTGTCTTCTGGACCTGACAAGTGAGTACACAGAATCCCAAGAGATCCACAAAGGTGAGTCCCATTTTCAGGGCAAGATGATCCTGGTGCATGCTCGTGAGTCCCCAGGTAGGCTTTGATCCACATTAAGGATGTCTTCAGCCTCCCCCCATGCCTCAACACACACACACACACACACACACACACACACACACACACACACACAGAGTCAGTGAATACGTGGGGGTAGTGGGATTTTCAGACATACAGCCCACCACGAACATTCTCGCTGCCCACCCCCAGCAGTGGCACTTTCAATGGTGGTAAAATGAGGACCCACAGCATCCATCTGTATGCATGTAAGCCCCCTTCACTCACCACCAAATGCGTGGCGGCTGGGTGTGTGGCCAGTGGATGCTGTAGCCATGAGGGAGCATGTCCAGTGGGCACAATCCCATGGCTCCTCATATGCATTCCGGAACTCTGTGGGATATATGAAGGGGGCTTCAGTGTCCTATATAATTGCGTGTGTGTGTGCAGTGTGAACATGACGCTCGCCTTTATGCCCAGCAACATACAGAATGTACACACCAGGGGCTAGTATGTTGCCTCTTATTTTTTCAAAAATAATTTTGTATATGTATACATATACAAATATGTGTGAGCCTGTATTTGTGTGTGTGTGTACACACTCATGCATGCGTGCACACACACAGATGTTGCCCCTCAAACTACAGGAATTCTGGGGTCTATAGTTTTCCCAGCTTTTAGGGTGTTCTTATTGTAAACTTATGCCCCTCTCCTTCTTCCCTAAAGCTGCAATTGTATACTCACTTTCCCCAGAATAATCCCCACTGAACTCAATGCGACTTAGTTCTGAGTACATATATATAGGATTGCACTCTAACACCTTCTGCCCCCACCCCCCCACCCCCAAATTGTTTTGTTTTGCTTTGCTTTTGAGAGAGAATTCTTCTTTGGTTAAACTTCCTGCCTCTCAGATAAAAAACAGCAGCAATTTTCTGCTTGAATTTCTCGCTGACTAAGTCCATTGATCATCCTTTCTCTCTCTGAGTGAGGAGAGTGTTTTCTGTTTAATAACTCCTATCCTTCTCCACAAGGTTTTCCCCCCTTCTCTTCTCTCTCTCTCTCGCCTTCGCTTGTTTGTGTTGTGTTGGTCAGTTCGCCGCGCTATTCCTCTGAGAGGTAAAGAGAGCGCAAAATTGAAGTTATTTTATGCTTGGGCTCCCTCCATCCCAATTTTCAGATCTTCATGTCAATTTTCACACATCAGTGTCATATGGGGAATGCTATGGAAATTTCACTGGAGTCCTTCGGAGACGATTTATACATGACCCCCCACACACCGTCCACCCCCTCCACCCCCAGCCCAGATGCTTCTGTCTTTGCAAAGCACAATTTGATGTATAATTAATGTGCATTGAAGAAATATAACTTAACTCCGACTTCTTTTTTTTTTAATGCTTTGGCGGAAAAAAAAACAGCCTCCAATCTTTCTCCTGGCAAATTGTCTCATATTAAATCCTCCAGTGAAGTAAAGGCCATGCATTCATTCTTTTGTTTTTCTTCAGTTCAACATACTGTAAAGATTGTTGATCATGCAAGCTAATTTGCCAAATGCCAGCCAGCAACCCCTCACACCTACTTTGTTGCCTTCCTAACATGTGAGCCATTTTCGGAGGGGAAATTATTAGGTCTTTTCAGAAACAAATGGATGACAGGGTGGTTGCTTAAAATTTTGAAAGCAAATCACGGGTGGGGTGTGCGTGTGTATGGCTGTGCACGTGCCAAAGCTGAAAGGAGAAATACATCTGACAGTGAGAGTTTTCAGTGGTTGACCTAGAAACAGGCCTTTCGCATTGGGCTGACTGGATGGGGGCGGGAGGAGGCACCGAGCCGGTGTCCGATCCCCAGGGCTCTGCTCCACCCCAGGATAAACTGAAATGAGTGTAGGCTGTATTAAAGCCAAAGCTGGACAGAATCATGAGCCTCTTAGAGTTATAGTGTTCATTAGTCTTTTCAAAGAATAGGAAAGCCTTTTGCACGTTTCACCAGGCCTGCAGTCTTTACACAGGACAGGTGGAGACATAGATCTTACAGCCTGAAGGCAGAGCAACCCCATTCTGAGCACCTCCCTCTCTACAACATCTTGCTCGGCTTACTGTACATCCCAAGGTTTGTTCCTCTGTTTGTTTCTTTGCCACATTAGGGCGGCGCCGGCCACATGTGCTGCACCAAAATGGGGGAAAATTTGCATGCAATTTCGGTATGCTAATTTGTATGGATAGGTGCACGTTTAGAAATAATGGCTATACCTTAAATAGAAATACAAGACATCTCAGCATAGTGGGAAGAAGGTGACCTGTATGTCTTGCTCAGTCTGCTGATCAGGTGCTAACTGCAGACATGGATGCATGAGAACTCTGTTTCAGTTGGTTTTTGATCAGGATTTACTCACTCTGCACTTTCCGGAGTGAACACAGACTCAGACGCAATCTGTGGTTGAAAGTCTGTACATTTCTGAGCTTGCAATGTAGGAATGTCCGGTGCAGGGAAGTCCGGCCCTCTTGGGACTCAATGGATTTATCTGGAGCCCCAGGCTTGGCTTGCATTCATGAGCCAAGCTACAGGTTCTCCGCTGGAAGTCATGGACTCCCAACCCTACACTGGCCGTTGTGTGCAAGTCCCTCCTTCTCCCTGCTGAGCCTCGGCAGGGAGAAGGAGACATTTGCTCACAGTGACCAGTGCTACAATTGCCAACCACCAGCCATTCCGAGCAAGTGTCTCCTTCTCCTTGCCAGGTATCAGCAGGGAGGAGGAGACACTTGCACACAACACCTGCTGATGGCAACAGTGGAAGTATGTGATCTGACCCAACTCGACAAAGGTGGAGCCAGGCCAGCTCGCAGATAAGCAAGACAGAGTCCAGGGGCCAACGCGCCAAAAGCTCAGTGGACTCGCTTCCCTGGATGGATTCCTCTGACATCTCTATTGCAATGTGATTCAGCAACCAAATAAAATCAATTCAACAGCATGTGCACATTTGGAAAATGAGCATGAAAAGATGCATACTTTTGAAAAATGCACATCAATACCCTTTTGAGGCTTGCTGGATTTCCATGGCACCCCTGACTTGGTTTGCATTTGTGAGATGAGCCATGTTGTTTTTCCAGAAATCTGAGAATTTTTTCGCTTTAAAAAAAGAGAAGAAGCATAAATAGACATTTGCACAAACTGTTGCTGCGATTTGTGTAATTTGCACAAATTGCGGCTAAAATTTCTGCAAATGTCTATTCATGCAAATAAAAAAGATGGAATATCCGCCCGCTGGCACAACTTGCTACATAGCAGAAGTCGGAACAGAGTCTGGGTAGCCAAATCACTGAAAGCTTGTTGGGCTCCACCCCCCAACTGGATTCCTTTGACATCTCAGACTTGACATGGAACTTCCATTTCTCACACCAGTCCTGTGTTCTTTGTACTGTGTAGTTCAGCCTTGTAGAATCTTTGGTCACAAGTTAAGGTGCTGGTTGAGGACAAAGTCATAACAGATGAAGGCCTTACAAATCCCAGAGGATCCACCAGTGCACATTGTCATACAGCATAGGCAGATTGTCCACAGCTTCAATCCTCACCATCTCCGTTTAAAAAGGGTCAGGTAAGTTGATGTGAACGACCTTTGTCTGCAATGGTGGAGAGCTGCTGCCAATTAGCATAAGCAAAGGATGTCTGGAAAATTAATTTCAGTTCAGTTTTGGTCAGGATTTTACCGAGTTCACACTATCCAGACCAATGCAACAAGATGCAAAGTCCATACATTTCCGAGCTTGCAATGCGATTCACAGACACCTCCCCCAATACATTTGACAGCATGTGTACATCTGAAAAATATGCATGAAAACTGCATACTTTTGGAAAAATGCATACTTTTGGAAAAAATGTACACAAATATGTGTTGATCAATGGGAGAAAAATATGTATATTTAAAAAAAGTGCATAATTGGTGTGTACTTTTGGAAAAATACTCTTGAAAATACCCATGGATGTTAATGTGAAAAAAAAGTTCCCAATTTGATATGGACTCAAGTTGGAACAAGCTTTGAGGAGGAATTTGGAGAACTTCAGTGAGCTTGAGATTTGCTGATTCCCCATCAATAGCCAACAAATTTGGAACACCCAACAGTGGCCACAAGACTGGAAAAGGTCAGTTTACATTCCAGTTCCAAAGAAGGGCAACGCCAAAGAGTGTTCAAACTACCGCACAATTGCGCTCATTTCACATGTCAGCAAGGTGATGCTCAAAATCCTACAAGCTAGGCTTCAGCAGTATGTGAACCGAGAACTACCAGAAGTACAAGCTGGGTTTCGAAGAGGCAGAGGAACTAGAGATCAAATCGCCAACATTTGCTGCATCATGGAGAAAGCAAGAGAATTCCAGAAAAACGTCTATTTCTGCCTCATTGACTACGCTAAAGCCTTTGATTGTGTGGACCACAACAAACTGTGGCAAATTCTTAAAGTGATGGGAGTACCAGACCACCTTACCTGTCTCCTGAGAAACCTGTACGAGGGTCAAGAAGCAACAGTAAAAACCAGAGATGGAACAACCAATTGGTTCAAAACTGGGAAAGGAGTACGACAAGGCTGCATATTGTCACCCTGCTTATTTAACTTATATGCAGAGTACATCATGAGAAATGCCGGGTCGGATGAATCAGAGGTCGGAATTAAGATTGCCGGGAGAATTATCAACAACCTCCGATATGCAGACGATACCACCCTAATGGCAGAAAGCGAAGAGGATCTAAAGAGCCTCTTATTGAGGGTGAAAGAGGAGAGTGCAAAAGCTGGTTTGAAACTCAACATTAAAAAAACTAAGATCATGGCATCTGGCCCTATCACTTCCTGGCATATAGAAGGGGAAGAAATGGAAGCAGTGACAGATTTTACTTTCTTGGGCTCCAAGATCACCGCAGACGGTGACTATAGCCATGAAATTAAAAGACGCTTGCTCCTTGGGAGGAAAGCTATGGCCAACCTAGACAGCATAGTAAGAAGCAGAGACATCACCTTGCCGACAAAGGTCCGTCTAATCAAAGCTATGGTTTTCCCAGTAGTAATGTATGGCTGTGAGAGCTGGACTATAAGGAATTGATGCTTTTGAACTGTGGTGCTGGAGAAGACTCTTTCGAGTCCCCTGGACTGCAAGGAGGTCAAATCAGTCCATCCTAAAGGAAATCAACCCAGAGTGCTCATTGGAAGGACAGATCCTGAAGCTGAAGCTCAAATATTTTGGCCACCTAATGCGAAGAGAAAACTCTCTGGAAAAGACCCTGATGCTGGGCAAGACTGAAGGCAAAAGGAGAAGGGGACGGCAGAGGATGAGATGGTTAGATAGCATCACCAATGCAATGAATATGAACTTGAGCATGCTCTGGGAGAGAGCGCAGGATAGGAAGGCCTGGCGTGCTATGGTCCATGGGGTCACGAAGAGTCGGACACGACTGAACGACTGAACAACAACAACAACATCAATAGTGCAAGCATACCCAGCTAGATGACAAATAGTCTCATATAGTATGAAACATGCTACTAAGAGAGCACCCCCTCCCCCTTGAGTATTCCATCTTTACCATAAGTTAAAATAGCAAGATAATTATTTAGTCATGTCATTTTTAAAGTGATAAATTATGTCTCTGTCTTCCTTTTTCCTCCATGGCATTGCTGGTTCCTCTATATTTGGGTGTCATCCAGGGTGGGTGCGGTGGGGGGGCATCTCAGACCAGATGCACAAATATATGTACATTATGTCCATTCTCCATATTTGACTACTGTACCCTTGATGATTGGCAGCTGAATGTGCACATTTATTCCATTGAAAAGCACCATGTGGAAGATGGTACAAAAGTTCCATTAGGGGGTAGCCAGAGCTGCTGCCCTATTCACATGTGCTTGAAGCCGCCATCAACAAATGATGAGCACATACCTATGAATCAGTTCCATCTCCATGATCTATCTAATGTTCCAATTTTATCCTGTAATTGCAAACAATCATTTTGTTAATCTCGTCTATTATATTTTGGTAGCATCGTTAGCATCTAATAAAAGAAAAGTGTTAATAGCAAACAAAAAAAAGAGGCGGGGAGAGGGAAGAAGCTCCTGGAAAATGCATATTCCCAAAATTAATAATGGAACTTCTGGACTACTTTTGGAAATTTGACATCCTCTTGCTTTGGGGGACAGTAGGGGATGGGGGGGAGGTGTGCATTAGACCATGTTATATTTAAGATTGGTGTGTGGGTCACCAGAAGTCTCTTGATTTGCTTCTCACTGTCTTAAACATTAAACGTGCTGCGGAGGTCTGATAGTTCCAAGCAGGTTTGATAAAAGGGAATTTGATTGCTGATGTAATAAAGTGATTTGTTTTCTCTTGTCACTTAACGTCCATTGTAGGAAAGCAAAATAGGAGACAGTTGTGAACATTGTGTTGATTCATTTTACTTCTTTTATTTACTCCTTTAAAGAAGCCTCTCTCTCTCTCTCTCTCTCTCTCTCTCTCTCTCTGTGAGTGTGAGTCTGTGTGTGTGTGCGTGCTTGTGTGTGTCCGTGTGTGCCAACTGGAATTTGTTGCTGCATATAACAAAATAGCCAGCCAAGTCCTCTCCCATTTGGTTTAATGAGCAGCCCCGGAATGCGATAGCTTTATCATAATTGTTACCCCCCTTCGATCTGAACACAGGAAATGAGTTAGATGAGCACACTGCTGCGCCTTGCCCTTGCGGAGACCAGCCAATATTCTCCACAGCTTTCCTGCCGGGATCTCTGGCAACAATCTACTGTAGCGCAACAATGTTTAACTAAAGTTACCCTTGCAAGGGCTGTAGAAATACACAGGCTTCTGGCCTGGAGCCATATTGCCTCAGGCGGTGGACTTTTCAAACTAGCAAGTGGAATGCCAGAGGAAATAAAGAGAGATAATTCTGTGACTGGGAAACCAAGGTGTACTGCCAGGCCCAGCATCAGCATCTGGCTTGCGCAGGCCCACCTGCCCCAGCAGGGCCCACTGGGGATGATGTCGACCCCAACTGCTGCTGGGCTGACACCATTGAGCTCTTGGGCCTCTCCTCGGCATCAGAGTCCAGGGCAATGCAGCCAAGGCCCCCCAAATGACCACCTAGAAAGTGGCAATTTGTAGAATCATAGAATCATAGAATATTAGGGTTGGAAGGGGCCTACAAGACCATCGAATCAACCCCCCTGCTCAATGCTTCCAGTGTGGGAGAGCCCACCACCTCCCTAGGGAATTGGTTCCATTGTCGTATTGCTCTAACAGTCAGGACATTTCTCCTGATGTTCAGCTGGAATCTGGCTTCCTGTCACTTGAGCCCATTATTCCGTGGGCTGATCGAGAAGAGATCCTGGCCTTCCTCTCTGTGACAACCTTTCAAGCACTTGAAGAGTGCTATCCTATCTCCCCTGTCTTCTCTTCTCAAGGCTAAACATGCCCATTTCTTTCAGTCTTTCCTCATAGGGCTTTGTTTCCAGTCCCCTGATCATCTTTGTTGCTCTCCTCTGAACCCTCTCCAGTTTGTCTGCATCCTTCTTAAAGTGTGGTGCCCAGAACTGGACACAGTAATCAAAATGAGGCCTAACCAGTGGTGAGTAGAGGGGAACTAGTACTTCCCGGGATTTGGAAGCTATGCTTCTATTAATGCAGCCCAAAATAGCATTGGCCTTTTTTGCAGCCACATCATATTGTTGGACAATTCCAAAATCCTTCTTGCTTGTAGTATTGTTGAGTCAAGCCTCCCCCATCTTGTAACTGCACATTTGGTTTCTTTTTCCTAGGTGCAGAACTTGGCATTTATCCCTATTCAGTGTCATTCTGTTGTTTTCTGCCCAGCGCTCCAATCTATCAAGATCACTTTGAATTTTGTTTCTGTCTTCCAGGAGATTAGCTATCTATCCCACCCAATTTTGTGTCATCTGCAAATCTGATCAGCATTCCCGGCACCTCCTCCTCTAAGTCATTAATAACAATGTTGAAGAGCACTGGTCTGGGCCCAGGACTGAGCCCTGCAGTACCCCGCTTGTTACCTCTCCCCAGTTTGAGAAGGTCCCAGTGATAAGCACTCTTTCAGTCCGATTCTGTAGCCAACTGTGGATCCACCTGATGGTTGTTTCATCTAGCCCACTTTGAGCTAGTTTGCTCATCAGGAGATCATGGGGCACTTTGTCGAAAGCTTTGCTGAAGTCGAGGTATATTATGTCCACAGCATTCCCACAGTCCACAAGGGAGGTGACCTGATCAAAAAATGAGATCAGATTCATCTGGCATGATTTGTTCTTGACCAATCCATGTTGGCTTTGAGTAATCACTGCAGTGTTTGCAAGGTGCTTCCAGATGGATTGCTTTATAATCTGCTCCAGAATTTTCCCAGGGATTGATGTCAGACTGACTGGTCTGTAGTTCCCAGGTTCCTCCTTTTCGCCCTTTTTGAAGATAGGGACAACATTAGCCCTCCTCCAATCATCTGGCACTTCACCCATCCTCCATGATTTCTCAAAGATAATAGACAGTGGTTCTGAGAGTTCTTCTGCCAGTTCCTTTATTACTCTAGGATGTAGTTCATCTGGCCCTGGAGATTTGGACTCATTCAAAGTAATTAGGTGTTCCTTGACCATATGCCTATCAATCTCAAGCTGCAATCCTGCCCCTTCCACCTGTACTTTGCCTTTGCCAGTGGGTAGGGGGGGATCATAGACCCTCTTTTGGGAGAAGACTGAGCTGAAGTAGAAATTTAGCATTTCTGCCTTTTCTTTGTCATTTGTTATCATTTTGCCATCCTGATTTAATAGTTGAACCACCATTTCTTTCATCTGTCTTTTACTATGCACGTATCTGAAGAAAGCCTTTTTGATGCTTTTAGCATCCCTTGCTAACCTCAGCTCATTCTCAGCTTTAGCTTTAGCCTCCCTGACACCATCCCTGCAATTCTGTGCTACGTGCCTGTACTCTTCCTTTGTTGTTTGGCCTTCTGTCCACTTCCTATATGTGTCCTTTTTTTTTGTTTTCAGGTCATCTCTAAGCTTTTTGTGAAGCCACATTGGCTTCTTCTGTTGTCTTCCGCCTTTTTTTTCTTGTTGGAATTGTTTGTAGTTGTGCCTTTTTCCTTTTTTAAAAGCTCCCACCCATCTTGGACTCCTTTTCTCATTAGAGTTGCTTGCCATGGGACCTTACTTATCATTGTTCTGAGTTTATTAAAATCAGCTTTCCTAAAATCCAGGGTATGGATTTGGCTACACTCGGCTTTTGCTTCCTTTAGAACCAAGAACTCAAGTATAACATGGTCACTTTCCCCCAGAGTTCCCATAACTGCTACTTTATCCACTAAGTCATCTCTGAGACTCTGTTGGTTAGGACGGATCAAGTCAAGGATAGCCAATCCTCTAGTTAATTCCTCCACTTTCTGTAGGAGGAAGTTATCTGCAAATTATCCACAGGAATTTGTTGGAGGGGCCATATTTTGCAGAATTTGTCTCCCATCAGGGAAATTGAAGTCCCCCCATTACTACTACATTATGCTTCCTTGAAACATTGGGAGTTTGCTTTTCAAAAGTTCTATCCTTGTCTTCTCCTTGATTGGATGGCCGGTAGTAGACTCTGATCATTACGTTGCTTTTATTCTTTGCTCCATTTATTTTAATCCAGATGCTCTTGATGGGGCTGCCAAGCTCCCTCTCCTGTATTTCGGTGCTGAGATATGTGTTTTTAGCATATAGTGCAATCCCACCTCCCTTTCTCTGCCTCCTGTTCTTTTTTTGAAGAAGTTATATCCTTCAATTGCTGCATTCCAGTCATGAGAGTCATCCCACCAAGTCTCAGTTACACCTTGTTGTTGTTGTTGTTCAGTCGTTAAGTCATGTCCGACTCTTCGTGACCCCATGGACCATAGCACGCCAGGCCTTCCTGTCCTCTGCTCTCTCCCGGAGTGTGCTCAAATTCATATTCATTGCATTGGTGATGCTATCTAGCCATCTCATCCTCGGCCGTCCCCTTATCCTTTTGCCTTCAGTCTTGCCAAGCATCAGGGTCTTTTCCAGGGAGTTTTCTCTTCGCATTAGGTGGCCAAAGTATTTGAGCTTCAGCTTCAGTATTTGTCCTTCCAATGAGCACTCAGGGTTGATTTCCTTTAGGATGGACTGATTGGACCTCCTTGGGGACTTCGTAAGAGTCTTCTCCAGCACCACAGTTCGAAGGCATCAATTCTTCGGCGCTTGGCCTTCCTTATAGTCCAGCTCTCACAGCCATATGTTGCTACTGGGAAAACCATAGCTTTGATTATACAAATCTTTGTCGGCAAGGTGATGTCTCTGCTTCTTACTATGCTGTCTAGGTTTGCCATAGCTTTTCTCCCAAGGAGCAAGCGTCTTTTAATTTCATGGCTACAGTCACCATCAGCGGTGATCTTGGAGCCCAAGAAAGTAAAATCTGTCATTGCTTCCATTTCTTCCCCTTCTATATGCCAGGAAGTGATGGGGACAGATGCCATGATCTTCGTTTTTTTAATGCTGAGTTTCAAACCAGCTTTTGCACTCTCCACTTTCACCCTCAACAAGAGGCTCTTTAGATCCTCTTCGCTTTCTGCCATTAGGGTGGTATCATCTGCGTATCTGAGGTTGTTGATAATTCTTCCGGCAATCTTAATTCCGACCTGTGATTCATCCAACCCGGTGTTTCTTATGATGTACTCTGCATATAAATTAAATAAGCAGGGTGACAATATACAGCCTTGTCGTACCCCCTTCCCAATTTTGAACCAATCGGTTGTTCCATGTCCGGTTCTTACTGTTGCTTCTTGACCCTCATGCAGGTTTCTCAGGAGACAGGTAAGGTGGTCTGGTGCTTCCAGCTCTTTAAAAATTTGCCACAGTTTGTTGTGATCCACACAATCAAAGGCTTTAGCGTAGTCAATGAAGCAGAAATAGACATTTTTCTGGAATTCTCTTGCTTTCTCCATGATGCAGCGAAAGTTGGCGATTTGATCTCTAGTTCCTCTGCCTCTTCTAAACCCAGCTTGTACTTCCAGTAGTTCTCGGTTCACATGCTGCTGAAGCCTAGCTTGTAGGATTTTGAGCATCACCTTGCTGGCATGTGAAATGAGCGCAATTGCATGGTAGTTTGAACACTCTTTGGCATCACCCTTCTTTGGAATTGGAATGTAAACTGACCTTTTCCAGTCTTGTGGCCACTGTTGAGTGTTCCAAATTTGTTGGCATATTGAGTGCAACACTTTAACAGCATCATCTTTTAGAATTTTAAATAGCTCAGCTGGAAGACTGTCATCTCCGCTAGCTTTGTTGTTAGTAATGCTTCCTAAGGCCCACTTGACTTCACTCTCTATGATGTCCGGCTCAAGTTCAGTGACTGCACTATCATGGCTATCAGGGACATTCAGATCTTTCCTGTATAGTTCTTCTGTGTATTCTTGCCAGCTCTTCTTAATCTCATCTGCTTCTATTAGGTCCCTGCCTTCTTTGTCCTTTATCATGCCCAACTTTGCACAAAACGTTCCCTTGAAATCTCCGATTTTCTTGAAAAGATCTCTAGTCTTTCCCATTCTATTGTTTTCCTCGATTTCTTTGCATTGTTCATTTAAGAAGGCCTTCTTGTCTCTCCTTGCTATTCTCTGGAACTCTGCATTCAGTTGGATATATGTATCCCTTTCTCCCTTGCTTTTCGCTTCCCTTCTTTCCTCAGCTACTTGTAAAGCCTCATCAGACAGCCACTTTGCTTTCTTGCATTTCTTTTTCTTTGGGATGGATTGAGTTGCTGCCTCCTAAACAATGTTACAGACCTCTGTCCATAGTTCCTCAGGCACTCTGTCTATCAGGTCTAATCCCTGAAATCTATTCCTCACCTCCACTGTATATTCATAGGGGATATGATTTAGGTCATACCATAAACCATTTAGTGGTTTTCCCTATGTTCTTCAATTTAAGCCAAAATTTTGCAAGAAGCAGCTCATGATCTGAGCCACAGTCAGCTCCAGGTCTTGTTTTTACTGACTGTATAGAGCTTCTCCATCTTTGGCTGCAAAGGACATGATCAATCTGATTTCAATATTGACCATCTGGTGATGTCCATGTGTAGAGTCGCCTCTTGTGCTGTTGGAAAAGAGTGTTTGCTATGATCAGTGTGTTCTCTTGGCAAAACTCTATAAGCCTTTGTCCTGCTTCATTTTGTACACCA
This sequence comes from Heloderma suspectum, assembly GCF_057233095.1. Classification (NCBI taxonomy): domain Eukaryota; kingdom Metazoa; phylum Chordata; class Lepidosauria; order Squamata; family Helodermatidae; genus Heloderma; species Heloderma suspectum. Next base: position 37,233,879 of record NC_139468.1, on the reverse strand, counting down.
AGGCCATGCTTGCCTGTTATCCTGGTGATTTCTTGACTTCCTACTTTAGCATTCCAATCCCCTATGATGAAGAGGACATCTTTTTTTGGTGTTAGTTCTAGAAGGTGTTGTAGGTCTTCATAGAACCGATCAACCTCAGTTTCTTTGGCCTCAGTGGTTGGGGCGTAGACTTGAATTACTGTGATGTTGAATGGCTTGCCTTGGATTTGTACTGAGATAATTCTATCATTTTTGAGATTGTACCCCAGTACTGCTTTTCCCACCCCTTTGTTGACTATGAGTGCTGCTCCATTTCTTCTAAGGGATTCTTGCCCACAGTAGTAGTTATGATGGTCACCTGAATTAAATTCTCCCATGCCTGTCCATTTTAGTTTGCTGATTCCCAAGATGTCAATATTCAATCCTGCCATCTCATGTTTGACCACCTCCAGCTTACCTTGATTCATTGATCTTACATTCCAGGTTCCTAAACAATATTGTTCTTTACAGCATTGGACTTTCTTTTCACCACCAGACACATCCACAGCTGAGTGTCCTTTCGGCTTTGGCCCAGCTGTTTCACTCTTTTTGGCGCTACTTGGACATTCCCTCTGCTCTTTCCTAGTAGTATATTGGACACCTTCTGATCTGAGGGGCTCATCTTCCGGCGTCATCTCTTTTAGCCTCGTGATACGTTCCATGGGGTTTTCTTGGCAAGAATACTGGAATGGGTTGCCATTTCCTTCTCCAGTGGACCACATTTTGTCAGAACTCTCCACCATGACCTGTCCATCTTGGGTGGCCCTGCACAGCATAGCTTATGGCTTCACTGAGTTATGCAAGCCCCTTCACCACAACAAGGCAGTGATCCATGAAGGGGAAAGGAAAGGTTCCTCCTGTGCAGGCACCGGGTCATTACTGACCCCTAGAGGGACGCTGCTTGCGCTGGCATTTTTGTGGCAGACTATAGTGGGGTGGTTTGCCATTGCCTTCCCAAGTCGTAAGTCTTGTGACTACCTTCAAGTCATAATTTCCTTCTTGTATTAAGAGCTCAAATTCATTCTGTTTGTCCCCCATACTCTGGGCGTTAGTATATATAGACATCGAAGACCATGTGCTTTGTGGTCTGGCTTTCTTCCTACATGTTTGTGAAGACTATTATTGGGCGCTATTAGAGCTGTTCTCTCCATTGTGATGCATGAACCTTCATCCATTGTTACCTGCAATTGTACGTCTCCCTCCCCTATAGGATTCAGTTTAAAGCAGTCCCACTGTCAGCAGCTGGGCTAGCATGAGCTTTTAAAAACAAAACGTTTTATATTCACTGAGAGCTGGCTGGGCACATACATAGGTGCTTACTTTATGGTTTTTACTTAGCCCTCATTTTTCAAACCCTTTTACCAGCTCTTGGTGGTACCCTTCTGGAGTTCCCCTTTTACCAGCCGTATTTTCCCTTCACCACGCCCTAGAAGGTGACCCAACCTCTGGGACATTCTGGAGGAAAAACTTGGCTATCACCAGGAGCTCTTAAGACACACACACATGAAACAAACAAAAAAGGAGGGTCTAAGGCAGTTGTTTATGGTGGTCTACACTGGAGTGTAGGGGGCCTGTGCCTTTCTGACGATGATGTGTGATGGTGCTAGACCTGACAGGGGGGTGTCAACCTTATTTTTGTGTTAAATAAATAATCAAACAATACATTCTGAGGAGGCTGTCTGTTGCATCTCTTCCTGAGTCACTGCAGTGAGCTTGCCTCCTTCAAATGATCGGAGAACAGCAGGCTCGAAAAGTAAAAAAAAAAAGAAATCCCACAGAGAGAAAGAGAGAGAGAGAGAGAGATGGGAATAAGAGTGAAGAGTTCCCATAATTTCATATTTAGAAAACATGTGTCGCAGAGCCTCCTAGGGTTTGGGAAGCACTGCTCTGCAGAGAGCACCCCTGTTTTCTGAACCTACTTTCCAAATTTCCATTAAGCTGAGGGGTGTGTGTGTGTGATGTGCTTGGCTCCCTAACTATTCAAGCCCTCAACCAGCTACTGGATGCTGGTTATAAATGTAATTAGAAGTCAGAGAGAGAGAGAGAGAGAAGTGGGGGTGCCCTTGGCAACGAGCAGAAAATCTGAAGCTTTAATACTGTTGACACTGAAACACCTGCTGAGGGCAGAGAAATGCTGTACAACTGAATGACCCTTCTCCGAAGATAGGAAGTGTCACTTCCTGGGGCTTGGATCGGGGCAGCTGGCAGCTGGCCAATAAAGAGGGGAATCAAGTGCGTGACTCCAGGGTCTCCACAGGAGTTCTACAATTCACCCGGTGCCTATGGGGCAGAACATCACTCTGGAGTTATCAGATAGGGAAACTAAATGGCCAAGACCATGTAAAGGAGATAGATCTTCCAGCTTCCCTGCCTCATCCATTTCATTTCATTTCTCTCCCCCTCCCCCTGTCCAAACCCTCTACCATGCATGCAATGGTTTGCTGAATTTTGCAGAAAAGGTACTGCACTGTAGCCAGCCGTGAACAATTCATTTGACCTGGCTGCCCCCCCACCCCAGTTTAATGCTCCCCCCCCGCCTTTTCTTTTTTCAGCGCTTTCTTCAGTAAAACACTGGCACGGAGAGGAGGAGGAGGGCAAGGAGGCTATCTTTGAATGCGAGCATGAATTTAAGGCAGGTAAGCGAGGAATGTCTGTGTCCGTTTGGACCCCAGAATCTGTTGCCCCAGTGGTACACAGCAAGTGCTGGTGCCTATATTTATGGGTCATGAAAGCTGGGCCAAAATGCTCCCCCCTAATTTCATGGCCCTGTTTGCATGTGGTGAAATTGAAAGAGCGATTTTGGTGTTTTTCAGGAATAGGGTGCAAAAGCTGGCCAAACTTATTGGCAACAGTAAGGAAGTGAGGTGGGTGGCTAGCCGGGTGAGGACCTTTTCTGCTGTGGCCCCCTGACTGTGGAATGAGCTCCCTAGAGAGGTTCACCTGGCACCTATGTTGTTCTTTTTTTGACACCGGGTGAAGACCTTTTTATTCTCCCAGCATTTTAGCATTTTTTAGCCTCCTAATCTTTTAGCTCTGGTGTTTTAGCTCTGTATTTTAATTATCTCTGCATTGCTGCTAGGTTTTATTCTGGTTGTACTGTTATGGTGTGGTTTGAAGCGTTCATATTTTATATCATTTGATGCTGCACTCTGTGATTTTAATTTTTGTGAACCGCCCAGAGAGCTTCGGCTATTGGGCGGTATAGAAATAAACAAACAAACCATCAATCAATAGTCGCATCCGTCTTGATGCCACTGCCAGTCATCAAGTCCCGGCAAGATAATGCTACATGATGACATAGCTGAGTGTTGCCAAGTGGAGAGCTCTGAATGTGAAAGAAGTGGTTGCAAAAGGAAAGCTGAGGGTATGTGGCAAATTTGGGGCATCCCCCCCACCCCGCCCCCACACACTTCAAGCCAAATGTTTGCTGTAGAGCATTGCTCTTTCTTCAAGTGGCGGATCCAGGACTGAGCCTGACCTAAGGGTGCGGCCTGACCCAAAGTGCCGCAAAATGGGTTGCAGGCTGTCCTTGGGTAGCTCTCAGCAGCAGCACCACCATACACATGTATAGTAACACATTAACGTCTCTAAATACATGTATAGTAACACATTAACGTCTCTAAATACATGTATAGTAACACATTAACGTCTCTAAATACATGTATAGTAACACATTAACATCTCTAAATACATGTATAGTAACACATTAACATCTCTAAATACATGTATAGTAACACATTAACGTCTCTAAATACATGTATAGTAGCACATTAACGTCTCTAAATACATGTATAGTAACACATTAATGTCTCTAAATACATGTATAGTAACACATTAACGTCTCTAAATACATGTATATTTGGGCAAAAGGTAGCTCCCAGGTAGATCTGAAAACATCGAAGAGTACTTCTATAGATAACATTTAGCTTAGCAATATTCACAATGAAAGTTCATGGTGAACTTGCCTCTGATGGATTTATGGTCATATTTTACCTTCCGGGTTGTTTGTAAGGCATTCTTTGTTTCAGTACTACCACATTGTCTTTGGTTCACCTTTGGCAGGCACTCTGCGGGACAGTTTCCTTGGCGTAGAATTCTCCCCCCCCAGCATCTCCTTCTACAACCTTCTTGATAGGTAGGAGTGGGACCACTGCAACACAGTACAGCAGTTCCTAATTTTGCTGGGGGTATACAGGGACACCATGGCCAAGCATTTTAGGGGTACAATAGGGTCACATTATTTTAGTCTATCCCCCAACAAAGGTTGGCCATCATTGCAGCCAATGAAGTTTCCACCCCAAAACCAGGCTGGAACCGGAAGCTAGACTTATGGGTAAGCTTATGGGTGGACTTATGGGTAGGCTGTCGATGAGTCCTATGTTACAGAGGACACTCCTCTATTTGAAAGGCTGCCAGAGCGTAGTCCTGTTTTTGAAGATGTCCTCTTTAAGAAAGGGTGACCAGTCTGAGTCCAGTTTAAAGATAAAGAACCATAATAAGATAAGAAGGCAGGGGCCTTGAAGTTGCCCATCAATAGTGACCACTTGAACAACAGACTGAGCAACAAACTTTGTTACTCTGCTGAGATGGACTATATATTTGTTTTTAAATTAATTATTTCTAAATTTGCAACTATACATATACATTAGCATAAGCAGCATTTGTGCAACCAGGGTCCTCTTTCTTTCTTTCTTTCTTTCTTTCTTTCTTTCTTTCTTTCTTTCTTTCTTGTTGGTGGTGCATTTCCTGTTTTTCTGGTGGTATAATATAAGTGGCCATCCTACTAATGGGTGAAACAAGAAATCATACCAGAGCAGGAACAAACATTCAAAACCTGTTATTTTCCATTCACATTTTGAATGAGAAATTTCCCAGTTCAGATGTTCATTTTAAGTGTGCATATTTGCCTCAAAATTCAGTTTCTTTAAACTTCTTGGCATCTCTTGATTGTTATGATGTTGGCATTTTGCATCAGATTTAAAACCACATAAGGTGTCAGCCATTAAATACTAAATAAAAGCACGATTGCACATCAGCAAAATGCAAAATACCATTACGCCAACTATCAAATCATGCCAAATATGGCATACTGATTTAAAAAACAAAACAAAAAAGAAAACATAATTGGTAGTCAAATACTTACATCGAGTACTGGGTGAATTTTCAGCAAATATTTTTGTCCTTAAAAATGCTGAGATTGTTGAACATCACAGTTCAAAGACAATTTTGTGGGAGAAAAAGGAAACAAATGAATTACTACTTGCAGGTTATATAAATGCCTTGGTCTTGGTTGGGGTGTGGGATGACATTTTCATAGGAGTTGAAAAGTGCTTTATAGCTATCTAATCAAATGTTCTGCCCAACGGCCAGGCCACCCCCCAAAATCAAGCCACACAATTCAGAGAGGAGGTGTTCTGTAAATGGAACATATCAAGTAAGTGGTCCAGTGGACTGATTCAAGTAAGCAAAGCAGTACACTGCAGGGAAGACACAGGAGACTTTTAGGGTGAGAGCCAATACAACTTGGAAGAAGTGGACAGTTCCTTTGCAGGGATGTTAGAGAAATCCACCGTGGATTCAAATGAGGCTGGATTCCAATTCGGCCTCCAGAATCCGCAGCAGATTGGCCCCCCTTACCTCCATTCAAAGAGGATTCCGTGTGGAACAGCTCTGGCTGCTTGCTCCTTGACCCGTCCCATTCGCCTCTGCACTGATCACCATTTTTTTTTTTAAATGGCGATTGGCAGGATGTGCCCATAGACATATACGCAAACTAGAGCCGTGAATCGTGCGTATAAGTCTATGTGTCCATAGACTTATATGCAAGATTCACGGCTCTGTTTTGCATATAAGTCTATGGGCACATCCTGCTGATCACCTTTTAAAAAAAAAAATAGCGATCGGTGCGGAGGAGAACGGGATGGGTCCAGCAGGTAAATGGCCCTAAAGCCGGGAGGCTCTGCGGAATCCTCGTGGAGCGGAGCCACTCTGGAGGATTCCGGGGGGGGAACAGATTGCGTCCCCCCCGGGCAGATTCCCCACTGGAACTGATGGTGGGGAATCCGTACACCCCTATTCCTTTGTGCTTCCAAATATGGTGATTACCCTAACACAAGCAAAACTGATCCACTAAGTCAGGGTGTGGAACTTCTTTCAGCCCAAGGGAGGGATTCCATTTTTGGGAGGCTCTTGTGGGCCTCATTCTAGTGGTGGGCAGGGCCAAAGACAAAAGAGGTGGGGCCAAACATAAAAAAATACCAGCCTATTTTAGCTTCATGCTCTTACTGGCAGTAACTAAGCCTTAGGAGAAGCATCTTAAGCCTTTAGAATGGGGGGAAGCTTCACAAAAGCCAGGAAGCCATCAAACCATTGGTGGTTATAGGGAAGGGGGCTGGCCAGGGGAAGGGGGTGTGACCTACTGGAAAACCCCAGAGAGCCAGGTTTGGCCCCTGAGCCTGAGGTTGTGAACCCTTGCACCAAGTTGTCTAAAGGAAATTGTGTGGGGCAGAACTGGGCCTTGCATTCTCTGGTTGACACTTCTGATGCAAGTGACCCCCCTTCTGTGGTAGCCTTTCAGTCCAATGCCACCCTACCTGCCTTCCTCACCATTCATCATGGCATTTTTGGGAGGTGGGAGACCTGTAATATGCGTGTGAGAAAATAGGCATTTTGTGCCAGCCTGCTCACCAGAGACAGGCTCCTGTTTCAACTGGTTGCAAACAGGAGCCAATCCCCCTGTGGTTTGTGCTCTAAATGGGGTACCCCATCCATGCAGAAATACAACAGTTATTAAAATGGCAACCCTCTTGGGGAGGGAAGGATACAATTACCTGTACAGGGCTGGCCTGTGTAGTGCACTTTGAAAGAACAATGAAGAGCCCCAAGAGAAAGAGGTGGCAGCAGCTGAAGGCTAAAGACAGTTTCTCTTTGTGCAATCTGAACTGTCAGGGTCATGTCAAACTGAGCTAATCTAAATGTCAGCTTACAGCTTTGCAGTCACAAAATCTTCGCTTAGGTTGCAATGCTGCTCATTTGCAGCTTTCCAACTTGATGGGTGCCAGTTCCAAACGTGCCTTGCTAATATCCTTGGGTCGCAGAATGGCCGAAAAGGGGGTGTGGCCCATTTCAGATCACTCTGCCATTCATTTGTCCATGCTGTTATTTGCCCACAGACACACATACAAAGGGCAAGCGTGGCATAGTGAAGACTGTAAATCCACAAGGACATAGGAAAGAACATTAGTTGCCAGCCATCAGATGCCAGCCATTTACAGGCAGGTTCCAGCCCTGCTCCAGGTGTTTAATATCACATATAAGAACATACATAGCCAAATTCTGAAATACATATAGTGTAATACCTGCATTAGGCCAACTTGAAGTTCACAAAAAAATATGCAAGCTTTCAGGATTTCCAGATCTCTTCATTAGGCAAGATATTGCAATGATGATTATGATAGGTTGGTGGGGGGAGCAGGATAGGAGGTGGGAGAAGAGTAACTGGATGCTGTGGTCAGCACATCTGCAGTATCAGAGACTTAAAATGATTTGGAAGAAGAGGGTTTGCAGATGTTCGAATTCAGCTCTGTGAGGTGAGGTGATGGTTTTAGTGCCCCTAGGCAGACAATTGTTGATCTTCCATATATATATAGACAATTGTTGATCTTCCAGAGAGAGAGAGAGAGAGAGAGAGAGAGAGAGAGAGAGTAGCTGTTAACTCAAAATGGTCTCCATCCTGGATGAAGCAGACTAGTTTCTTGACTGGTGGAAAACAGAAGAAGAGATCAACTACAGCAGCCTTCCCCAACATGCTGACTGGGGCGGGGGGGAGAGGGGTTGCTGGGAGTTGTAGTCTGACAACCCGGGGGGGGGGGGCACAAGGTTGGGGAAGGCTGAATTAGGCCAATTCCCACAAACACAGACAAGACTGTTGCCCCTAAGCAAAACGAGATGCAGTTTGGATGGCAACATCGATGAATTAACAGGAAGTGTAGCCATCTTGAATCTGGCAACTCCAGGCTGCTGCCAACTTGCTGTCTCCTAAGAAATACTTCCTTTTAAAAATAAAAGAAATATCTTACATTCCCCTGAAAAGAATTCCCCTCTTCAAGGGAAATTTGCCTCGGTCAAAGAAAAATGCTGCTTTGTGGGGTGAGTGGGAGGCCTGCTTGAACACAGAGTAGCCTGAGGTAATTTTGAGGGCACGGGTTGCTCAAATGAGGCCCAACATGAGCCTATTTACAAGAAAATGAAAGGGAATGTAGTTTTTGTTTGAAACATAGATGGATAGATTCTTCCCTCCTTCCCTAGATAAACCACTTGACTAAAGGAACTGCTCTCTGGAGGAAATAACCTGTGATCTCCTCCTTCCAGCAGGGCAGCCTGCAGATGCTGTGATCCCACCACTCCATCACCCAGGAGGACCTGGGGACAGCGTATTTAGACTTCACACAGAGCTGTCTGGGAGCCATGCCAGAGGAGCTTGCTTTGACTGAATGCATTTCCCAGGAGGCTCAGCCACTGCAGCTTGTCCTCTTAACATTTGCAAGCCTAAGTCCCCTTCTGTAGGAAGCAATAGGTAGATCGTGTGGTCTTGCACCTTGCCTGGCTTCCATGGCTGCCGGAATGGCTTTTGCCCAGGTTTGGCTGGTGTGCCAAGCTGTATCGTTTCCTGGAAAAAGTGGAGCTGACCACAGTGATACATGCCTTGGTCACCTCCTGATTAGATTACTGTCATGTGCTCTTGCTGGGGCTGTCCTTGAAGAACGTGGCAGCCAGGTTACTTTCCAGGGCATGCTTTTGATTCTAGACCAGCACATGGACCCAGCTTTGTGTGGGGTGGAACAGCCCTTGGTTTGACAGAGTGAAGCCTTCCAGCCAATCTATGCAGCTGCCAGAGTTGGACACGTTATGCCTGCCCTGGTCCCTAGGACCAGCCCCTGCCATGGTGACCCCCAGAGCCCCTTGAGGCAGGGGTCTGCCCACTTCATTCCCCTGAAGTGAGGGGCTGCCCAGGCAAAGAGGGGAGGGGGCAGCCACATAACTCTTTCCCTCAGACTACTTCCTCCTGTCTTAAAACTGTATGAACTGCAAATAGGGGTGGCGGAGAATACCTCCACAGACTCCAGTGAGGCTGGATTCTTTAGAATCTGGCCAGCCGGAGTCTGTGGCGGAATGGACCATTCCTCCTAGCCACCCCACGCACTTCGTCCCGGACGGACCCTACTGGGTCCGGGTCCATCCACTGGGTCCCCAGCCGTCCACTGCCGGTCTGCGTCTGCAAATGGCATCCGGCGTAGCGTTTGCAAATGGCATCCCTGCGTCCCTGCCCTTTTCGTGATAGGCTACGTAAATTTTTATGTAGCCTATCACGAAAAGAGCAGGGACGCAAATGGGATCCGCTACGCCGGACGCCATTTGAGAACGCAGACCAGCAGCAGACAGAAGTCCGGCTGCGGACGGGCCCAGCTGGTGGCTCCGCGGACTCGCCGTGGAGTGGAGCAGGCCAGGGAGGAAAGGATTGCCTCCCCCCTACAGACCCCCCAGGCGGGCCGGTGAGTGGGGTTCGTACACCCCTAACTGCAAAGCTATATCCTGGTTAAGAAAGTCTGCCATGTAGTGACTGAATATGCTACTACAGGCTTCAACAGCACAGACATATTTAAATTAATTATAATTAATGCATTTCAAAAAACAAAACAAAACAAAGAACCCTGAGGTATACACTCATAAGGGCCCATTAGTCTGCATGCTAAGTTTCAGGTCTGTAGGTTTCATGGTCTTGGAGGACATACAAACAAACGCTTCCACTGAACTAGGGATGTACGAAACTCACCTTTACGTGGAATCTTTCATGGTGGTGGGGAGGTGCTCCATCCCTCCCCCCGGAATCCTTGACGGGGGGGAAGGCGATCCGGTCCTCCCCCCCAGAATCCTCGACGGCCGGCTCCGCTCTGTGGCCAGGCTGCAGAGCAGCCAGCCAGGGCCGTCTGCAGCTGGATTTCCAGCCATGGACGGGCTGCTGCGGATGCAAATGGTGGCCGCCATAGCGGCCGCCATTTGCATCCAGCCATGCAGCCATGATAGGCTATGTAAGAATTTACGTAGCCTATCACGGCTAACCCCCCCCCAAAAACCCCAGCTTACGCAAATGGCTGCGGCTACAGCGGCCGCCATTTGCATTCCCTATTTCTCACCTTTTTATCCTACGTAAATATTTACGTAGGCAATTACGGCAAAAAAAAGGGAACTGCAAATAGCGTAGTGGGCGCTATTTGCATTTCTTTTCTTTTTTTCACCATAAAAGCCTATGTAAATATTTACGTAGGATAAAACGGCAGGAAAAAAAAGGAACGCAAATAGCGCCCACTACTCTATTTGACTTCCCCTTTTTTTCGCCGTAATAGCCTACGTAAATATTTACGTAGGCTAGAAAGGCAAAAGATAGGGAACGCAAATGGCGGCCGCCGTTGTTGTTGTTGTTGTTCAGTCGTTCAGTCGTGTCCGACTCTTCGTGACCCCATGGACCATAGCCGCCACTATTTGTGTATGCTGGTTTTTTTGGGGGGTTAGCTGTGATAGGCTACGTAAATTCTTACGTAGCCTATCACAGCTGCAAAGACGCCAATGGCCGCTGGAGCCGCCGCCAGAACCACCGCTGCTGCCGAATCTGCCTCATCCACCCCAGGTAAGTGCCATCCCGGGGGATTCTGGGGGGGGGGTGGGGGGGCAGGAGGCCGTTCCGCCATGGACTCACTGGAATCTGTGGCGGAATTCTCTGCCATCCCTACACTGAACCAATGAATCTTTAATATATTCACTGTCTTTATTCATATATTCATAATCTTTAATATATTCAATAATATATTCCAGATGGCAGACTAAATTTTCACTATATCTAAAGCCATCCCAGATAGAGTTACAACAAATCCTGAAAGATTCATACCAATCAGTAAGTCTTTTGAAATTTCACTTGGCCATCATTTTGTTTCAAGATGACGGTCGAAAGTTTTGCTACGCCTAAAGCCATCCCAGATCGAGGTACAACAGATCCTGCAAGTTTCATACCAAGCTGGATGTACAGTTTTTGAGCTATCGAGGACATGCAAATACTTCCTTTTATTTATTTGCAAGACTGCAGAAGTCAACTGCTCTGGCTTCTGATCCATTTCTGAGCCTGATTCATGCTACCGCTTAGCTAAATGGCTTAGTAGGACCAGCATATTTGAAAGACCACCTTCTCCTGACCTACCCATAGATTATCTCTGGAAGCAACATTTGAAAGAGTGTATATAGGCATAACTTGCAAATGGACTTATCTTGGGATATCTGGTCTGCTTTTACCGAAGTTTATGCGTAACATATTTTTCCTCTTTTTTCCCCTTGGAATATTTGAAACGGAGGATTTTGGAATATGTTGTTAAATTTCTTATTTTCTTTGAGTGTGTGTGTTATGATTCTTGGTTTGTTTGTTTGTTTTTGGTTTGTTTAAAATTCGCAATAAAAAACAAACGAAAAAGCATCTTTGGATGCCCTGTTATTAGGGATGGTGCAGAAGATGTGCAATTGGGTCTGGAAAGCTGGACCACCCACCCCTCCGCTGTCCTGAGCCATGCCCACACTCACCCCAGCCCCGCCTGACCCCCCCTTGCTTGCTGAGCTACTTGCACTCAATCCAGGCACGTCCAGCGATCTCTGCGCCCGCCATTTTGTGGGGGAAAAATGGCAGGTGCAGATGTGCGCACAATTGCTCTTCCGCAAAATGGCGGTGCGAATGGTTAATATATGTAAGGTTACAGGTGTAAATGGCCCATTTATGTCTGTAACCTTGCATGTATCAGCCATTCACAGCTCAATTTTGTGGAAGAGCAAATGTGTGCATATCTGTGCCTGCCATTTTCCCTTGTAAAATGGCGGGCGCAGAGATTCCCGAATGGGCCCGGAGAAAGTGCGGGTGGCTTGGCAAGTGGGGGGGGGGAGTCAGGCACAGGTCCAGGGGTGCACAAGCGTGGCAGGGGCTTGGCAAGCACCTGGAGGTCCTGGATGGAGGGGTGCCTATCCAGCCCTACCTGTTACATGCCCCATAGCCAAAACAGGTTTTCTTGATGGGAACATGGAAACATGGGACAGGGCCTTTTCTGTGGCAGCACCATGGTTTTGGAATTCCAACCCAAAGGAGGTGAGACTAGCCCCAGTCCTAATGAATTTAGATGGGCAGTGAAAACAGTGTTATTTTGCTTGTCTTTGTATTTTTTTAATATATGATTTAAGGAGTTAACTCTGTTCCTTTTGATTCCAAGGCCTTAGTATTAGGGCCATAACAATGCATCTATAAAATGCATATATTTTTGGAACAATAATTCAATGTATGAGTCTCCCTTTAGCTGGAGCTCTCACGACGACAAACGTGATAAAAACAAATACAATAAAACCAATGGTAAAGCACATAAAAAGTATGTTTAAAGTTTGAAACACACTGACAATCATTTAACATAATTAAAAAGAAGAAATAAACAAATACATGAAATGCTTGACATTGGTGAGGGTGCAGACACAGAGCTAGGCAAATGTGTGAAGGTGCATTTGGGGAACACGAGCGGCAAGGTGTTATTGCGTTCACATTCTCTATTCTCATGTACAGTATTTTAAGGGAGCTTGCTCAGAATGTTGACAGTGCTGTGCTGGGGGGAACATCATTTCAAGAGCAGGAGGAAGGCGACCCTGAGTTTCAGACCCTACATGGCTATTCCTCAGGAGTACTGGCTTTTCTGGTCAACCCACCGATTCCATGTTGTCCATGCCCAAGCTATGCATGAGGAGGCCATAAATTTCTTTCTTTCTTTCTTTCTTTCTTTCTTTCTTTCTTTCTTTCTTTCTTTCTGTCTTTCGTCTTTCGTCTTTCGTCTTTCCTTTCTTCCTTCCTTTCTTTTTCCAAAGAGCCAATGTAGTGTAATGGTTAGAGTGTTGGACTGGGGCTCAGGAGAACTGGGTCCTAGTTCCCATTTGGCCATGAAGCTCACTAGTAGGCTGACCATATTTCCTTGAGACAAAAACGGGATATTGGGATGACAAAAATGGGACGGGATTATGTAATATACACCAAAAAGAAAAAAAGAAAGAAATGAACACCCCAACTGCTACCACAAGCCCGTATATGCTAATGTCCCACCGGAGAGTTCTGCTGTAATAAAAAAATAGCTAGCAGCCTGTTGAACTGAGACATGAGTCTGAAAAGTCTGAATCAAACTGAATGTAGGGCAGAAAGAATCTCTATGGGCAGAATGATGGTAGAAATAACAGTAAGACTCCCCCTCCTGGCTCCCACACGCTGAATGGGGCTTAGCGGCCCCCTCTTGAATTCCCCGCCACTGCGGACAAGCCGGGGGGCGGCGTCTGATTGTTGCCAGCTCAAGAAGCCTGGCCCTGACTGGACAAAGGAAATGGAGCTTCCCCTTTCGTCACATTAGTAGTTTTACTGCACACGTTGATTAGCATAGAGCCTTATGATAAACGCGTACAGTTTTTTACAAACAATTAAAAACGGGACAAAATTGACATTTATATTAACACGACGGGACGTTCAGGAAATATGAAAAAAAAAATGGTACTGTCCCATTTAAAATGGTATGTATGGTCAGCCTACGTGATTTTGAGCCAGTCACTGACTCTTAGCTGAACCTACCTCACAGGGTTGTTGTGAGGATAAAATGGAGAGGAGGAGGATTGTGTATGCTGCCTTGGATTCCTTGCAAGGGGAAGAAAGGTGGGATATACATGTAACAATAAATGGGGCGGGGGGGAGTGTCTGTTTGAATAATGCAGAGTAGTGGCTAGGGAACTGGGCTTAGGTCAGGACAGGTAGACCTGCATTTAAATCCTGTCTCAGTCATGAGGTTCACTGTGCTTGGACCAGTCACTGTCTCTCAGACTAACCTGCCTCAGGTTGTTCTAAGGATAACATGGGTGGGTAGAGGCCATACATGACTGCCTGAGAAGACTGGTATAATTAATAATAATGAAATAACTAATTGTGTAAACATTTCTGATGTGAATATCGGATATTAAAAAACCACAACAAATGCTCTTAAAATACACTAGGTCTTTTTTTTTCTTTTTCTTTTTCTTTTCTGCAATTTAATCTTGAGTGTATCCCAAAACTTGGTTGAGAATACTTAAGCTGCAATCCTATAACACTTGCCTGGGGGTTAAGTCCCACTGAACTCGATGGGACTTACTTCTGAGTAGAAATGCATAGGAGTAGAAATGCATGCTCCCACTGAAATCTGAGAGAGAGGGAGAGAGAGAGAGGGAGAGAGAGAGATTTTGTGTAGTGGGTCAGGGGAGACAAGTTCCAGAGTCGCAGGTTTTACTTTGTTTTATTCTAGAAACCTGAGATCCACCATCTGGAACCAGGTGAAGACGTACACTTCAGGGATTCTGAGCCTAGGAATTCATTTGGTGTACCAGAACTGAATTGTGCTCATGGTCCTTCTACACCAAAAAACACCCCTGGTATCCCCATCCACTCATGACTTTATTCATTTCAGCGGCATAATCCTTGCCAATCGCCTTCGAATTATCGAGAGATACCACTGCCAGTAGACCCTGGTGTCTCTTCTGCTCACTCCACAATACTGCATATTATATTGAACTACCCCTGCATCTCAGTTTCTCCATCCATATAAAGTATGGTAGTCCTGAAGTGTTCCCCCAGTTCCATAGCTGAGTTGTTGTTGTTTTTAAAGCCAGCTACCTAACAGGTAAGAAAAGCAGCATTTTATTTTATTTGTTATTTTACATTTTTCAGTTAGTCGTGCTGAGGGAAAACAAAACAAAAAACACCACTCACTTGTACTTCTGTCTTCACCATGGCTGCCAAAACTCTTTTCAGAGGACTCACCTCTCCTGCTGACACGATCCATCAGCGCCTACCCAAATTAAACACAGTTAATTGGATAGTGCTGACAGCTGGATAGCTGTCAAATTTATACACTGCGTTGGCTGTTTTAACATCGCACAACCGGACAGGAGGTAATATAAGATGGACTCCCTGATACTAAGCTACCTTTTCACACCTTTCTTTGGGGTTTGCTCAAATGGAAATGCGGCGGGGGGGGGGGAATTGGCCAAAGAGCATTCTAAAAATCCCCCCTCCCTCCCGAAGGAAAACAGTAATTTATAACAAGGGCTACTTTTTCTGTCCTCTTTGCAACTTTGGACAACTCTTTGACGTCTGCGAACAAGCAGAAAGAAGAACACGCCCCCAAAGGTTTCCAGGGCAATTGTATTACTGGTTGTTCGGACATTTTGTGCTGAGGTTTTCGGCCTGGTTCCCCCGAGGCCTTGCGCTTCGCACTGACGCTCTCTTCCCAGCCTCCTCAAACCTGTTCTCCTGTTCTACCACAACCACCTACCTCTGCTCTGAATCTACCAATTATTTCCTTTAAGTGTCAGTGGCACACCAGGCACAGAGAGTGATATAACCTTTCCTCACATTGACGCTGTTAAACCATTACTTGAAACTGAAGCATCGGTTGACAAGTGCTACTTCAGTCACTAATAACTGCTTCAGAAGTGTGAGTAGTTGCCGCCGCTCTTAATGTTGCAGCCAAGGGCTCGGGGAATGTCTTTACAGGTCATTTAGAACCATCCATCTGATCTGTAGCGAGATCAGTCAATCTTTGCCGTGGAGAGCTTTGCCTTGTCATGGCTGTTGGCTGTGGAGGCCTTCTCTGTTGTCTCCCCCCACCCCTTCCACTTCTCTCTCAGGCTGGTGTCAGTGGCTGAGCGTACAGAGTCGTGTCGACTCCCTCGGTCGTTTCCAGAGACTGTGCTTTCGTGGTATTTTCAGAGCTAGCCATTTCCCCACCTCACATCCGTTGCAGGGAATTGTGCCAGAGCTGGTTGTTCATATATCACTTGAACAGGATTCCGTGGAGGCTGGTGGCTCCAATGTCAGTGGGGCAGTGAATCCGCTCTGGGTTTCTGTCAGAACCAGTCAGAACGTTGCTCCTTGGAGAGCTCCTTTAGAGTTCTGACTGGTTCTGACTGAAACCCAGAGCGGATTCACCACCCCACAGACATCGGAGCTGCCAGTCTGGTTCCCATGTCACTCAGGTAGGGATGTACAGACTGTGTAAAATCCACCCTGTCTGTGTTTTCTGGATTGTCAGGCACCTTTTGTTCCATTCTCCACTCACAGATAGATGGAACTTTTTTTGGTCATGCAGAGAAGAGCACAAATAATTCTGTAAGAGGTTTCGTAACAATTTACATAATTTACCTTAGTATGTAACATTTAGCATATTGTCCCCCAGTCCATTCCACTTTTCCTCAGCAGAAACGTCCATATTTTACTATGAATAAATATGTGTAAATTTCGGGGAAGTACAAAAAAAAAAAAAAAATCCAAAAGTCCACGAGAGATCCAAGGCCTGAGGGGTTCTCTCCATAGAAGATTCTGCAGGTTGGATTCTTAGCAATCCGAGCTCATTTTAGTCTGTCTTGAATGTCTACAGCATCCCTACATTCAGGTAATGTCAGCAGGAGAGAATAATCGAATCATAGAGTTGGAAGGGGCCTTGGAGATCATTTAATCCAACCCCCTGCTCAAAGCAGACTCTGAAATGCAGTATGTATCTGCAGCATCCTTGATAGATGGCCATCCAACCTCTGCTTAAATACCTCTAGCAAAGGAGAACCCACCACCTCCTGAGACAATCTCTTCCACTGTTGAACAGCCCTCACCGTTATGAAGTTTCTCTTAATCTTTAGTTTAAATCTTCTCACCAACTTCCAGCCCTAATCTAATGCTGTCCTCTGGAGCAACAGAGAACGACTCTGCTCCATCTTCTGCATGGCAGCCTTTCAGATATTTGAAGACTGCTATCATGTCTTCCCTTAATCTTAATTTCCTGCATTGAGCAGGGGGTTGGACTTGATGGCCTTGTGGACCCCTTCCAACCCTACTATACTATGATTCTATGTTTCTCTTCTCCGGGCTAAACATACCATCATGTCTGACTCTGACATCATCCAGGATGATTTAGCAGGTGAAGAGCTTGACCCAGCAGAGGACACACACTCCCTGTGGGGCTTCCTGATGCTAGTGAGACCCCAAGCACCTCTGGCATCAGCAGAGAAGATGCACTGGCCACTTCTACAACAGCAGACTCGGAGGAACCCCCAGATGGGACCCCTGAGGACTGTAACTCACTTGTGCTGCCAGAAACTGAGTGCCCACTCAGCCCTCAAGTGCACTGGCTCCAGAAAGTGGAGGAACAGGTTGCCATGTGGAGATGGAGCATACACCTCAAGAATTGTTGCCACCAGACTCCTCATGAGTAAAGGTAAGGCCCAAGTGTAGGACCCTTACCAAATTGCAGAGAACTTACAGCTGAACCTTTGTGTGGGCCTCTGGAAGCTCTGGTTATATTAGCTCTCAGTCAGAACTGGAGAGCTGCTGGAACAACGTCTTGCTACTAGCTGCCTGACTTTGTCCCTGACTTTGCTCTGTGACTGAATGTCTGCGCTACTGACCTTTGCACTCCTGCTTGACTCTGCTTCTTGAATTGCATTTGTATGTCACTACTTAAACATGTTTGAGTTTGGATTTGCAACCAGCCATAGCAGGACACACAGCAGGATGAACTCTGTAGGACTTGGCTTCCAGACCCATCACCATCCTGGTCACTCACATGGATCCAGACTGTTGCTCAGCTCCTAAAGTAGGAATTATCCCCCACCCCCTTGTAAAGCACCTAGAGACACAGAGTTCTGAGCATGTGAAAAGCAAAGCTCTTTTACTGTTTTGATTGTTATATCTTAATAATCTTATAGCTGGGGGTGGTGAAAGCTGACAGGAAGCTCTGGCGTGGGCTGGTCCATGAAGTCACGAAGAGTTGGAAGCGACTGAATGAATAAACAACAAATTATATTGTTCTATTCTTTGAATTGTATTCAAAGGGAGCTTGTGTGTTGAAGGGCAGTGAACAAATTTACTAAATAAATAAGTAAATCAGCACAGTTATGTCCCATGGCTATGGCTAGGATTTTCAAACAACCAGTATTTTTTATATGGGGTGAATGAGCTGCGTCACCTTTGAGCAGCAAGAATCTGCTCTCAGTTCATCCCTTATTTGTTTTTATTTCTACCATATGTTAAAATTTAGGACAAGATCTTATATGGCGGCTTACAATTTTTTTTAAAAAAAACAATATAACAAATAACATATAATTAAAAAAAAAAAGCATCAGATGAAATTATTGATAGGGGGCCAGCAATTTGGTATTGCATCAGGTCACTGGTCCCTTCTCTTCAATTTGTGCTCACATTTGCAAATGCTGTTCATTTTGCATGAATGGGAAAATTGTGTGACATGAACAGCTATCAAACATGAAACTTGTGTAAGCAATTCCCAAATTTGCACAAATTTCCAAAATTGCACCAATTTTCACCATAGACTACAGGGTGGGTGATTTAAAATGTGTGGATTTCAAAAAAGTTGTGCATATTTCAAGTACACATTTTGTGGACATGAAGGCAAGTTCAGGAATGTGCAAACATTTTCAGAAAAAATGTGCTCCCATATGCATTGGGGATTGTGAACTGGGCATTTTTGAGTGATCTGCAAAACTGAAACGAAATTCTCATACATCCCTACAATAGAAGCAATAAAAAGCTTGGCAGATTTTCTTTTTAAGCAACTAATCTTTTTTTAAAGATGGAAAACATTCCAAGGTTTCAAGAAAAGCCTGCTTCTCGGCTTGCAAGTGCAAGCCAAGTCAGGGGCAATGCGGAAGTCCAGCAAGCCCCCAAAGGACCAGATTTCAGGATCTCTTCTCAATCATCCCAGAGTGCAGGACACAGAATAATGGGCTCAAGTTACAGGAAGCCAGATTCTGGCTGAACATCAGGGAAAACTTCCTGACTCTTAGAGCAAGATGACAATGGAACCAATGACCTAGGGATGTGGTGGGCGCTCCCACGCTAGAGGCATTCAAGAGGAGGCTGGACAGCCACCTGTCAGGGATGCTCTGACTTGGATTCCTGCATTGAGCAGGGGGTTGGACTCGATGGCCCTATAGGCCCCTTCCAACCCTACTATTCTAAGATTCTATGATTTCCCAGCAATGGACAGCTGTAGAAGAAGTGGCCTAAGATCTGACAGTTATACCCAGTGAGGTAATTTTACACCCTGGACTTAAGGATAACATGCCACCTCCCTCTGCCCCCACTTTAGATGGCCATATGTATTACTTTAGTGGTGAAGCATACAACTCTCATTTCTTTCCCCCACCCCTGCCACAATTATCATCCCATACTTTTTACAATTGCTTCTACATTCCTGATAAATTAGAAGAAGAAAACTGTTCACCAACACTGATTATTCTTAAAAAAACAAAACAAAACATGTCTAAGCATGTCAAGTTTTGCATTTTAATTTCGCTTAAATCATTGCACCTACAGGAACGATGACTGCAGGAATGAAATGGGGCTCTCTTCTGATGCCCTCATCACCTGCCACTCTTAGGATGGTCGTTTGGGAGCCCCCTGGACTGCAGGACCCTGGTCGTTGGTCCCAAGATTCTGCCTTTGCTGCACTGCTGCTTATGCCCTTACATTTACTTAAAAGCCATAAAAGAAGATGCATGATGAGATAAAACAAATCCCAATGTTCTTTTCAAGCACATATTTAAAGTCTCAAAGTGCCTTTCCTTTCCATTTTTTAAAGAGAGGTGTGTATGTGTGTGCATGCTCTAATTATCACAAAAAACAAAACAAAAGAATAACTCATGAATTAGGAGAGTGGATTGAAGCTGTGCCAGTTACAAGACAACATGCTCATCTCCAGCTAATTTTGGCTCTGCAGTCCCTCCAAACGGCTAAATCTAGCTGTTAGTGGATGATGATTTCGTTTTGCAATGGTGCAAAACAGCTGTGATATTTTCTGATGAGTTGCCTTTTTTTCTGGTTTATGGCTCTGTTAGACGCTGGGTTATAAGGGAGACTGGTCTGACAGGCAACTGAAAAGGAGCTGTTTGTGTGTGTGCATGTGTGTGCGTGTGTGTGTGAGAGAGAGAGAGAGAGAAATTAAAAGGGAAAAACACAAAAACTGCTGTGACTTGTAAAAATAATTTTAAGGAGGTGTGTGGAGGATACAACTTTCAGTCAAACAGCCATTGTGCCATGTGGGGCATGGAAACTCCCTTAGGAGAGACTATTTATTTATTTAAAATATTTATATCCTGCCTTGCAATAATATATGTTCGAAGCAGCTTACAATGTACAACAGAAGGGAAAAAAATAGTCAACATTTATATATAACAATATTCCTGAAAGTTGCATTCTCTTCAAAAAAACAGCTAAATGCTTTAATGAGCTTCCGCCATGCATTAAAAACGTGGTTGTTCAGGCAGGCATTTGGGGTGGGTTAGGGTATTTTAGAAAATGTTTTTATTGTAGAATTTTATTGTTTTAGACTGTTTTGTTGTATGCTTTGTACATCACCCAGAGTGGCTGGGTGGCCAGCCAGATGGGCGATTAATAAATTTAATAAATAAATAAAAAAAATGCTGATCTAAAAAAACAAAACAAAACAAAACAAAAACAATTAAAAGCCTTGGAAAATGAGGATGTGTTAACCTGGCACCAAAAAGATGTTAACTTTTTTGTGTAGGGGAAACTGATAAGAGGAGGGAGTTCCAAAATTGAGGTGCTACCACTGAAATGACCCTGTTCCTAGTAGCCACCCACCTCACCTTGGAAAGTAGGGACATCCAGAGTTGAGTCTCTAATATCTGGACAGTGTCATATGGGTCAATATTGTGATCCCAGGTCATGTAAGGCTTTAGAGGTTAAGGAACAGAGCTTTGAATTGTGTCCAGAAATAATCTGGCAAGTAGTAAAGCTCTTTACATGCTGATGAGTTAAATTCATTCTTAGGTATACTATTCAACAGCCTTGTAGCTGTATTCTGGACCAGTTGGAGCTTCCAAATATGAAGGGGGAAAGTGGACTTTGGCAAACCACAGCAGAGCAGCATGTTCATCTCTTGTAGTTAGCTTGCTCCGATCCTCTGCTTTAAACAGAAAACATAAAGGAAGAGACTGAGGCATAAGTTTAATCCTTAAGGATTAATCAAGGTTCAATCCTTGGTATTTATAGATAAAAGATAATCAGATAGCAGGTGATTAGAGAGACCTCTGACAGGGACAGGGACCTTGGAGAGCTGCCACCAATCAGAGTAGAGAATGTTGGATTAGATGAAAAATAGTCTGACCTAGAATAGGGCAGTTTAGGGAACAACCCTATGGGGATAGTTGGGGCTGGCTGCCTCTGAACTTGGAGGTGACCGACTATCCAGTGCAGGGCAAGTGGAGTGCAGAGGGGATATTCTCCATGCTCTGGCTGTCCTGCATTTGTGACTAAACAGACGATTTCGGCTGTCTAACTGGGGTGGTTCACAGTTGCGGGGTGGGGAAGGCCAGATGGTGCATAGGAAGCATCATACTGGTGCTTCTGCCGTCCCCTCCCCTCCCCACCCCCAGGAATGCCCCCCTTTCCCCTGCTCTGTGCTGATCTTCTGAGCATGGAGCCAGGGACAAACAGCGTCACCTATGCAGGGCTGGGGAGGTGGCTTTCTGGGAACTGACCTCAGAGCACTGGCTCTGAGGTTGGTTCCCGAAAACCAAAAAATCCAATGGCCATCTAGCTGCTGTCTAGTGGCCATAGTGTTGTACCCTTACTATGTTAATCTGATACAGAAATTCACCAGGAGATGTTTTTGCCATTTTTTTTTTCCTCTGTGACTAGAGAAATTTGACATAGTCAGTGATGGCAGTGGGGAACCTGTAGCCCCCAGATGTTGCTGAACTCCAATTCCCATCAGCCCAAGCCAGCATAGTGAATGGCCAGGAATGATGTGCATTGTGCAACAACATCTGAAGGGTGACAAGTTCCCCACCCCTGATGCAAATGAAGGAAGTTGGAGTTACCATAGAAATTTCACCACATGCAAAAACTCAAGCAAATTTTGTGTTGGATTCTCAAGAGAAAGCTCTGATGATTTTCAAGGGTAGGGATGGGGGAGAAATTAATTAAGTTTACATTCTAATGCAAACTTGCCCAATTTCAGATGTTCAGACCACAATGTGAATCAAAAGTCAGTTGGCCTTCAAAACGTGCATTTTTTACAAATTATGCCATGGAGTTCTTTAATAATAAATGCATATATTAGAGAAAATGATGTTCAAATATGCATTTTATTAGCATAACTGCTTGCAAAAATTTATACATTAGGCAAAATGCATGTATTAGGAGAAATGTACACAAAAATCCCTATGAATTTTCATGTACACATTTTTTTAAAAAAAAAAATCTTGAAGTCCAGGATGAACCAAAATTAAGATTGGAGAAATTCTCAAAGTTCAGTATGAACTGAAGTTAAGACTGGGGAAATGAGAAGCTGAGAGAAACTGAAATGGACAGATAGCATTTTGACAAGACAAGCATAATTTCTCAGTCTCAAGGGACGGGTGTGTGCATTTGTTAAACACTAATTTCAATATCCACATCTTAAATTGAAATTAGAATCCATATTTCATTTCAAGATCCCTATTAAGTCAAATGAGGCAAAAGCTGGTTTGAACTTCAACATTAAAAAAACTAAGATCATGGCATCTGGCCCCATCACTTCCTGGCATATAGAAAGGGAAGAAATGGAAGCAGTGACAGATTTTATTTTCTTGGGCTCCAAGATCACCACAGACGGTGACTGTAGCCATGAAATTAAAAGACACTTGCTCCTTGGGAGGAAAGCTATGGCAAACCTAGACAGCACAGTAAGAAGCAAAGACATCACCTTGCCGACAAAGGTCCATCTAATCAAAGCTATGGTTTTCCCAGTAGTAACGTATGGCTGTAAGAGCCGGACTATAAGGAAGGCTGAGCGCTGAAGAATTGATGCTTTCAAACTGTGGTGCTGGAGAAGATTCTTACGAGTCCCCTGGACTGCAAGGAGGTCAAATCAGTCCATCCTAAAGGAAATCAACCCTGAGTGCTCATTGGAAGGACAGATCCTGAAGCTGAAGCTGAAATATTTTGGCCACCTAATGCGAAGAGAAAACTCCCTGGAAAAGACCCTGATGCTGGGAAAGATTGAAGGCAAAAGGAGAAGGGGACGGCAGAGGATGAGATGGCTAGATAGCATCACCGAGGCAATGGATATGAACTTGAGCACACTCCGGGAGAGAGTGGAGGACAGGAAGGCCTGGTGTGCTATGGTCCATGGGGTCATGAAGAGTCGGACACGACTTAATGACTGAACAACAACATGAGGCATTCCCCTGATGAGAGAGATAATAATAATAACAACATTATATTTTTAATCCACTCAGTCACGAATATTCTCTGGTCTCTGTCAGGGATGCTCTGACTTGGATTCCTGCACTGAGCAGGGAGTTGGACTCGATGGCCTTGTAGGCCCCTTCCAACCCTACTATTCTATGATTCTATGCTTCTATGGTTACAAACCAGATTACAAACAGTTAAAAGGTTAAAAGTGCCATACAAACAGTTAAAAATATAAAACACAGTCCAAATATTTAAAAGAATAAAGCACAATATAATAAAAAATGAAGCACAGGAACTGATAAAACATACATAAAATCTAGAACTATGTCTCTAAAATGCCTGGCAAGAAATATAACAACGTAGGCATCCAGCAAGCCTCTTTGGGAAGGGCATTCCATAAGGACAGTGCTACAGCTGAAAAGGTCCTCTCCCTTATAGCCACCAGCCTAGCTTCCTAACATCCAGAAGAGGGCCTCAAAAATAACCTAAGGGTCCAAGCAGGTACATACGGGAGGAGACATTCCTTTAGATTCTCTGGTTCCAAGCCATTTGGGGCTTTAAAGGTCCACACCAACACTTTGAATTGGGCTCAGAAATTGACTGGAAGCCCAGCTGATGAAGCACTGGCATCGTATGATCATATCAGCTAGACCCAGTTAGTAAAGTAGCACCTTTGTTTTGAACTAACTGAAGTTTCTGAACTGTCTTCAAAGGTAGCCCCACACACAACACAATGCAGTAATCCAACTGGGAGGTTACCAGAGCCTGGATAACTGTAGACGAGCTGTCTCCGTATGACTGGGCTTTAAGCAAAAAATGAAAAATCTGCACTATTATTCAATCTTCAGCAACATGTAGTAACAATGAGAGGATGTTATCCATGTATGTTGAGCAGTGTAATCTCCTCATGATCCCAGTGTGTTAAAAAACAAACAAACAAACAAACAAACAAAACTGACCAAAGTTGTAGATTCCTTATTAAATGGAATAAGTGTCTTCTCTGCCATTTACAGGATAAAGGTGCCTCCCCCCTCACTTCGACTCAGGTCAAGAGGCCCTTAAATGTTATGAATCACAATATATTTGGCAGCTGACACTTGTCAAAAGCCTTGATGATCAATTGAGATACTAATCTGACATGAGGAGACTTGGAGAAAAGAAAAGAAAAGAAAAGAAAAAGCCCCTGCTCAGATCAGTGTGAGAGATAAAGTCCAGATTTAATGCAAACTACAGCTGCACTTTTTATCTCCGTCTCCGCAATTGATCAGGATTGGAGGAAGGGGGAGGAAAGAAAACGGAGCATTCTGTTGGGTTGGAGAAATTTAATCACTGTGTTTCCCCTGGTGATAGTCTCTCAGCAGAAGGCATGATCCTGCGCTCTTCCTGTGTGCAGAACTTCTCAATAAATAATAATAAAAATGAAATTTAATTGGGATGGAACTGTAGCTTAGTAACAGAGGAAATGTGCTGCATGGAGAAGGCTGCAGGTTCTATCTGTGGCATCACCAGGGAGGCCTGGGAAAGATCCCTGTCCAAAACTGTGGAAAGCTTTTGCCAGTCATTGTAGAAAATGCTGACCTAGATGGATCATTGGTCTAATTCAGCATAAAATAGAGCTGTGCACAAATGGCCTCTCAAAATTATCCATCCTACTTTTGGGCAGAGAAATGGGGGGGGGGGTGTCACTGAATTTCTCCCAGGGGAGGAGAATTCTCCAACAGTTTCTCACAGATGGGGCTCTCCATTGGCAGGGGCACAGCTTCTTTCTTTTTCCCTATGGGTTGTTGGTTTATTACACTACTTTTGTAGGTGGCCACAGCATCAACTGTGTTGAGGCTTCTACTTTTTTGAAGCAGAATTTTGCATTTCTTTTGGTGGTATTTTTGAGCTTGACTAATCACTGAGGTGGCTGAGGGGGCTGCGTGACTTTTCTCCATCTACTACACACCTTTCCATTGCTCTGCAGCCCCCCAGGCCACCTGCACTTTCTGAACTGAAAAGGCCCCATGGGAGGAATTGCCTCACGACGTCTTCCTCGTGATGGCTTTAGCTGAAGTGTGGGAAGCTGGGGAGGCTCCAGGCTGCCACAGAGATTACTGTATGATGAAAGGACACTCATGCACACTCCTCAGCCACCTCACATGTAAGGTAACCACAAGAACCCTAAACCCAACCCATGAAGATTTCTACAAAATTTCTCCTCCCTCGAATTTCTTTTCAAAAGCAATTTCTTTTCTATCAGATGGAATGAGAATAGTAAAAAAAAAAAAAAAAAAGTGGGAGAAATTTTCAGCACAGCACCAGTATAAGGCAGCTTACTAAATCTAGGGAGCATACTTCAGTTCAGCTTTAATTGGATTTTGTTCATCAACCCAAACTTTAATAATAACTTTTTTCTGAGGAAGGAAAGATTTGGTGCATCACAGTTTAAAATAGGGGTGCACTACCTTTTTGACACTGAGGGACACATGTAAGGCTAACACACACACATTAGGGTTGTCCATTGCCGGGAAATCCAGTTGTCTTTTGACTTGATGGAGTTCTGTGGCATGCACAACTTGGTTTGCATTTCTGAGCCTTTTCACTGAACTCTAGGAACTTTTTTTGCACATGTTTTGCAGGTTCCAGAGTTTACGGAAATTTCTGAGCAATTTGTGCCCACTTCTGAACCATTTGCACACATTTCTGAGCAAGTTCCACAAATTTAGCTGTGATTTGCTCGAATTGCTCAGAGATTTGTGCAAGTTGAGGAACCTGTGGGGAAAGAGTGTGCAAAACGTTTGCAAAATCCCCACACTGGCCCAACTTGTTGCAGACTGAGTTGGGTGCCACAATGGGAACTGGAATGAAGTCTTGAGGGGGGGGCAAACTTAGGAAAACCCATTGAACTCCACCCCCAAATGGATTTCTCCGAAATCCTTAGCACACACAAACTGCTGGTAGCAGTGGAGAAAGAGTGTTTTGTTTCAGGATTGCTGGGGATGGGAGTAGAGAGCCCCCTGTGCCCCAGCAGTCCTGATACACAAAGCCCTCCAATCCCTTCCCCACATATGCTCATATAGCTCCTCACTGGAAAGAGCAATCTACATCGCTTTTAGCAATGGAACAACCAATGGGAAACTGGTAGGTGGGAATTTGGAGGTGGCGGGGTGGGAGTGGGTGGGCACAGCATCTGAAGGCTGAAGTTAAGGTCTTGGGGGGGGGAATGCATGTGCAACCCAGGCTGCAGGTTGTATACCCTTATTTTAAAAGGTAGAGCTGGAGATGGTGCAACAATGGGCAACCATAGTGATCAGGGGGCTGAAGCAACTCCCCATATGAGGAAAGGTTACAAGAGCTAAGCTCTTTAGCTTAGATTAAAGGTGAGTAAGGTGGGGGGGCGATGATAGAGATGTAAAAAACTTTGCATGGCATGGAGAAAGTGGATGAGAAGATTTCATGATCTTCCATAAGAAGATTTGATGTGTTGAGCCTGGGGCTGAAGTAGGGGAAATGTTTTCTTGCCTTTTGGAGCTGGGGGTATTTTCCTTTCCTCTGGAGCTGGAGACGGGTGTGTGAATGGATAGGATGAGAAGAGCAATCCTACGAAGGTCTACCCAGAAGTAATTCTCATTCAGTTCCATGTAAGTATGTATAGGTTTCTATGGAGTCAAATGTGTGGCTTGGTTTTGGAGTTCCTCTGTTTCTACTAGGGATGGATGAAAGTCCCTTACCTGTCCTCGAAGCTTGCTTCGCGGTGGGGGGGAGGTGCTTCGCTTCTCCCCCCGAAGTTCATGCAAGGAGGGGGAGGCGCCCCGCCTCGCCCGGCCGAAATTCAGGCCAGGTGGGAGGCTCCCCATCCCTTGCCGGCGAAATTCAGGCCGGGTAGAAGCGCCCCGTCTACCCAGCCACGAAAAAAAACAAACAAAAAAACCCCACCCCCATGATAGGCTACGTAACGATTAACGTAGCCTATCATGGCTAGATTTCCAAAGTCAGCCGTGATAGGCTACGTAAATCGTCACATAGCCTATCACGGGTGACTTTGAAAAAAAAAAAGTGCGCGTACACTAGGGGTGGACGAAAGTCACTTACCTGTCGTCGAAGGCCGTTCGCGGTGGGGGGGAGGCGCTTCGCTGCTCCCCCCGTGAAGTTCAGGCCGGGGGGGGGAGGCTTCCCGCCTCGCCTGGCCAAAATTCAGGCCGGGGGGGAGGCTTCCCGCCTTGCCCGGCCGAAATTCAGGCCGGGGAGGAGGCGCCTCGCCTCGCCCGGCCGCGAACGCGGAAGTAAAAAAAAACAAAAAAAACCTTCCCCTGATAGGCTACGTGACGATTCACGTAGACTATCACGGCTAGATCTGCAAAGTCAGCCGTGATAGGCTACGTGAATCGTCACGTAGCCTATCACGGGTGACTTTAAAAAAAAAAAAAGCGCGTACGCGAATGGCGGCCCCGATAGGGAGCCGCCATCCGCGTTCCTTATTTAGTCGCTGTAGTCTACGTAAATCTTTACGTAGACTATGGCGAAAATAAGGGCAACGCAAATAGCATTGCCCTTATTTTCGCCGTAGTCTACGTAAACATTTACGTAGACTACAGCGACCAAATAAGGAATGGGAATGGCGGCTCCCTATGGGGGCCGCCATTATCCGTACACTCTTTTTTTTTTTTTTAAAGTCACCTGTGATAGGCTACGTGACGATTCACGTAGCCTATCACGGCTGACTTTGCAAATCTAGCCGTGATAGGCTACGTGAATCGTCACGTAGCCTATCAGGGGAAGTTTTTTTTTTTTTCTTTCATTGCAATGGTGGCGGCGGCAGCCGGTCGAAAGACCGGCTGCCGCTCCCGCCTCGTTCGAACACCCGCCGAACCGCCGGCCGGACCAGCCACCAGGAGGGACATTCGGTGAAGGTAAGTCCTGTCCCGGGGGGGGGTGCGGGGTGCGGGGGGGTGCGGAGGATTTCTCCCCGAAACGTGTTCGGGGGGGCCGAACACGTTGGCGCTCGGCCCCCCAAAGTTTCAGGGAGAAATTCTCCGCCATCCCTAGCGTACGCAAATGGCGGCCCCCATAGGGAGCCGCCATTCGCGTTCCTTATTTGGTCGCTGTAGTCTACGTAAATCTTTACGTAGACTACAGCGATCAAATAAGGAACGGGAATGGCGGCTCCCTATGGGGGCCGCCATTACCCGTACGCACTTTTTTTTTTTTTTCTATAGTCACCCGTCATAGGCTACGTGTCGATTTATGTAGCCTATCATGGCTGACTTTGCAAATCTAGCCATGATAGGCTACGTTAATTGTCACGTAGCCTATCACGGGGGTGTTTTTGTTTTTTTTTCTTTTATTGGAATGGCGGCGGCGGCGGCAGCCGGTCGAAAGACCGGCTGCCGCTCCCACCCTGCACGAACACCCGCCGAACTGCCAGCCGGACCCGCCGCCAGGAGGGACATTCGGCAAAGGTAAGTCCCGTCCCGGGGGGGGGGTGCGGGGGGAGGGGGTGTGTGGAGAATTTCTCCCTGAAACTTGTTCGGGGGGCCGAACACGTTGGCGCTCGGCCCCCCGAAGTTTCGGGGAGAAATTCTCCGCCATCCCTAAAACTGAGCCAATAGAGCCCCAGAGCAGCTCTGATTCTGAGGAGGAACAGCAATCCATGGGAGAGGAGCTCACTCATCTCTCACAAGCACAGCAGCTGGCAGTTGCTCTTCCATAATATTAGAACTCGGGGCTCCTGAGATGATGTTAAAATTGTCCATGGACATTTTTATCAATGTTAGTCCATGGACACTGAGGACTGTCTGCCTGGATATGTGTGTGTTTTTCTTTCCATGCAGTGAGCATGGATGGGTTTGTGAAAACATTTACGCTTGCCTGGGCTTTCCCGGGCAAGTCTGCAGAGCAATCGGGCTGGAGAAGCTACGATTCTTCGAAGATTCTCTTCTTTGAAGATTTGAAGATAATGCCTTAATTAAAAAAAGAAAAGAAAAGCCAAAGCAGGGGATAGAAAGAGGTAAAACTTAGTGTCATTTGAAGGGATAGAACAACCCCCTGCTCAATTCAGGAAGCCTGTTTCCCAGGCGGTCTCCCATCCAAGTACTGACCAGGGCTGACCCTCCTGAGCTTCCAAGATCAGACTAGCACACGCACATTCAGCCCTCTGCTAGTTGGTGATAAAACTTCCAGTGCTGAGGAAGCTATGCTAGCCTATCAGTAGCAGCTGCCCCTCTTCCTCGCACTGGCTGCAAAGGGCTGGTGCGGGGAAAAGAGCCTCGGCAGACACCCCCCAGCCTCTCGCCCTGGCCTCCAGAAGGTGTGGGGGAGAAGAGGATAGGTGCCTCTTTCTTCCCTCCACCCCCACCTGCTACAGCTGCAGCGGCCGCTAGGGACAAGGTGGTCATTTTCCCTAAGGCCAGGAAAACTTGTGGAAAATGACCAGCCTCTCCTGCGCCACTGCCGCTGTAGCAATGATGGGGGGAGGACGAGAGGTGCTGCCTTCTTCCCCTCTTCTTGCTGAGGGAACTGGTGTCGGGGGGGGTGGAGTGGCAACTTCTTGCTGGGCTTCGAGCCCCAACTGGATGCTTGCAGCATCCCTACACACACACAGGGATAGAGGAAGAGAGGGACAGTGGGTGGGGTATTGGCTGAAACAGGAAGAGTTGCTGCTCCTCCAATGAGAGCAGCCTTCCTTGAAAGCAGGAAAACAGCACGGCACCCGAGTGTGAGCTGTGCTTGCGCATTCAAGGAGGTACTGGAATGGAGAAAGAGGGTGAGTGTGGATAATCACATTTTAATGTGAGTGCATTTAACCCGAGAGTGCATTGACTTCACTGCGATGGAAGGAGCAATGTAGATCGGCTCCTGGTGGTGGGACATTTGCAAAACAATAAAACTTTATGGAACAACTATTTTGCTTCACTTGCAGCTTTACTGAATGTTCTCCTCACAAACTCATAGGAATGGGCAGATCACTTACCCCATTCTGGGGGGGGGGTCGGGGGGGGGAGGCAATCCGTCCCTCCCCCTGGAATCCATCCATCCAGGCTGGCTCCACAGTGCTGGCAATATGGCCAGCTGCCACTGCCGTGCCATACAGCTGTGCTAAGTCTGGACACAAATGGCGTCCACTACGCCAGTTGCATCCCTGTTTTCACAGGAGAGGCTACACAAATTATATTTACGTAGATATTTGCATAGCCTATTGTGTAAAAACAGGGATGCAAATGGCATAGTGGATGCTATTTGCATCCGGACCTAGCACAGCGATACAGGATGGCAATGGCAGCCGGCCGTATTGCCAGCACTGTGGAGCCAGCCTGGATGGATTCCAGGGGGAGGGACGGATCGCCACATGGAAGAGCCGGCCTGGACGGATTCCAGAGGGGCACGGAGATGAGTGCTCCTGCCACAGACCCCAATGGAGCCGGATTCTTGAAATCTGGCCTCATTGGGGTCCATGGCAGAATTCTCTGACATCCCTACAAACTCATATGAATTCACAAGCAGCCCACAACTTGCTTTAAAATGACAAGGTTTTTTTTTTTTTTTCATTTTTACTTTAGAATAGGCAGAGGGGGCTGATTCAAGACAGGACCCTTGCATAGGGATTGGTGAGTTTTTAACCCTTCCCAGTGCTATGGGCCCAATCCAGATTAGGAGGCCCATGCCTGCAATTTTTGGTGCTCTCTAGTGATCCATTTATTTCATGGACCTCCATTTTGCAATAGAACTTGCAGATTTATGTGAGGGAGACTGATCCACATTGGGTCCTTAGTGTGTCTGTGTGTGCGTGTTTGTGTGTGTGTGTGTGTGCGGGGGGGGGTTAAAGCCCCCCTAACCCACAAGCTAGGATTCTGATCATGATTGGTCCCCCTGTTCCTACTCTAGAGTAAAAATGGGGGAGATGTACCTGCTACCTACATCTTAAATGTAATGCCTGCTTTGGCCCCTAGAGTAGGCCCATGGAGGCTTTGGTGCTAATGGAGGCTTGATTCTTCTTTCTAATGCTGTGCCCCAAAATTTTCCCACAATTTTTCAACCATTCTCATTCAATTTCATGGAAAAGAAACTGTTTTCAAACAGAAATTCAAAGGAGGAGAAATTTTGGAGAAATCCTCATGGGTTGGGTTTGGGGTTCTCGTGCTTACCTTACTTGTGAGGTGGCTGAGGAGTGAGCATGAGTGTCCTGTCTGTCACTGCACAGTCATCTCTGTGGCAGCCTGGAGCCTCCTTGGCTTCCCGCACTTCAGTTAAAGCCATCGTGAGGAAGCCATCGTGAGGCAATTCCTCCCATGGGGCTTTTCAGTTCAGGAAGTGCAGGTGGCCTGGGAGGCTGCAGGGCAATGGAAAGCTGTGCAATAGAGAGGGAAAGCAAACACAGCACTCATCCCCAGCCTGTGTGGCAATCTCTGCGGTTGCCATTTTGCAAAAAAAAAGAAAAAAAGTGGGTGCAGATATGCACACATTAGCTCTAATGTAAAATGGCGCTGTGAATGGCTTATATACGCAAGTTTACAGGTTGTATCATTCAGATTCTAAGGATCCTCTTGCTGTCACCCCTCTGACAGAAGTTTGATAGCTGGGCATGAGGGAAATGGTCTTTTCTGTTATGACATTCAGATTATGGAATAAAATCTGTAGCAACGTGCGGTTGAGCTTTGAATTCTGGTCTCCTCATTGCCTGCTTTTTAAAATCTATGCAGTCTTTTTAAAGTTAATTTTCCTGTTATTTCCCCCCCCCCACGCTTACCTACCTCTGCTGTTTTTATTGTTGTTGGTTTAGGATTTGATCCTATTTATGTTGCTTTCATATAGTTTTTATAAGCCACCTTGAGTGGGCATTTTGACTAGAAAGAAGGGAATATACATTTTAATATCTTATCAACAAACAAATAAATAAAATGTAAATGTTCTTCCAGCTGGGTGGAAATTGCTCACAAGTAAGTGGTGTCCACGTGGACATCAGAAGTGAAGCAAAGTAGTCACACATGATTCTGAAGCTGCATAATTCCAATTCTCAGTGAAGTCTCCCTCCCTTGGATGAAGCACAATGAAAAATGGAGAACTGCTAAGGAGCAGAGAGAGAGAGAGAGAAAGAGAGAGAGAGAGAGACTTAGATTTATATTGTGTCATAGCTGGACCATCAAATTTACATCTGGCAGCATCTGGGGCAAAGAAGTGGGCAGGGCGGAGTTGGCAGCAGAAGTTCAGAGAGGCCAGGCTTGCTGAATCAAGAACCTTGACACTTGCAAAGTAGTCTGTCAGGAACATTAAGTATCCAAAAGTGATAAAGCTTCAATTTGCTAGTCCATTAGACTAATTACCCCAATAATTAAGTAACTACTTGATTAGAACTAATGGGTACCTAATTATGCAGGAGAAAAGTATCAGGTGGCAATTATCAGGTGGCAATTAATAGACTGGAGTTAATGTCTTTGCGCTGCCTTTGTATGAATTCATAAGCAAGGTAAAGAAAACAAACAATAACTTATTAATATTTATTGGTGCCACAGTGGGTTGCGGCTTCTTTCATTTACACAGTGCCAATTAGTGCTGCAAAGACGTAAAAGTGAGCAAAGCAAGAGTACAGTGAAACACACACACATACATACACACACACACACTTTTTAAAGCAACAGAATCTCCTTTCATCAATGCAACAAAAGTGTGTGAGGGGTTGGGGTGGGATTGAGGTTACAGGCTCCACCCTCCCCCCCCCACACACACATTCATTGCACCCACTTTGAACATCTGTAAGAGGCTAATATCTAGGGATGGGGAAGAAGCTAGTTCAGTTTGCGTATTAATGCAGACTTACCCAATTTTGCATTTTCCAATCAATACCAATACACAAACCAAGGGCCGATCTACATTGCGCCTTCCATCGCAATGAATTCGGTGTCCTGTCAGGTTAAACGCTCTTGCATTAAAACGTGATTATTCACACTCACCCATTTTCCCCATTGCAGTGCTTCATTGAATGCATGAGCTCGGTTCACATTCGAGTGCTGTGCTGTTTTCCTGCTGTTTTCCTGCGTGCGCTCGTCTGATCTCGGATGCTAAGCGGGGTCGGCCCCAGTCAGTAGTTGGATGGGTGACCGCCTGGGAATCAGGCATCCTGCATTGAGCAGGATGTTGTTCTATCCCTTCAAATCAGATGTTTCTTTTTAAATTAAGGCGTTATCCTCACAGAATCGGGGCTTCTCTGCAATGTTTTTTTTTTTTTTTCTAATTCAGGCATGATCTTTGAAGATTTGAAGTTGTGAAGTGCGAAATTCCTGTTCCAATTCGAGGCGGCTACTGCGTAGTGTGAAAGGCTGGTGGTGAAACCTCATTGGAAGCGAAAAAAGGCGGGAAGTGTAGATCCAGCCCAAAATTCAGTCAACCTTCAAAATTTGCACTTCTCAGAATTTTGCACTTCTCAGAATTGGGGTTCAAAAAATGCATGCGGTGCACCTCATGTTGGCCTGATATCATGATGACATAGCATTGGTCTGAAACCAGTTCTTCCTGCTTTATTTATTTATCCTACTCCAGGGGATCCTGGGAGGAAAAATGGTGGTTGTGGGGCACAGAAGCACCATCACCGTGGTGAAAAGGGGGCTTTTCTCACTTTTGTGTCTCCCTGGAAAACTTTGAAATCACCCTTCCAACTTTGCAAATGGGGTAGTGAAATTATGGGAGCCATTTCATCCCAGCCTAAACTTATTGGCCATAAGGTGCCACATAGAAGCTTTCTTGCCATTACAGGCTCACATGGCCACACATGGGGAATGTTCTTTAATCACATCTTAGCCTCTTCTCGTAACTACATGACTAGAACACAATAACCACTGTGTAGTAGAATGTGTAGGGTGATAAATGGAGAGGAATCTAAAATTTATAGAACACCAACATTTGCATAAACTGCAATATCCAAACATATAGAAGATTTTTTTTGTTTGTTTTTTTGTTTAGTAATGATTGTTGAAGGTTTTTTGGAGGTGGGGAGGGTGAATTTAAAAAAAAACCCAGCTTGGTTTCATGAAACACAGACCAAATTCTTAACATGATTAGGATAATGTATCACTTGCTGCTACCTTATTAAAGGCGTAATTGTTGTTTGACACGGGAGCGGCATTAAGTCTAATCTGGTTTTATATATGTACAAATAGGAAGAGAGTTGAATGTGGAAATGGCTGCTTTCAGTGGATCCATGGCCTTTTTATTAATGTTTGAATAATAACTGCCTGGAGGGTCTGTTATAAATTAGAGGGACGAATTGAGATATAAATTTTTATGAGGACTTAGTTATACATTTCCATTATGTGTTTAAAAAGGAAGGAATTACTGCGAGCGCCTGGGCACTCAACATTCATTTCAGGTGATTTGGACGGGGAAGACGAAGGCACAGCGAAGGAAGCAGTGTGCTGGCTGTAAGAAAGATGTATCTGTCCCTTTGAACAGATACATCATATGTCATGCATGAACTGCGTTCGACGGGAGACTTTCTTCTTCTGCTGATTTCCCATGATTATTTATTTGACAATCACAAGTGATGATATATCAGTGAGTTTTAGGCCGCTTAGGGAGGGGAGGGGAGGGAGAATAAAAATTGGGGGAAACACCCAGCCATTGTCAGAATGCAATCGGTCTATAGACTTATGAGCAGAGAACTCCCCCCGCCCCTTCCCCCTCTCTCAGAGTCTTAGGGCCTAAAACAGACATAACTTTAAATGCATATCTAGCAGCTATGCATTTAACTTTTTTAAAAAACACCATAATAGGTGCCACCTGATCTGGATCTTACATGCCCCCCTATCTTCCATGCTAGGGTGCCAATATGGATCATGGCCCCCACACATACTCTCTCTCTTTCTCTGAAAAAAGATGTAGCAGGCAGATATAGATTTAAAGTCATGTCTTATTTGGCCCTAGGGGTGGGCAGATCACTTACCTGATTCCGTTCTGGGGCATCCGCTGGGGGGGGGAGGCGATCCGTCCCTCCCCCTGGAATCCTCCCCAGCTGGCTCCACTCTGTGGGGAGTCTGTGGAGCCACCAGCCGGTTCCGTCTGCTGCCGGACTTCCAGCCGCAGCCAGTTTGCAGACAGAAATGGCGTCCAGTGTAGAGGATGCCACTTGCATCCCTGCCATTGGCCGTGATAGGCTATGTAAATGTTTATAAAGCCAGGCATTTATTGGGGTGGGGGAGGATAAAAGGAACTGAAATGGAAGGAGTAGTTTTGCTTCATTATCTGTTCACACAGAATAGGCCTCTGGGAAACATGAGTGGGTTACGTCCATGTCCTGATGTGGGCTTCCCATAGGCAACTGGTTGGCTGGTGTGAAAACAAATGCTGGACAACATAGGCCTTTGGCCTGGTCCAGCATGGCTCTTCTTATGTTCTAAATAGTGCTATGCTGAAAATTTCCCCCACATTTTTTGGCTATTCTTATTCAATTTCATAGAAAAGAAATTGCTTTTGAAAATAAGTTCAAAGGAGGAGAAATTTCAGAGAAACTCTCATGGGTTGGTTTTGGGGTTCTTGTGCTTACCTTACTTGTGAGGTGGCTGAGGAGTGAGCATGAGTGTCCTTTCCGTCACTGTACAGTCATCTCTGTGGCAGCCTGGAGCCGCCTTGGCTTCCCGCACTTCAGTTACAGCCCTCATGAGGAAGACATTGTGAGGCAATTCCTCCCATGGGGCCTTTTCATTTCAGGAAGTGCAGGTGGCCTGGGAGGCTGCAGAGCAATGGAAAGGTGTGTAGTAGAGGGAGAAAAGTCACGCAGCCCCCTCAGCCCCCTTGCAGTGATTAGTCAGGCTCAAAAATACCACCAAAAGAAATGCACAATTCTGCCTCAAAAAAGTAGAAGCCTCAACACAGTTGATGCTGTGGTCACCTGCAAAAGTAGTGCAATAAACCAACAACCCATAGGAGAAAGAAGAAGAAGAAGAAAGAAGCTGTGCTACAACCCCTGCCAATAGTGAGTCCCATCTGTTAGCAATGGTCGGAGAATTTCTCCTCCCCTGGGAGAAATTCGGTGAAATTTTCCTCCCAATTTCTCTGCCCACAAATAGGCTGGAGAATTCTGAACAGCCATTTGTACACAGCTCCAGTTCCAAACATCTGCAGCAGGCAGGATGGACTCACTTGCGCCTGCATAGCATGGGCACTTGCAGATTCACTGCTGCTGCCCACCCCACGACCTGGGCTGCATGAGCCCTGGAGGGTAGGGATGTCAGAGAATTCTGCCATGGAACTCAGGGAGGCTGAATGCCAACGCACGTTGTTGTTTTTTTTTTAAGTCAGACGTGATAGGCTATGTAAACATTTACGTAGCCTATCATGGCTGACTGCAGGGACGCAAACGGCAGTGGCTACAGCCGCCGCCATTTGCATCCCTGCTAGCCAGTGGCTGGATGTCAGGCTGCTGGCGGAGCTGGCCGGTGGCTCCGGTGAATCCCTGTGGAGCACAGCCGGCCGGCCAGGATTCCGGGGGGAGGGATGGAGTGCCTCCCCCCCCACCATCAACATAATCTGCAAAAGGTAAGTCACTTTCGTACATCCCTACTGGAGGGCTTGGCAAGCCGTGCGGCAGCGCCTCAAAGCTCCCGCTCCTTGAAGCAAGCCACCGTTTTTATGCAAGGTGGAGGCTCACGTTGGGGAACAGGCAGTTGCGTGAGTGTCCCTGCCGCCATTGTAACAGGGGTGGGGGAAGAGAGGAGAGTTGCTCCCTTCTTCCCCACATGGCAGCGATAGGGACAGGCTGGTTGTTTTAAGTAAGAACTGGGAGCTCTCCCTGAATGCCTATTGGAGAGGGTGAGCTCAGATGGTCTCCTGGGAGTTCAGAAAGAACTGCTGGGATGCAGAAGAGTTCTGGGCAGGGGATGATTTTTTGCAGGGGATGATTTTTTTTTTAAAGAATAGAAAGAAGACCCCTCAAGGATCGCCTACACTTAAAAAGGTATGTGGAAACCCTGTCCCCCTCCCCAAGGAGAAAATCCTCACCTCTCCCAGTCTCTTTTGCCAGAGTTTTCATTTTGTTCCCCCTCCCATGCCAAAAATAGAAGAGTCAAAATTTTTGGCACAGCACTATTTAAAATGCAGTACCAGATTTAAAACACAAACTGAAAAACAAAAATGTCCAGAAAAATGAGAAGGCCTTCACCTGGCACTGAAAAGAGCACAATGTAGGCACCAGGCAAGCCTCTTTGTGAAATGCAACTGGGGTGCCACAGCAGAAAAGGCTCTCTTCCTGGTAGGCACTGGGGATGTTGCGGGCACCTGACTGGGTCCAGGAGTCCTTCGAGCCCCCTCCACCCATGACCCCCAGACTGCACCTGCTGAGATGCTGTCCTTGCTTGTCCCCTGCTTGTGCCCACTTGCACCCTCCCAGACTCACCGCAATTCTGTCCAGTGATGGCCCACCATTTCCCCCCCTTTGTTTTCTGCGTAAAAAAGGAAGTTTAAAACATGTGCATATTTAAATATGCACAGTTTGAGGCCAAGACAGCTTAATATGTGCTATATTAGAGGTATAATGCCTTTAATATTGTGCATATTAAGCTTTCCTGCCCCCAAACTGCAAATATTTAAATATGCACATGTTTTAAACTTCCTTTTTTAAAGCAGAAAACACAGGGTGAGAAAACGGTGGGCGCTCACTGGATGGGATCGCTGTGAATCCAGGCAAGTCACTGAGCTTGTGGGTGGCCTGAGCACAGGTCTGGGGGGGGGGTAGTGGGGGCGGCACTTCACTAGGCACCTGGGGAACCTGAGCTGGGGTGGGTTCTCACATCCCTAGTAGCCAACAAGCTCACTTCCTTTGGTGGGTACTTTTGGAGAAGGACTGCTGAAAATGGACTTAGGAGGCTGATCTACATTGCGCCTGCCATCGCAATGAATTCGGTGTCCCGTCGGGTTAAACGCTCTCACATTAAAACGTGATTATCCACACTCACCCATTTCCCCTGTTGCAGTGCTTCATCGAATGCGCGAGCTCGGTTCACACTCGAGCGCTGTGCTATTTTCCTGCTGTTTTCCTGCGTACACTGGTCTGATCTCGGATGCTAAGCAGCGTCGGCCCCGTTCAGTAGTTGGATGGGTGACCGCCTGGGAATCAGGCTTCCTGCACTGAGCAGGGGGTTATTCTATCCCTTCAAATGAGACTAAGTTTTACCCCCTCCTTTCCCCCACTCTGGATTTTTTTTTTTTAATTAAGGCATTATCTTCGAAGAATGGTGGCTTCTCTACGATTTTTCCCCCCTAATTCAGGCATGATCTTCGAAGATGTGAAGATGTGAAGCATACTAGTTGCCTCCTTCAACAAGCAACCCCTCACTATATTTGTGCAGAGGGAGGGAATAACAGTGCAAGAAGGACTTGCAGACAGGCCTGCCTGAATTCTGAGCTTGTAGTGTGCCTTCCATGGGATCACAGGATTTCTCATTTTCTCTGGGCAGAAACCCATTTAGCCAAACTTACAAATACAGGTTGAATGTTTTTGTTTGGGTGAAATTTTGCTGGCAAACCTCTTCACATAAGTGTTTAAAAATTGCCAGTATGATAATTAAAACTATGACCTGCATTTGTTCCCCATGAGTTTCAGGTGTTCTCAACATTTGATTAGCAGGTGAGAATCCGAAATGCATGCTTTGAGCATGCTTTTGGTGAAATTCAGTATCACCCCAAAGTGCAACTTTTTCCCGATGTCATTCTTTCATTAGGTTATAGATATACAGCCTTGGAAAATACTGTGGGTTGCACCAGCTCCTCTTACAAGGCAGAAGCATACGGAGCTACACATACATCAGGTGTTCTCGGCAAAGTAGCAGCCATGCCCGCAAATCATAGACATTTGTCATTCCTTGGAGCTGTCTGACAGTTCTGACAATTCATTAGACCAGGCTGGAAAGAGGTTTAGAAAGCAAGAGGAGAGTTCACAGGTAGTGGAGTCTTTTTCTTTTCTTTTTCTTTTTTGCATGATCCGGTAATGGCTGATTGGTATCATTTTGGCTGATGGATGCACTGCTGAGATTAAACTCAGCAAGGTCCCTCCCCACTCCCATGCCCCTCCCAAGCCACTTCCTTCCTTCCTCCTCCTTTTTTCTTTGTTTCACTCATCACTCCCCACCCCAAAGTCTCAAACTTTGAACTTGCAACATTCCCAGTATTAACTATCACTGCTGTGAGGTTTCATAATTCCCTGCAGCAAACACTGGAAATCCTAAAGAAACAGGGTAGCAAAAGCATGAGTTGCCCTTTTTCTTCTCATGCTTTTGGCATAATTCATAGAAAAGACGCATGCTATGTCTGTGTTTTCTGCATGTGCATTTAAACTCTGCATGTTCTTATTTTGGGGTGTGCGTGTGTGTGCATGCGCTTTTGCTCAGAGTTGCCTTGCATCATGGGCTTTGTAGTAGTAAATCTACTACACTTGCATACTGACTGAAGATAAGTCTCGTGAAATAAGGCATTGCATGTGAACAGTAATGCATAATACTTACTGCCAGTTGGATCAAGATTTAAGC
Source organism: Heloderma suspectum (assembly GCF_057233095.1). Taxonomy (NCBI): domain Eukaryota; kingdom Metazoa; phylum Chordata; class Lepidosauria; order Squamata; family Helodermatidae; genus Heloderma; species Heloderma suspectum. The sequence goes on along the minus strand of NC_139468.1, from coordinate 37,194,024 downwards.
TGGAACAGTAGAGGTAGAAGTGAGCTTCTCTGCTCCTTCCTTCCCACAGCAGCCCAACCAGCCCCCAGGAAATGCTATACAGAAAGTTAGTAGACACTGCTGAATGGGGTCAGCTGTGGTGCATGTAGGGAGGGGACAACCCCACAAAACTGGGTGAAGGGATCTTCCATGACCTCAGTCAGCCCTTCCTCTTGAGGAAGTCCCTTTCCTTTCATGGAAAGCACATCCTGGACCTCACCCTGTATCTTGTGGGCTCAGTGGAAAGGTCTACATCTTTTTGTCTATTTATTATGTTGTTGCCTATCATCATCATCAATCATTTATATCCTGCCGTTTTTCCTCCAAGGAGCCCAATGTAGCATACATGATGCCCCTCCTCTCCATTTTGTCCTCACAACAACCCTGTGAGGTAGGTTAGGCTGAGAGTCAGTGACTGGCCCAAAGTCACCTAGTGAGCCTCACAGCCAAATGGGGACTAGAACCCAGATCTCCTGCATCCCAGTCCAGCACTCTCACCACTACACCACACTGGTACTCTATATTGCAAGGTGGAAAATGAAGTGTCATTCTGTCTGCATGGTGCAGTTCTGATGGGAGCACAATGAGTGGGGCTCATGCCACAGTCTGATGAGAATGTGCATCCAGTCCCTACTAGCTCTCTTTCTATGAGTGTCAGATGACATACCTGCATACGGTATATGAACACGGGAGGAAATCCAGGTCTATTGTTTCCTTATTCAGCAGTTTACTGTGATTTTCAGGTCATGAAACCAGAGGCGTGTGCTGGCTAGAGAATGCTGGGAGTTGTAGGACTTTTTAAAGCTCTAAACATGCATATAATTGTGCCCTACATATAAGAACTGTGCAATTATGCATGGATTTCCGTCAGTCCAAGCCACTTTTCCACCTTCCTTCTTAGTTTTGAGGAATTTGGCATGGAGTGGAATTTCATGAACACAGCCAAATTTGTCCAAAAAGAATTTCTGTGTTTGAAGATGACAAATGCTTTTCCAAAACAACAACAAACCACACACTCTCACAGACACAGACACACACACACACACACACACACACCAGCTTTCATATGTGCCTCATCTCCAAGCAAAACTGGTGTTTTTTCTTCTGAATGAGACTACTGCCTAAAATCCCATCTGCTTTTTCCACAACATACCCACTCATTATCTGGCTTATTTGGCTTCATTTTATTTCTTTATTATTATCTACAAATGAACACAAATTAAGCTATTTCATCAAATATAGGCATACTGATAGTAGAGCGGGTATGGGGCCCACTGAGCCAAATGGAGCCCGCCAGCCATATATGGTGGCCAACTAGGGATCCAATAAGCCTTCTGGTTTTTGTGTTGTTTCTCCTGCCTGCATAGAACTGTTCAAAGGCCTACGGCAGGTGTATCACAGTACTTGGCTAGTGAGCTCTGTTTGGCTTGAGAGGGGGTTAAAAGCTGTGTGAGGGCTTGCATTAGAGTGACACCCTTAAAGAAATCATTACCCAAGAAATAACAGTACTATATTTTTAAATGTCTCTGACTGATTCATTGATGGACTGATGTGAACATTTTTGTGGGTGGGACACAGGCAAGGTCCAGCCATGTGTGCTGGTGGGGAACTCACGTTCACCCTTGTGGAGACAGCAGAGGCTCGGTGGCCTTAGCTAGCCAGGTGAGAGAAGTTCTTTGCCACCTTATACTCTCCTTTGACTTCCCAAGACTGAGCCCTTGGTCTTGGCTTGGTTCTCAGGTTGCTCCTTCTTGGCCCTCTGCCATGTCTGAAACACTGTCAGGTGGCCACTTTTGCATTGCCGAAAAAGAGGAAACGCATCACCAAAAGAGAGGACAAAAAAGGACATCAATTTGCACAACATTTGCATCTACTAATGTATATGTATAGATGCAGATTTAGAAATAATTGTAGAATTTAAATAGAAAGACAATATATCTCATCATAGTGGAGGAGACTGACCAGGTGACTTCTGTGCCTGCTCAGGATGCTATGCAGCAGGTGTTACCATTGGTGGGCAACTTTAAGGCTTCTCCCTGCTCTCCCTCTTTAGGGTTCTTTGACTTTAAACTAGATTTGGACTGGACAACCCATCACACAGAGGGCACATTCAAAAAAAGGACTGTCATAGCTCTCCAAAATTGAGGACTGCCCTCTGTAAAGTAGGCCACCTGGCACAGGATGGACATCCAGCTCTCTAGGACTGTGGCCTCAGTCACTCCATTTCTTCAGCAGTTGGACCTCACCAGGCTGCTCCCTGATGATTGTTTTAATGGAGAGGTATGTATGTACCTGAGCATGCCCGGAAGCATTACTTCAACTTCTGGAGTTAGACAGCAGGTCCGGCCCTACCATTAGGTGGAGCAAGGAGTCTGCCTCAGGCTGCTGATTTTGGACATCAAGGTAAAGCAGGTTAAACATTTTACTGTTGTGTTGTTACCTCCAGGGAATGGCATTTGTGGGATTTTCTGCCTCAGATGCCAAATAAACATGCCAGCATTGGATACTATGCACCTTAATTGGAGGAAGGGGGTGGACATTCTGCCTCAGGCAGCAAAAGGTCTTGTTAGGCAAGGCTAGCCAGCCAGCCTACCTGTGACACCCTCCCACTCCTAGTTATCCTCCCTCCCACATGCATACATGGAATGGTTAGGGGATTGGTTTCCTTGTGAGGGGTGGAGAACTGGCAGAGTACAAGGGGTGTACCTTTGCAACCTGCCTAATTCAAGAAATGCTCCAGACAATGGGACTGGATCATCATGAAATCCAGACCCATGGATTTCATGGTGAAAAATCATGGACATGAAAAATGTGGAGCGGGGCGAGGGAGTTCACCTTTTAACGCCTGCCACCAAACTGAATGCATCTCCCTTGGCTACCTATCGGGGGTTCACCAGTGAAAAGGCTGCTGAAATCCGATGAGTGCCCATGAAATACAGTTTGCCCACCATCGTTACCAATCCATTTGGGGTACATTCCAGGGAACACCCCCTGGCCACACATGATGACCGTGAGGCTGAACTAGTGTGGCCAACATCCCACAGGAACTGACTGAGAGAGAACCGTAGGTAATGTGCGCTGCATGCCCAGAATCCTTTTGCAACACACAGGTTCTCCATGGCAGAAGCACAGGGATTTCTCAGCAGCAGACAAATTGACTTGGGGGGAAAAAAGTTTCTGAAGGCAGAAAGTTCGAAAATTGCTGGCCTAAAGAATATAGTGGTCCCTGAGGAAACAGACATTAGCCATCTGTGATTTGAAAGATGGAATTAAGCCCTTAAGAGGGCAAAATGTAGCTTTCTGTTCATATAACTTGGTATACTAGTCAAGTTCATGGTGGATAAGTGCAAGTGCTGAACTGCTTGGTTTCATTGTTTGTACGCACATCTGTCTGTGCTTCTTTCTTTTCCTTCCTTCATTTGTTCTCTCTTATCTTGTGTAGGAGCATTTCCCCAAGATGCTGCTGGGAACAGCAGCGTGAGAGAAATACACAAAGAGATTCTAAGGAAAGGGCTGATAAAATGCATTTAGTTGCTACCAGGGTAGCTATTGGTCCTTTTTTTCCCTCCCCCACTTAAAAAGGAAGATAAAAAAAGAACACCCTTCCAAGCAGAGAAAACAGTTCAGACAAAAATTTGGAGAAAACAAGAGTGGAGGTGCAATACAAATACACATGGGATCTGAGAAGACCCTTGGGTATTGTTCTGGGCACTCTTGTTTCGCACAACAGTTCTTTTTGAGTTAGGTTGGCTGACTCTTAATAATGTCCATCTCGGGTTACTGATGTTGTTTCACGGCATGTTAACCTCAAAGGGTTTAGATCATTTCTTATTTTTCCTCTTTGGATTCATCTGTGAACAAACAGGCATCCAGCAGAAACCAACTTTTAAAAAATGACAGATTCAGCCCTTTTGCTCTATTGCACACTTCCCGAGTCTTTTCTGAGACTGAATACCTGATGCCTCGTAGTTGCAGGTGTAGAAACTCCAAATGTTTTGACTGTCACCAGCTATCATCCATTGTCAAAATTAGGGATGGATGGACTCGCCTGCTCCTGGCTTTGTTGGGTGCTCGCCAAGCCGCTGCCGGTGCCCGCCACTCCTCGCAGTGCTGTGTGAGCTTTGTCACTGCCTGGGGATAATAGAATAGTAGGGTTGGAAGGGGCCTACAAGGCCATCAAGTCCAACCCCCTGCTCAATGCAGGAATCCAAGTCAGAGCATCCCTGACAGATGGCCATCCAGCCTCATCTTGAATGACTCCAGTGTGGGAGAGCCCACCATTGTATTTCCCAATGAAGCCACAGGACTGACCGTCCTCCTAGCGAGCTGCTGTTGTGTGCCACGATGGTGGCTCAGGCACTTCCAGATAGGTAATGTTGCATAACTGGCAGCTGTAAGGAGCCCATTTATGCAACATCGCATGCTTGAATGGAGTATTTGCACCTGTCATGTTGTGCAAATGGGCTCTTTACAGCCGCCAATTATGTAAGTACCCAAACTGCCATTCTTGTGCACAATGACAGCTCGCTAGGAGGATGGGACAGCTGCTGGGGGCTTGCAAAGCTGCAGGCGGGGGCCAGGAGGGCGGATGAGGGGAAGTCCCTTGGACTCCACCCCCCACAGAGTCTTGCAGCATCCCTAGTCAAAATGCAGTCCTCTACAGCCACACAGGGAAGTGCATTTGGATGGAAGTGTCAGCAAATAAGGCGGGATTATGGGAATGTGACCTCCAAGGGGCTTTTCTTGGAAATACCTGTCACCCCTTCAGTGACATTCCTGCCAGTGACATTCCATATAGAGGTAAAGAAAAGTTAATGTAGAAGATTTCAGTGTAGGGATGTGCAAATCAGAAAATCGTTGCGCTCACTGAGGTTCTCTGAATTTAACCTCAAAGCTCGTGTATTTCTGAGCCCGATTCAAGGCGCTGATTTTGACCTATAAAGCCTTACATGGGACCACAGTACCTGACAGAGTGCCTCTCTACCTGTACACTGCGCTAATCGTCTCAGGCACTCCTCCAGGTGCGTCATCCGAAGGAGACTCAGACGGCGGCAACAAGGGAGAGGGCCTTCTCAGTGGTGGCCCCCCAACTGTGGAATGAATTCCCCAGTGAAACCCACTTGGCACCAACATTGTTATCTTTTTGGTGCCAGGTTACAGCCTTCCTCTACTCCCAGGCATTTGGCAGCATGTGTTCAGTATTTTAATCAGATCATGGAATATTGTTTAGATATGTGTGTGTGTGCGTCTATGTGTGCCTGCTCCATTTATATGTTTGTAGCTAAATTGTTTTTTAATTATGCATAATACTGTATTTTAAAGGTTTTTAATCTTTGTAAACTGCCCAGAGAGCTTTGTCTATTGGTCAGTATAGACATGTAATAAATGAAATGACATGTACGGACCTGGACCATAGGTTGAAGACTTTTTAATTTTTTTAATTTATTATTGCATCTATATCCCACCTTTCTTCAATTGTGGAAGTCAAGCTGGCTCCATGCGGTTCCCAGGTGGCCTCCCCTCCAAGCACTGACCAGACCCAGACCTGCTTAGCTTCAGCAAGGTGCCTGCCTCCTGCGCCTTCGGACCATGCCCTGGGACCTCAGACTATGCCCTGTGACCACATTTGGTTCTGGGCGGTGTGAAATGGGCCAGTCCTGGTCAAGAGCAAGTGGAAACAAATGTCTCATAATCTCTATATCAATGTGAATAGATTCTTATATAACAAATGCGTTATGTGCTTGTGCTCTGCACCATGCTGGTCATTCTGAAACAAAAGGAATGTTACGGGGAAGAATCCCGATGGCAGGCCTTCTCTGTAGCGGCACCCACCCTCAGGAAAACCCTCCCCTGTGCGGTTTGGGAGGCAGAAAATGTGGTGCCTTTCAAGCACCTCCTAAAAGCGTACCCTTTCCCCCAGGCTTTCCCTGGATTGTAACTGCTGTTGGGTTTGACTTTGGTTTCCCACGCTACTTTTAAACTTTTAAGTTTTACATTATGTTCTATCATGTTGCATTCTATGGTTTTGATTGTTGCGGACTGCTCAGGGAGCCTTGGCTGTTGGGCAGTATAGAAATGTGATAAATAAATAAGTAAATAAATATAAATAAATCAACAAACAAGCAAACAAAAAAATCTAGAGCCGGGCAAAAATGTCTCAGAAAACAATTTTCTGAGAAATGTTCTGAGGTAGCCAAACACAACACTTTTATATAAGCATTTATATGAAATATAGAGAAAGAAGTATTGCCCTGTTACTTGCAAATTAAACTTGGATGGAAGTGTCATGGAGGGCCTGACAGTTGTTTTGGGGGCTACCAACTGCCATTCGTCTTATGAATCAAACTTCTCCTGATGTTCTGGAGGATCTAGAAATGAGAGTGCCAAGCAAAAACCTTGAACATGATGAAAACTTCTTTTAGTTTAGAAAAAAGGTTACTCAAACATATATAGATTTAGTGCTCCACTACAGACTAGAGTGGCTATATGGTGGCCCACTTTACAGAAAACAGTCCTCTGTTCGAAGGAGTCCTCTGTCTGAAGGACTGTCCAATCCAAGTCCAGTATAAAGATGAAGAAGGGAAAGCAAGGGCCTTGAAGTTGACCAACAACACTTAGTACCTGGACAACAGACTAACCAGGTGCATTATCACCCACTATGGTGAGATGTACGTCTCTTTAAATTACAGTCATTATTTCTAAATTTACATCTATAGATATGTGCATATGAAATTTTTTAACAAACCTCTTTTGTCCTCTTTTCTGGCAATGTGTCAATGGCCACCCAACCTTAGGAAAAGCATGTACTACAGGCAGTTTGAAGTGTACCCCTGTCAAAATCCAGATCTTTCTTTCCTTCTGAGAGGTCCTGACTCACCTGGAAGGGACAGGGAGGGTATAGGACTCCTTCAGTTTATGACATTTTAAAAGATTTTGTAATCAGCATCAGCACCACAGGGTGAGAAGCATGTTTTTTAAAGCAAGCAAGCAAGCAAGCAGAGATGATTCTCATGGAACTAAATTCTGCCTACTCCTGCATTTTTCACCCAGGGTAAAGTCTCACCATGGGGGAGGGGGATGTTCCAGAATGAAGGCAAAAATGAGGATGAAGTATTCTGTGTAACTTGGCAAGACTGCATGCAGGAGAACTTGGAAGTCGGTGGTGCCCCCAGTGAGTATAGTTGGTTTATAGTAAAGTGAGTATAGTAAAAAAAAAAAAAAGACAGAGAAGGGAGTCCTTGTCCATAAAATGTTCCCAAATCAAGGCAAAAATGAGGATGAAGCATTCTGTGTAACTTGGTAAGACTGCATGCAGGAGAACTTGGAAGTTGATGATATCCCCAGTGAGTATAGCTGATTTATAGTAAAGTGAGTATAGTAAAAGAAAAGACAGAGAAAGGAGTCCTTGTCCATAAAAGTAACCTTTTGTTATTGTTTTCTCCATCCCCCTGCCTCTCTCTGAAAAAAAAAAAAATCTGTAGGCATTTCAGTCCTCTACTAAAATGATGTATGGGGCTATTGTCTGGTAAGGGCTGATGGGCTGTAAATGAAACTAATTAAGGAAATGTCAAACATAATTAATAAAACAGCTTTAAGTTGCAAAAGCACTGTCAGCGGAATGAATGGGGAGATGGCTGCACTCCCACCGTTGTGTCTGCATATATATATATATATATATATATATATATACACATACATACACACACACACACACACACATCCTTTCCAGGGCTGTACTTTATTTTACCACATTCAATTAGAACACTATGTCCTTGAAGGGACATATTTTGCTTTTTAGCCTAGCCTCATCGTGCATCCGTTCCAAGGAGAAGGAAGAATCTAAATTCCCCCTGCTTGCTAGTTGTGTATGTGTGTGTGTTGGGGGGGGGGGGGATTAATTGCAAGCTCTTCATCTTTTGCAAGTACCTTAGGACATTAACATAACCAATTTGCTTGAACTCCTCCATGGCTGCTAAATAGAATGTCGGACTAGCTTCAGTGCAGATGCTGGCCATGATGTAGTGCAATTGGCATTTCCATAATAATTCAAATATCATTCCATGTGATTCACCAGATCCTTTATTTATGATTGATAAGAACACACACACACACACACACACACACATATATATATATATATATATATGTGTGTGTATATATATATATATATATATATAAACGGGGTGAGCGACCTATAATTATGGCAAGCAAATTAGGGTATGTGGTGGAGTCAGTTACATTTGCCTAGGAGTAATGATGCAGGAGACCTTTTCCCATCCCAAGAGACTAGGAAAATATAATGGATTCCCTTGCAATTGCAGATGGGGTAGGAAAAAGCTGTCAACCAAGATGATGCTTACATACGTTAGGCTGAGCAAAAGGCTCAGAGGCCTGACTCAGAAAGCTCAAATCATCTCCAATCATTTCAGCTACTGAAGCATAGGCCCTCCAGAAAAAAAGGAGAATTGCCCTGGAAAGCTCAGCTCCATGGAGAAGCCAGTTCCCCCGTTTTTGTTTTGAGCCTTCTGGGGTTTTCTGGGATAAAGAAGGGGAGACCCCCCTCAAAGACACCACTCTAATCAGCACATAAATGGAGAGATAAAGATGAAAAGTGCTTCTTAATTCAGAAAAAAAAGCTTTTTCCACCCAAGAGTTTGGAGAGGCGCTTATGCACTGATGCCACTGCAATAAAAAATTAGACGCATTATAGAAATAACGGCTGTTTTTTTTTTATATATAATTTCTTCCCTGCAGTTTCATTCCGTTTAATCCAATCAAAGCCTGATTCCGCCCCCTTCAAAATGAAACACAAGGGGAAGCTGACCTGTTACTAGGTGACAATTTCCAATAAGTTATTCATTAAAATAGCCTGTTGAGGTTGGCAGTATCTATGCAAACTATTCAAAAATAAGTGTCCCATTATGTATAAAAGAAGAAACATCTTCAGAATTTCCAAACCTTTCTTGAAAGCTCAGTTCAGAAAGAGACCAGGAAAAAATACTGCACATCACACAGAGATCAGTAAAAAGAAAAGGTCTTGTCTTCTGTCTGCAATTACCTTCTTCTCTCCTCGTCCCCTCCCTCCTCCTCCTCCTTCCTATTCTTCTCCTGTCACCCTCCTGCTCCTTCCATCCTCCTCCTCCTCATCTTCATCCCTCCTCCTCCACTGATCACAATCATTTCAGTGTGTCCAAACCAATGGGACTGTATGCAAATGATTGTAATCCCGTCTCCACCAACCTCCAAGAAACTTTGAATGAAACTCATGATAAGTTGAATCAGGAGTGAATGGCTATGGGTGGAACCAGCACATGCATGCTTGTCGTCACTCAGTATGGAGTGATGCCTTGCACATTTGAACGAACCATCACAGATCTTGTTGTTGTTCAGTCGTGTTCGACTCTTCGTGACCCCATGGACCACAGCACACCAGGCCTTCCTGTCCTATGCTGTCTCCCAGAGCATGCTCAAGTCCATATTCATTGCCTCGGTGATGCTACCTAGCCATCTCATCCTCTGCCGTCCCCTTCTCCTTTTGCCTTCAGTCTTTCCCAGCATCAGGGTCTTTTCCAGAGAGTTTTCTCTTCGCATTAGGTGGCCAAAATATTTCAGCTTCAGCTTCAGGATCTGTCCTTCCAATGAGCACTCAGGGTTGATTTCCTTTAGGATGGACTGATTGGACCTCCTTGCAGTCCAGGGGACTCATAAGAGTCTTCTCCAGCACCACAGTTTGAAAGCATCAATTCTTCGGCGCTCAGCCTTCCTTATAGTCCAACTCTCACAGCCATACGTTACTACTGGGAAAACAGATCTAGTAATGGGCAAATCTGTTGTGAGCCAACCGCCAGCACTCCTTGCTGACTTAACCCAAGCTTTCATGGGCTCAGAAAGATTAGAAGGAGGAATTCAGGGATGATTCCCTCATTGTATGTATGTATGTATGTATGTATTACATTTCTATACCGCTCCATAGCCGAAGTTCTCTGGGCAGTTCACAAGAATTAAAACCTCAAGGTATGGCATCATCAACAGCGCACAGTTAGGCAAACCCTGTGATAACTTCCTGAAACATCAAGCCATGCACCTTCGAGCTCTTCCAGAGCTTCCTGTCATTCTTTCTCCATGAGGTGTTGTCATCTATTCGGATTTCTCAGTTAAATATTAGAAGTAAGCAATATCGTGTAGGGTCGGTCTATTTCTGGTCTGTGCCACTTTTACATGTTTTTACTGATAATTCCATTCTATTCTGTTTCCACGTTAAATTGTCGATTTTTTAAATCCTGTCAAAATAAGTATTTAAATTTTTGCACTTTTTCAAAATACGAATTTAAATATGCATGTTCTCTCACAATATTATTTGAATGTGCATTTTTCTCTGAAAAGACATATTTGGTACTGCCACACTATTCAGAGAAATGCAAAATCTGATAGATAGCTAAGCTCTGATAAAGACATTAGTTGGAGACCTGCAAATGAGGTTGTTTGGTCTGAAGATTCTGAAAGATCAGATTCCTCAAGCATCCCTGGCCTGCACAGATCAAGTGCTGCAGGTAAAATTTACATGTCACATGATGCCACCTCAAACTCAGGGATTTTCAGTGGGGCCAATTCACACAGTTAGTTGCTACTAATCAAGTGTGTAAATCGTGTTATTTAATTTGTTTTGGATGGGATTGTACTACCCTTAAAGACCAGGTTCATAGGGGTGAGGTATGCTATTAGATCCAACCCTTACACTGGATAATGAAGTGACATATGTGGCATGAATAGGGGTGTACAAAACCCCCTTACCTTGCATCCACTGAGGGTTTTTTTTTGGGGGGGGGGAGGTGATCCGGTCCTCCCCGCTGGAATCCTCACCAGCCAGCTCCACTCCATGGAGCCTATCACAGAAGGGGAAGGGATGCAAATGGCGTCCGCTAGGCCGGACACCATTTGCATCCAAAGACTGGCCGCAGATGGACCTGGCCGGATCCAGAGCCGGTGGTGTCAGCCTGCCAGGTAGGATCTGGCCGGGTTGGACTTCTTGGGGTGGCAGGGTGGGGTGGTCTGTTCTGCAACGGACCCCGGGGGGGCAGATTCTTAGAATCTGCCCCCCCCGGAATCCGTGGCGGAATTCTCTGCCATCCCTAGGCATGAAACATGTTTCACTAGCTTTGGCTGATGCATTCTTCTGGACAGAGCTTGCATGTTCCTGAACTTGTGATTGCATTCAAAAAAATGCATAAGTTTTGGGAAAATGCTCTGTTTAAAATGCATTTTCATATATATATATATATATATATATATATATATATATATATACACACGCAAGATGACAGGGAAGCAAATGCCTGTTATCTTGCCTATATGGCCTTTTCGCGGCCCCATTTTTCTGAAAAATGGCGATCGCAGAGCTCGACATTGCCACCTGGGTGAGTGCAGGCAGGTGCAGGGGGTGAGCAGGGGCAGGGGCTCAGCACATGCGACTTAGGGGTGTGGGCAGGGGGGGCTCCAATGGATTCTTGGATGGAATTGGGCATCCTCACCATCCCTACCTGTAAGCCCATCAGCCTTGGGTTTACATTTCCCTTTGTTTCCCTGCCTCCCACTAAGGAGCTCAAAAGTTATTCATAGAGAATTCCCAGCTGCCCTTGCATCCAGAACCAGTCCTACTTAGTTGGGGATGGAGCAACATCAGGAGGCTCCATTACGATCATGCTGTTCCTAAGCCTGGACCTACCAATGTTTCCACTTCTGTGAACTAACCTATAATGAAGGTGTTGTGTTCATGCTGCAGATCTTCCCTATAATGAGGGTTGCTGCAGAAATTTGAGATGGATTAAAATGAGCCTGGATTTCTAAGAATCCAACCTGTGGAATCCACTGTGGAGCGACCCCCTCAGGCTGTGCAGAGTCCATGGACTTTTGGATGATTTTTTTTTTACTTTCCTGAAATTTACTCATATAAATCCATAGAAAAATACTAGGGATGTCAGAGAATTCTGCCATGGATCTCGGCCGAATGCCAGTGCATTTGGCCCCCCCAAATCCGTGATGGAACGAAGCCCCCCGCCCCGTGAAAGGCGCGTGAAACGGGACACCTACCTGCTGCCATTCGCGCTGACTTGCGAATGGTGGCCGCATCAGTAGCCGCCATTTGCTTCATCACTATAGCTGTGATAGGCTACATAAATACTTACGTAGCCTATCACGGCTAATGCAGGGACGCCATTTGCGTTCCCTTTTTTTTTGGCCGTGATAGCCAACATAAATATTTATGTAGGCTATTACGGCAAAAGAGAGGGGCGCAAATGGTGTAGTGGCCGCCATTTGCGTTCCCTTTTTGTTTTACCATAATAGGCTATGTAAATATTTACGTAACCTATCACAGCAAAAAAAAAAAAAAAGGAATGCAAATGGCGGCCGCCGTAGCTGCCGACATTTGCGTTCGCTTTTTCTTTGTTTTTTTGCTGTGATAGGCTACTTAAATATTTACGTAGCCTATCACAACAAAATACAGGGATGCAAATGGCAGCGGCTACAGCAGCCGCCATTTGCATCCCTGCAGGCTGCCCAGCGGCTGGATGTCTGGCTGCAGATGGCCCCTGCCGGCAGCTCCATGGAATCTCCGCGGAGCGGAGCTGGCCGGAGAGAATTTCGGGGGGAGGGACGGAGCGCCTCCCCCCCCACTGCGAATGTCACCCTTCGAAAAGGTAAGTGACTTTCGTATATCCCTAAAAAATATGTACATTGCCAAGGAAATGTTGAATGGAATGGAGGACAATACACTAAATGTTACATGCTGAGGTAAATTATGTAAATACTTCTGTAAATACTTCCGTAAATATTTACTCAATTAATTCTGTATTTTTCCGCATGACAAAAAATATATATTCACATTCATCTGTGGGCGGATGATGGAACGAAAGGTGCCTGACAATCCACGGAACACAGACGGAGAGGATTTTACACAGTCCGTACATCCCTACCTATAATAGTACACCTTAACTAGGGATGTATGAAAGTGACTTACCTTTCTGCAGATTATGTTGATGGGGGGGGGAGGCGTTCTGTCCCTTCCCCGGAATCCTGGCCGGTGGGGGGAGGTGCTCCATTCCTCCCCCCCAGAATCCTGGCCGGCTGCTGTGTTCTGCAGCAATTCTGTGGAGCCGCCGGCCAGTAGGGATGGCGGAGAATTTCTCCCCGAAACTTCGGGGGGCCGAGCGCCAACGTGTTCGGCCCCCCGAACAAGTTTCGGGGAGAAATCCTCCGCACCCCCCCGCCCCCCGCGCCCCCCCCGGGACGGGACTTACCTTCCCTGAATGTCCCTCCCAGCGGCGGGTCCGGCTGGCGGTTCGTCCGGTGTTCGAGAGGGGCGGGAGCGGCAGCCGGTCTTTCGACCGGCTGCTGCCCCCGCCATTGCAATGAAAGAAAAAAAAAACCACGTCCCCTGATAGGCTACGTGACGATTCACGTAGCCTATCACGGCAAGATTTGCAAAGTCAGCCATGATAGGCTACGTGAATCGTCACGTAGCCTATCACGGGTGACTTTAAAAAAAAAAAAGCGCGTACGCGAATGGCGGCCCCCATAGGGAGCCGCCATTCCCCTTCCTTATTTGGTCGCTGTAGTCTATGTCAATGTTTACGTAGACTACGGCGAAAATAAGGGCAACGCAAATAGCGTTGCCCTTATTTTCGCCGTAGTCTACGTAAACATTTACGTAGACTACAGCAACTAAATAAGGAACGCGAATGACGGCTCCCTATGGGGGCCGCCATTCGCGTACGCGCTTTTTTTTTTTTTTTTTAAGTTACCCGTGATAGGCTATGTGACGATTCACGTAGCCTATCACGGCTGACTTTCCAGATCTAGCCGTGATAGGCTACGTGAATCGTCACGTAGCCTATCAGGGGACGTTTTTTTTTTTTTTTTTTTTACTTTCGTGTTCGCGGCCGGGCGAGGCGGGAAGCCCCCTCCCCGGCCTGAATTGTCGGCCGGGCGAGGCGGGAAGCCTCCCCCCCCGGCCTGAATTTCGGCCGGGCGAGGCGGGAAGCCTCCCCCCCCGGCCTGAACTTCGCGGGGGGAGCAGCGAAGCGCTCCCCCCCACCGCGAACAAGCTGCGAGAAAAGGTAAGTGACTTTCGTCCACCCCTACCGGCCGGCTCCGCCAGCAGCTGGACATCCGGCCGCTGGCTAGCAGGGATGCAAATGGCAGCGGCCATAGCCACTGCCGTTTGCATCACTGCTGATTTAAAACAAAAAACAAAACAACGCGTGTACGCAAATGGCAGCGGCCATTTGCGTTCTTTTTTTGGCATGTCTTAGTCTACGTAAACATTTACGTAGACTAAGACGGCGAAAATAAGGGGAACGCAAATAGCGTAGCATCTACGCTATTTGCGTTCCCCTTATTTTCGCCGTCTTAGTCTATGTAAATGTTTACGTAGACTAAGACGTGCCAAAATAAGGAACGCAAATTGCGGCAGGTACGCGCGTGTGTGTGTTGTTTTTTTTTTAAGTCAGCTGTGATAGGCTACGTAAAGATTTACGTAGCCTATCACGGTGTTTTTTTAAAATATAGCCGTGATAGGCTATGTAATTCTTTACGTAGCCTATCCCTTTTTTTTGTTTTGTTTTTTTTAAGCTGGAAATGGCGGCGGTAGTGGCAGCTGGTCGGAAGACCGGCCGCTGCCACTGCTGCCGTCAAACCACCGCCGTCAAACCGTTGCCGGAGCCGCTGCTGGAGCTGCCGCCGCCAGGAAGATCCGCCCAAGGTAAGTCTCATCCCGGGGGTGGCGGGGGTGGTGGTGGTGGGCTGTTCCGCCACCGATTTCGGGGGCCCGAATGCGCCGGCATTCGGCCTCCCCGAGATCCGTGGTGGAACTTTCGTACATCCCTAACCTTAACACGCTGAAATAGAGGAATGCAGGGTAAGACAACCACTTGTGGCATTGAGATGTGTGGCATTAAACGTTATGGCTCCTTATGGGTTAAAGGGAGAGTAAGGAGAGGTGGAGTTCAATAAAAAGGGGGCTCTCTCCTCTGGGAGGGCCACTTCAGTTTTCTACTTCAATATGGCTGCTGGTCATTTTTTCATACTCTCTACACCACTTAACATAGTTCTCTATGGACAGGGCATATACATACGTCACTAGGGGAAGAAGAGGAACGGGAGAAGGCTCCAAACAACTGCCAGTAGAGTAAAAAAAAGAGTAAAAAATGTTGTGTTCTCAGAAAGGCTATATTGAAGACACTGCTACTCTAGACCCAACACCAGACTTAAGAGATGGGCCCAAATATCCCTTCTTTTATTTTCAAAAGATTGGAGGGTTCTGGAGGAATGCAGTTTTTTGGGCGCTATTTCCACTGGATGAATGCTGGTGTTCACTGGTGCGCAACTGAACCATATAGATGAAGACCATGCCGATGGTCAGCATATGGATGGCATCACAAACAGGCTCATCAACAGTTTCTTTGATGCTTCCTCCATTTATTTATTTATTTATTTATTTATTTCTATACCGCCCAATAGCCAAAGCTCTCTTTTTAGGATGCATCAGGGTGTACTTTGAGCAACCCTCACACTTCCTGCCATGTTACAGCTGTATGAGTGCTTACGGTTTAATCTAGCTGCTTGGCTCTAGTTGTCATGACAGCATTTTAAGGAGGCATCTTATAAGCACTGGGCGGATGTGTCTTAAGTCAGGATTCTGAGTGGGCAAAATCCAGTGCTTTAGCTACTGAGCCACTGAAATGCAATGGCGGCTGAAGGAGCTGTTGGCTGCATTGTAACTCAGGTGTACTCCATAGCAGATGGCATTACAGGCACTGCAAGCTGACCCGGTCAGGTGACTCAGGGAACCAATGAAGCTCTGCCTGAATTTACAAAGCCTCAACTAGGAATGTATGAGAATTTCAATTTTGCTTGCACAACATGCAAGCATGTCCTGTCCAAAGCCCCAAATGCAATTGCCAGCACAAACCGAAAACATTCGTAAATTGCCAAACCTGTGCCTGCATTCAATTTGCTCAACTTGCCTAATTTGTGCAAATTTCTCCTATAATCAGCCCCACTTTAGTCTACAGAGGAAAACGGCACACATTGGGGGAGATTTTCACGTGCAGCCGCAACTCGGTTTTGGCAATTTTGCAATGTTTGGAGAACCCTAGTGATCGTGAACATCACTTGTTTGCCCATGCCTAGCCTCAACTACAAGGCCTGCTCTTTGGTTAGAGTGGCTTGTTTTCCTAGGGGAAAGACTCCATCAGACTCAGCGCTGGCTGTCCACCCTTCCTCATGCTAGCTGCTGCCTCAGGAACCTTGTTGTTTCCCTACATTTCACTATCAAGTCAGGGAGGAGCCATAGTTCAGTGGTGGAGCACCTGCTTTACATGCAGAAGGCCCCTGGTTCAATCCCTGGCATCTGCAGGTAGGGCTAGGAAAGAATCCTGCCTGAAACCCTGGAGAGCCACTGTCAGTCAGTGTTGACAACAGTGGGCTAGATGGACCCATGATCTGACTCAGCATAAGGCAGGTTCCTATGACTATGCTGCTTGTCTCTGGCTCCCACCTGGCTGACAGGTGGATCCATCCTGTCCTTGGGAGAACTGATCCTGTAACCACTTGGGATGTTGACTCCAAGAAAGCCCTGGCAAATTTGCTTGTGCAAATTTGGTCACACTACCTTCCAACAAGAGACCAAAACTCCTTTACCAGTAGGGATGTATGAAACCCCCTTACCTGGAGTCTGCGGGGGGTCCGCGGGGGGGGGGAGGCCATCTGTCTCTTGCCCCTGGAATCCTCGTTGGCCAGCTCTGCGGAACGGACCACCCACCTCCACCACCCCACGAAGTTGCCTCGGAATGGATCCTACCTGCCACCGGCCAGGTCTGGTCCATTTGCTGCCATCCTGAGGAAGAAAATGGCGTCCAGTATAGCAGACGCCATTTGCATCCCTGCTTTTTGCCGTGATAGGCTACATAAATATTTATGTAGCCTATCACAGCAAAGAGAAGGGATGTAAATGGCATCCGCTACGCTGGACGCCATTTTCTTCCTCAGGATGGCAGCGAATGGACCGGACCTGGCCGGTGGCAGGTAGGATCCATTCCGAGGCAACTTCGTGGGGTGGCGGAGGTGGGTGGTCCGTTCCGCCACAGACTCCGAGGGGCCGGATTCTAATGAATCCGGCCTCATTGGAGTCTGTGGTGGAATTCTCTAACATCCCTATTTACCAGCATGTGCAGTTTTTGGGATAAAAAGTGAGTTTCACTGTATGGAATTGGATCTTAGAAACAATGACTATGTGTGAATCTGAATTTCCCATTGACTTCTGGTTTTGCCCAATCTCATTCTTGAATTTCCCGTTGACTTCTGGTTTTGCCCAATCTCATTCTTGAACTAACAACTCTGGTTTTGTGGCAAGCAAATTTAACTGGATTTGGCGTGGAGGGTTGAATGGGGGAGAAGAGAAGCCAGTGGTAGAAAACACTTTGGTTAGCGTCAGATCAGTTCCTTGTGGGCAAAAGATCTGATTAACTATAGCCAGAGTGGATTGTCTTAATCTGACTGCTCTAGTATTTCACAACCAGCCGTTCAGGCTTATACATTTTAAATGCTCAGATAAGCTTGAATCAATTACTCCAGTGTCTGCTTTTGTCTTGTGTCATTAACAAATGGCCAGGTGCCACAGTACTAGGGCTGGGGGCATGGCTATTGGCATCTGCTAGTGGATACCTTTTGCACGTGGAACAAGGGTGCTGTTTGTTACAACCCAGCAAAGGAAGTGTGAGGGAATGTGCCACAACAATGGCTACACGACTGCACACACTATACAGAGACTGTTAGGAAAGTCAAGAGCGGAGTTGGTAGATGGGGTTAGCGAAAGGTGAAATGCTGATGCTCGGAAAGCAATGCTAGATCGGTTCCCTTCTTTTCTCCCTTGGGATGATATGGGGAGAGAGTTCAACATTTTCCCCCAAACAGATGGAGGAGCTTTTTGGTCTCAGAACTCCATTTTAATGCTAAGGTTTCTGGCTCCTCTATGGGTTCTCTTTTATTGTACTGGTTTTTGAGTGTTTTGTTGTGGTTGTTCACCTGTTGTTTGTTATTATGAAGCTGATAATAAATGATTGCAGAACTGAAACAAACAAACAAACAAACAAACACAGGTTGAAATGAGGAATACAAGACCTCTCTCCTTCACACCTCCAACATTACTTGGGCTTTTTTAATGTTCCAGCTGAATGCTGGAAAAACCTTGAAGGGATTTTTTGTGCATTTAAAATGAAAAAATCAAAAAGCCCAGTCATTTGTATACCACCGCTGCCCCTTTCCATGCCAGTTCTTCTATGCAAGCCCCCTGCCACACACACACACTCTGGGGAAGGGGAGTACCAATGAGCAGTGGAGGATTCCCTTCCAGACAAGAGAGGTCCTGCAAGACCTCTTTTCCTTCCAAGAGATCATAGGGCATTTAGTTTTCTACAAGGAGCATTCTGTATTTACATTACATGTTTAGTTCTGTGAACTAACTACGTAATGGTACCAAACCATTACTTAAATGCACATATGCATAAAAACTACAAAATGACTCAAGACAAAAAAAAAGAAAAAAAGACCATGTTGCCCTGACATTGGGAGTGAAACATGCATTCAGAAGAAATGGCCAGTAGGGAAGTACGAAACACTTAGCTGGTTTCATCCAGGGACATCTGCAGTGAGGGGGAGGTACTCCGTCCCTCCCCCTGAAATCCTCAACAGGGAGGGGTAGGCGATCCGTTCCTCCCCCCCAGAATCCTGCCCAGCCGGCTCTGCTCTGCAGCCAGGCCACGGAGCTGCCGGCCGGGCCAACCCGCAGCAGGGCCTCCAGCTGCAGCCGGGCTGCTGTGGACGCAAATGGCGTCCTGAATAGGGGACGCCATTTGCGTCCCTATGGTAGCCCGTGATAGGCTACGTAAATATTTATGTAGCCTATCATGGGCTACCATAGGGACGCAAATGGTGTCCCCTACTCAGTACTCCATTTGCGTCCACAGCAGCCTGGCAGCAGCCGCAGCCAGAGCTGCCGCTGCCACCGCCGGAGCTGAAGCCGCAGCCGGAGCTGCAGCCAGGTAGGCTCCATTTCGTGGGGCTTTTGCGGGGTGGTGGGGCGGATTGCTCCATTCTGCCACGGATTCCGGGGGGCCGGATTCACTGGAATTTGGCCCCCCTGGGATCCGTGGTGGAATTCTCTAACATCCCTAATGGCCAGGGCCTTTCACTGAAGGAGCGGATGAATCTGATATCTACCCAAATGATTAATCTTATTGCTTGCAAACCACACTCTCAGTGAAGATACTTTGTGAAAGTGTTGGTAGAAGGTTGCTGGGAAACACTGAAGTAGGGATGGTGGAGAATTCTGCCACAGACTAGGGATGTCAGAGAATTTCTCCACGAATCTCGGGGGGGGGCCGAATGCCAGCGCATTCGGCCCCCTGAAATTGGTGGAGAAATGGTCTGCCCCCCGCCCCCCCCGGGACGGGACTTACCTTGCTCGAATGTCCCTGGCGGCAGCGGCTCTGGTGGCAGTTCGGCGGCAGTTCGGCGGCGGTTCGGCGGTGGTTCGGCGGCGACGGCGGCTGGTCTTCTGACCAGCTGCCGCTGCCACCATTTCCAAATAAAACAAACAAACAAACAAACGTGATAGGCTACGTAAAGATTTACGTAGCCTATCATGGCTAGATTTTTAAAAAAACACCGTGATAGGCTATGTAAATGTTTACGTAGCCTAACACGGCTGACTTAAAAAAAAAAGAAAAAAAGTGCGTACGCAAATGGCGGTGCCCATGGGTGCCGCCATTTGCGTTCCTTATTTTGGCACGTGTAGTCTACATAAACATTTACGTAGACTACGGCGAAAATAAGGGCAATGCAAATAGCGTTGCCCTTATTTTCGCCGCAGTCTACGTAAATTTTTATGTAGACTACACGTGCCAAAATAAGGAACGCAAATGATGGCGCCCATGGGCGCCGCCATTTGCATATGCACTTTTTTTTTTAAAGTCAGCTGTGATAGGCTACGTAAACATTTACGTAGCCTATCACGGCTGACTGCAGGGACGCAAACGGCGGCGGCTACGGCTGCCACCATTTGCATCCCGGCAGGAGATGAGGTTTCATGGCCGGAGGGACGAGGCACCTCCCCGCCGGCCAGAATTTCAGCGGGGAGGAACGGGGCGCCTCCCCCCCGGCCAGAATTTCGGGGGGAGGGACGGAGCACCTCCCCCCCACCGCAAAGCAAACTTCGGGATCAGGTAAGGGACTTTCGTCCATCCCTACCACAGACTCCAATGAGGCCAGATTCTTTAGAATCCAGCCCCCCGGAGTCCATGGCAGAACGGACCAACCCCCATCCACCACCCCACAAAGTTCTCCCGGATGGACCCTACCTGCCACTAGCCAGGTCCAGGTCCATCTGCTGAGTCCACAGCCATCCTCATTTGCATCCCTGCTCTTTGCCATGATTGGTTATGTAGAGATCTATGTAGCCTATTACAAAAAGAGCAGGGGCACAAATGGCCATTTGCGTCCGCAGACCGGCAGCAGGCAGAAGTCCGGCTGTGGACGGACCCGGCCGGCGGCTCTGCGGACTCGCCTCAGAGCAGAGCCAGCCAGGGAGGATTCCAGGGGGAGGAACAGATCACCTCCCCCCCTGCGGACCCCCAGGCGGACTGGTGAGTGGGGTTCATACACCCCTACACTGAAGTTTTTCCTATGCCTTGCCATAGATGCAGGAAAGTGACAGGATTACCTTTATCTCATTAAATAAAGAAATATTTTTATTTTTATTTAAAATTATATACCAGCCATGGCTCTAATTAACCTATTCCCTTATCTTTTCTCCCTCCTCCCAAATTTTCATTTCTGTGATCTCAATTTCACAGTAGAGAGGAGTCAGCAAAGAGATGTTCAGTTGCTTTATCTATTTAAGAGCCAAGCTCTTTGCTAGGGGTGACAGTCCCTTCTTTTTTCTATAAAAGGTCATTTATCTAATTGCTCTTTGCAGATAAGAATTAATTAGCCCGATTATTTTTCTCAGTTTTTGGATGGGCTCCCCACCTGGAGAGAAGAAATTCCTTCATGTCAGTGATTAATTGCTCAGCCAGAGAGCTTACTGACTTGAATTTCTAATAAATCCCTGGCTCATTCTTTAGGTCACATTAGGAACCAGGCAGATTGTAGGGTTTGTTTTGTTTTTTAAGTTGCACATGGTAATAAAGCCTCTATACAAACAAGTTCATGGGTGTTGATTAACTATTTTAATATCTCAGGGCATATAAGACAATGAAAATCTGGGGCAAGGCAAAGGTTTTCCTACTTCCTGAACTTTCTGTTGATGTGTAGTGAGTAGGAATGTATGAGAATTTCATTTTTCCTTGCAAAACATGTGAGCATGCCCCGTTCAAAGCTCCGAATGCAAATGCTGGCACATGTCCACCGAAAATATTTCTAAATTGTCCAACACGTTCTTGTATTCACCTCATTCCTGATTTCCAGTTCGATTTGTGCAAATGTCTTAATTTGCGCAAATTTCCTCCATGGATCAAATCAGCCCTGCTTTAGTCTGTAAAGGAAATCTGCACAAATTTGGGTCAATTTGTGCAAATCTCCCATTTGATTGCTGTTTGATTTGTGCAGGTTTCCCATTAGTGCAGAGCGAGCTGCGATCGCAAATGCACATGGTAATCGGGGATGAGGCGAGCGGTGAGAATATCTTTGTAGAATCCTGGTGGTCTCGAATATTGTTCGTTCACCCATCCCTGGTAGTGAGGTCAATGTCTGTGAACTTGTTAGCATGAAGGGCATCTTGTGATAATCCTTCCTTTCTAGGTTTGGGGCATTCTTTTGGGAATGAGCCATGGAAGAAATGATGGAGACTGAGAAATTATAAGAGAGAGAGAGAGAGAACTCCCCCTGCCCCTTGCATCTGCACGCTAAATTGGAGGTACATTATCCACCTAAGTGAGTTCTTGGAATGGATAATTTTCAAAATGGCTTGGTTTGGAAATAAACATCCCCAGTTCCAAAGTCCCTGAGCCCTTACAAGCCGAGTCCAATCCCCCCCCCCGAAATTTACCACAACTCCTAATGATTTGGTGGCAGTTTCCCCCCTGCTTCCTTTCCCACACCATCACAAACTGCCAAGGTCAGAGGAGCATATAGGGAAGGAGGGCAAAGAACAGCCAAGGCTAAAGATGAGGGCTATTCTTAAGCTGAATTTAAACTGAATTTAAAACTGCTCTGGGGTTGTCTCAGGGGCTGCAGCTCATGTAAAATGTCTAGGCTGCTGAGTGGGGCAGCCTCCAGTTTCTCAAGGGGTTGCACTGGCTGCCAGTAAGCTATGAGGTCAAGTTCAAGGTAGTTATGCTTATGTATAATGGCTAAACAGCTGAGAACCTGATTACTTGATGGAGCTCCTCCTCTGTTATGTACCTGCCCAGCTATTCAGATCAAGTAGTGATGCTCCCTTGCTGCTGCTGCTGCTGCATTTGTCTGAAGTTCAGTACATGGCAACCTGGGTGAGGGAGTTCTTTGCACAGGTACCCCAGCTGTAGAACTCCCTCCATCTCTGCTCATATATGGGTGTTGCCAAGCCTTAAAAGCTTTTGGCATCAGCTAAAGACCTATTTGTTTACCCAGGCTTTTGATTAAATTTTCCTTTCTCCTTTCTTTTGCGGCATTGTGTAAACTGTTCTCCCCTGTTTGAATATGTTTTTTTGTTTGTTTGTTAATGCTGTATTATTTCACTCTGTTTTATCGCTCAAACCTCACTTTTGAATTATTTTATAGATTATTTCACGGCTCGGCCGTGAATGCATGAGCACATTCAAGTGGACACGATTACCAAGCTCCAGACCAGGGATGGTGAGGGAGCCCGACTGGGTCTGGGAGTCAGGCATCTCCCCCCACATACCCCTGAGCTGGGCCTACCAAGTCCCTGCTTCCACTCATCCCCTGCCCCCCACACTGGCTGAACTGCCCATACTCCCCCGGGACCTGTCCGCAAGTGTCACAAGCACCATTTTGCGGAAGAAAATGGTGATCGCAAATATGCGCACATTCAGTCTTCCACAAAATGGCACCACAAATAGCTCATATATGCAAGATTACAGGCATAAATGGTCCATGTACAGCTTTAATCCTGCATATATGGGCTATTCATCGCACCATTTTGCATAAGACTAAATGTGTGCATATTCGTGATTGTCATTTTCTTCTGCAAAATGGCACCTGTGGATGGGTCCCGGGTGAATACAGGCTGCTTGGTGAGCATGTGGGGAGGTCGAGCGTGGGTCTGGGGGTGCGTGAGTGGGGGCAGGGGCTCGATGGGTGTCCGGGAAACCCAGACAGGGGGCACCCATTCATCCCCACTCTACACAATCAGGAACCTGCCTTATCAGGGTTTCTGATCATGCTGAGCTTTGTAATCACATTCACTTGAACATGGTTACATTTCCTCCACAGACCTTCCCAAGCAATACAATGTTAAAACTGTACACCTGAATAGGGCAGCAGAGTTTTAAAACTGAAGACCTGAATAGGGCTTATATGTTGCCTAAATATCTCCACTGAGTAATATTCTCACTTGTCAAAGGGCAATATGGATGTAGGATAGGAAAATATGTGTGCATTTGTGTTGAGGTAAGGTTTCTCATAATTTCTTGTTTCACACTATAAATGAGTGTTGTGAATGTATCTATCTATCAACACATTGCAATTCCTTCCTGCGTGGCCTGGGCCCCCAGTCTTAGCCCTTAATGCAAGAGGCCAAGCTAGCCTATCTAATGTCATGAGCTGGAGGAAACCACAGCCTCTGTAAGCCTACAGGCTTAGCATCTGGTCTGGTGCCAGACAAATCTGTTAAAGCCGGCCTCTTAGCTTGCATGACATTAATTGGTGTTGCGTGTTGTTATCGTGTATCTTCGGTTAGGTACATTTTAAAATTATATATAAAAGTATAATAACTTATAAGAAATTATTTTAAAACCAGCTTGTCACTAGTAACAGCAGCAGCAAGAACAACAACCCACTCCTGAGGTTTCAAAGTTCATTGGAAACTCACAGCAGCCCCGTAACACAGGACAGTATTATTATGCCTGTACTGTGAAAGGGTGTGGGATGAGAGTCTGTTGCTGAGAGAAGAATATGTTACTGAGCCCCCTAAAGAGACTGTGGCTGAGATGAAAGCTGGCCAGGGACTTTCTGGCTCACAGCTCACCCACCCCCCAAAGGGGGGTTTAATGCATTCCTTAATTCCATGTCTATACCACCCAATAGCCAAAGCCCTGTGGGCAGTTCACAACATGACAAAGCATAATAATAATAATAAAATATTTAACATGCAAATATTTAAAACAATTTGAAACAGTTAAACATTGAGGTTTAGAGATCGCTGAACAGGGGCAGCTATTTAGATTATTTCAAGCTAAGTCTGAGCTGAAATGCCCCCTCCAATTTTGCGGGCCTATTGACATAGAGTGGGGGAGTATTTTGGGGATGTGGTGTCACTCACTGGAGAAAGCAGTGCTCCTTGTGATGGCTACTGTCTAGGGATGGCAGAGAATTCCTCCACGGACCCAGGGTTCTGTGGAGGAACGGAGCACTTACCTCCGCCTCCCTGAGGAATCCTCCCCGGCAGGATCGTCCTCGCTACCGGCTCCATAGCACCAACGATAGGCTAGCCTATCACGTGAAAAACCACAGATGCAAAAAGTATAGCAGATGTCATTTGCGGCTGTAAAGCCCGTAGTTTAAGCTAAATGCTAGGGATGTACGAAACGACTTACCTGTTCCATTTCCCGATATCCGCAGTCAGGGGGAGGTGACTCTGCTCTGCGGCGACTCTGCGGAGCCACCGGCTGGGGCCGCCCACAGCGACATCCGGCCGCTGCTGGGCTGCGCAGGGACGCAAATGGCGGCTGCCATAGCCGCCACCATTTCCGTCCCTTTCTTTGCCTTGATAGGCTACTTAAATATTTATGTAGCCTATCAACGGCAAAAAAAAGGGAACACTAATGGTGGCAGCTAGAGCGGCCACCATTTGCATTCTCTTTTTTTGCCATGATAGGCTACGTAAATATTTACATAGCCTATCACGGCTTCCGCAGGGACGCAAATGGCATCCCTGCATTAGCCGTGATAGGCTACATAAGAATTTACGTAGCCTATCATAGGAAAAATAGTGAAGTGAATGGCGGCTGCAGATGCGGCCACCGTTCGCAAAGCAGTGCGAAAGGCACCAGGTACGTGCTCCATTTCGCGCACCTTTCGTGGGGTGGTGGTGGTGGGGATTCGTTCCACCATGGATTTGGGGGGGCCAAATGCACTGGCATTTGGCCTCACTGAGATCCGCTGCGGAATCTCCACCATCCCTACTAAATGCAGCCATTTATGGCTGCATTTAGCTTAATCTAAGACCTTTACAGCCGCAAATGGCATAGTGGACACCATTTGCATTTGGAGTCACTCAGCCTCAGCCAGTGGTACGGCAATGGCGGCCATATCACTGGTGCTATGGAGCCGGCCGGTGGCTTCACAGAATCACCATGGAGTGGAGCCAGCCAGCGAGGATTCCGGGGGGAGGGACGGATCACCTCCCCCCCTGCGGACCCCCCCCCCGGAACAGTAGGTGGGTGTTTCATACATCCCTACTACTGTCACATTCCTTCGTCCTCCTCCTTCACAATCAACACCCCCCAAGATACCAGGCTTCAGGCTCACCACTTTATTGGGTAAGGACCAGGTACCTTACAAATGCAAATTCTAGGAAACTCTCAGGCTACAAAGAAAACAGCTACTCCACACAATTACGAATACTGATAGAGGAGCCAAAGTGAAAGCTGGAGAAATTGCTGGCAGTATGAACAAGAACTTCCCAGCCAGACTAGCTTAGGGGGGACGCCCCTCCCTTACAGTTGCTCCGTCCTGCATAGGCTATCACACATAGCCAACCTGGAGGAGCGTCTGAGCTCCACCTCTAACTTTCATGCTTTGCTCTGCGGCGGACACTGGCATCCTTCATCTCATGCCCCTCACTCTCCTCCTCCCCGAGACCTGGGTTCTCATGGGGGAGGAAAGGGTGTCCAGGCCGAGCCATTTGTGTGCAAAGGTCTTGAGAAGAACGTCTTGCCATATCTGAGCTCACTAGGGAGGGAGCCTCCCCCTGTTCTAGCTGTTCCCATTCTGAATCTGAGCTGCTACCTATCTCCACAAGCTCAGATTCATTCATGACAGCTACTATTCATTTTCCCAGAAGCAGGGATCTGCAATGCATTCAAATGAATTTGGATTTCTAGGAATTCGACCTGTGGATTCCAAACCTGGCTGATTTTTTCTAGGGATGTCAGAGAATTTCACCATGAATCTCAGGGAGGCCGAATCCCAGCGCATTCGGCCCCCCTGAAATCGGTGTCAAAACGGTCTGCCCCCCCGCCCCACAGGGGCAGGACTTACCTTGGGTGAATCTTCCTGGCCATTTCCAGTAAAAAAAAAAAAAAAAAAAAAAAACAAAAAAAGTGATAGGCTACATAAAGATTTACGTAGGGATGGGGGAGAATTTCTCCCCGAAACTTCGGGGGGCTGAGTGCCAATGCATTCGGTCCTCTGAAGGTTGTTCGGGGAGAAATTCTCTGCCCCCCACCCCCCCTGGGATGGGACTTATCTTTCACGAATGTCCCTCCCGGCGGCGGGTCCCGGTGGTGGTTCGGCAGGTCTTCGTCAGGGGCGGGGCGGCAGCCGGTCTTTTGACCGGCTGCCGCCGCCGCCATTACAAGAAAAGTAAAAAAAAAACAAAACGCCCCTGTGATAGGCTATGTAACGATTAACGTAGCCTATCATGGCTAGATTTGCAAAGTCAGCCGTGATAGGCTACGTTAATCATCACGTAGCCTATCACGGGTGACTTTTTTTAAAAAAAAGCACGTACGGCTAATGGCGGCCCCCATAGGGAGCCGCCATTCACGTTCCTTATTTGGTCCCTGTAGTCTACATAAAGATTTACGTAGACTATGGTGAAAATAAGGACAATGCAAATAGCGTTGCCCTTATTTTCGCCGTAGTCTACGTAAATCTTTACGTAGACTACAGGGACCAAATAAGGAACGCGAATGGCGGCTCCCTATGGGGGCCACCATTTGCGTACGCACTTTTTTTTTTTCAAAGTCACCCGTGATAGGCTACGTGATGATTAACGTAGCCTATCACGGCTGACTTTGCAGATCAAGCCGTGATAGGCTATGCTAATCGTTACGTAGCATATCACAGCGGCGTTGGTTTTTTTTTCTTTTGAAGTTCGCGGCCGGGGAGACGGGGCGCTTCTCCCCGGCCTGAATTTCAGCCAGGTGAGGCGGGAAGCCTCCCCCCCCGGCCTAAACTTCGGGGGGAGCAGCGAAGTGCCTCCCCCCGCCCGCGAAGCAAGCTGCGAGACCAGGTAAGTGACTTTCGTGCATCCCTAGATTTACGTAGCCTATCACGGCTAGATTTTTAAAAAAATACCGTTATAGGCTACGTCAATGTTTATGTAGCCTATCACGGCTGATTTAAAAGAAAAAAACCCATACGCCATTTGCGTTCCTTATTTTGACACGTCTTAGTCTATGTAAACATTTACGTAGACTAAGACGGCGAAAATAAGGGGAACGCAAATAGCGTAGCGTCTACGCTATTTGCGTTCCCCTTATTTTCGCCATCTTAGTCTATGTAAATGTTTATGTAGACTAAGACATGTCAAAATAAGGAACGCAAATGGTGGCACCCATGGGCGCCGCCATTTGCATACGCGCGTTATTTTTTGTCTTTTAAATCAGTCATGATAGGCTACGTAAACATTTACGTAGCCTATCACGGCTGACTGCAGGGATGCAAACGGCGGTGGCTACGGCCGCTGCCATTTGCGGACCCGGCCGGCCAGGATTCGGGGGGGGAGGGATGGAGCGCCTCCCCCCCAGCCAGAATTTCAGGGGGAGGGATGGAGCACCTCCCCCCCACCTCGAATCAAATTTCTTTAAAAGGTAAGTGACTTTCGTACATCCCTAAATTTTTTTCCAAGTCGCACGGATGTAGGGATGTCAGAGAATTCTGCCATGGATCTCAGTGAGGCCAAATGCGCGTGCATTCGGCCTCCTGAAATCTGTGGGGGAACGAAGCCCCCAGCCCCCCTACCCCACAAAAGGCTAGGGATGTACGAAAGTCACTTACCTTTTGCGCATTATGTTGATGGTGGGGTGGAGGCATTCCGTCCCTCCCCCCAGAATCCTTGACGGGGTGGAGGTGCTCCGTTTCTCCCCCCCGGAATCCTCCATGGCCGGCTGTGCTCCGTGGTATATCCGCGGAGCAGCCGGCCAAGCCAAGCCAGGCCAGAGCTGTCTGCAGCCAGATTTCCGCCCGCGGAGGGCTCTGGGAAAAAAACCCAAACAAACAAACCACGTATGCAAATGGCGGCGGCTACAGCCGCTGCCATTTGCGTTCCTTATTTTTGCCGTCTTAATCTACGTAAATATTTATGTAGACTAAGATGGCGAAAATAAGGGGAATGCAAATAGCATAGCGGACGCTATTTGCGTTCCCCTTATTTTCGCCGTCTTAGTCTACGTAAATACTTACGCAGACTAAGACGGCCCAAAATAAGGAACGCAAATGGCGGCAGCTGTAGCCGCCGCCATTTGCGTATGCTTTTTTTTTTTTACCCAGATGTTTTAGGTTATGTAAAAACATATGTAGCCTATCACATCTGTGTAAATAAAACAACACACACACCTGCAAATGGCGGCGGCAGCAGTCAGTCGGAAGACCAGCCGCTGCAGCCGCTGCCGCTGAAGCCACTGCCGGAGCCGCCGCTGCCCAGAAGATCCGCCCCAGGTAAGTCTCGTCCCGGGGGGGATCCGCGGGGTGGCGGGGGGGGGGGTTGGCAGGCCGTTCTGCCACAGATTTCGGGCGGGCAAATGCACTGGCATTCGGCCTCATCGAGATCCGTGGTGGAATTCTCTGCCATCCCTACAAAAGGCGCGCGAAACGGAGCACTTACCTGCTGCCATCCTCGCTGACTTGCGAATGGCGGCCGTGTCTGCAGCCGCCATTCGCTTCCTCATTATAGCCGTGATAGGCTACGTAAATAATTATGTAGCCTATCACGGCTAATGCAGGGACACCATTTGAGTCCCTGTGGAGGCCGTGATAGGCTACGTAAGTATTTATGTAGCCTATCACGGCAAAAAAAGAGAAAAAAACAACAGACGGAAATGGCGGCGGCTATGGTGGCTGCTATTTGGATTCCCTTTTTTTGCCATTTTAGCCTACGTAAATATTTATTTACGGCTGCCATAGCTCCCGCCATTTGCGTCCGCTGTTTTTTTTCCCCGTGTTAGGCTATGTAAATACTTATGTAGCCTATGACGTAAATACTTACGTAGCCTATCACATAAATACTTATGTAGCCTACGTAAATATTTACGTAGCCTATCATGGGGAAAAAACCAAGAAACAGCAGATGCAAATGGTGGCAGCTATGGCGGCTGCCATTTGCGTTCCCTTTTTTTTTGTCGTTTTAGCCTATGTAAATATTTACGTAGCCTATTATGGCAAAATACAGGGATGCAAATGGTGGTGGCTACGACAGCTGCCATTTGTGCCCCTGCAGGCTGCCCAGCGGCTGGATGTCTGGCTGCGGGCGGACCTGGCCGGTGGCTCCGTGGAATCTCCGCCGAGTGGAGCCAGCCAGAAAGAATTTCAGGGGGAGGGACGGAGCGCCTCCCCCACTGCGAATGTCACCCTTCGAAAAGGTAAGTGACTTTCGTACATCCCTACACAGATGCCACAGGCTTGAGAACATTTTTTTTTACATTGCAGGAGGGGGAATTTGCACAAATTCACACTTGCACCAATGCATATTAGTGCTAATGCATATTTGCGCCAGTGGAACAAATTTTTTTGTACATCTCTTTTTAAAAAAATTCCATCAGTGAGTGAGTTGGTGATGGAATGAAAGACACCTGACAATTTGCAAAACACAGATGGAACCAGTTTAACAAAATCCATACATCCCTATGCAGAAGAAGCCCCCCATCATCTAGGGTCATCATGTAGAGTCACTCTAAGCAGCTTCTGGGTAAAAACAATACTGCCCCCTAAAAGAAGCACTTCTGCCACCAATTTTGCCAAGCCACCTAGAAATTGATGTATGTTTTGATCACCACCCTTTTCACCCCAATTCCTCCTCCCCCCTCCAAAGTTCAAGGCAATTTGAGAACATTCATCTCAGCTCTCTGATTTAATGCCCAACTCCCAAACTCCATGCCTGGCATGGTGAAGGGAGGTCCTGCACAGATGGATTTCCTCAACATGCAGACTTTTCCATTCAATACAAAGGAGGGTGGCAGAGGAGAACATGGACACTATTGTAAGTATGTGAGCTGAACTGTATGTGAACTAAACTGTTGTATCCAAAAGTAATTACTGAATTGGAGCACTTGTATCTTGAACGGAGTCAACATTCATTGGCAGGGCTGCAGCCCACAGTAAGTCTGGAACTAATAACTTGAACAAACCTTGGGCAGGGATCTAGTCTGTCTATCACCGCCTAGCTCTGCACAAAGGATGGAACTGGAGGGAGACCAACCACATCAGCAGTGCCTGCATCAAGGGTAGGCATGTTTGGGCACATGCTGAGTGCCACAACCCAGCAGGACCCCCCTGGCAAGTTCCCCCTGGAGTTGATCCTCCTCTTCACCATTGTAATCTGCTCGTTCACCTGCCTCTCACTCTGGTGCAGACAATGGTGGTGGTGAAGAGCAGGAGCAGCAGATGCTACTGCCTACTTGTTCATTGCTCTCTGCCTGTCAAGCAAGCAAGTGTTAGCAATGATGAGGAAGAGGGTGAGGAGCAATTGCAGGCAGTGACAATGGTAATGACAAGGTAGACATGTTGAAGGAGGGGGTCAGTGGAAGGTATCTTGCCCAAGGGCTCCCAAAAACCTGGACATTAACTAAAGAAGCCTTCTTGCACCAAGAAGTAGGGGTGGACGAAAGTCACTTACCTGTCCTCGAAGCTTGTTCGCGGTGGGGGGGAGGCACTTCGCTGCTCCCCCCGCGAACTTCAGGCCGAGGGGGGAGGCTTCCCGCCTCGCCCGGCCGAAATTCAGGCCGGGGAGGAGGCGCCTCGCCTCGCCCGGCCGCGAACTCCAAAGTTTTTTTTAAAAAAACAACAAACGCCCCCGTGATAGGCTACGTGACGATTAACGTAGCCTATCACGGCTAGATCTGCAAAGTCAGCCGTGATAGGCTACGTTAATCATCACGTAGCCTATCACGGGTGACTTAAAAAAAAAAGCGCGTACGCTAATGGCGGCCCCCATACGGAGCCGCCATTCGCGTTCCTTATTTGGTCGCCGTAGTCTACGTAAATCTTTACGTAGACTACAGCGACCAAATAAGGAACGTGAATGGCGGCTCCCTATGGGGGCCGCCATTATCCGTATGCGCTTTTTTATTTTTAAGTCACCCGTGATAGGCTACGTGACGATTTACGTAGCCTATCACGGCTGACTTTGCAAATCTAGCCATGATAGGCTACGTTAATCATCACGTAGCCTATCACGGGGGCATTTTTTTTTCTTTTCTTGGAATGGCGGCGGCGGCAGCCGGTCAAAAGACCGGCTGCCGCTCCCGCCCCGCACGAACACCTGCTGAACCGCCGTCCGGACCCGCCGCCGGGAGGGACATTCGGCAAAGGTAAGTCCCGTCCCGGGGGGGGTGCGGGGTCGGGGGGGTGCAGAAAATTTCTCCCCAAAACTTGTTGGGGGGCCAAACACGTTGGCGCTCGGCCCCCCGAAGTTTCGGGGAGAAATTCTCCGCCATCCCTAGAAGCCAGAGCAGATCAGGTAACACTCCACACAAGGTGGAGTCAGGCTTGCTTGCTATTCTGAACAATTAGGAGTCCTACTCTTGCTGGTTAATAGGGTTGTTGGAGAAATCCACAATGGAATCAAATGTGTTTGCATTTCTATGAATCCAACCAGCAGATTCCACAGCAGACTGGCTTTTCCTGAGTTGCATGGATTCCTCAAAGTTGCAGACCATTTCTTAATTATTATTATTTTAACTTTCCAGAATTTTAGTCGTAGAAAAATATGTAAATTAAGAAAACATCAGGGAAAATTGTACATTTCCCCTAACAGGCTAAAGCATGAAAGTATGCATTTCAGAGGGATTTGCGCATTTTTGCAAGTGTGGATTTGTGCAAATGCAAATTTGCACGAATTCAGAAAATTGGGAAAAATCTGATTCCACCAATGAGCAGACAGAGGAACAAAAGACACCTGACAATCCACAAAACACAGACAGAATGGATTCTACAAAATACATACATCCCTACTGGCTGCAGACTACTACTTTTGCCTCACTTTGCCCTAAACCAGGAGCCAGTTATGATACCAATTAAATGAAATGGCAGCTTGAAAAAAACATCTTTGCCCAGGTGTCCAGCACCCATTGTTGTTGATACTGAACATTTTTATATCACATGTATGTAAGTCACCAGACATGTAAGTCCCCAGCCACATTAGTTGGGGTGGTATCAAGAATAGGACCCCGTTGAGTGCCACAGCCCATATAAGTGATGTAAGTCACTTTTATGTTTTATCCCCATTCTAAATGTGGGAAATAAAATCCATGCATATTAACATCATTTTAAAAACAACAACACTTCAGTGGGTGATCAGTGCTAACAAACCCAGGCGTTTCTTTGATGGGGAGATGGCCCATTATACAAGAGGAAGATTCTTCAAGGCACGACAAGGAGTCTTGAACTCCAGCAGCCAGTCTTTAGTTCCTTATTTAGGTAAAGTGTCTCCCCATTTATGGAATAATCTCCTTGATGACGCCAGCCCCCACCAATATTATCATCTTTTTTGGAGCCAGGTTAAAGCTGCCCTCTTCTCTCAGGCATTTGGCAGTGAATATTGAGTCTTTTAGGGTGCAATCTTATGCATGTTTAGACAGAAAAAAGTCCAACAATTCCCAGCATTCCCCAGTCAGCCATGCATTGCTGGGGAATGCTGGGAGTTGTAGGACTTCTTTCCATCTAAACACGCATATGATTGCGCCCTTAATTGTATCTGGCTGATGGTTTAAAATTGTTTTAGATATATGTTGTTGTTGTGTGTTACTTATTCTGTCTCATTATGTGAATGGTTTTATATTTTATATAATGTATTTTAATGGTTTTTCATTTCTGTGAACTGCCCAGAGAGCTTCAGATCCCTGAATTATATAGAAATATAATAAATGAAAGTACATAAAACAGACTGTGGCGAAAGAGCTAACAGCTCCATGTCTCTAGAGGCTGTGTGGAAAGGGGAACTCCTCGTGGTCAGTCACTACTATTAAGATGGCTCTAGGCCGCAATCGTACTTTATACTCAAGATACATAGTTTCAGTTAATTCCTAAGATGCTGCATATATTCTTAGGGAAATCTCTATTATAGCATTTACCTCATGCATCGCCAGCACTCTGGGGGTTCAGGAGGCTGGGCAGATGAGGCTTTAGAGAAAAGGATGACTGGCGTGGCTGCCTGAAGGAAGCCAGCTGACTTTGCAGCTTACATACTGTCAGATGACTTTTCATACTAACTGGTACATGCCGGACTCTCTCAGACCTTTGCAGCCGAGCCAGCTCATCCGTCTGAGCAACTTGTCTTGAGCGTGAGCATTCTGCCTGCTTCCTTTTCCTGACTACTGCCTTGGATTGTGACCCCTGCCTGCCTGCCTTTGACCTCGTAATTGCTTCTGACCCCTCCAATCTTCTATCTGCTGCCTCAGAATGCAACCTTCTGCCTGGCCCTGATTGTGCACTTCTCTCTGGCTAGGAATGGACAGTTTATGGTCAGCCCATTCTGTCTGTGTTTCACGGATTGTCAAGCATCTTTTGTTCCATCATCCACTCACAGACAGAATTTTTTAGTAGGACAATTTTGTTCACTTGTGCAAAT